>NC_138445.1:646245-1292491 GCF_040668555.2 Bombus flavifrons | reverse complement strand
AGTTAAACGTCGTCATAGAAACCGAATTTTTAGAATATCTCGAAACGTGAACAAAACGTTGGCAGAAATATATTGCTGGCAACGAGCATCACTTTGAAACTGACGAAGTAGAAATTGATGAACGAACGAGTAGTTTGCGTTTGGTTCGACGTGGTCTGGAACTTTCTGAAGAAGGTAGTCAAGTTTAATGTCAACGATGTTTCCGCGTGAAAAGCTGCTATTGCAAATATCTGTATTATTAGATCTTTACTGGTACACTTTATAACACGTGATTGCGAAAGAAAGCGATTTCTGAGTTTACGGCTGTGTTTTATTGCCAGCATGTGTCACGCTACACCCTACCCAAGACGTTAAGAATTGCTTACGTAGACTTTTAAGGGAGGCGCTCCCCTCGTCCTCAATTGCTTAAAGATGTGTCGTAAACTAGGAGTTTCCGAAGGGTAAGTTTGGCTGTGACATCCTGGAGACCGGAGAATCTGACCCGAAGGAAACTCCGCATCGTTATCAAACTTCACGTACTCCTCGCTAATATTGGAACTGCTGCTCCTTCTCTGAAAGGGTGCGGTAAAGGACACACGAGAAAACGTGAGTTACTTGAGCTCTAGTCAGTCGTGCCTTGTAGGAAATTTAGTCATTCGCCATATCAAAGTGGTCGCCTTTAATTTATTTAAGTTAGCACGCCACTTGTAAAGTCAACAAAGTTTGAACGTCGTCATATTAGCCACGAGCACTTAAATTAAGATAATGAATAACGCACACGTCACTCTCGTATGGTTGGTAATTAATTTTCGTTTAATTAATCAATAACGCTGGCAAAGATATCTGCCAATATAAATGACGATTTGGTTTTTTAGTTACTAAAAGGATGTTTTTGATAAAATTAATCTTTTATTGTATTTTGATTTTATGGAGATGGAAATTATTTTCTTCGCGCCACTTTAATTGGAATCATCTATTTAAGGGATATTTATTTATTAGTTTATTATTATCTCAGGCTAATCTCTATCTGATTATCACTTTACGTATTATATAGTGTTAAAAATTCACTTTCATCTACGATGCAGTATTTGAGTATTCGCATTCTATGTGCACGTGTTCGATATTGTGATCATTTGAAGGCAACCATTTCTAATTTATCATTTTATGCACACTTTTCTTATAGACAATTATACTTTTAGAATTGTTCTGGTATTACAAATCGACTTTCATTTGAATGTAGTGTTTGAATGTTTGGATTCTATGTATTTGTGTCACGATGTTCTTGTCTATTCCATCGTTGTCATTAAATGGCACGTCTATAGACAATATTTGAGTGGAATCGTGCGAAAATAAGCAATTAGTTGAAGTAGGAGCTGCACAATTTTGTGATGTTATTAACCCACAGTACAGCTTTTACATCGTACAATTATTCAACCTACCGAACTGTAATTCTACTTTAGGTTAATAGTTACTTTGTAGAAAACTTTAGCGAAAGCTTTAAACCACGTACTGATGGTACTACTCGTTGTTAAATAAGCCATTAGGTATATGTAAAATAACAACAATAAATAGAACTACATTTTCGTTTAAATTAAAACCTCCGAACCATATTTTCTCAATTTCAGGTTATCGAGAGTTTGGTAGCTTTCTGCATAACGTGGCTCATTTATCGTATGTTCGTTGGTTGCAGCTAACGCCGAGAGGCGAACCAACATATTTCACGATGTAATACATTAACATCAAACCCGAAAACATTAGTATTACTAATGGAAGCAATAAAATTAAAATATTGTCACTGTCAGCTTTTTTCTTCGGAGGAGTAAAATTTATTTCATAACCGTCGGTGTTAGGCAGATTACGACTATGTGCGAAATGAATATTCGCCTATGCCATGTGGCTTGCCGTTTCACATTTCCACGAGCAGAATTTCAATTGCAATCTTGGGGAGCGAACGCTCGCCCCCTTCTTGCACAGTTCCTGTGTTTCCTGTCATGCCGCTCACGCCAATTGAAAGCAACGTGGGAATTCATTTGGCCAAGTTACTGTGCTCCGCGTGTACTCCAAGCGTTATTGACGACAAACAAAAATTTATTTATTTTTTGAACAAATTCCAGAGAAATGCGAGTAGTAGTTAAATGGGTTTAATGAATAATATTTAGATGTATTTTTAGATATACTGGATGCTGTCGAATAACATGGACACACAGATATTTCTTGTGAGAAAATAAAAAGAAAATATACCATAAGATTTTCTCGTATGACGCTTCGTTTTTTAGAGAGTAGAGCTTGAAAATTTATCAGGTATACTTGCACATGATTAATCCAGGAGTAGATAGATAGACTAAATAATCGACCGGAGGTTATTGTAAAAAATAAATTTGAAAATTTGCTACCGAGTCAATTTTTTGCTAAACGTATTCACATCTTTTATTGAAAATGAAGCCTCAAACGGAAATTTTAGTCCACATTGTTCACTTATTTTCGCATGTAGAATAGGTACACTTGTAACAAGTATACTATGGTATAACTTTATTGAAATTAATGTAGTGTTAGGAAAAGGTCTAAGAAATCGTTAGTAATTTATATTTATTGACATCTTCATATCTTTTCGTTATATAAAGAAATACTGTTATCAATGTTTACCTTGATGCTAGAAAATATATGTTACCTCTATTCTGAAGCATTCTCAATGATGCGATGATACATATTGTGTTACCTCGTAATCAACGTGGTCGTTGTTTTTCGTATCATTACATACTAGTGATGACTTTTCCCTTACTCTTTTATAATTCACCATCTTTTTCTATCAAATTTTCCATTCTAATTTTTTAAACACCGACAGCAACAAACTCTCATCGTATTGAACTTAATTCTCGGAAAAACCGCATTATTTATGGGATGATCCAGTATATAATAAACTTCAATAATATATTTCCTTCTGTATGATATGTTTCCTTCTTATTTAGAAAAGTTCACGTGATATTGATGGACGATGATTATGAAATATTATTTGCAAAGACTCGGCAAAGAAACAGCTACTTTCCGATGTATCAACACTGGCACACCCTGTATATATGAAACATTTATATTGTTCGGAAGCTTTTATTGTTTCGAAAAACATTTCAACTACGAGCGATCGTTACGTGGATCACGAGCTGCACTACAGAAATATTTACCATTGACAAATATCTAATAACGTGAAGCGTGTACGTACCGTGGCCATGCAATATCGATAGATTTTGCAGTTCACACGTATGAAGTACACGGCGCCACGATAGAATATCCGAAGTTATTTGAACGTCTCCGGTTGCCTTCAACAAAATCAATATCAAATATTTGTGCAGGTATGTTCGTCCTTTTCGGACTTGGATGACGCGCCGTCACTACGTGTACGATACACGCGATAAAATGTAATTGGTTGGTATGTTTTTTATACCCCCGACAACGTGAAAAAACGTTTTTTTTTTTATCAAAAGAGATTAAGAAAGAAACATAGCTGTTGCATCGTTAGAAGAAAATTACTGTTGCACGGGAAATGTCCTTCCTCGTACGTTTGAAACTTGAATTTGGCCATCAAATTATGTTTTTCTGGCGTTACAAAATTATTATAATACATGATGTTGTCAAAATTATGTAATACGATACATGATATTTATCAAGTTGTAATGGATCGCGTTAAAAACAAGGTGGTTCATAATACGTATGTATTGAATTTTAATAAACAAACGTAGCATCCTCTGTAGGATGGTGTTTTACTTATCAAGTTTTATAGAAAGCATTATACTTTGGATATTTTACATATTTTTTTAGATCTATAAATACATAAAAATCTGCAGTTTATTGATAAGATTTATATTCATATTAGAAACTTGTTATTCCTCACTATGATTCTCATTAGAAGATTCGTGAAATTTGTTGATATTTGTTTATAATAACTTTGGCAACAGATGAAAACTAATTTTCGCACAAGAATTCGCACAAGTGTGAGAATAAAAAAGTATGTCATTTATATATGCTACAATTTTCATATGTATTATATTCGTATAAATTTATATTATGTGATTAAACTTCTGATGTTTATGCAGGTATAATATGTCGAAATATGCAAAATGTATGCAAAATATATGCGAATGTAGGAGGTATGCTCCCTGCATGTCAGCATAGTATTAACCATTTTAATATTTTATATATGTAATTTAAATAAAACTAACTAAACCGGAATAATCTGTATCAGCTGTAAGATTAAATAATAATGATAACATATTTCAATAATGAATAAATAATAAAACCGTAATACGTGTTTCCGCAAAATATTACTAATTTTGGATAATACATTGTAACTTAATATGTGTAACTTTTGCTGCTCGGTATGATTTATGAATTTGAAATCAGAAATCGCACGTGACAGATATCAATTACTGATTTACTTAGAGGTAATCTTAACGTGATAAGTTATTGATACCTTATTATCAATATGGCACAGATATGCTCTACAGGATGCAGCATGAATTTGTCACCATAACATTCAAGATGGTTCTTTTGGTTTAACTAAAAAATACTTCAAAAGTTCATAGAAGTTCATTTAGTTCTCGAAGAAGAAACTTTAAAAATTCTTTTTATCAATTGAAGCTGAAATCGTTTTTCGTGTTTGAAATTGTATTTTCCTTTTCAGTCTCTCAAACTATTGAGGTTATGTTGGGGTTAGGTTAGGTCATTACCACCTACTGACAAAATTCGCCATCACTTAGTTACCAACCCAATAAGTAAAAGGACTAATTTTTCTGATTATTTAAAGTTTTGTTAGCGCCAGGTACTGTTTATTTATCGTGACAATAACGAGATCTTTATTTTTCCATTCCATGATCATTACTTTTTCTTTACAACTTACTATGGTCTTATCTCTGTCTAGTCTCCTTTCTTAGAAAAGGAACTCCTACGTCAAAAGAAATGGGTTTTTCTATTTTTACAGTTCCAATTTCATCGTTTCTACATAGTTATTTTGGATATTCTATATTAACATAAAAAGATTGGAGAAAAATAAGTTCTTATTTGCCCCTTTTTGTAGATTATAGGGGCCTTGATTGTACATAAGTATACTAATTATGCAGGCATAATTCATACCCAAGTGAATGTAATGTTTTAGGTTGAAAATAATTCAAGTTACGGTCTTATACTTTGCATAATTTGCTTCTTCATCTACTCTGACTGGCTCGCACGATGTATGAAACTTTTCAGCGTATGAAACAAGTTGCATATACTTGTACTTACACCGAAAGGATCTATAACATCGAATTTTTAGAAGTTTTCGTCTGACAATTCTCTGGATACAAAATGTGTGCGTCTTCTAGGCCATTTCGTTCAATAATTTACCAGCTAATAATTTTAATAAATTTGCAAGTTATAAGTTATAAATTATGTTCTTCGTAATTCGTGATCGAAGAAGATTACAGGATAACTCGTAATACTTGTAAGAAATATCATCTCTTTCATTACCAAACCTCTGTTATTATACTGTATAAGAATATTGGTTAATAATTGTATCTTGTAAATTGTGTTTCGCAAAATTTCACTAATAAAGTCGCTTCAGTTGCGCAAGACGGTGGCAGTGGTGTCGACTATCTCAGCGCGTAAGTCTAAAACACAGATATTGTAGAGAGTCTTATTGATACAAGCAGGTGGCTGGCAAAACTTATCTTCTCTTCATTTTTTCTTATCCTGCCATTTTTCTTTCTTCTCCTCTCTTCCATTGTAGTGCTATAAATTGAAGATCCCGATCGAGCACACAATAGCGGAAAAGAACAAACAAGAACACGTGACAAGCCAAGGCAGCAGCAACAACAGCTCCATCGTCCAAATTCGTAATTCTTCCTCAAGGTTATTTATGGAACTACGATGTTCAGCCGCACCAATTGCAGCAACACGTCGGATATGCTACGTCGATCGTTGCGGCGTCTCACGATACACGTTACAGCGCTTTCAACGTAGCCAGGCTAGAATAGCAGAGAGTAAACTACTATTTCAACACTACTGCGCTACGTGCTCGTCGCAAATCCTCAGCTCCAGCTACGCGTTCACTGGATTGCCTAGAACGCAGCCAGAAGGATGTACTGGCTTCTACATTCATAGTTTAGTCTACTTCATCACATCGATTCACCAGAAGATCCATACCAGCGCAGAATTTTTAAAAGTCATTGTCTAACTCTTACGAATACACGATCTATCGTAAAAATAGCCGAGAAATCAATAGCGACGTCAATAGGAAACTTTTGCAACGTAGAAATGCGTGTTAAAACGAGGATTAAGAAGCGTAACGCATGGGTAAGTTCCACGGCTATCGCTTTTTCATCTCTTCGCTCATTTCTTCCGACTTTCTTCCATCTTCGCATTTCGGATAAACGCTAATGACACTTTTTCGTAGCTCGAGAGATGCTCTTAAATGTGCTGCAAAAATGTTTCGTTCGTAAGCAAATCGAGAAATGGTAGAATTTTTCAACATTCTCCTCTTTATGGCGATTGATTCATTAGAAGCAGAGTTGTAACGATCAACATCGGAGTAGAGTTCGTTTACGAATCGACCACACTTCCTCAAGCGATATTTTACTTTTCTAAATACTCGTTTTCCATGTATTCAAGTTTAAAGTGAGGTGTATAATAGTAGTCATCGCGATAGTGCTGCTTGCTGCTGCTGATGTAGACGTCGCTATTAACTACTGCTGCTTTCTTCTCATTTATGTGCCATGGAAGAAAAATCGACTACGGGCGCCGGGATTCGAACCCGGGTCCCGAACGTTCGTAACCTAAGGCGCTAACCACTGCGTTAATTTTTAAATAACGTTTATTTAAGCCAAGATACATTTCAGTACATTTGGGTATTCACAATAAACTATGAATTTTGATAAGATGTGTTAGGCAAGAGTACCGATACGCAACGGTACGACGTAGCCATACTATGTTATGCGTTGGCGTTTTACATTTTTTGTGTTTTAATCTATTCTTTGGATTTAAGCCGCTGGGGAGCTGAGCTTTTATGTGATTTTGTTTTTAGTTGTTTTTTCTGTCCTGAAAACTTGGTCGCAAAACAGGACGCTTTGGTAGTCTACTTTTTGGGTGCTGTGTAACTTTGGGGAGAGGCGGGATGAGAAGGAGGGGGAGGGTGAGGGGGATGTTAAACAGGTTTATTTACAAAATTTACAATATTTACAATGTTTACACCTGTGTTATACAGGGGCAGAATTGAGTTCTGTCGGTTTAATGATTTTCTCTATTATTTTATTATGGATTCGGTATCCACCAATATTTTTTTGTGTTTTTTCTGTGCTTGTCTTTAGTGTCTTTCAGAGGGAGGGCCATGTTGTATCTACACCTAGTGTCTGCGGTCTGTCCATTTAAGTTTTCTTCGTAGAGTATAGTTTTGATCCCTATTTTTCTTTTTATGTGATAGATTATTGGGATATTATTTTAGTCTTGGAGGTAGTTCTTTTCGTCTAGGTATAGGAAAGCTTCTGGGGGGATGTAGCCTGTTGTCACACTAACCACTGCGCTACAATCGTCCGGTGGAAGTTACTGTCGAGTGGCGCTATTTGTTGTCGAGTGCCGCCACAAAAGGAAATCGGGAATGCCGAATTGTACTAGTAAATTTTTATTAATACCCGTCTAACGTCGTTCGATGATACAAATTGAAAATCTATGTATAATGGAGGCTGACGCACGGAAATTGACGTTTACCGTTCACCAGATCGCTGAATAGCAAATTTATTCGTTGGTCACATTAGCGATCAATTTGTCGCGTTGCTCGACTTCGAATCACACTGGCAGCCTCATTGCGCGGCCATTCAATCGAATCTGGTGATGCCTTCTAATCCACGCTGAATAGAAATGATTTTGAAATTTCTGTTTCATTGTATCCATAGAACGATATATCGATTTTGCAACAAGTTTGCTCCGTGTTAAAGTACCGTTTCAACGAAATTAGTTTTTGATCTATGTGTACTGATATATTAGGTCGTCCGAAAAGTTTCTTTCTTTTTACAAGGAAATAATGGATGCACAACATTCTTCGTTTTTTATTATTTTATCGAATTACGTATGATCCATTTTGTTCTATCAAGATAAAGATCACAACGTTCGACGGATTAGGTTTCATGTTTGTATAAAGATGCATCGTTGTAAAACACGTGTCTGTAAAAGAAAGACACTTTTCGGACAACCTAATACATGCACTGATAGTTATAGATACGTAAGCATGATCGATTTATAATAACAATACACAAACGTCGTTGAGACGTGTGAATTAATGGCAAGCTGAAGATCAGAGCCTTGCTATCTTCTTCTGGAATCAACCTATACAGGGTGAACCACCCTAAAGTGTTGCAATTTGTTTTCCTGGAAAATGTCGTTTTGTGAATATCGACTTGAAATTTGGGCTCGTTAAATGGTTCAACGTCTAATATTTTTAAGTATAAGAAATTGTGAGAATCCGCAACTTTTTTAAATGGTACTGCGTATCAGTTTTTTTTTATTATCTCGTCTTGTAATTAGTAACATCTTGCGTTTCATAAAATGCAATCTCCATGAAAAAATGGCAATTTCCACAAAGTTAATTTACTGTGGGAAGTCGTAAAGAGCCAAATCAATTTACCTAAAAAATTTATCTACCCTTAATTCTATACTTGGTGCTTATATTACTGGGAAAAATTTTTATAATTCAAACATAGTTAACCGAGTTAAAAGAAATCGTTAAACATTTCACATAAATGCGACGTTTCGTAATCATAGAAATTTATTAATTTCCTGAAATTCCTAAAACAAATCTTAAAAAATGTCCCAACGAATACAAAACATGGAGAAAACTGGAGAAAATCTGCTTGAATGCTTTACACTTAGATGGTAAAAGTACTGCTATTGTAGCACTCTAATATCGTAACAGTCTCTCGAGATTTGCGCAAAGTTTTCCAACGTAAAGCCGGAAGATTCCACGTACAAAGGGCTAATGAGCTTTTCTCGAGGACTTTTCTAATATTTGGTTGCGATAGAGAGCCGTAGCTGTTTGCGTTTGCAGAATCAACGGAAATAGCACATTGTCTTTAAGAGCATGTCTCAGCGTGAGGTACGCTGTTATCTGAAATGGCGAAATCCCGACATCCAGGGACGTTTATTTCAACGACTTTAGATCGTTAAGCCGTAGTACTATGCCACCTTGACCTAAGCCAAGTGGTTTAAGCTAAGTATAAGGTATCGCTAGTGGTGTTGAGCTCACTCTTGTTCGGATCGCGTGTAGCTACATTCGATTGATACGAACAGCATTTGCATAGATACGAGCTTCGCAGTGAAAAACGGTACGAAACGTAACGTACTTGGACCTAACCAATTAATACGTATAAACGCTATGGTATTAAATACGATGGTGTACAAATATTTTTACAATGGTGTACAAATATTAAGACCTGTTAATGCAATTTCATCTCGAATCAGATTTTGTTGAAACTAAATATTTATGATAATCAAATTGGATATTTGTAACATTTATAATACTCTCCGATCCAGAATAATCGAGATCTTTATAATCGGATTAAGTGGTTGTTAAATGGCAATAAGTTTAGCAATTTTAGATCCAAATGAGACAGGCTTGGTCTTCCTCTTTCGTTCGCATAATCTAATAGGATGACTTAATCGATTAACGAGAAAAGTGACGTTACTAAAAAAAAAAACGCAACTTGCATTTTTCGAACAGGTTTTTGATACAAAATTTCAAAAAGTTTGGACGAAATGAGATTGAACGCGTACCTTCGCTGTGAATCGCACCATAAGAAAACTGAAGGTTTTAGGAAACGCATTGGACAGATTATAAAAGCACGGTAATGTTGCTTCTTATGAAAGCACTGTTTCTTATTTAATTAGTCGTCTAACGAATCGGAAACGTCGTATCCAATTTATCTTCGCTTGGAAGAAATTAAAAATACAACGATGTATTAAATGTAATCTCTTCGGTAAGTTATGGTCGTTTAGACATTGTTTCACATTGTCAGTAGCTGCTTTCTCATTCTCGAACCGCGTAACGGTGTCTGTTGCTGCTTTAAGAGCAGATATTACGCGTAATTTACGATGGTCGTTATCGCGAACGGAACAGTTGCGAACGAGAGAAACGTAAGGTTCCGTGAAACACAAATTAACCATCTAGAGGGATCACAAGCTGTCACGATTGTCGCAGCTTCGTACCTGTCTCAGGTACTAAACTACGTGTACTAAAATTTGAACGATACAGAACAAGATCGTAAATCGTCCCACACCGTTTATTATTTTATGTGAATAATTATTAAAAAATGTATTTCTATCTAAATTTTTTCTAGCAAGTGTTAATAGATTATACAGTAGAGATTCGATTATCCGACCTGATTTCGATCGAATTCTAACCTTAACCCTAACCGTAACCTAGCTTTACCTCGGATAATCGAAAACTCGAATTATACGGAAGGTTCGATGTTCGTTGGAATGTTATGCATTAAAATTCGTAAATTAAAAACATTTTGATAATGTAATATTGTAAACGTATTTAAGATTAAGTAAACATTTAATTCATTGATTGATATTTATTTAATTACAATTGAATTAACTGAAAAAATAAATTTGATTGGAAATAATGACATTTAATTGATTAAAAAGTTTGATCAACCGTTTTAACAATTTTAACCGGGCTATTCGTACTTTCGTATTCTTTGTGTTAAACTTTCCAAAAGGATGAAGTTACGGTACAGTTCAGAGCACCTCGGATAATACGGAACTACTGTTAAACTCGACTAACTAAAACTCCACGTTAATTTTTTAATTAATCAGCATTGAGTCATTCTGCTTGTAAATTGATCTTTGCACTAACTTATATCATGTGCACAGTGTAATATTGTTTTATACTTTGTTTCCTTTTGCTTCGACGTGATTTTGTTATTAGTATCGTTTTGATCCTTTCGTTTATTTTTTTTATCTGTTTTTTTATGCATCTAGCGATTACTGTGTCACGTAAAATTAATGATAAAAAAGGAGTAGTCGAGCAGAAACTTAACTTGACCGTGCTTTTATAATTTTGTAGGCTTTTATTCACGGAAATGATTAAGTATAATATTACAATGAAGTAGCGAAGTTAAAATAGTTGCTCAAATCACGGCCAAACTGTACACAAGACTCAAGACTAAAGACTAGACTAAAGACTAGACTAAAGACTAATCTTGTTGTTATTTCTATACTCAAAGGTAAGATCACAATAGTTATTATTTTATTGAATGGATAAATCTATCACACCGTTCTGAGCCAAAAAGAACCTTTATTGCACGCGCTTACAAAAACTAGGGATAAAAACAAAAAAGCATCTTAAGCCTATTAATTAAATCTATCGATTGTAGCTAGAATTATCTTCTGGTTACTATTTCATATAACTAACGCATCTGCACATGGATGGCGAGCACGAACTCACGTTGTCATTTTCAACTAATCTCGTGGTCGAATGCTTACAGTTTTTATATTTTGCGTTTGTGGGTGTTGGGGGCAAGGGGAGGATCCTGATTGCCCCACGTAATGGGGAAAGTATAATGTTGGACCATGTGCAAAGGACATGTCAAAACCTAAGGCTTCTCTGTCAGGTAATACGGAATGGCGTGGATTTGGGTATGATCGTTGTCATAACTGCTTGGTAATACTGAGCTCAGGGAATCGAATTTTCTTTTTTTTTTTTTTTTTTTATTTAGTTGTTTACATTCACAATTTGTCCGATTTGGACATTTGGTAGAATTTTTTGGCTGTTTGATTATCATGTGGGTGGCTACCCCCAGCAGGGAATCGAATGAACAAGTTATGTGACATTTATTACACATAGAACTTATTATATATTGTAATCATGATCCATGATTGTCACATTGATGATCATCACGTGATGATTAATTACATTGTCACCATTCTTTTCAGTTCGAGACTACAAGAGCTCCTAACCGAACCACTGTTCTCTATAGAAAAATAATGTAAATGTTAGTGGATGGAAAATAAAATTAAATATAAAATTAATTAGGTCACAATAAATCATTCTTAGAGTAATGTTGTAATAAATGTATTAAGAGATTCGGCGGTAAACGGATTTTGAGAAAGACGAAAAATTGTCGCAGCTTCGACGTGAATTTTCATGTAAGAACGGCGTCGTGATTGATGCGTTAGGAAATTTCTCTATTTCCTGTAATTTATATACTGCAATTCGCCAAGATCTAATTATTGCTCACTTAACGAAACAATGTTGTGAAACTCGTAATGAAGTTACGAAACGTTTTCAGGAAACCAGACGAGATTTCATACAAACGGCATCGTTTTTCTCACAGCCGCATCCTGATATCAAATTAAAGACCTGCAATATGAAAGAGTTTTAATTAGTCTTATGAATATATATGATGCGCTTTAATTATCGGAGCAAACAAGATTTTGCGCGTTGAAATTAACGCCAGCGGGTTCTAAGAATGACGTTTGGTAATTGTATTAACTTTGCGAAGGAAACAGATTTCCTTCCTTTCTTTTTTCTTTTTGTTACGTTTATTTGTTATTCGTGTTTTCGTTCCGAGGTCTTTTTGTGGCATATTTCTCGTAAATTCATATTTTCAGATGATAGGATAAATGCAATATAAGGTATTATCGAAGGAATTTTGTGACACAAGTTGATTAAAAAACATCGTTTTCTTCAGGAAAATGTCATAAACTTATCAACAAAAATTTCTATCATTCGTTTCGCGATAACGCAATAGCGACTGTGAATTTGTTAAATTCATTTACAGGATTCTACCGATAGAAAATACAAGAAACAACTGTTTCTTTTGTACCAATGACTCAGAAACCACAAATTTTGAGTTACGTCGCTGTTGCAACAAATGAACGATATGTTACGGGCTACAATTACAAAAAATTACAAAAAAAGGATAGAAAAGCACGTTGAGCCATTAGCTACGAATATTCAATCGATATATCTCGTAGACATAAAAGAACACACCCTGCAGACTTAATAAACAAGTAAACATCTGCAAATAACCCAGATCGACTGATCTGAATGATAATGACGTTGCCTCGATGGGAACATTGACGATGTGCTACTTTGCCATATTTGAAACAATTTTCATAATGTTCTACTGACAAATTGCAAAGTATATAAAAGAGATATAAAAGAAAGAAGAGGCAATATGTGACGTTACATTTATTTCCTATTAAACAAAGTTACTTAAACGCAAGAAAAGAATTAATTTGCTTGTTGAAAAAATGTTATAAAAATTATAACATGGTGTACTTAGTATTAAATAATAGGTTTTGAGGACCTTACATCTAACGAATGAAGACAATATGTTGCAATTCAGTCGCCTCAAAATAGCAGAGATTACAATTACTTGAATAATTATTTCAAGAATTATAATGAAAAGATAAGAAAGTATCTCGGAGTATGCAAATACCTGTGACTTCCACCGGATGAAATGTGCGTTAGCTCTGTAACTATGCAAACCGTGAATTAAAACAAGGCTTAATGAAAATTCTACTTATTAAAATTCCTTAGAAATCTGCTGTTAGAATTCTTTAAACCCAATCGAAAAAGACTACCAGCGAAAAAACACGAGTTAAACTAATTGTAACAGCATCAGTAACTTGACAACTGTAAAACAAAAGAAAATACAATTCGTTTTAAGATTACATAAAAATAGTGGCAAGTAAAATTTGATGAAAATTGTAGTATTCGTTGTTTGAAACAAATTTATTTCTCAATTTTTATTTCAATTTGCTAATCCAACAAATTATATACAATATAATTAGAGTTAGAATTATTAATAATTATTAAGACTTATGAATTAAAATTATTGTATGAATATTAAAGCAATCACTTAAAAATATTGTTATACAATATTTTGGTAATTTATATCAATATCATGGAGCATAGCATTTTAATCAAGTGTTGGTACACTGATATTGGATGGCCTTGGGCGTTCAATATAGTTCATGTAGTCTCTCATCGGGTTAAATAGTTCTTAGCTCATCATGTTTCTGAAGATTGCGCTTACCTGCTATGTATAGACTTTGCTTCTATTTAGTTTTGTTACTCGGCATCCCTTATGGATAATTTACAACGAATTGATTCAGAATAACTGCCTGATTAATAAACATTATGATAATCAGAATCGTTATACACATCACAGACTACATTATGTTTTATGCATTTTCAGAATATTCCATTGGTATTTTATCTCTTATTAAAAAAAGAAGAATTAATACGCGTGAATAATCTTGACGAAATTTTGTCGTAAAAGTGCAATCCTTTCAGCGTGCACACGAATTAAATAGCGTGCAAATATTATCGACAATTATGATTACATTAAATTATAATATATTATAAAAATAATTTAATAAATTATTATTAATGTCGTTCCAACCGTTGTTAAACAAGGATTGCTTTATTATACATTTTATTCGAAAAAATCACTCTCATAATTATTTGCATTTATGTCAATCGTGTAGTCAGACGTAGCGCTCGATAAAATGGTTTTTGGATTTGACATTTCCTTGCAAATAATGTTCGTTCTACCGCGATATTTAAACGAAAACACCAATCGATCGTTATTAATAATTGTATAATAAATCTCATAATAACAATTGTATAATAATACACATTTGTTAGGATGTAATCTTAAAGTTAAAATAAATAACCTGTGGAAGACACAATGTTTATGTTGAAATAATATTAAGTGATATTTATTAAACAGAATTACAGAACCAAATATATTTAAAATACAAGTGAGTGATATTGTATAATTAGCAAAGTGTGCAGGTGAAGAATTTATGGATTGTTGACAGTTGGCCAGTTACTTTCAGACTGACTGTACGTAGTGACGCATGGTCCCTTAAAAGATTTTCAACCCCACTCTCTATACAGTAGTGAGTATGACGTGTGTAAGTGTCCTGTTCAAACGCCTGTGTAGGTGTCTGTATAAGATTATTTGTGTCTGCGTGTGTAATATCGTTGTATTCCAGCAACATTACTTAAAAAACTGTTCGTGAGTCTATGGTTGTAAGTATGACATTTCTTCCTAGTTTTACTGATCTGATCTATTGCCTGTATACAGTGCATTTTTTATAACTTGCCATTATTCTATTCGTGTAGCAACTAAAAGTTTAGTGGGATGAATTAGCAAAACAAATGTGGCTTAGTCAACAATCCCCGCTATCTATTGAATTAAACATTGTCAATCGATAGATGGTATATATGTAGCGTGTAAAAACATTTTTGTTAGATGATCAGAGCAACGTGTACAACAATTGTACACGGTCGAGCAAACAGCGGAATCGTACGGAAAGATTTAAACACCGTTGTAGCTCGACACGAAGCATGCCAAATCAATCGCAACCAGGCAAATAGCCACGAGCATTTCTGCATTGGTAGTGCGATTTTTTAGTAGATCAGCCGAACTTCATTTTCTGCGATATTGGACATCGACAATGTCCAATTTGCCCAATCGCAATGGCTTCGTTTTATTAACATACACCCAAAATTGGAACATAAAAGTGAACGATAATACAGAATGTTGTAGAACGTGGAAGAATAGAATGTGCGATGTACACAGTGTGACGATCAAGTATCGATCAAGAGCAGTTACAGATGAGACGACTAGGTGGTCGATTGGCGGGAAATTTTAGTAAGTCGCCTTGTGCAAAAGCAAATTTAGTCGACTAACTGGATCGACTGTGAAGGGCGCCAGGTAAAAAACTCTATTCGACCAGAAAATCTGAAACTTTAGATTAGACGACTGAACACAACTAGGTTCTACTAAGCTACACAACTTGATTTTTGCACACGAGAACTTCACCTGCCATTGGAACCTTGCCTGGAACCTAACTAATTGTAAGCCAGTCGGCGAAATTTGCATTTACACAAAGCAACTTACTGGAATTTCTCGTCGGTTGACTAAATCGGTAGACTAGAGTTGGTTAAATCGACTAGTTGACCGTAGCAAAGCCTTGCCCCGTCCAACGAGACGAATCGGTAAATGTAAACAAAACATTGTTGCTGCGACTGCAACTATCGGCTGTCGACGAGCGAAACTCGACCATTTTACATCCGCAAATCCCATTTTACTGAGCGACTTACTAAAATTTCTTGTCAGTCGACCGTCAATGCACAACTTAGTCTACAATTCCCAACGGTCCACAATCGGACACTCGATCGACAAAAGGGACAAGACAAAAACGATCGATACGAGTCTCGTACACATTATGTCGCATCGGAAGTTTTCCATCACTGTCACAAAACGCTGCTTCAGTTTTCTCAAATTACAGTCTCGCGTTCTTCCACGATCTGCCGACGTCCGACTAGTATCTCGTACATCGTCTGACAATATAATTCGACGCAGACGCCGCAATAATACAACGATGGCAAATCAGCGCCTCTCATCGAAGCTGCCTTCCTTAAAACCGTGATTTTTCAGCCGTGTCACTGACGCAGCAAATGAGCGATATCGTCTTGAAGAAAAGAGCAAGGACTGTTGAAGTGGTTACCACTTCTAAGAAAACTCTACATCTGGTCTTGTTAGTTTTCTCAAGCACTGAAGCCATCGACAGCGCGTAGACAAAAGACTGCGACGAAGACCATAAACAGTAGACAGGCGACGTTGGGTTTTCAGTTATTGGGTAACACAGCTAGCGTGCGGATCTGGACCAGCTCAAATTGTATTCTTACTTATAATTACACTTCTATTTAAAATATATTTTCTGCTTTACAATTTATCCACGAGTTTTCAATGTTTACACATCGAATAACCTCAATAAGGACACTTGGTAGTGTACGGTCTAAGAGCCGGTGCAGACGAGCGAGTTTCCAATCTGCGTCCTCACCACGTCATTCGTGTTTGTTTGCTTTGCCAGCGAGAAACGACGAAATATTTCTCATGTCTCGAATATTTCTTTGCAACGCAATGTAGAACGTATTTCGAAGTGGAAGATGGCTAAGACTGTTGGCGAAAAACAACGTTTTCGTGACTACTTTCGCGAGCATTGGTCCGATCGTGCACCTGAAAGTCTTTGCAGCGGACGTCAGTCGATAAATTATCTGGTTGGCCGGCGATCTACCGATTCAGCGGAGCACAGCGGCATTATTAGTCACGACAAAGGTGGCCAGCCGCAATAATTCAGCTTGCACCTTCTTATATTTATAATAATTACACCTCGCGCTTCGATAGCTGCTCTGGCTGCTGATATCGAGCTGGGAACTTGTTCGAGAGAGAAACTGTTGCGTCCTCCTTTTTTCTCCTGTTCGAATCGCAGCCATGGCTACGCCCATCGCCATGCTATCTCTTATCGTTAATAAATTTTCTCCTCTCCTGCCTTGCATGGCGCGCATTCGGCCAACGAAACGAAGAAAGCGACATCCGTGCGGCCTGCGCGATAAACTAATTCCTTTTCCCTTGACATCGACATGTCCAGACCCCAGACATTCTCCTTTTTTCCATCCACCGTTTTCAATTCGCCCATTTTTACCTTACTTTTTACGGGATATCCGGTTCGTTGCACGCGCCTCGTCCGTCGATAAACGTTTCCAGCTAGCAAATTGTAACCTCGGCTGCAGGAAATATCCGTTTTTATTAGCTAAACGGGATTTTTTGCCTCTGTGCTGAACGCCGTTGCCTGGCTACGCGTGTGCGCCAGTTCTTCTTTGTTGCCGGAATCTGTGTGACTCGGTGCTACTGCTTAACCATGTCCGATCGTGAATGTTTCTTCTGACGGGGACGAAGCGAACGAATATCGCAAACGTCCGCTAAGAATTTCCCGCCGATAGAATTTACGTTGCTGCATGTAAAAGAGCAAAATTTCTCCCTGTCGATAGCGGAATGGAAGATTTCCCGTTCAAACACGCGGAAACGTGCCTCGCGTGTGTAATCAATTTCGCCCAGCCTGCAAATGCCGCGTAATGTCGTACACTCCTAGATCCGAAGTGTTCGCTACTGTAAATTTAACCTGTACAGGATGGTCCGTAATACAAATGAAGCCAGGCAAGAAGACAAAGATGAAGAATAAAATCGCGTTGGCGACTTTTGAGAAAATCGAATTTAGAAACTTGTCAAGTACAACGAATTTACTTAGTTCCCAGCTACGTAGCAGCTTGTTCTACGTATGGGAATAGGTCGAAAATGTGGAATACATCTTTTTCGTCTCGATTTTCTTATCGACGAAATCGAATTTGATAATTGCCTGACTCGTGCGTACCGAGCTAATTTTTGGCTAATTTGTTCAGTGGCGGACGAAAGAAAGTTTATTAATAGTAGTAATATATGTTAATAATAATAATAATAAAATTGATGCACTATGAATTTTAGTAACTTTTTTTGTATTTATTCATTGCTCTCATTAAGTACAAATTAATTTTGAAAAATTATGGTGCATTTTTATACTTCTTATTTTATAAAATTTCTTTTGTCCGTCACCGTAGATTTAAATTCGATTTTCTCCAAAACGAAGTCTTCATTTATTTTCGCGTGTGGAATAACATTTACTTATTGCACTTATTAAATGCCAATTTATTTGATAAAATTACAGTGTCTTTTTATATTCTTTATGTCATCAAATTTCTCTTGCCCGCCACTGTATATTCAAATTTTATTTCCTCCAAAACGAAGTCTCCTGCCAATTGTTCGTTCCTGTCCAGTCGGAAATTGGTCAAATTCACGCACACCTCATACATTTTCAAACTCGATTTTCTCAAAAACGAAACCTCCAACGCAATTTCGTCATTCTTAATTTTCGTCTTCTTTTGAGCCACAGAATTTCCCTGACCGCTCCATCCTGTGTATCCTCGTGCGTGTTCATGTTTCATAAATTTCATTTTATCCGCTTACTAGCCACTTGTATTTATCGACATATCGTTATACCAGCGTAAAACGATTTATTTATAAAAATGGCTAATTACTAAATTCCAGATGAAAGTAGAAAGCTGTGATCAAAAGCACTACGATATTTTCTTCTCGTCCTAAATGAATAAGATTGTATTCATAGAGAGTATAGTAAAATGATGGAGATAATGATATGTGCACAAGCTGTTTACCATCGTTTTGGATCCATGTTCCTGAATACTAAATTTCGTTCAAAGATAGAATCGCTCAATAATTTCATTGCATTACTTGCTTTGAACGCAAAGTAATTTCCTGAAAGCGCGGTATATATAACGTGAACACGTGCTTGTAAACGATACGTGTGGTGTGGTATTGCGTTTCAGAACTTAATCTAGACTTCGTTAGTTCAATTAGGTAAATAAGTTCCGCATAGAGAACGTACAATTTATTTCAACGTATTTCATCACTCGAAACATCAAAATTAGTTTGGAAGAAACGCTTATCGTCAAGTAATATTCTATCCTATAATTTGTACCAAGATTGCTATTAAATAGCTACCGATATGGTTTATTGCGTTACAATGATCTAACGCGTTTAACATCCCCCTCCAAAAAAATTATTTTTCACATGACCTTTCAATTACTATATTTGTAAAATAATCGTTTCGATTAAAATTAAAAGTAAAATCAAAGTTAAAATTGAAATTGAAAATCGATTGCAATTATTTGATATCACATAGTGAGAGAATTTTATTTAAATACGTAATTCGTGAAAATGAGTCGTATTTCATTAAGGATTTAATGAAA
Organism: Bombus flavifrons; assembly: GCF_040668555.2. Classification (NCBI taxonomy): domain Eukaryota; kingdom Metazoa; phylum Arthropoda; class Insecta; order Hymenoptera; family Apidae; genus Bombus; species Bombus flavifrons. Next base: position 1,272,831 of record NC_138445.1, on the reverse strand, counting down.
TACTACGCGTTGACAATTCAATTACATTCTTGCATAAATTCGAAAGCCTCGCGAAAGAAAAATTCAAACAATGGACGTTTGTGTCGGTATAACATATTTTTCTAGATCAGACACAGTAGAAAACCGGTATTTAGCTCGTGTCGCTGAGTAACATTGCGTTTTATAGAACTGTTCAATTCATTGAGCCACAAAATTTTAATAATGTTTCATCAGTTTGCAAAGATACAGGTTTAGTAAATTGGATTTTAGCAACATATTTACTGTAAAGCAGTTCATCTTTTATGCAACACATATTCATCTATTCTCTCGGATTTACGGCTTCTTTCTAATCTCTGCTTTCTCTAATTACGTACACATCAATCTCGCCATTTAACCCATGGAACCGTGGGATATATGGAAGTCTTTGTTTCCTAGCTTTGTCAAACTGCTTAATTCTACTGACTTATTAACTTCCTTTTAGTCTATCAACGTCACAAATTCTTTACGAAGCAAACTTTAATCTGCGTAGAAACAATTTTAGTGTATTAACACTTTGACTGCCACGTTGGTCATATTTGACCGGCCACGGTTTCTCCTGTGACGCCACCGTGGTCGTTGGTGACCGGAGCGCTTCAACTTCTTACAATTGTAAAAATTGAATGAAAATTGACAGTTAGGGCATTTTGAATATAACCGATAAATAGAAGATACTTTGAAATAAAAAGCGCCCAATTGAACGATTAAACATTTTTATTAGAACATCGATAAAAAAAAATGAGAACAAATCTTGCATCTAACTGTGCATTGTGTTTGCATCCATATCTTTCAGGGGTAATCTACGAATATTATTATAAACACAGCTTAGAAAATAATCGTAAGTGCTGCTTTGTAATCGTATAATTGAAGTTAGAAGTGTGAACATACCTTACCATTACATATAGAATGAGCAAATACCGTTTACTAATATTTTCTACACGTTTCAACAATATATTTTGGACGTTTTGATTACGACGAAATAACGAATGCCAATGGTTTGTTGAAATAAACGAAGCCTCGTTATAATACGTCGCTATCAACTGTTACCAAGGCACCACGGTGATCACCCGTGACCACCAATAAGATAAACGGTCCATTGGGGAAGAATGTTGTCTTACATCATCATTATTATTTTGCCAATATGCTTTGAATAATAAAAATACTCCCGTGGCGTGCTGAGCGAAACATGTGATTCCGTTAACGTCACAAATTTTTTACGAAGCAAACTTCAATCTACGTAGAAACAATTTCAATGGATACTGTCATTGATGTTTGAGGTTGAATGAGAGCGTCAATGAGAGATCTGTGTAAATCAAGTTCATTTCGTAGTCGGCAGATAAAAGAAGTACATTTTGTATCAACAAAGCGCACTGTAGTTCTGTTGATAAAACTATCAACTTTACGGTACGAACTGCACTTGCCACTTTTCAGCAGCGATTTCTTTCGAATCGGCTGAAAGTTACAGCATCATAAAGCGTTATAAATTCGACTTAGTGGACTTGGTTTAGGATCCGGTCAAACGAAGGAGCACGATCCGTCACTGAAAGTGACGTGGATGCGCGTCGCTAGAGAGAAAACATTGAACGTTGTTGGTTGAACCGAGGTAGACACGTGGCCCATAACTCATGATAAAGTAGCTTGAACCATAGTTCTTCGTGGTTTCTAGCGAACCGGCGCAATGCTATATTAATGCCCGAACGCAATGTGTACGTATTATCAAGCGGAGTAACCCTTAACCTTGCTCCCATTAAACTCTCGCAAGTGTCTGCGGTTAACTAGAAAGTAGAAAACGCGTTTCTTTGCCTGACAAAATGGGAGGGTTCTATCGGTGAAAAGATGAAACGATAGAAGCGAACGATTTGCGTGTTTCTATTGGTGTAAGCCGTAACAGGCTTGCCTACACTATCATTATAGAAAAGCGGTTAGCCGTGTTATTTGATAATTATACCGAATTTGCGGACTCCGCTGAGGGATCATTTTCACCGGGCCGTGAGAATTAAACCGGCGTCCTTAATTCCTCGTAATTACTAGAAACGCTGCGAGACCTACTTTATGTAATTAAGAAATGTCCTATCGTCGATTGAAAGGGAGAAACGGTGTAAGAAACGATTTACAGTTAAAATAACCTCTTTACCGCGAGGCAAATGTAAATCCATTGTTTCTTGCAAAGCAGCACGCGGTCTGCAAAATGGGGATTTTTTTTTAATATTCAGAATTGGGATCCAAAACTTTGAATGTAGGTCTTGACAGATCTGTTCATTCCATTGTAATTTCTAAACATAATTCTTTGTATCTCTCTTGAGATTTAGATTAGATTTATATTACTTGTAAATAATTCAATGAAACTTGACGATAGTATTTTGTTTCTTCCTTATAGATGTATTGTAATTTTGGTAGAAATATTTCTGGTGATGAATTTTTTATTACAATTTATATATATCTTGGAAAGAGGAAATACCGTACATTTTGTTACTGATACTGTTTTATCTTATTGCGAAATAAAAATTCAATTTAATCTATGTCAAAGGTAACATTATAACGGCTCATGTTACTCGGATATACAACTACAAATAACTACTTTTATTTTAATAAATAATTTCATAAATTTCATAAACAGCGCACTTCCAAGTATTATATAAAATATATGCAGTACTATCCTTTTACTGTTTCGAACAGAAGCAATGTTTCATCTCGCGGTGGGTTTAAAATTTTCACAAAGCAGCTTAAAAATTTGTAAAATATGTAAATGCAACGTAAGTGTAATGTACGTAAAAGTGCGATCAAAATTATAATCCAATAATGTAAATACGCTTTTAGTTATTCTCCGTATTTATTAAATTAAAAGATTAAATATTATTTTATTTATACCAAACTTACTAAATATTATTGAATAAAAAAATATATTATAGTAGGAGCATCCAATACTGAATATATACTGAACCTAATACATAGGTCGACTGAAAAGTTTCTTTTGTTTTATAAGAAAATAATAGACGCACAATGTTTTTTCTTTTATATATATAAATATAATAATAGAAATAGAACGAAATGGATTATACTTAATTGAATAAAATAATATAAAACAGAAATTGTTGTTCATCTATTATCACCTTATGAAACGAAAGAAACTTTTCAGACAACCTAATACATACAAAGCTAACGTCGAATGAAAATTACTTGCGATATTTGTGTGATTAAAAAAAATGACGTATTTTGGATGTCATCTCATCGAATATCAAAATTAAAACATGTTAGTAAAAGAAAATATTAATTTCTCCATTAAGATAAAAAGACATATATAGGTAACATGCAATGGATATACCCTATGGGTATGCAAATGTAGACAGATTTTGGTTCCAGATAAAAACTAAATATTTGTTACAAAATTGAACAATATCTCTTTCTTCTGTTTCAGGTAAGTTTTCAATGGAAGTATTCATTTCTTTTACCGTTGGAAGAAAGCTGGTATTTCAAGCAACTCACCTTAAAGTAAGTATCACAAGAACGCTTCAAAATTATTATTGACATAATTTTTCTGCCTATGTAATTTTAATAATTTTACATAATATTTAAATTTAAACAAAATTTTAATAATTTTACATATTATTCGTAATTATACGTTAACGATATAGGTCGCTTCTTAACGACGTAGCTTGTTTCCGTGATTCTTAATGTAGATATCCAGATATGACTCGCAATTTGAAGTCATGTAATTCTTAATTGGTGATATCAAAGAAATATAACAATACGTAAAAATAACGAGCAACTTGATGTTACGTTACTTTAGTGATTATAAATAAATTGTGCATATTCATGCAAATTCATATCTTTATAAACATAATGAAATAAAAATGGAATGTAGGTAGAAGGTCGTATTACTTTTGATATTTTGTGTACCTTTACACATTCTGTGTATTCTACGCATTTGTGCACCTTCAAAAGTATAAATATTCTTACCCTATTCACGAACGTTTTCAATCCAACATACTTGGCGAAATAGTGAAGTAGTGTACGAAGTAGTAAGGAATTTTAGACGAACGAGCACTTAATTTTTTAAGTTGTTTAGCCACGTACTCCGTGATGAGCATGATTTGGTCGCTATAAATCTCGCTGATAATTGGAAGGTTAGCAGGTCAACAGAGAGATTAGGTTCAGAGTGCAGCGGTTTTCTAGCTTACGAGTGGCTCGTGTATCGTGTCATGGGTTTACGATAGCTCGTATGGTCTCGATGGTTCGTATGACTCGTTGAAATGTAGGAGTGCTGCGTCTATAAAGTGATATGGAGATTCTAATTTGGCTGGCTCGATTGTTCCACTGTGCAAGATTTCTCACGCAACTAGGACAGTTGTCTTTAAAGCCGTTAAAGATGAATAACGGCGACGCAGGACAAAGTGAAGCGATATCGAGTGAGCTATATTTTTGAAACGATTTTGTCTTTTTATCCATTTCAACGCATTATAAAAGCGCACCTACATTTTTCTTCTAAAGTGACTCTACAGTTGTAGGTCGTAGCTGCGTTGATTGCCCTACAGAAAAGTATTGAGATATTTGTGCCTTAAACCTGTTCGTTAATCTTAACGTCATTATTACAATAAGTACACTAAACAGTGTCGAAATTGTAACGATAGTAACATTAATTCTAAACTTATTACAATTACAAGTTTGTACCATATGTTAAAAATTATGGGGACTAAAAAGGGGAAGTTATGGACTTGAGATATTTGTGCCTTAAACCTGCTCGTTAATTTTAACGTCATCATTATAATAAGTACACTAAACAGTGTCGAAATTGTGTATATACTTTGGTAGTAACATTAATTCTGAACTTATTACAATTACAAGTTTGTACCATATGTTAAAAATTATGGAGTCTAAAAAGGGGAAGTTATGGACTTGAGATATTTGTGCCTTAAACCTGTTCGTTAATCTTAACGTCATTATTACAATAAGTACACTAAACAGTGTCGAAATTGTGTACATACTTTGGTAGTAACATTAATTCTGAACTTATTACAATTACAAGTTTGTACCATATGTTAAAAATTATGGAGTCTAAAAAGGGGAAGTTATGGACTTGAGATATTTGTGCCTTAAACCTGCTCGTTAATCTTAACGTCATTATTACAATAAGTACACTAAACAGTGTCGAAATTGTGTACATACTTTGGTAGTAACATTAATTCTGAACTTATTACAATTACAAGTTTGTACCATATGTTAAAAATTATGGGGACTAAAAAGGGGAAGTTATGGACTTGAGATATTTGTGCCTTAAACCTGCTCGTTAATTTTAACGTCATCATTATAATAAGTACACTAAACAGTGTCGAAATTGTGTATATACTTTGGTAGTAACATTAATTCTGAACTTATTACAATTACAAGTTTGTACCGTATGTTAAAAATTATGGGGATTAAATTAAAACATATATATTAACTATACGTATATTTATACTTAGATCGTTGTTATTATTATTTTATATTTAGATGCACTTGTAATTGAGGCTATTATTATGAAATCAATCCCCTAAATATTAACGCATATTAAATATCAATACACAAAAGTACATGAAATACGCAGGAATATTACATCGTAGAAACAATAATTATCACTGAAATCGGTCCACCATCGATTTAGTCTTCTGCCAGGCAATACAATTGATTACAATCTATGTCAAATAAACTCGGGAAGTTATGGTGACTATATGCAGTGTATCTAAATATTGTTTCACAGATAAGTGCATATGTACATGTTTAATTACCCTTGCCTATAACTCTACGTTAAATAACCTAATCAACCATACAGACTATATAAATACATGCCAGTTATTCAATTTAGCGTTTTAAACATCGCGCAACTATTTGTGTTATTCGAAGCATTACAATTCATTAACCCAATTCAATGACGAAAATAGTAGTTTTGAATCAATCTTCTACAAAGTCAATTAGCATTTTCCCAAATGCAAATGTTTCTCAATTATTTGGATTAAATTGAAAATTCCTTCCTTAACTTTCAAGATAGATAATTGAAAATTATTTGCGAATACTTTTAGTTTAATCCAACAATTGAGAAGTATCTGTTTGAAAATTATTTATGTTCTTCAAAAATATCAGACAATTAAAAGATTTAAACAATATCTCTATAAAATATTCACTGAGGAAAGTAAATTACTAAGTTTTATCACGGTAACGGTTTTACTGCTCTGTCAACATTACTTTCAAAATGTAAAAATTCGTTCACGATGGTCACACACGTATCACTGTCAACTACTTTAGCAACGAACAAATAATCGCTTTGTGAAACGCTGATTCATGCGATTCGGCACCTTAGTCCTGAATACGTGTAGTGTATTCCGCTCAGCTATACGTCGCTAAACAGCCGATGACAACATCTAGTGTATACAGCACATCATGTCCACACAATTCTAGTAAATAATTCATTGATCCCGTGAAAACGGACCTTGTCGACGTTAGTAGCAGGTAAAATGACTCGTTTACGTCCAATGGGATATATATATATACAAATGTGCATAGTATATGTATATATATATATATATATATATATATATATATATATATATATATATATATACACATATACTATGCACATTTGTATACAGGGTGTTTCAGTTAACGATTTGCACGAACTTGTAAGTTTACTCATAACAGAGACATGTATATAAAAAATATTTAATAATACAAAGAATATAAAATTATTCATAAACTTCAACTATTGTAATTGTAAGCAGGGACCATAAGAGTTACAAGCAAGATGAAAAAAGTTTCAGTAGAAGAATTAGTAGATCAGTTTAATTAATTTTAGTTACGAATAACCATTGTAAATGACGAAAATATTTTTGGTTAACGATAACAATTATCTATGAAAGAAATTTTTTGCTTGCCGAAAACATTTTTTTTCTAGTTACCAATGAGGGGATTTTTTTATTGCCAATAATTATTATCCGTGGGAAAATTTTTTATTTTTGATCACCAATAACAATCATTGTTCGTGACAGAATTCTGTGTTGGCCTCCGGTAAACATTATCCGTGACGGAATTTTGTTTTGGTCTCCAATAACCATTATCCGTGACGGAATTTTGTTTTGGTTGGCGATAACCATTACATCTATGTGAGAGAATTATTTTTCCATTGTCGATAACCATTATCCGCGGGAGAATTTTTTTGAGTCAATGACAACCATTGTTCGTGACGGGATGTTTTCTTTTTTTATCCCTGGTTGTAAGTGATTTGCGGTCACATGACGTTCACATATTCTTACGAATAATTTTGCAGCGGATTGCAGTAATAAAAAGGCGGATTGTATTTTTAAAATTATGCTTTGCTGAATAATTTCCTCTAAGAATGAGCAATCGCAGATTAAAGAAGGAGAAGTGGAAAGAATTGTCTGCAAAAGATTCTCTCCGCATCCGCGTCAGTACTGATAATTTACAGTTACAATTCGCTGCATCTTTCCTCGCAAAAATTTGTTACGCGATAAAACCAAGTACATACATAGTTTGGTGTACACCATGTATAGTGGCATAATCACTAGCACGTATCTACGTTACACGAGTAACAGCAACTCGGTTAACTTTTTGGCCTTCTTACCGATACGTATAAGGGTTTTGTAAAAGAACAGTGGCGATTGCAGCAGTAGAATACTCGGTTCTTCTTACTTACATCCGGCGTAGAAAACGACAGTCAGCCGTTTCGTCATCCGGTCACGTAGAATCTATGGCCACTACAAGTAAGCAAGACGGCAATGGTATGTTCATATGTGAAAAAAGCAAGATCGTTGATCTCCAGTTTGTGTAACATATGTAGCTATACACGTTGTGTCCTTACACGAGATCCTGAATGAGTAGTGGGCATGCGACGTTTTAATTTAATTGCATTCTATTTCATTTGTAACAATTGACAGGTATAATATGGAAACTCGTCATGTCCAGTTCTGAAAAATATCGAGATATTTACTGCAGTCTGTTTTTCTGGCATTGCTGATTTTATTGTATCAAAGAGCAGCCTGAAAATTAATTTAAATCTTTCGAAAATATATATTATTATAAATTTATAATTTATATTCATAAATATCAACGTTAATAAGTATTATATTTTAAGATAGATATTTCTACCGTGTTAAATATATAGCGTTAAATATATCACTATCTGAATCTTCACATAAGATTGTACAAATTTTTGCGAAACATAATTTGAAAATATTGAAATATTATATACGGCATTTATTAAATTGAACGGGTCTCCGTTTACGTAATTCATTCTGTTCTGAATATGAGAATGATTGAACATCATGATTACAGGATTAATTTGTTAAACAAATATTTTCGTATAGCTGATATTTTCCTCTCGCATTTTATACCCTGCACCGGATTCTTATTTTTGAATTTTCATACACATATCAAATAATGTCGAATATTTATTTTAGAAACTTTCACGAACGATCTCAATTATTTCATTATTACTGAATATAATTAGAATTAGATCGTGTGTGTTTGTACAGACACGAATGAAAATATAGATAGATTCTAGTTATCAAATTTCGGTAAAAATGTATCACGTGATGTTAAACGTGTTTTAAATTTACGATCACCAATTCATCCTCTGATGCAGATTATTTTTGCGAAACGAATGATTCTCACGAACGAGCGATAAACTTGCAGAAGTTGCTTGTAATCTGTCGAGCCGTAAAATATCCCACTTACAAGGTGCAATACCCTTGAATTTTTAGACAACTAATTTATTCTTCGACACGTTCACTGCCACACGAATTTTATACATCACTAGCAGCTACTATAAATTAAAATATACTGCACTACAATATATAATTTTTACAAAATATTATATTTTACTGACGCTCTTTGTTCTGACAATGTTATTCAAATCATTCACGTTGTTTAAAATTTATTAGGCTATGAAATTTGCCTTGCTTTAATCGCCCTGAAAAATTTAATAAAACACGGGTCACCAATGATCACTGTGACAGTCAACGTGTTAATCGGAGCACATTTTACTCAAAAATTAATATTATTTAGACTCTTCATTTAGTTCATTAGTCAATTATTTGTTCCTCTTACAGAAATCTTTGATACAGTCTTGCAGTGCTTATGAACTAATGTTCGCCAACAAATTTTCAATTCCTATGACTGTACATTTATCATCCTGTTACAAGATCTTTCCTTCCTGTGGACAGTTATATTTCTTCTATTCGCCAAATCTTTGAATTCTTTGACTGCTTGAACTATCAACAGCACGAGCAACAAGCATTTCAATTTGGAAAGCTGTCGGTCGTCTATTTCCCGGTCCGCTTCTAGCTGCTTCTTAGTCGTCAAAATATAGCTATGAAGACTTACTCTTACTCTTGATATTTTATGTATTAGAGCACCGCAGCCGCGATCGTCTAAAATTCAGAACCTTATCTTCAAGTGCCTCACGCTCCATAAACATTCCTCGCTTACGCGCCACTACGTTCCCCGCCTCCGCTACTTTTCCAAGTGGTCAACTGGTATTAGATCGACGGATCATAATATTCCACTTAGTGTGATGAAAATTCGTACTCATCAGATTTCTGTTTCACTCATCTGGGAAATAAATTTGCAATTAAACTTGATAGTTTCTAATTTCTACACTGTGCAACGAGTGTATTTTGATTTAGCTTATCGGAAACTACTGTCCAGTTTGCTTTATCAGCAACAACTACCAGAGTCTCGTGGTCGTTGCAACGACTGTCTTTGCGATTTAGATATCATTGATCATTACAACTCTTATCTGTGGCTTATGCATTTACATGGAACCAGGTCTTCGCGTCGTGTAAAACTGATACGTTGCAAAATCAACTTGTACGTTCGATCTCATCAAATTAGTCTTCATTAATGTAAAGTATAGCGAGTAGAGCAATTACATCAGCTTATAATCTGATCCTACGTATTCTAGATTTCATATGTTATTATTTCAAGCATGTACGTGTTACACGTTGTTCATAAACGTTTACTAGAATATAGTGGTATTTGTACAAAAAATCTAAAACGGTACAGCTACTGGTTACGCGATGTTCAAGAGGACAATAAAAACTAACGAGAAGATATCCTCAAGCAGTAAATTCCGAAAATTGTGCAGCTTTGGGGATATATAGAGGATATACAGGTACGCGTTACGCTATTTCTTTTTAACGTGCAAATTCGCTTTAAGGCGGTGAGAGTGACCTCTGAAAATGCCGATTTTGCGTTCTAACTGTAAGAGATAGGAAAATGGTTCTCAGACAAAAGTTACTCCTTCTAATTAGGGCTATCATTTGGCAAAACAATTCGCCAAATTTATAACGCAAAATCGGAAAGTAGCCGGATTTTCATTAAAATATTTAAGTTCTACGATTAATCTCATGAATGCTAATTTATTTAAAGTATCCGGTTAGAACGTTCACGTAATCTGAAATTCCTTATCGAGTTTCTTTCAAATTTAACGATTTCAAAGTGGCATCCCGCTCTAGAAAGATATTAAATTTAATAATCGTGGGTCTATTTGAAGCAATTATTAGAATTGATGTATGTTAGACCACTTAGATTTCCCGTGAACGGTAATTTCTTAAAAGCTTTTAGATAGAATTAATTTGCACAATCAGTCTGCATGAATCCGCTCTCCTGCAAAGCAAACAGCTCTGCCTGGTTCCTAACGTTCCATTACATGCAACTTGTTCTCCATCTTGAATAATGATCGCCGTGTTCGCTGTGGATCGCAACAGATTACCGAGGCACATGCGACCAAGTGAAATCGGCATATCGATAAGCCAACCGTGACGACAACACTCCACGTAATATCATCTCTTCTTACGAGAACCGATCGATGCAGCGTGAGATCGCGATACCTGGGATCGTTTTCCGCTCGACACAGCGGTCCTTGCATCCCTTTTACGAGTTCCTCGGCCTTTTCTTCGTCCCAGACCTCCTCTTACCGCGCATTACGCTGCAAAATCCAATATCGCGTAGAGAAACCTTTACCTAGCGGAGGACCGTCGATTCTGCCATGAAAAAGGCAACAGAGTCGAAGCAATTATGTAAATCCACTTGCAAGATCAAGATACATTTCAATCCCGCTGTACGTGCTGTCTCCTCTATTTTTCTTTGCCCTTGCCTCTCAGGCCGTACAATAGCTGAGGAAAGTATTCCAACACACAGCAGATAAAATATATGTTCGATTAAATCGTACGCTTCGTTTCATTTACGCTTGATTAAACATCGGCTAATAGAAAGCGACTGAGTTAATGATTCTTGTAATTCCACGTTCGTCAGCCAACTTGTGCATATACCGAAGAAAAGAATTAGTTTCGTACATACTTTTATTCGTTGGGAAGATATGGAAGATTATGAGAATATGAAGTGGCAGAAAATTGAGGACTGCTCGTAGAAGGTACTGCAGGCGTCAAGGAACAAGTTTCTCAGGAGGAAAAGAAAACCCGTGCATTAAATTCATGAAAAAGAAAGCTGTATTTGTAGAGAAACCTGTGTGTGTCACCCTTTAGTTACATTAGGTTGTCCGGAAAGTGTCTTTCTTCCGCAAACGAGTTTTTTACAACAGTGTGCCTTCGTACAAAGGTGAAACCAAGTCTGTGAAACGTTGCGGTGTTTATCTCAATAGAACAAAATGGTTCGTACGTAATTCGACGAAATAATATAAAACAAAAGACGTTGTGCGTCTATTATTTCCTCATAAGGCGAAAGAAACTTTTCGGACAACCTAATAGATAAAATTCAATGTCCCATTCGTTGAGATAGATGGTATAGACAAGGAAACAGTTAATTAATGTTTATTGGTACCTATATTGTTCTCCAAAGAAACGAATTGTGATAATATTTTCTAGGATTATTAATAACTATTTAGGAAGGTGAATTGCACTTAAACTCTGCACTACAATATTCTCATTGCTATGTGGAACATTTTCGATTTTAGCACTTGCAGTCTTTTCTATGAGCACTCTTCGATTTTTAGTTTTAAGCAAGTGGCCCTATTACGAGACTCTAAAACGAAGACTAAAAGTTAAAATTATCACCTAGAATGAAGAAATCACTTATTGCTTTGTCTTCCTAACACAATTTGGGCAAATAAATGGTACACGTGTGACCGTGTGATATGCATGGAGCCTCTGTAGCATTTTATGCAGTGCACTAAACCTTTTATTCGTCGGCTTGATCCTTGGTACAGAGACAGGAACAAGGTAGACACTTCGCGTCATCGTCATTCAAAAATGAATATATCTGCTAAACGAACTCGACTGCATGTTCTGTAGCAATAGCACGAAAACCAGAAATTTTTACTTATGTCGCTGTTGCAGCAAACAAGCGATATGTGAAAAATTTGTCCTGTACCTTCTGCATAGTTTTTCATAGGAAATCACTTCATGGCCGTTTGTATAATGTTGTACACAGTACCACACTCTGTATAGAGAACAAATTTCAAACAAATAGAGAACAAAGGATCGTTGGAATACTTTCGCGAGCCACTGTACCTGCTGCAATCTTGGCTGCATTGAGCCATGCGCGCGGTATGAAGACGTTGTTAAGGTCGTTCGACTCGTCCGATCTTCCTTTTCAAAGCCCGACTCTTCATGATCGTAGACAGTTTGTGTTTCCCCGGGTCGTTCCGTGTCTCGTCTGACTTTCCAGGGTCCTGTTGGTGTACTGCCACTGTAAATTGCAACGAGGGCGGTGGAGGATCCACTTTACCGTGGACAAGTAACGACAAAAGAAAAGAGAAAATTCCTTCGTTTCCCGTTATCCTGGGAAAGCCTTGCCCTTCAAGAGGAAAAGCTGCAGCGACGTGTTCAATTCGATGATCAGATCCCGAGCGAATCGTCCTGCGGACACGCTGTCGCAGATCTGATAACTCTCAAGTTCCTTTTTATCGCCATATCTTCCCGGTTTTCGTTTCTTCTTCGACGCTGGGTGATAAAAGAGGGCAACTTGATCGTCAGGAAATGCCGATGTTGTGAAACGTACGATACTTCGAAGAACGTGTCTTTTAGAACTGTCGAAACTCTGATTTATCTATCTCTATCTTTGCTGGGTTAATTGTATCCACTTTGTTGAGGTTATTAGATGTATGAACAGAGGAACGCGTGAATAAATTGTAAAGTAGAAAATATATTTTAATACAGAAGTGTAAGGATATAATTTGAGCTGGTCCAGATCCGCACGCTAGCAGTGTTATCCTATAACTGAAACACCCGAAGCCATTGTGACGTCAATCCACATTAGAGGCCAGATGTGTGCAGGTCCTCACCGTGTACCCTCAGTAACCTCAAGGATCCACCATAAACTTAAACTTTTAGTTCATCAACCCTGTGAGTGTTATTGGTTTATGAATGGTCTTTGGAACAGTCCTTAGGTTTATTATACGTTCGTACAAATCACGGAGGAAAAGCGGGTATTTACCTAAAGGGAAAGCTGGTTTTCTCCATGAACAATATCACCTACGAGCTACGTTGGTAGGAGGCTTCCTCCTCCTATCTTCATTTATTAACGCGGACTATAACCAATTGGCGTCGCGGATAGTTACCCTCACTTTTCCTAACGAAAAGTGTGAACAACGAATCCGCGTTGTTGGTTCAAAGGGCACACCCACACTGAGCTTTCCTCCGTAGTAATACGAGAATACCCCGGGACTGAAACAACAAACTCTCATCAGTCAACATCTCTCGGATCAGTCGCGTAAACTGTGCTTATAAAGTTGTGTTATTTAATAAAATTCTTGTCTTTAAAACCCAAGTCTCAATTTTACATGACACTGTGACATCAATCACATCTCAACCTACATCAGAGATAGGATATCGACTCCTTCGGACTCCTTTGGACACATCACCACCTTATCATCATAGCCTACACCAAGGCTGTGACGTACCTTAGTCCACATCAAAGATAAGACATCGACCGCCGACCTTCGGACACTTTTCTACACCATAACCCACATCGAGCCCCTCAACATCCTCAAACCAAAACATATATAAACCGAGACTTCACCCAGCTCGGGCAGTTCTTGTTCTTGTTCTAGTTGCTGTTCTTGTACAACACCCTTTTTACGGTTCAGTGTTGTTCTATTATTGTAAGTGGCAAAATTATAATAAAGTTCGATAAAAGAAAATTAATAGTTGGGTTACGACTCAGCTTTCTTTTCTCTTACAACCCAAGTATCAATTTTACCTGACAGCACCATCGTCGTCTGTCTACTGTTTATGGTCTGCCTTCGTCCCAGTCTATTGTCTATACGCTGTCGATCGCTTCAGTGCTTGAGAAAACTAAAAAGACCAGATGTAGAGTTTTCTTAGAAGTGCTGATCACTTCCACATACTTGAACCAGTATATGTGTAAATATGTTTTCCCGTGTTTACCATTACAGTGGATCCTGGCTGTAATCGTACAAGTAATTATGCAAGTGGGCTGAGTTAAGGATCTAAAAAGAATGAGTTCATCGCTTATTTGCATTCCAATAATCTGAAACCATGTTTCCAAAGTAGTAGCGGTTGAACCGTTGGATTGAGTTGGTTGTTGCTTCGTTAAGCAGAACATAGTTCATAATCAAAGGCAAGACTTTAAATATCTCGAAACGAAAGGTATAAATAACTTCGGCCAGTTTCATAATCACCGGCGCAACTGTGCGTCAGTATGAAGTATGAGTACAAAGAAAGTAATGCAAACGTAATCGGAAGTAATCTAAAATGACATAAAGAAAGTAGCCTAAGCAGACTATCAAGTTGGCTAGCTATCAAACGAGTTTTGCTTTCATTTCAATCAATTTATATTAAATTTCCGTTGAATTTCAATTCGAGCCGAAATCAATGGAAAATTCATTTAATTGTTAGCCATCGTATTATGCGTCCATGGTGTGTATCAAATTTACTTTGTTCTTTTAATTAATCGGCTATCAATTGTCGCTCTTGACAACATGTGTGAAGACCAAAGTCAGACACCTTTCGTCGATATCATCGAATCTTGCATTGCTTCGTGAGAAGAGTAAACAAGAATAAATAATCTTCTGGGAATTTTTCACATACAAAATTGCTTCTAATTTCGAATCTTTCTTTGTAATTGTGGGGAAGTCGTATCTACCGAGACAATATGCACAACGACAAGGCTTGAAATTGCTCGGTGTGCTGTAATGACTCGCATCAGAGAGGTATCGAGAAACAGATCGATTCGCGTCTCATGTCACGGAAGCTCTTTATCCGCCTTGATATCTTGTTACGATAAATCATAGATATTCTATCCAGCGGTGAAGACATCTCGCGATTTATCGCAACCGACGCTTCCGCCGATTTTTTCCTCCTCCTTCCGTCCTATTTATTCCATCGCGAGACATCGAACGTGGACTTTCGATCCGAGCAGTTAACATCACGTTTATTACGGTAACGTAAGAACACGCGAGTACACGATCTCGCGCACAGAACGAGCCGAGCGGAGACGCGGCGCGCAAAAACACCGGTACTCGACGATATCTTCGTTACGATATCTGCCACTTCATTACCGGTCCCGTAAGGAACGCAGATAAAGTCGGCGAGCTTAATTACGCTGTGTCTCTTTGGTAGATTAAAAAGAACGTCTGGATAAATCAGCGGTCGCGAGGTATCGACTTCTGTAGAGATTTATTCGTCGCGCAAATGCATCGTCCGAGATCGAATTTCCTATTAATCTGCGACTTTTTAAATACTTTTAATTATTCGTACGGTATATCATGAGAGATGTCGTGGCCAGATTATTGTTAGCGTCGAACAAGAACTTTCGCATAATCGAGCTGGCGCGAGTGCAATGTGCTTAATCTGTTCTTGGAAGCTACTTTAACCTTCGTTGAATTGCACAGCACGTGGTTCAGTTTATCGCAATAAGACTGTTTAAGCTGTGTAATAAATTCATTCGCATTAGTTGCTTTGACATATGTAAGGATACAATATGTATCAATGCTGTACATATGTTCCGTTATCTATTTACAAATGGATCCAGTAAATTATTTACTTTAACCTTTTTAATTAACTTAATTTATCAAAGAATGCCGAAAATATATACGAGCAGTTTTGTATTCTTTGAATTATGAATACGATAGATACAAATATTGCTACAAACAGATATAGTACGATATTAGTAACGTAGTTACAATTGGATCGAGTAAATTATCCTAAATTATTCACTTCTTAACACTTTCGTATACTTGTCAAAAAATGTCAACAATAAATATGAATGGCATTTAAATTATCGATACAATTAATATGTTAGAATATTAATAATGTATTAATAATGTAGTCACAGGTGAATCAAATAAATAAAAAAAATAAAATGAATCAAATAAAATTTTTAAGACTTTTGTCTTTTTATCAAAAAATTCTAGAAAAAAATGTAAGCAATTTTACATCCTTTAAATCATTGATACAATTAATATATTTTTTGTATATTATTTTACTGAATTTTGTATGATCCATTTTGTTCTATTACTACAAAATGTTGTGCGTCTATTATCTTCTTATAAGACGAAAGAAACTTTCGGGACAACCAATTTCAAATATCATAAACGAACTGTATTATAATGAAACGCTAATAATTTGCAGCGTATGAAGATAATCTACAATCTGATGTGTATTTTTCTGAACATTCATCATTTTTAATTATAACTTTTAACAGTTGATCGTAGGAAATATTCATTGATACAATTAATATATTTTTTATATATTATTTTACTGAATTTTGTATGATCCATTTTGTTCTATTACTACAAAATGTTGTGCGTCTATTATTTTCTTATAAGACGAAAGAAACTTTCGGGACAACCAATTTCAAATATCATAAACGAACTGTATCATAATGAAACGCTAATAATTTGCAGCGTATGAAGATAATCTACAATCTGATGTGTATTTTTCTGAACATTCATCATTTTTAATTATAACTTTTAACATTTGATCGTAGGAAATATTCATTGATACTTGCTTTTTATATGTTTGTATAGTTTACGTGAATAATGTTTTATATCGTTGCTCGAAATGTAGAGTTGAAATCTGGAAGAACTTGTGTATGATATGAGCTAATCCAAATGCTCGGTTTGGATTAGGTTCTCGGCGTTATGCATCCCTGGGACTTGAAACTCATGGCCGCTTGCAATAAATATTCATTTCAAATTCCCGTCTGAACAATATTGTTGGGTTCTGCTGAGAATTAGAAAGCCAGTTTTCTCCTATTCCTCAAATTTAATTTATTATTCATATATTTCTGTACACGCTGTTAATCTAAAAATGAACAAGATAATAAAGTAATACGATAAGGTGTACAGAAAAAGATACGAAACTTTCTGCGAAGGTGACGTCACAATCTTTAAATGCAAATCTCTATTTTTTGTTATACAGGGTGGTTGGTAACTGGTGGTACACGCGGAAAGGGGGTGATTCTACGCGAAAAAAGAAGTCGAAAATATAGAATAAAATTTTTTTTTTTTTTCTTCTTTAAATTTTTCCATTGAGACAACGATCTACAGTGAGATCCGTTATAACGTACCGCACGCGTACCGAGCGAAAATTCAAAGTCGATTTTCTCAAAAACAAAGCCTCAAACGAAACATTTTTATTCTATATTTTCGACTTCTTTTTTCGCCTAGAATCACCCCTTTTCCGCTTGTACCACCAGTTACCAACCACCCTGTATATGCACATATGCACAACGGGTGACGCGAAAGACACAAGTTTCTAGTGTTTTGAAAACACCCGAGTGTCAGCTAAGAAAGTAAGAAACAAAGAATAGTGGTATCCGGTAAAAAATTTTAATGTCACCTTTGCAGAACAGGACACTTTAACTTTTGCCTGAATCATTTTTCCGCATCGTTCATATTTTTCCAAACACTTGAGTGTTTCCGGTTAAACAGGATATGTGCAGAATAAACAATTTTTATTTCATATAATTGGTAGCTGTGGATTTCCCGAGACGACGATAATTACCATTTTCGATCATTAGTTTGCCACTGATTCGTATATTACCACAACATTCGTATATCGTTAACAGAAATCGACCAAGACGTCCATTTATTTATGAGCACAGTGGATTTTCTATTTTATTTACGCGAACCTTATGAAATTTCTCGAAGAATTAATCTTTCATACGATTCGCATCAATTATCAGCGTAAAGCTAAATACTGTTTCTGTGCGAATAGATGGCGCGTTCGATCATTGGAATATCATGATTTTCGTGGCTGTGTCAGCGCGAGGATAACACGGGTAACCGTCGATGCACGCGCTAACTGCGCAACCCGCGCAGACACGGCCATCGATTAACGTGATTAATTAACACGATTGCCGTATGCCGTGCAATTTTGCCAGCCGCGAAAACCTGGAAATAAAGCGCGCCGACGAGTCAGGACGCGAACTGTGCGGCAATCAGAGGATCGATAATCGGTGGCCGCTAATCAGCCAAATTGCCGCCGACTGTCAAATCGTTTCTGCCGAATGGAGGCGACAAAAGCGTGATCGAGGAACGTTGCCCCGTACGAACTGCGGATTTACGAATCACAACCATCCCATTCTACGTTCCATTCTACTCGTGATCGTACGATTTAAAGCTTCGTTCACACCAACGATCACGTCGAATCAGACACCTGTGAAAACCGCTTACACGTAATCCAACGAGAGCATTCACGGTAGCTGGTTCGGTCAAGTCGAATGAAAATTTGTTGGCCGTGACGTCGGTTCGCTGACGATTAAAACCGCGGTCAGCAATCGAAAAGGAACATGGTGAGCAAGCGTTTAAATGAATTTGTGCGAAATTCCATGAAGCTTGTATGATATCAGTGACAAAATTAAGGCGATTTTTATCAAAGTGTACTTGGAGAAAGACGTCGTTCATTCTTCGAGTAAACGAATAAAGAGACTGCAGCGGGATTTGATCGTTTCGGATCATTTAGGTTAGGTTTTGATTCATCGTCAGCTGACTTTAGCCGCTGGTGTGAATCAGGCTTAAAACCGTATTGAGAATTGCTTGTATCGGCGAATCGTTTAGGCTCGTTGATTAACAGATGTTAGTTTCGCTGCTCGATGGCTCCGATCGTATTTTCAGAACTCGCGTGATTTGCTAATTTTCTATGCAAGCTACTTTGCTCGATGGTTACGTAAAAGAAAGAGCACGGGTTTTTCATGTAAAAATGGAAAATTAAGAAATCGTGTTAATCAAAAGTTTCGCATGTTGTTTGAAGTTTAATTGTCGTTGTTTAATAAAAATTTAAAAAATTTTAAATTTTAAAATTTTAAAAATTAAAAAATTAAAAAATAACGTCAATCGAGACAACGATCTACAGTGAGATCCGTTATAACGAGACGTGATAAAGTGCACGCGTACCGACCGAAAATTCAAAGTCGATTTTCTCGAAAACAAAGCCTCAAACGAAAAATTTTTATTCTATATTTTCGACTTCTTTTTTCGCGTAGGATCACCCTCTTTCCGCTTGTACCACCAGTTACCAACCACCCTGTATACTGCAAACGCGTTCAACGCCTTCGTATCAAAGAATCGCGAACTCTTGCAGAAACTCGAACTATGTCTACACGTTCCATTTGTATTCTATATTTTCTTGGACACTTATCCATCTGATCGATAAGCGAATATACTCAAATAAATTTCCACCTAAATTCCATTCTTCCAATCGTCTTTGTAAAAATGTGAATTCGCGCAAATATCTGCGGTCAAATTAGACGTGCAACAAAATTACGCGTCCAAGAAAACTAAACGCGTGAGTAGTTCAAACCATTGCATTTGCATTGCGTTTTAGCGAAAATGTAACCAGGTTATCCATGTAGACGGTAAGCAGAGTCATCGCATTCCACGGTAAAAGCATCCGATCAGACAGCCAAGGGAACGATATTTCCGTTAACTCATTGTTACGCTGGCAGACGTCTTCCGACACTTTCGAAACGAAGTTAACGAGCGCGAAACTTGGCGTGCGCACTTCTGGTATTCCGTATCGTTCGTCGATACACGCGAAACGTCGAGAATCGCATGCGGCGGAGTAGCAAAGAAACTTGCTGGCAAGCCAGCGTATGAAAGAAACGAACGCAAGCCCGTAATTCCAGGCTTACGGTGTTGTTTTGATTTCAATATCGCCAAGAGGGATTCGGTACGGCTCGCTCCCGTACGGTTATCCGCCTGAGCGAGGTTGCGCATCGAAAGATTTGCATTCTACTCTGCAACTCCAACTCGTTTCACTCCCTAGGATTTGCGTTATTTCTGAGCTTCGTGCCGCGCGCGACGAGCCATTTCATAAACATGAAAGTTCCGTGACGCAGGTGGAATAGGAAAATGAGCCAAAGTGAAATCTCTTCACCGGTGAAGACAAATGACGGCAATGATATCGCTTCCTCGGCACGAGATACGTACGTAATACCATTTTGTCCATTCTTTTTGCCTTCTTCTTTTCGCTCTTGTTCTATTTCTTCCGAAGTCGCTTTCGCCTTCTTATGCGTATCATACGCATGCATATGTATAGCAGCTTTTGTAAGCGTAGAGAGAAATTTGGTTTTGTAATAATAGCGTGTGAATTTTATCAAAGTAACGAATTAACGATGAATTAGTAGTTGTTAGGTTGTCCGGAAAGTGTCTTTCTTTCGCAAGCGTGTTCTTTTTACAACAGTGTACCTTCGTACAAACGTGAAACCAAGTCTGTGAAATGTCGCGGTGTTTATCTGAACAGAACAAAATGGATCGTACGTAATTCGACAAAATAATATGAAACAAAAACGTTGTGCGTCTATTATTTCCTCATAAGACGAAAGAAACTTTTCGGACAACCTAATAGAAGCATCATTCGCTGTCGTTTTATGGGATTGCTAGGATGTAAAACTGTATGGATGTAAATAAATATTTATTATTTAGTATATTTACAATGTGTGTAGGATTTTGGATTTGACAAGCGTGTTCATTGAATTTCAAGGAATGCGACAGGAAATGAAACAACCTCTGACAATACAACGCGATACGACGTAACGCGAAACTATACAACACGATCGAACACGTTTTTAGACAACTCTTGGCAAAATTGGTTTTGTCCTGGCAACTGATTGCTGCTGACTGGCTCCTGATTCACAAGTGGCTGTTAGATGATTCCCTCAACAGGAGATCAGTCCTGACAATCTTCTATAAAACACAAGAAAACTCGTATATTTTCTAGGAAACATACACACACACACACATTTTTGAACTTACTATTAAAAAGTCCACACATTCTACATATGGATGACTAAGAATCATAGTAACGTAAGTTAGTCTATCGTTAGTGTTCAGGAAATAGAGCTCCGCATTCGTTGTTATAGGAAATGTATTGGGTTGTCCAAAAAATTTCTTTCGTTTTATAATATAGTTTTTATAATATATATTTTATAATATAATTATAATAATAGAAATAGAACGACACGGATCATACCTAATTCAATAAAATAATATAAAACATAAGTTGTTGCTCATCTATTATCAGCTTATAAAACGAAAGAAACTTTTCGGACAACCTAATATTATATTCTTGCAATTCACGAAGATATATTACGACAAGGAAGAAAGTTATATCCTAATTAATCGTGAGATTACGCGGATGATACTTTTAACAGTTGAAATATCCAACTGAATCGAGATTCTCTGTGATTTCCAGCTCGCCATATATATCGCTACATACATTCGCTACTTAAGTATTTATCATTGCTTTTATCATAATAATTAATATTGCAAGCATTTCTGTCAGTTTAGAGGATCGCATTTGATCTTTGCTACAATTCAACGATCGAAAAATTTGAGGACAAGGATTTTGTCAAGTGACAAAGTGGTTCTCCAAGGTATTAAAATTACAAACGCCAATTCTATCATCACATGTCGTCTTTTGAAAATGAATTTAATCGAGTTACGATATCGCATTATACCCAGCCATCGCAAAATCATTGCAGTTTGACTTGACTGCAGCGACTTGTAGTTTTATGACAGAAGTATGTCTCGTTAAAAGCGCAACCAAGCGTTCGAATATTTTTAACCGGCAGTGTATTTGGTCGGTGCCTTTTACATCGTTGCTCGTTTCTACGCAGAAATATCGTATCGCTAGATAGCTCGTCATCTGCAACGATAATTTACGGTTCGTGAAATTGTGTCGTGAACCGCAACGCGCTTTCGTAATGCGTAAAGTGACCGGTAATATACTAGACGAGCGTTATCGTTTTCGGTAAATTGGAGCAATAGATCGGACATCGTAACAGATAGACCATAGTACTTCGCTATTTGAACGCGAAACAATGATCTCTTTTGCGGAATCATAATCTATAAATAGCGATGTGTGATATTTGTTATCGTGTGCGTATCACACAGACTGGGACATTTAAATGGGAACAGTTAAATATCTCCATTGTTAATGGGCGTATGAAAAGTCTCCAGAAGGCGAAGCTATACTGTTTGAAGAGGCAAGTGCAGTGACGGGTGAAACTTTATCTGAAAGTTAACTTTTCATGACTCTTCGAGGCCATCGTCGTTCTTTTAAATAGAACCGCATATTTTTCGATACATCGATCGATCCTTCTTAGCCTAACCTATATAAAGTTATTCATCTATTTATGTCGAAAAATCATTAGTTTACCAGATACTTCAACTTTTATTCTGTAAAACCTATGGCAAAAGTAGTGCCTTGTATCAAACGAAGGTAAATTACACGTAACAAAGAAATACCAAGAAGATGTGTGGAACGAAGCATGTAGGAGTCAGGTATAGTTGCGTGAACGCGGTTTGTGGATGGAGCAGATTGTGGCAGGATTCTTAGTGATACGATTACCGACCACGGAAGTATAAAATTTGCATGGAAGAAACGAAAGTGCAAGAAAAGTGATAAAATTTATAACGCAATAAGAGATATATTTGAGCTTCGTATTCGTATATTTCATGAAAAATCATTCGAGTCTCTAGAAATGTACCGTTGCAAGCCCATGAAATTCCTCTGAAAAATTACGAACTGGTCATTCCGACCACTCACGCAGGTCTAGGGTTATCAAATGATTGGACGAGCCAGTGTATATATCCAATTGCGGAAACTGAAGGATGGACAAACCAATGGCACACGATCACTAGGGGCCACGAGCTACGATTTCGTATACGATTCGCTGTATGACTAACACCAGGAGCCACTTATGGAAAGCATGGGCAAACCAGTGCCACACGATCGCTGCGAATCACTCGGATAAAGGGTTGTGAATCTCGTAACCTGCTATCCGGTGGTACGCCTCGAGCATTCAAGATATATCGATGCGGAATACCCGTTAGTTAAACTACCAAGTAATTTTAGAACTTGAGGATATAATATATTCTGATAGTAAAAACGAACGACAATTCGTATATTTATAGTTAGAGTCACAAATGAAAAATAAGTTGCAGACAGAAATAAATGGACAGTTAGTGGAAGTGAGTATCTATAAAGTATCCTTATTATATTTATTTATAGAAGGTTGCATCAACTTTACGGTCATTAGCGACCAGAATTATCATTACATAAGATACAATTGCATTACACATGATGTACAACGCATGTTGTACGTAATACTCTATAAATAATAATTATGTATCAATGCACTGATACGCATAAAGACACATTATCGCACAAACATATCGATTTATAACAATTTATAATATTACAGCTTATCGTACATTGACATTCTACTCGCAAGACACTTATGCTACTTGTAAAATGGAGCATTGAGAAAATACAGTTGCGATTATTGCACGTATTCGGATTCGGATTTCGTTTAATGAATATGACAGTGTGTTTTTTTTATTTATTTATTTAAATTCTACAATTTGTCCAGTAGGACATTTGGTAAAATATTATAGCTTAGTGGTATAATAATATAACATGTGGATGGTTACCCCTAGTTGTTTATTTTATTTCTATTGTGAGGTCTGCGGGATGCTTCTTCTTCGGTCTTCTTTCTGTTATGGTTTTATTCGTTTCAGCAACCAGCTGATTTGGGCGTGTTACAAGTCTTTCTTTATGCTTTTTTGCATATCTAGCGATTTCCTCTTTGACTGTTGGAATTTTTAAATCTTTTCGTAAGTCTTCATTTCTGACGTACCATGGAGCGTTAACTATTGTCCTTAAAATTTTTGCTTGCTCTGTTTCTATTTTATTTATGTGACTCATTGCTGCCGTCCCCCATAGTGGGACTCCGTATGTTCAGATTGGTTTCATTATTGTTTTATATATATTTAGTTTATTCATTATGCTTAATTTAGATTTTCTATTGGTTAACCAGTACATTTGCTTCCTTTCTTCACGTATTCTGTTTATTATTGATTTTATGTGATGCTTCCATGTAAGGTGTGTGTCTAAATGTATTCCTAGATATTTGACTTGCTTTGTTTGTGCTGTGCGGGCGCCGTTCAGTTGGATATCTGGTGTTTTTCCTTTTCTACTTACTACTGCACTTACTGGTGTTCGCTTTTATTTGTTTGTTTTGCAGCCGCTTTTCTATTTTTGTAATGTGTTCTTGTAGTAGTGCGGCTGCCGTTTCTGGATTTGCGTGCCTCACTAGTATGGCCGTCATGACAGTGTAAGTGTACCCAATTCTCAGTCTCACGGGTCAACTGACCTCTTCTTCGAGAAGAAGCGCTGCATTTTTATTCGCTAGGCTTTCCAATATCTCGTGCGTATTAAATGACCACCGCAAGGATCATATTCTCCAACTCCTGGTCTCTGTTTCAGATAAATTTGCAAATCTTTGCGAAAAGCAGGCATTTCTTGGGTATTTGTTGCATCCTTATTGACCGTATAATAGGATTTTGAAGATGGAGCTAGTAATAGCGTTGTACACTTGTTTTATCTGTTATGTATCATTCAAGTACATAGATTAGATGGTAAATAATGGAAATCATAATTACATTTTTGTATAAACAAGCTGTATTTAGCGAAAGTTCATCGAGACCTACTCCTACTACCTGTCTATTTACTTTTGTGCCTGATTGCATCTTCGTACATGAAGAGACGCGAAGATAGACTTGGATAGAAATGTCTAGTCGACATGTACGTATGTATTTAATAGTATGTTAAGCATAAAGGTTGCCACGAAAGGGAATGCAACTCAATTTCGCTGAGTGACAGAGTCACAACTTCGTCAGAATGAAGACAGATCTTGGCAGAGTTATAGACTATTCTATCTGAGTGACGCGGCACAGAACCCAGGGGCTTTAATAATTTAGGTCCTGGTATATCCTGAAATTTTACCAAAAATTAGTAGCGAGAGGCAAGCTAATATACTACATCCGCGAAGCATGCAGACATTCAGATTGAGCAGACCCTTATCAAGCAGTGCTTTAATCTTTGCGCCACATGTTTCGTCTCCGTGAAACACACCTCCATAACGGAATAAAGAAATTAGAAGATTAAAGCTCGACTTCTTTGATTCGTGGTGTGATGACGTCTTTGTTTCTTTTTTTTTTTTTTTTTTTTAATCAATTTTACGCCAACAAATATATCGTTTTGAAAGTTACGTTAAAACGAGAACTCTAACCAAAATTTACATTATAATCTTTAGCATCTTTAGTGAGCTTTAGTATCTTTTGCAAATCTTGAACGTGTTAAGAAATAAAGAACATTTTCGTTATATTTTCATTAGCGAAAAGGCAAAAAGCACGCCAGAAAATGATGGGCGCATCGTGGAATAAATATAAAAACTCTACGGATTTATGTTACAGCGTAATATTTTTAAATTATAAAATTTATGTCGCAGCCGTTGCAATTTCAAGCATCTATAATTTTTATAATAAACGAAATGTCGCTAGAGATACAAAGATGTGTGTATTTTCTAACGAATAATAATGTCTCGGTTTTTATTGCAAAAAGTTTCTGGAAAGTTGCCAAATAATCGTTTTATTTGCTACTACATATGCTTCGCATGTACTTTCATATTTTTATCGCACTATGTACGATATAAAGTTGTTATCTTCGAAATTAACAAATAAAATAGAAATAATTTGTTCCCGTGGTATGCAAGAGAATTTTGGCTTCGCGGGTCGTTTGTTTTAATGCAAAAATTTATTCATATAGCATATACATACGTCACATATAAATTTTGATTTTTCAGTCTTCGCGAATAAAGCTGTATTGTTACTGCAAGTAAAATATGGTAGCGTAATTTGTAATATGTTTCTACAGCCAACACATTTGCATTCTATCGTAGTATAAGTATATACTTGCATTGTTACTTTCAATGAAATTGTACGATGATCCTCTCCAGCTTCAATTATCTCCAGCTTCATTACGAATTTTCGAACTCGTTCGAAAAGGCTTTACGTGGTCCACGCCACGAAGCTGTACAACACTTTAATCGAGGAAACACACGCTATTTGTAATTAAATGGGTTTCCTGGCAAATGGATAAATCGTGTGGGTCCCATTTCCTGGCCATATCGATTTTCAGACCCGTATCTAATCGATTATTACTTAGACGGCAAACCTGTACTTTATAAAATAACAGTTGTCAATATTGGAACACTTGTTCGACGTATCGATCACCATTACACGCAAATCTATGCGACACTTGATAATTCATAATGAGATGTATTATACTCATAGTATAGCTGTATCGAGGCTGGAGGTAGTCATCTAGTGCAATCTCTTTGAAAACATTATTACAACACGATTAGTACGACACATAGCAACTGAAAAACAAGATTCATCTGCCATTTCTGTTTTTTAAATCCGTTTCTATCGTACTTCCCACATATAATGTTATATGCTCGTTATTTCTAATTTTTATTTGTACAGATTGTAGTGTGACAAAACCTTCGATTGTAGGAACTTGCTAATTACGAAGATTTATGAGCGCACAGGCTATAATTATATAGCTGTATGACAGTGTCTGTTAAAAACGTAGAATGTGTATCTAATGAACGTGTATGTAACTTCACCTTCTTACCCATTTGACGCAATTCACACTCAATATTGCTTATAAAATTATCAGCAATTCTGATGATACATGTATATTGTAACTTAGCTTATTGATCGCTTTAAAAAACCATGTAAGCAGTTACATACTTGTACTAGGCACGTACTTACGCTGATTATTCCTGTTCTGAATCTTTCTGCGCTCCCTTAGTCGTATTCTGTTCATTTCCAAGGAGAATGGAAATTCGTTCTCTCTGGCCTGTAATTGCGGCATCGAGAAATTTACAAAAGAGAAGCGAATACGTATAGTATACGTCTCGGTCATTGGTTCAGAAGAGTTCATACGAATGTAGCGAAGTAAAAGACTCCTTCTTTTAATAATGCGGAGTTTCAGTGTTTTATTGCGATTTCCAGGTCCAGGATTTCCAAGATTAAGATCGGGAGATTCCAGGATTAATTTATTCAAAAAATTCTCAACTCATTAAAATTGTAATTATCGATCTCAAGAACGTATATACAGGGTGGTTGGTAACTGGTGGTACAAGCGGAAAGGGGGTGATTCCACGCGAAAAAAGAAGTCGAAAATATAGAATAAAAATTTTTCGTTCGAGGCTTTGTTTTCGAGAAAATCGACTTTGAATTTTCGGTCGGTACGCGTGCACTTTATCACGTCTCGTTATAACGGATCTCACTGTAGATCGTTGTCTCGATTGACGTTATTTTTTTAATTTTTAAAATTTTTAAATTTTTATTCTATATTTTCGACTTCTTTTTTCGCGTAGAATCATCCCCTTTCCGCTTGTACCACCAGTTACCAACCACCCTGTATAACTATTCTAATATTAATTCCAAGTGTAAATTTAGTGTTCCTATAACGTTATTTCGGCTATCAAGATCCACAATTCTCAACAGTTACTTGACAGTAACTCAACAGTAACGTTGAAACTTGAATATCATTGGCAACTAAGTGATTGCAGATGTTGTCACGATCACCTAATGACAAAAGCCGCAATCATTTAATTGCCAACCCAATACATTCCGATAAAAGTAACCAAGCGTTCACGTGCTTTCGAACAGTACTATACGATGACTGAGCAGTTATGTCGCAATTTTGTGAATGCGATAGATGCAAAGATACAACGTTGTCCAGATTTGACTAGAACACATCATCGTTGGTGATACAACCGAGCGGGCACGGTCGCTTGAAAACGGAATAAATCTGTAGCACAGGGATGCCACTCGAAGTTATCGCCCCCACGTGTAAGTACAAGCGGCCGAGCGCCAGACAACGTGATACATCGCTGCGTATTTGCGATAACGAAAGTTATACTGCTCGTTGGTCGTACATGTCAACAAACGGATCCTTACGGTCGATGCATAGATGCGGTGCAAGTTATTACAGCATCCCGTCGAAATGCTGAGAGCTCTGCCGCGTCTCGACAACAGTCGGTTCGTTAAAACCAAACCTGTTTCTTGGTGTTGGTATCGTTGACGTAGAGGCAGATGATCTCGGAGACGACCTGCGCTTCCTGTTCGATACATCTGACTTTTAATTGGACGATGGAATGCGTCATAAAACAGGAGCATCAAACGGGAAGTACAGTTTGAAAGATAAGAATCAGGTATCTTTTACATTTACGTACTATTTCTTCAGTTAAATGCACCACGCTGATGGAGATCCTTTAAGCCAGTACTTTTTCTTCTTTTCACTATCTTTTCTATGGTAGATAAATTATTTCACAAGTTTTTAGTGTACAAAGTGTACACGTAAATTATTTCCTCTTTCATGGGACCGGTATTTCTTTTCACTTAATTAAGGTTTCATGTCTCGTCCGCCGCTACAAGGTTGATACTAAGCAGAAAGTGCCCTGTATGTATTAGATTATAGCGTATGAAATAATTTTGCATCGAGTTTCTAAACATTTTCCCTCGACAAATAGTTCGGTGCTTTTGTAAGTAATTTTATAAAAATTCTCTCTTCCGTGTGTGATTAAAATTTGTTACACGTACAAACGCATCTTGGAATATGATTTGTCCAAAATTAAATGTTGTAACGCAGTAATTAAGATAACGTACATTATAATACACATCTGCGAGGTATACATATTAGGTTGTCCGAAATGTTTCTTTCGTTTTATAAGGAAATAATAGACGCACAATGTTTTTTGTTTCATATTAGTTTACTGAATTATGCACGAACATAATAATAGAAATATCACGAAATGGATCACACCTAATTCAATAAAATATAGAAATTGTTGTTTATCTATTATCACCTTATGAAAAGAAAGAAACTTTTCGGACAACCTAATAT
Source organism: Bombus flavifrons (assembly GCF_040668555.2). Lineage (NCBI taxonomy): Eukaryota > Metazoa > Arthropoda > Insecta > Hymenoptera > Apidae > Bombus > Bombus flavifrons. The sequence continues at coordinate 1,243,579 of NC_138445.1, read as the reverse complement.
TTAGCCTAATGCTATCTTCAAACATATTCATTTCTCCCTTTAACTAATATCTGAAAGTTGCTAGTTTATCTGATAAGTAATTTTCAATTACGTTTTCCGAATTGTAACGTAATTTAAAAGATGAAGATTGAGCAGAACCCGAAGACGAAGTTCATTCTGATTTCGTCTCATCGACAGCCTAACAAGAATAACGGTTGAAAAGAATTAAACCTTCAGAACTCTGCACAGAATAAAACCTAAACCAAATAACTCTACAGGATTGCTAGTGGATAATGAGATCACATTCGTTAAATGACTCGATCGGACCAGTTGCGAATTGAAGGAGCACATTACACAGAAAAAAAAAAAAAGAAACAGTATCTTGTACTGCCAAAATCAAGTCGCCTCGCTGCGATTAAGAAGCTAAAGCCACGCTCGCACAAACGTAAATGTATCTGCAGATTATTAAAACTGACAATATACAGGGTGGCTGGTAAGTGGTGGTACAAGCGGAAAGGGGGTGATTCTACGCGAAAAAGGAAGCCGAAAATATAGAATAAAAATTTAAAAATTTAAAAAATTAAAAAAATAACGTCAATCGAGACAACGATCTACAGTGAGATCCGTTATAACGAGACGTAATAAATGCACGCGTACCGACCGAAAATTCAAAGTCGATTTCCTCGAAAACAAAGCCTCGAACGAAAAATTTTTATTCTATATTTTCGACTTCTTTTTTCGCGTGGAATCACCCCCTTTCCGCTTGTACCACCAGTTACCAACCACCCTGTATAATAAAAGAACAATTTATTGCGAAACATCGTTCATAAATTATTACGATTATTTTTCCAATCAAACAGTAGATCGTCGTAATTATGAAAATAATGGAAGTAACACGAAGGTGGCCGCTGCTGTTTAGGGGGAACGCAGTAATGTGAATGGATGGAAGCGAGGCGCGAAGGAAAAGAGAAACGTAGAAGTGGAAAGGGGTGAATGAATGAAACCATTCAGGCAACATGTTTATGCGCTCATCGCCGGCATGGAACAGGCTAGCATACCGGTCGGCACGAGCAACAGTCCGGAAAGCAGATGGCATACGGAGAGGAATGGATTATACTGGCTGTTCGGACGATAATAATAAAGTGCATAAACTTGTAGAATAAATGGGAGCGGCTTATATCGGTGTAGGCAAGAGCATCATAATGACACTTACCAGTTGCTGGAAGCGTGTTAGCGATTTTAAAATATCGCGCAATTTTGAGATCACTGCGGACTGCTGTGTTTTATATTACATGCTTGGGAAACAAATTACGGTCGTCCAGCCATTCGCATGAAAAAAGAAACGAGGAGCGGCTGAAACGAGACTGAAACTTTCAATTTCACTTTCTTACTCATCAATTTCTCTACGCAGCTATCGGAATTAATTTGTACATCGTGCGAGTTTGTGCCTCCCCTATTCTCAAATTTATGCTTCCAACCTATCAGTTTATTGAATATTGGTTGGCAATTGAAAAAACCTTCATCCGATTATATATTGAAAATAACTTATAATGGAAGCTTCTTAGTAGCAAAACGATAGAACGGCGCGAAAGTTTAATTACTACTTGCTATTCAGCTTTTTATACTAAACTTTATTGGTTTGTTCTATAGGTATAAGTAAGGCAGAATGACACATAAATACACGTGAAGATCGTGTAAATCGTATTATAAGCTTAACTTCACTCTATGTTTATTATAGTTGTTAACGCTTTTCTGTCGAATCATCGGTCGTAATTTTCTACTGTTGGACAAAGGGTACTGACACGTAGAGATTATAACAAACATATTATTATTATTTCAAAATGTTCACTGTTTCTATTGATAGAAAACTGACAAAGATAAAGAAATAACTGTATTATCCTATGAAGTCCATTTTGGTTTTGTTTCATCTCAATCAATCTTTCGTATCGGTTCACTACACACGAACTAATTTTAATTTAGCTGTTCTCAGAGTCAGCTGCGATGCTGTAAAACCAAATAACATTGTTCTCTTTGTACGTTCCTTACGCATAGCTGTTCGATAAAGCTTCAAACGATTTACGATTATGTAACATTAGTCTCCTGTTTATACTCGCAACACCACCAAGGCTTCCTGATAAAGTTTTGCTCGAACACCTTGTACAAGCATCCGATAGAAGTGTACAAAATGCTAATTATCGTTTCTTAATATTTATCTCGTTGTTTGCAACCAGTTGAGCACAGTAATTTGCTATTTTTGAAACAGATGTTAAAGACAAGTTTCAGCTAACGTGGGAGTAACTTGATGTTGAACAACAAACTTCTCTAATGTATTTCATGTAGGGCTACATACTATCGTAGCATGAAGGACATTCACGTGGGCAGATGAATCCCCGACACAAGGCGACAAGCTTCGCAGGTAGATTCTGAGTAGATAATGTGAACTACGATGAAGATCTCATCAGTTCCGCGTAATTAGCTCCCACTCCACGACATCTCATCTACGAAAGGCTGTTACACGTACGTGATAGTTGTCTTATCTCAGCTGGTTGCATGATGTCTTTCCTTGGTTATGCAATCGTACCTTGTATACGCGTGTAATCTACGGCAACACAGCTTTAGGGGCGGAACTGTGTTGGATTGCTATCGTCTTGATAGGCCAGTCTCTGATATTATCTATTCTGTAAAGCTTGGTAGGAGACTAATTTTACTAAGAGAATATCTATCCTTAAAGTAGCTCGCACGCAGGCTCAGCGTGTATTTGCTCTTTGTTTCTTTTGCGACAAAGATATAACGTATCTTGTCTGAGCTGAAGTAGCTCAATGAACTAGCCGATCTAGCAGCAAAAAATTGTAACCACGGAAGAAGCAAATCAGTTTCCTATATGCAACGCATCATTTGACATCGTAAAACACGTTGAAGCGATATGCAAACAAAACTGGAACGTATTATTTGTATTATGACAAAGTGAATATATAAACTCGCTGCATAAATGAATCTCTAGCTTCTCTACGATTTCAAGACAAACGATCGAGACAAATGAACAACTTAAAGAAGAAACCACGTTAAACGGGATAAGACCCGGCTGACATGTACGCGCATTCTGGATTGTATAGTCCTTCTGTTAAATGCGGCATCTGCATTGTGAGACAGTCAATCATCAACATGGTATAGATGCGCGCATACAACGAAGAAAGGAAAATGTCGAGAATCGTGAGGATATCTACACTTTTGTAAAGAAAGTAAGATATTGGAGAGAATTTAATGTGCCATGGAGTATAAAAGTAGTCGTTAATGACCATGGTAGTCGATCCGACTATGAATAAAATAAATAATATATTTCTTTTTATTTTAAATAATATTTAAATAATTAGAATAATCGTGGATGGAAAGATGATAAATCACGACGTGGTCATAAATCTTCCACGGTTTCATAAGAAAAAGTATTATCAACAGATACGAACACCTGCAAATGTTCTTCAACATTTCACACGTTTGTTTTTGCATCCTTGTTAAAGAATATAAGATTACTGGAATTCTCTAATTGAAGAAATTTAATGATTCCTTATCAAGCTAGTTACAAATAAATTGATATTTATTTGCTTATTACTAAGTAGATGTAAATTATTTGTTTCACAAATTACATGTGATATAAATCCAATTAGGGAACATATTGGATTTGATTTCGTATCTTGATTGCATTTGAACGTATAAAGTTATTTATCAAATAACGATACGTTATCTATCATCGAGGATTTAAAGCAATTTTTGAAACTTTGAAAATTGCAGCCTATGATGAAATTCTACTATGATAGACGTTAATCTTTAATAAATTAAATATCTTCTTAGTATCTAAAATACTTTACTATCGAAATTTCTCCCTATTAATATTTCCTGAACCATCAGTTTCATAATTTATGTGGAGTTATATATTATGTGCTGTATGTCATGCTTGAAAAATCAATGACTACAAAAAGCTGATCATTAGAAACGAAGGTACAATTCTTCTTATATTTTCATATGGATTTTCTATTAATGTAACTCGTTGAACAACGAATATATTATATATTAATATATAAATTACGTTAATTGAACGGTTATTAATGCAAGACAACTTGGCAGTTTCTAACTATACGTTTAGGCCGTTAACAAGACCTCAAATATTTAGTTTATGCTTGTCTTACATGACAATTTGTTCGTATGACCAGGACATAAATACCTTGGTTCGCGTTTAAGCTTAGCTACCGTTAGACATTAATTCTACTTGGTGTCTTTTCGTATGTTACGTACAAACTTGATATCATCTTTGTAGATTTATATTTTTTCGCTCATGTTACAAGAGGTTTCCTCCTTGCATCTGTGTAACGTATGCTTCCGTAAATGTAAAATGATTCTCCCTTGTATGTATCGCGTGTACGTAGATCAACGGTACCGTTACTAACAAGTTTAAATCTGACCATGCCCAGATAGTATTTCTATTCTCTATTCGTTAAATAATGACCTTGCAAAATCAATAGGGTTTCCTGAAGAAAATGTCATAAATTGTGTACGTCGGTTAAACTATGCCCGTGCATTAACGCTGCTTTAGTACAGTTAGGTAATACATAATTTTAGCGTTTAGTTTCACTTCATTATCGCGTAATCACTAAAGGCCGATGGTAGAGAATGGCCAATCTTTGTGTAGCACGGGTACCAAAAATATTTATGGCACATCGTTCTATTATAGGTTCCAAGGAATTAAATTTAAATTAATTGAAATTAAAAGCACAGTGTTTTACCAGTAATATAATAGGAAAATTGTATGAAAAGCAGTTGAAGTGTGAAGCGTACAAAGTGAAAAATTGGTAATCGTTAATTTCGAACGATAGCAACTTTCTAGCAAATGGAAGACATTCGCAACTTCGAACGCTATTTTGCATTACGATAACAGTTGATATTTATATTATTCGTAAAAAATAATTGACAAAACTTTCCTATCATCCTCTTTTGTAATTAACAAAGTAATGGAAAAAATAAATAACGTATATAATATTTTACTGCCATAAAGACTGAAGTAAAGTCACTTGAGGGATTGTCTTACTGTAGTAAGTGAAACAAGGTGTCCTTTTTCTCCTGATTGGTATTTTATTTTTGCATATTATTAATTATAAAACTTGTTTTGAATGATGTAGATGTTTTTATCATATTGGCGGTGAAACATTCACAATCACACCATCCATAAGTAATTGAAATAACGATAGAATGGAATAGAAAAGAAACAGAAACAATAATACTGTTAATCGTTAACGATACTCCTTAGGCATTGAAAAACAAATTTTTTGAAGGTTAATTATCTTTCTTGCAAGAAAATTAATTATACATTTGCTTAGAATAATAATGGTCCTAAAATGATAATCGGTTAATGGCTACCTAAATTAATGAGAATTATGCTGTAAAATATTTATCTCAGTCTGGATAAATACAGCTTAGAAATCCATTTTGAAGTACATTCGTGGTTTCACGGAAAACGTGTTGAATGTTTAACAGTATAATCTTTCGTGGAAATGTACGAGTGCATTTTAGAGGCTGTGTAACTCAAAAGTAAATTCGTATTTTATCCACAATCTTTTTAATTTATTTTCAGAGCTTCAAACTATTTATTAAAGAGAAATGGATTTTCTGATTTTTCGAGGCTTTTACGATAGAATAATCTCCTAAAATGAGATTGATCAAATATTATGTTTATTGCAAATTACTATATTATTAGGTATGATTTGTTATATTATTAATTACAATTTTAATCGTATCCATGGAAATTTGGTAAAATTTTCACTCAATCGAATGTACGATTATTTTAGCATAAAATAATCATCGCGTAGTCGATGAAAGTGATTGTTGAAAATTGATAGCAGATTGATAGCAAATTTTTAACAAGTCGCGAAAATTCAATTTTGTTCTTTGTTTCTCCACGCGTGTCATTCTTTCTAAACCATATTGTAAGAAATATACATATACGAGAACGATGTCTACATTTTCACATTCGTATTAATCCTTTCAGAATCTAATCTTTTTTAAACTGTGGAAAATTCTCTCTTAACAGGTTATTTAATAATACAAACATTCCTCTCTACCTTCCTATAGAGAAAATATAATTAACTAAAATTTGGAATCAGTTTTACCGACAATAAACATACATTTATCGTTTAATTATCAGTTAATTAGCAATATCTCAAGCACGCAACATCGAGCATGAAATACAATCGAATACAATTTTTCACTGAGTATAATGAATTCTATAATTAATGATTAATTATATCACTTAATTAGTAAGTAGTACGCAACATCGAACATACAACATTTAAATAAAATTTTCTTCTATTAAATAATATCTTTCTGAATACGTATTACGCAATCATTTTTTAATCATCGGATGTTTGAGAGAACATCTCCATACGCACATAAAGTGCTCGTAAAACACTGATAAAACGTGAATACGTACGAGTCCTCTTTCATCGATCTTCCGCGTCTAATCTAGAACTTTTCATTGTGAGACAGACATCGGCTCGGACTTCCGGCATTTTGGTATGTAAATCTGATTCCGTGGCGGGGACGCTTTTATCGAAAGTATAAAGATGAAAACGGAGTTTGAGGAGGATAGAAAGCAAGGTGGGTAGATAGATAGAAAGAGGTGGAAAGCAGAGCCAGAAATGTTTAGAGGAACGCGTCGCGACGGTGCCACTGTTTATCGCGTGCGGACATCTTTATTTGAAACGTCCACCTCGTAACTTGGCTTACCCCATGGCTTTACTGCAATCGTGTAAATTCTTGTTTGTGCGCGATACGACGCTGCTTGCCGTCTGGCTTTCTTCTTTTACTTTAATGGATTTTTCCTTCCTCCGACCAATCGCAGCTAGGGGCAAGGATTTCCGCATCCGCCAACACGTGGAACATTTTCTTTGTATATCAGCGATCAAGTCGAATCGCTTCCAATTCCAAGACTTACAGTAGCTCACGGATTTTTCTATATTTCAATAATACGTTATATTTTGACATACGAGAGACGTAAAACTCTAAACCACCAAATCAACCTATGGAATCCTCGCTTGGATTTTGACTTGCTGAAGCAAAGGCAAGAGAAACAAACACATAAGTGGAGTTCATATAAACGCATCTTCACCGTATCACGAAATTTTGTTTACAAAACTCAAAGTGGTATAAGGTTGGCGACATTTAGCCACCTACTAGTAGCGTTACAAATACTTTTACCAGATCCGATGGTTTATCTTGCGCATGCAATGTGTGTTTTCAAGACAACACGAACAGAGGAACCCTTTGACACAAAGAGTGGACTGTGCTTCGCGACGAGGCAGCCAGCATATAATTCTCATCAAGGATCCATTGCTTGGAGCAGGCCACCGTAAACCACATACGCGGAATAGCAATCAAATTGAAAGCAGCCCTCTGCAACCCTGCAGGTATATAACCAAGGTGTACCGTCGGTCAACTTCTATGGTGCCACAGAAACAGCAATATGGAGATAAATACAGCGATATCTGTACGGCGTCCACTGCAAATTATGATAGGGTGGGTCGTAGGAAAGCCAATATTATGCTCGCCCCTGTGCGTTTCTGAAACAGCTTGGTCTCTTACGTACGCAGCGTTCATTACGATCTTCGTGCCAGTCATTCGAAATAATTAAAAGCTGTATGTACATGATCTATGTTATCGCTTGATCGCGTATCTTATGCTTCGGCTGTCACGTGACTACGTTTTGAAGAAAAAATATTTTAGAAACAATACGCTGGGAAAATTTCCTAAAACGTTCGGGAGAATATTAATGAGAATAAAAATATGAAATACAAAGATATAGTAAAGTTATAATATGTAACATAAAAATGCGGATATTTATGTAGATATATATTTTTGTATACGTAATTTACAAAATGGGACTCGGATAGAAAAGTGTCTGATCTATCGAATATTGTAAGGAGTTCTGTATTTTGAATATTTTATATAGATCGTTTATTTTGAAAGTAGTAGAAATCCATTTCTTCTTCGTTTTGGGATATTGAAGGGTTTGCGTTTCCATCGCGATCTATTTGGTTTATCCACGTCCCTATGTGTGTAAGTATAATAGATGTAAATTCATTGTACCAGTAGCTTTTTCGAGAACTAACTGGGTCAATATCTTTTTTTGACGCTACGAATGGACCTACTTAAGAAATAAGCGAATTGTACAATTTATTAAATTTCAATTATTTAAAATTTATGTTCTGTGTTTTAATTAATTAATTAATTTTCCTTTATGATAAAAACTGAAGATGCAAAATGCTGCTATTTAATTTCAATATAATTTTCTTATTTACTGCAGCAATGTGCTTGTAGGATTCATATTAAGCATATTAAATCCACGTTAAGATGTTAAATAAATGAGTGAAGTTTCTCGATATAAAATAAAGTGTTTACCGAGTTGCAGATGTTACTGAATTATTTGAAATAATTATCAAGATCCTCCCACTTCCTTGCACCTTAGATTTACGCTTTGATAACAACTCGATATAAATGCAAAACTGTTATTAATTTAATGATGCTCGTAAGGCAATAATAATTTACGAGCATATTATTGAATCGTATTTAAACAGGTTGTTCACATCCGCGCATGCAATATTATATGAGGTGAAGAGGATAGGATTACATTTGTTATCATCTGTTTTTCGTTATTGTTGCCTCGATTGTTTGCACAGGCTACAGATTACAGGAAATGGACTTGCAACGCTTTCAAAATAGATAACTATACAATTCCATTTTTTAACGAAATTTCAATTAACACTAGAACCACCTCACCTGGTTGTGTAATTTTATTTAAAAATTCCTATTTCATGTTATATTTGTCTATGCAATGATGTAATGACTTTTGCAACGATAACTAAAAGGATAATATAATGAACTTTTTTGTTTTTCATGTATTCAAACTCGAAATAATTTTGTATCAAGGATACTTATACCAAAAGGGTCCTGCAATCTGTTTATCGAACCCCAATTAACCAGTTTCCTCGTTTTGTACGACTTGCTATGCGTTTTTTAAATTTTTACTGCGTATCATTCGATATGACGATATCAGGAAAATTCCGGATCGATCGCTAGATCGCTAGATGCTAACACTGGAAATACCACACCAGTCAAAACGACTAGTTCTACAATTTTATAAATGTGTCAACCCTCGTGTAGAGATCATGGTCCCAGGTGGATTAATGATAACAAAAATGTACCACATAACATGGAATTGCTTCTGTAAGAAAGTAATAAATCAATAAATATAAAGATATTCTATTATTACGTATTTTTTAAAGACCAGTCATTTTCTCTGGTTTTGTAGAAATACCTTCGTGTTAACTATCGATAGTTCTAGTGTTAAAACATTTTATTGGTATACTTTAAAATTTCAATTATCACTTGTTCGTAAATAAAAAGGTCACACTAAAGTATATGTAAATTCCTTGGTCTTCTGAATTTCTTTCAAAAAATCAACGCACCACTTACGAAATAAACGGTCCATATATTTCTGCGCATTATGTGTATTCCGTGCTCCTTTCTAAAATCTCTTCAAATCTCCCGTAAATCCATAGAAATCCGCAGTCTATCTACCACCATAAAACGGTCATAAATTTATGTACGATTATCTATCTAAGTTGGATATGATAACGTGGAAGCTAAGTAAAGGGCGAGGAACAAGTACGACTGTATACGAACAAAAGGCGAATGTATATTGCTTTATCAAAAGTGGCATTTCATATACACGTGAGTTGTAGGAACGAGTTGGCATTTGCCCGTTAAAGACAGGGGACGAGTAGTGGAGCTATATACTGGGACAGCCACGATGCGGAAGACGTCGTTCGGATAGTCGTACAGCTCTGTAACGCCCTTGTCTGGCCGTGTCTGTGTGCTGGTGACTAAGATTAAAATGTACGCTTCTCGAATGCGTCGAGAGTCGACTAGTGGCGAGGTCGAGGCCTCCTCATAAATCATTCTTGCTTGAAAATTTCAAGTAGCGCCTAGCAGCAGAGTTTGCTCACGCGAGATCCCTCGTGCAGCTTGCAACTTCGATCCATGACGGCTTGAATATACTTTATGCACGAGCAACACGTACGTATACGTTGATGTTAAGGGTGAAGCAAGGAGAACAAGGGAGGAGCGAGTGGTGCCAAATGATGGCGTGAACGCAAGCGAACGAGCCTTTTTAAAAACTCTCAGGATTATGGAGATGGATGAAGGTTTTGTTGCTACGACGACCAAAGATACATCTGCAAATCGTTGTATGTATTAATAGAAAGAATTCATCGTGGAACAGCCTGAACAATGAATTAAGATCCACGTGCAACGAATTTTATTAATCAAACTTAAATAATCAAATTCATACGGTCAATTGTATGAATAGATTTCAGTTAGAAACAAATAGTCATCTAACTTTAGCCAACGTACCACAGTGTTCCATATGCGACGAACTTTATTAATCGAACTTAAATAATTAAAATTATACAGTGCAGTGTACGTGTAGGATTTTAGTTAAAAACAAATAATCGCTTAACTTTACCCGACACACGACAATGAAATATTGGCCCTAAATTTGACCATAATGTCAGAGTATCTGACACGAGTAACTTTCTTCAGATTTATTATTTCAAGAGGATCGAAGAATTCATTTTGCACAACCGAACGGTTTCGAAGTTTCCTGCAAAATAATTACAAGACCAAAGAGGTTATATGGCTTGGTGGTTTTAGAAACTCTTTTCACAATAAAGATAATGAACGTTCCAAGATCCGTACTGTGTCTAATCAATTTTTTACAATGTTTAGAGTTGATAGGTTTCTGCGTAACAAAGCCCGTTTATCTGAAATCGCCAGCTTTTCATTCGATCTTTAATTTATTGTATCGCAAGTCTGCAAAATGTAACCTTAATGCAGCTAATTCGTTATGCATTAATATCGGAAAAGGTCGGACACGCGTATTCATAGAGCTGTGGCAACTATTTATTTAGGCTCGCGTTGCATTCTGCACATTACGTGTACTATCCGCGAGAGGCTAACGTATATCTTAAGCAGCGGAGCGTATCTTCCCTATCTTTCATCATCTTCATTTCTTGCACAGCTATTGACAGACCGCATGCATCGTGCAAATAGGTCATAGGTCAATCGACATTCGATGCTACGTCCAGTTTATCATCATCTTATGATCTATATGATGTATACCGCCAATGAGCCGCGCATTTATGCGAGCCAATGTGAGACGCTCTCTTAACGGGCTTGCGAGTTACGCTTGTCGACACAATACATTCGCGCAAAGCGCATAACTTCGCATTTCCAGTATCTTATCGTCGATCAACGGAAATCTTTAATCGAGGCTCAACCGTGAAGAATGCAAACGAGATTTATACTTTTTAATCCTCTTAGATTGCAAAGAACGCATCGCTTTGGAGAACATGTTGCGAGACCTTTCAGAGATCGAAGATAGCGCGATACATACGTTTCAACGATCTGTTCCTACCAAACGAGTAAGTTGAAATTTTGGAATAATAACGGTCGACGTTCCAGTGATCATTACACGCACACTGATCAGATAGCGATCATTTTGATCGATTTTCGATCGGACTGGACAAATTATCCATGGTAAAACCTTGATTGTTGAAACTTATGGCGACGTGCTGAGCGGATAGAATTACTTTGTTTTCAAACGCCAGACAGTGATTTATCGCGCACTGTTTTATAAATGAATCGTTCAAAAGTCATATAGATCGAGTCTGTAAATTAAAACGTATAGAAAGCTTGATGATATTATAAACATAATTCTTTACATTTATCGTGGAATTGACTATTATCTGTGTCCTTAGTTCGACGATTTTGAATTCCGATTTTGAGAGACTCAAATATCCATGTTAAACAGAAACAGAATCCTCTGAGCAAAGATGTGACAATGTCTTTTAATCCTTATCCTTGTCTTCTAATCCTTATCCTTGTCTTCTAATCTTTGTCGTGAATACACGTTTTCCATTAAACTTTCTTTGGTTCCACCTACGTTGAACTTACAGCCACAGTCAAAAGTGAGTATACACTTTGAATTGTCACGAAATTTATTCCGCAACTCTTACATTACATACGTCGCATGAATTGAAAATTGATCGATAAACTGGAAAATACGTAGGGATAGAAATTAAGAGTGAAAGGACGTAGATAAGTGTGTAGGTAAAGCAATATGATGCAAACTGGATTTTTCTGAGGCGTATGCTCACTGTATTAATTGGACCTTTCGATTTCATCACGTTCCAAACAGGAATATCAATTTCAGTTGCGTTTTATTTGCATAGGGAACGCTTAAAAACAACGAAGCATACGTCGCTTACACGTATCAGGTAAAGCTAGCTATGGGTACCGATAGGAAGTCGTGGAACGATGATGCTTGTCACGTTACTCAAAGTTAACCCGTTCTACGTTTATCTACGGTTACGTCACTTTCTATGCAACCTGAGCTCTGTAATAGCTTGCCGTGTTTCTTTCGCGTCCAGCAAATTCTCTTGTCGAGATACACGTGCCCAATGTGCGGGCTACATTCTTCATGGTCTCAAGCTTATCTCCGCCAAAACATGGAACATTTAGTCCGCAGAAACCGCTATGCTGGTGCGTAGCTTAACGCGAATCCTCACCCCTGCCATTTAACACTGGAACTACCACATCATCAAATTGACCGGTTTTACAATTTTATTTTCAAATTCTTACTTCATGTTATATTTTCACCGCAATGATGTAATGACTTTTGCAACGATAACTAAAAGAATAATATAATGAATTTTATTTTGTTTTTTATGTATTCAAACTGAAAATAATTTTGTATCAAGGCTACTTATACCAATACCAGTCAAATTGTAAAAGGGTCCTGCAATCTGTTTGTCGAACCCCGGTTAATCAGTTTCCTCGTTTTGTACGACTTGCCACGCGTTTTTTAAATTTTTATCATTCGATGTGACGATATCAGTTATCAGGAAAATTCCGGATCGATCGCTAGATCGCTAGATGCCAACACTAGAAATATCACATCAGTCAAGATAACTGGTTCTACGATTTTATAAATGTGTCCACCCTCGTTTAGGGATCATGATCCCAGATGGATTAATAATACCAAAAATGTACTATACAGGATGGTTGGTAACTGGTGGTACAAGCGGAAAGGGGGTGATTCTACGCGAAAAAAGGAGTCGAAAATATAGAATAAAAATTTTTCGTTTGAGGCTTTGTTTTCGAGGAAATCGACTTTGAATTTTCGCTCGGTACGCGTCCACTTTATCACGTCTCGTTATAACGGATCTCACTGTAGATCGTTGTCTCAATGGAAAAATTAAACAAAAAAAAGGAATTTTTATTCTATATTTTCGACTTCTTTTTTCGCGTAGAATCACCCCCTTTCCGCTTGTACCACCAGTTACCAACCACACTGTATAACATGGAATTGCTTCTGTGAGAAAGTAATAAATCAATAAATATAAAGATATTCGATTATTACGTATTTTTTAAAGACCAGTCATTTTGATTGATTTTGGTAAAAATAGCTTCGTGTTAACTATCGGCAGTTCTAGTGTTAAGCGACACACACCCCCGTTCGTATGTATTCGAACATCTACAGAAAGTGACAGAACAGAAAACTGTAAAAATATTTCAGAATTGTTATCCAGGTTATCTAGGAATTTACGTAAAGACAGATAGAAGCTATAGAATCTTAAGATATATAGAGAATTTATAGGTCCAATGTTATAATCTTTTCATTGATTTTGTTATAATTTCTTGATTTTCCATATTCTTCCTCTGCAATTTGTCCGTCAGGACATTTGACAGATTAACGTAGCCGTTAGGATTTGTAGCACATGAGTGGTCATCGCCATTGAACCATCACAGATTGTCAATGCATACACATAAGCATAGGTTGTACACGTTCGTACCTTTGTAACGACGATATTAATCTTTCTTTTTTTATTATTATTACCTTAAGAGATTTATACGGTTTACGCGTGCAAATAGAAATTTCATAATGCAATCTGCGTGTATAAACTTGATCACCGAGTAGCCGGATCAGGATTTATCGAAGTAATCATTTATGCTGAAACTGGGTTGTGTGGATGTTTCCTTTTTAGTCTTCAATCGGGTAGTAGTCTTTCTTTTAGTCTTCACGTGGGTTCCGTGAACTTTTGATGTCAGCTGATTTGAATGCATCGCGGTTCTACTGCTGTGTTCTCATCGTGTAATAAAAATCTCATCTTCATACGCGTGGTTCGACACAAGAAAACGACGCTGCAACTGTTTCCATCAAACAAATTCAGAAAATTGACGACAATTGCCTTCATGGTAGCTGACTTCTGTGTTGACATACAGTTACAGACGATGCTGCCCATGTTCAAAGCAATTCCACGGGTCATATTTCGTAAGATCGTCGAGATCTCGATTGTTCTTGCTTTCATACTTCCTATCGACAAAGAATGAGTTCCTTTGATCACTGACTTGATCCTTGGGAAGAGGTAGACGTCGCAGGAAGCCAGAACTGGCTAGCTTTTCAAGCACTTTTGTAGCCTAGCACTTTCAACCGAGTGTAAAGACACGTATATATTTGAAAATGCATTCACTGGCAATAAGTGAAGCAATCAAACCAAGTTTTGTAACGTTATTGCTAGTCAATAATACATCTTCTGTAACTGTTTCTTCATCTTTGTCCTCACACTCTTGGTTCCAGACCTATGAGGTCAGTGTTCTTTCCTTTGTGTTGCACTTCGTATGTTACGGGCCAAGTGACAAATCGGTTATTATTCATAATGACCGGTCATTACCTAGCGAAGACTGATAATGATAGAGTAAACTGTCCAGGCATTAGGAATAAAGCTACGAATATTCTTTTCGAATCAGGTTTAGATTAGGTTCGGATTAGTCATTATGATGTTTGACTTTATTCACAATGGCCAGACATTATAAATTATGCTCATCTTAATTACTCATGTTAGTGCACAACGTATACAACGATGCTCTCGACCCCTGCTCTAACGTTATACATCACGTTATACAATTTTCTACTGTTTTTATCCGTAATTAATTGAAAATGTCGATTCAGATGTTTAATAAACTTCTCTAATTGTAAGTTCTGCATCTATTTCGTGCGGAACACTTGCAACGAGATTTAAGTTAGGAGACTGTGAGGACCAATGCGTATGATTCTTAACACATTATGTTCATCTTGCAATGCATAGGTCCCTCTGCGTCGTTATTTTGCATCAACGCGAGATCATGGCCAACAATATCATCACTGTCTTCCATGGCCAGATCCTTCAGACAAAGTCTCTATTCTTTGGCAATGCAACGTCGGGTCACATCCCATGCCATCATCTAAACGAGAGACGTCTAGCTAACTGCTGCTAGCGAGCAAATTATTCCCCTCCCGAAGTATGCCCATTATAAAGCTCAGGTTTACACGCTGAAGCAGCGATACGAATGCTACGGCGATATTCTTTTATTTATCTGAGCCTCGTAGCAAAGGTACCTCTCAGGAGGGGTATAATTTGTTTGCGAGTAGCAGAGATATCTCTGCCCCAAACACTGTTTAGGAAACAATCGTATGTATCGTCGACAGCTCACAATTAGGCCATTTCGAGTCGCCGGCTATCGACTTTCCATTCGCTCGGACACATTCGCTCGAGCAATCTGCCAAGGTCCTTACCGAGCTCAGTCGTAAATTATGGCAAGACTAAACAGCTCTAGACTACCTGCCATTATGTCATCACGAAGATGCTGTCACGTAAACTTAAGGGTTGGTTGATGAAATAAAATAGCTGAGTCGTAACACAACTATTAATTTTGTTTTAATTGAACTTTATTATGAATTCAGCAATCACAATGTAATACACACTGAATTAACCTAAATCACAATTCACTCCAACCACGTTATGTAAGACTTAGTTACACTGATACGTTAAGTACGCGACTGTTATAAAGGTAGAGACCGGTAAAGATATGTTGACTATTCTAAGGATGCAGAATAAGTGCGTGTTACTGACGATACTGTGTCTGAGAAAGGCTAGGGGTGGGTGTGTCTAAGGACACGGGACTATCGGATTTGTTGATGACAATTTTGGTTAAGGAAGCGAGGGCAGTAGACACCGTCTCCGATTGGATAATAAGACGGTTGGTAGACCAGGAAGGGTTTTAGCCGCCCTCGCGAGAAAGTTGCTAACGGAACATACCAGACGTGAAGAAAACCAACTTTCTATGCTAACACGTGGTAGACAATAAACGTAAAAGGGAATCTAAGACAAGAAATACTCCAAAATTCCAAGACTCCTGGTGGGTACTGAAGACTATTGAGGGTACGCGCCAAGGATGTGCAGGCATCTGGGTGCCATTCTGTCCGCGGTGTGTGGCCTGGTCTCTGATGTGAATTGACGTTACAATGCCGCTGCTATACGAAACTCCTCGTGAGGAGGTCTAATACTCATAAACAGGAGTGTATTTTGGCGAAGCTGTTGATCGATGATCGCGTTATCGAGATACCGGTCATTCTTTCGCAACAGATTCTGTAGCGGATCTGTCGTCTTGGAGAAAAGAATGTAAGTGGATGTACAGGGGATCTCAAGGGAGAAATGGAAAAATGCGGATGACAGAAGAGGATGGAGTGAAGTGGGCCGTAACTTTCTTCGTGGATTGTGGGCGCAGTGGATGCTTTTATCGCGCTTTCATGGCGCGCGTAATTCGGGAAATTCAAGTCAGCAAGGCGGGTAAACTGCTTCCTCGTTACTGTATCTATTACATGTTTCCTTCTTTTTTCTTCCTTTCTTTCTTTTTGCCTTTCTTCTCTTTTACCTCGCGATCTCGAATCTCACCTACCCTCTGTGCTCCAACTTCCTCCGTCGCTTGAAGCTTGTACTCTCGTCGAACTCCATCTTCCCTTCGTCGTTTAGAGCTTGTACTCTCGCCGTTCTTTAAATTAATATAATATAAATGCAAATTGAATTACAGGGGTCGGTCAGTGCTAGGGGACGTTGTCTCTGCTCGGGAACCAATGTGGCTGCGTTTGTTTGAAAAATAGTAGATATTTTCGTGAATGTAAACAGACGCCTGTTTGCTGAAATATTTCTTACAGCGGAACTTCGTCTTTCTGAACTCCATTCATTGCAACGAAACATTAGCTAACACCCGATTAATTGGTCTTTTCCTGCTTCAATTTACTTGTCCGAATTATTACTTGTCCTATTACGCGAACGAGAAATAAAAAGCGGCGGGGAAAATTGGCCAGTTCCGCCAGTGACAAATATATTGTAATTGCAGTAAAACATCATTTGTGCGAAGCCCATTTATCTGAGCGAAATTTTACTTGATGCTCGATTAATTGAACTTTTGCTGCTTTGATTCATTTCTCCGAATCCAAATTCATATTATATGAACTCCAATTACGTAACTGTTTGTTCCCCGACAATTCAGATAAATGGAGCTCCACTGTATCTTTATTCGACCATTGGGTTTCTGAGATTTTGCCTGCCTAATGTTTACGCTCATTCGATTTCGCAAAGTAAATTAGATCTTGGAAATTGTAAAAGTGAATGTGAAAATACCATTTAAAATGTACTAAAATATGTATATCATTGAGCTTGCAAGAATAAGCGTCGGTTATTTGTCAACTTTTAATTAATCAAACGTGTTATAGATTTCTATTAATAAGAGAATGGTAATTAGAGACAAAAGTGAATTAATTTATCACCGACTTGCGTTTGTAGATAATTTATGAAACATGTGAAATGATATGCGTGTATTTAAAAATTAAACAAGAAGAATAATAAGAACGTGCTTCGAAGAATCATTATAGCCGGAGATGAATATATTTTTCTTCTTGTATATTAAGATTTAATGAATTGTTTGGCAATATATTTTTGTCATTAAACTGTCCTGTTATTGGTTTTCCAAAGCGTTCATGAATAATGCTTAATAAATAATATTTCAGTTTTTATATTACAAGAACGGTATATACAGCGTTATTTAGCATAATTCTCATTGTTATTCATAATATCATTATATTAAAACTTGCTGTACGTTTTAATGTATGTATTGATTTCACTTTATCGACACCGGAACTGATTAAAAGAATTTCATTGCAATTGAGATCCAACTCAAGTAGAATAAACATCTTCCTAATTTACTATCTTTCTTTTAGAAACGATAAGAATAATAATTTTAACGTGTAATTTTTAACTTCAACGTAATGAATCATATTTTTATCTGTAAAATGTTCGAAAAATTTGGTTCGCTATTTTTGGATATAAAAATTGTTTATTTAGACTATTGTAAATAGAAATTCTTCTACAAATCATAGATGTGATAAATATAAAAGCACTTTCACTTCATTTATTATATAAGTCAGACTTAAATAATTTAAGAAATGAAAGGAGATGTTAAAATCATTGTTTACGTCTTTCAGATATAAATATTTTTATAGTAATTTTGTAAAACTTTAGTTATTGATGTATTTTATAGTAGGATTATTCGCTTCATTTATTATATAAGTCAGACTTAAATAATTTAAGAAATAGAAGGAGATGTTAAAATCATTGTTTACGTCTTTCAGATATAAATATTTTTATAGTAATTTTGTAAAACTTTAGTTATTGATGTATCTTATAGTAGGGTTATTATACTAACTTTAGAGTAGCAAGAAATTTAGTAAACGTTAAGCTTAAAGATAAGAAATACATAAGATGCACATACAACGAGGCTTTATCTGAAATTCATCTAATTTATTATCTCTGAGAAGCAGATAACATTATTTTCCCCTCTTTGCATATGCAATTATGTCTTATATCTTACGTCGAGACCAAAAAGAAAATGCGGCTTGCATTAAGTATGATGTCGACATGTGTTTTTACCTTGATTAAAATTCACGTCCACGCTCTCAAAATTACTGAAATTTTATTCATAGTTGTTTTATACTGTGTTAACCGTAGAAGACCAAGTAGCTCGTCTTTCGAATTCCTAGTTACTTGCGTATAGCAATTTCTTTATTCGTAGATCTTCCATCTTTTTATCCATGGCAAATAAATTATATTACGTTACACAATTCTGACGTAATTATTAGATTATATCTATACTTACAAAGATTAAGATTGATGTAAAATCAATAGGTCTTTGAAATTTAACCAACTGGAATATTAATGTGTTTTTATTAACTTTCAATTCTATAACTCTGGAAGTTTCTGACTAAGTAATTAAGTCAGACAATTGTTTGTAGCCTTGAACATTAATTAACAGCAATGTCTTGTATTAATTATCAGAAAGCTAACTTTAAATGTAAATATCTAAATCTAAATATTTTTCTTTAAATCTAAATATTCTTCGTACATCTTATTTATTTGTTACATGGAACGAGAAAGAATTTAAAAGATTTTTATTATTATTTTAATAAATAAACGTTATAATGGTGCCGCTTTAAGCGTTTCATTGTGCGAGGCTATGAATTAATCATTTGTAGCATTCCATACAACGCAACCTGTCGTTTTCGAATTTCGCGAGGTCATAAATTCTGCTTACACTCATTCGCGACGATGAATCCGCGATGTGTTTGAAACTTATGCGAAATTAATTACGGTAAACCTGGTTCAAACTGGGTTTAAATCACGGTTGCCCAACACGATTTTTAATTTATACTTATAAACTTAACATTCAATTTATTACATTCAATTTAACACGTATGTGTTCTATATCAGTTTACCGTATTATTTAGTGTACTTTATTAATTTTTCACAGTAGAATTTCTTTTAAAACGTTTGAATTAGGTTCTTTATCAATTACATTTTTTACTAAATGTATGCGAATTGGTGATGGATTTTGTGGTTTTTTATTCGCTTGTGTGAGAGGTCGAGATTGTATTTTTGAAGCCGTGACGGTTCTTGCATTCTCGAAAAGGAATTCTCAGCAGAAGATTCCTCACCATGGTTTCATATTTTCCTTATAGAAAGAGACATTCTTACGGCAGAATGTCTCTCTTTGCTTGAACGTAACCCGCATGACGAACTATTTTCTGAGATTTTATTGGTTAGACAATTTTTGACCAGCTGTACAAAGGTGGAGAATAATAATTAGAATAATTGCGTAATACACGATATAGATTCAGTCGTTAATATTCATAAAGGTATCTGTATGATGTAGAAATAAGAACACGTAGTATTACAGAAAGAATATGATTGATTCTGAAATATCCATAAATAATAATTTAAAAACAATTTAAATACTCCATCGAGTCTCTTGTATTAAATCAAATAATTTTCTAAACTTTATTCGCATTTTTGTGAGTGCGCTATATTTAAATCTGATATACTGCAAATGCACATAATAAATATATATGTATATAATCTATAAATGTAAAAATGTATATAAAAATAGAATTAGTATTTTTAACTGTTAAATGACAAATATAACACTTGTGATACGTGTGCATACAATTCTATGATCATTTATCTATCGTGACATAACGCTGCATTAATAATGTGACGATCTACGATTCCGTAACTTTGAGTAGAAGACACAAAAATATGTGGCAAGAGGTGCAAATGATGAAACAACTACGAGATGGGGCAATTAGTAAAGAAACATTTGTTTTAATATGCTATATTTAAATGCTCAAAATGATACACTCAATTTGCATTGTCCACAATCAACCACGATAGAAAGACCTAGTCCTGTCTACAAATTATGAACTTTGAAATATTAAAAAGTATGATGACTTGTCTGTACACTTGTCTGTAACATTTTTCCTATCATAAAAAAGTAATTTTATCACCCTATCGCTGAATGTTTATCTAATTTGATTTGAATCAACACGTTCATTAAAAGTACAAGAAATATTAATTTTCAAATGAATTTGCGTACATGAAATGCGTAATGCATAATTATGGGATAAAAATAATAAGATATAATGCTAGTTAACTAACTAGCACTAGTTTACTAACCAACTGGTTACGGTATGATTTATTTCAATATCGTTGACGCGACCCAATATCGTCTATATGCACGCAGTCGTCATTCGTCACTAACTTGTCTCGTCATAACGGCTCTTTTTCACGCCGACCACACTTCTTGACAATGCTGATAACACTAAAAGAGCTCTCTGCTCACACTAAAGCCCGACAACGCCAGCAACACTCAAGAACTCCGCTGGCAGCACTAAAAGAGTTCTCTGTCCACACTAAAGCTCGACAACGCCGGCAACACTAAAGAACTCCGCTGGCAACACTAAAGAACTCTGCTTGCAACACTAAAAGAGTTCTCTGCACACATTAAAGCCCGACAACGCCGGCAACACTAAAGAACTCCGCTGGCAACGCTAAAGAACTCTGCTGACAATGCTAAAGAACTCCGCTGACAATGCTAAAGAACTCCGCTGGCAATGCTAAAGAACTCCGCTGGCAATGCTAAAGAACTCCGCTGACAATGCTAAAGAACTCCGCTGGAAATGCTAAAGAACTCCGCTGGCAACGCTAAAGAACTCCGCTGGCAATGCTAAAGAACTCCGCTGGCAACGCTAAAGAACTCCGCTGGCAACACTAAAACAGCTCTCTGGCCACACTCAAGTCCGTTAACTCACTAACGGTTACCTTTTATACCCTGGCTCTGGTATATCTGGCACGCACATGTCTCATGGTCAAATAGACCTTAATTACTCGAGATTTTCCCCCGATACTACATAATGTTTAGCTAATTCGATTCGACTCCAACATGTTTATTAAAAACGGAAGAAATATCAACTTCTAAATCTGTTTGCTTATTATTACATTAAACATACACGTTAACGTAATGTTTAATCAAAAGGTTTAACTAAATACGATTGCTATTGTCAAAATTTCAATGGACGAATTAAAATACGTTGCACCGTGTATTATCGTACGTATATACATGCACATCGAGATTCGTATATCAAAGGCTTTGATCGAATAATTTTACGGATAATGATTTTATTCGTGGCCGTAACTTCGTTAGAATAATTGCTAGCGTCGAGTTTGCGATTTCCCTGTGATTACTTCGCCAAGCTGAAAAGGAACCGAGTCCGAGTGTGCCTCAGGTTTGTCGAGTATACTTCGCTACGTTATTTCAAGCGGTCAGATCTCGATATAAGTTTGAACGATGGATAATTCCGTCGAAGGAACCGTTTCATTTAATAGAGAAAGTCTTTGAAATGCGTTTTTTATCGATCAAAAGGGATGGTAATGTGGGAAAATGGTAGTATAATTTTATCTCGTAATACGAGGATCATTCAAAGGAAATGATTGAAAGTACCAACGGTTTATTGCCGGCCGACTAATTCCATCCAGCGGAATCGAATTTATATTTTTAATTGCGGATGCTCGAAAGGAAGTAAACCCGTTCTTAATGTCTCGATAACGGATCGCTTGAAACTTTGTTGCGATGTTAAAGTTCCACTGATCGTTTCACACAGCGTGCACGCGTTAATTACGCGCCAGGTAACTGCCTTTGGGCGTGCACGCGTTATAATTCCCTTGAAGAAAGTAAATATTGAATATGAAATTGGATAGGGAAATACCGGCGATTGTTATTTGGATTTAATTAAAAATCTCACGATCCCCTTAATGCTTCGCTTCTCGCGTCTTCGCTTCGCCAATTTACATCCCTTTCTTGCTTTTTATTATCGATGCTATCGTTATTATTGCCGCCATATATTTTTTTTTTAACCCATCCACTGCGGAGCCCGTGCGTTGTATCAGCGCGCCGAGAACTATAACACAAATCGTTATATATTTTCTATCTTAAAATCTCTCTTTGCTCTTTATTTTTAGTTGCGTTTATTTGCCAGCAAGAATTTATCTATTGCACGTTTAAAAAAACAATTCTTATAGTGGTTGTAAGCGCGACAATTAGAGTGGTCCGATTTCTACTCGTACGTCACGAAAAAACTATTTTCTGTACTAAAACTATATTTTTGAAAAAATACTATTGTTCTGAAATTCATTGTTAGATCGATAGCTATATACCCTTCCACTGGTTACAATCGATAATCCTGGTTGACGACAATAAAACGTTTAAAGCGTTTCACCCGAGCCTGATACTTCCGCATCTAAATTTAATTACTCCTCGATAATTAAATCACTAACGATTCCCTGACTACTTTCCCTTGTTCTCTTCGTCCAATTAAAACCGATAAGCTGTACGATTGAGGACAGGCTATGCTTGGTATTATTTACCTTATATATTATTATATTATATAATACTATATATATTAATTGTATAAAGTATATAATTATATAGACGCGTTTGCTTAGTATTTGCTAGTTTATAATAGAATATTATTATTATACGTACTTGTTGCTGTTTCTGATAATTAACGCACAGTGTGCGTACATTTTCAAAGTATTTAAACTTCTCATGGACTTTTCACTATTTGACGTTTCTATAACTGTTACGAAAGATGGACAATTTTATTTATTACACATACTTATGTACACGGTGTCCCAGTTAACTCTGCCACCCTTAATTATTCTCTTATTTTTTTTTTACAAAAAGGTGCTTCAGACAAAATGTTATGGAGGAGAAGATACTGTGCTTTAATCTATTTCAGCATGCCACGACCTCACAAGTCAAAGTAGTTAATTCCCTCTTTGTTGAAATTGTCGAAATTTTAGTGCTAAAACAATCGATCAATTTTCTGTACTTCTTGCGTTAACCGATTTGACAAACAAGGAATTCGATTATTGCTATAGTAATAGCAAATTCGTTTTCAGTTGTCCAGGCTAAAAAATAGAAAGCATACGATTGAATGGAATGTGATAATTGGACATCCCGTAGGTGAAAGCAGCATGCAAGGTAGACCATTGGTTGCACGGTTAATCGTTTCTACACGCAAATTGAGACTGTTGACTGGACGAAGTTATTTAGTTCTAAGGAAGGTTGCGCGTCGCGGTTTAACAGCGGCTAGATATTAACCTTAACGTCGTCGTAGTCTCGTTACCCGCAAATTGATTTCACCATTATTCACCGAGACGATGCGCTGCCTATCGCGCTTTGATGGAAATTGCATCGAAACAAGATGCAGCAGACTTAATGAAATAAACGATGTCCGACGTGTTTCCATTTGTTAGTATCTCTGACACGCACGGATTTAACGATACGTGAAATCAACAGCAAAGAAGTCTCTGCTCCTGTAATCGAACACAGGCTTCACGCTTTCCTTTTTTACGTACACGCGTGTACAGAGCGTAACAGAACGAGTGGAACTCACCTCGGCAGCTGACTGTACATTTAAAAACAACGAAGAAAGTAATGAATATAAATAAACATGTGGCTGCTTGGCATTGATAGTAGCACGACTTAAAAAATGTACATTTTGCAGGCTTCTTAAGATTTATATCTTTGAAAATAAACTAAATACGGGCTTTATTGGTATAATTGCCCTTTGACGTATAATCGACGAAATTATAAATATGCCATTTTACGTGATAAAGATAGAAACACAATGTAAACTTTGTTTATCGATAGAAGGAAATTTGGAATTTACGAATGGTGGCATTGTCAATGTCAGACAACCATAATTTTCTGTCTTTATTTTGCGTTACCTAATTGTAATTACAGAAAATGCTAAAAATGACCAGCTCGTGTTACAAAGGAAGCCTGTACACGTCTTGCCATGAATTGAATGAAAGTTACATACTTTCTGGTGTTCCGTGAATTTGAGAAAAACCTTGTTCTATTCTGATCCTTAGTATTTCGACATTTTCAACAAGTAATTTTTGCGCACACGCAAAATTCGTTATATCTTATAAACGAGGACAAGTAGAACATGTCTATACGAATCTTTTATTTCTAACATCGTTGTTGGATGTACAATTGGCTCTCGCAGTGGGAACCTCGTGTTTTGTTAGGTTTCATATAAACCTTTATCGAGGTTTCTCGAATAAAAATAAGAAAAATTCGTGGGAATTTCTACCATGTTATTTTCATTTTCGTGGAACGTAATACGAGAATGTAAACGAGATGTACAACGTGATAAATTTGATTTTTTAATCTTGGGAAATATTTAATCAAGGATATTATTGGATATAGAAATATGTAAGTTATTTCTGTTGGCCCAAATTTTCCTGCTGCAAGAATTTAAGCGTAACGTGTTTTACGATATAGCTAGACGAAAGAATTGAAATGTATTTTTTATTGGAAATATTCACTGCACTGAAATTCTCCTTCGATACTGAGATTCTCGTATCAAATTACTTATCCTGTTAACCGAATCAGTCGTCAGCAAGTTTCTACAATTATTAAATTATAATTATTCAACTGAAAGTTAATAAGGACCATCTAATTTCGAATAGATCGGTTTTAGTTCCTGCAAATAATAAAAGTATGACGTACTTTATTTTATTTTCAACAATTTATTTATTTTCAGCAGAGAAGAAATGATGCATTAAAACGTGGAGGATTTGCGAAAAGAAATTACTCTGTTTTAAGAAATTGAAAATCTGTTTGATCTGATTGACGATTTCTTCTGACTGAATTTGTCTTCTCTGATCGTATCAGTAAAAATCACACGGTACTTGATATTATAATGAATGCACATTTGTTAATCTATACGAACATTTCATACATTTTTTACTGCAAATTATAAAATTATGATTCCGACAATGCATCACATTTTTATCTCGTGTCCTTATCTCGTGTGTATATCGTAAATCATACCACGCCGTATCATCGTTATTCATTCATAAAACGCCGCTGTTTTGAATAGATGCCGGACGAGAATGTTACATTGATCGACGTGCCTAATTTACTGTGAGCAACTAAATTTTAACAGGAGCATATTATAAGAGAATTCCATAATATATCCATAATATACAGGCTGGTTGGTAACTGGTGGTACAAGCGGAAAGGGGGTGATTCTACGCGAAAAAAGAAGTCGAAAATATAGAATAAAAAAATTTTCGTTTGAGGCTTTGTTTTCGAGAAAATCGACTTTAAATTTTCGTTCGGTACGCGTCCACTTTATCGCGTCTCGTTATAACGGATCTCACTGTAGATCGTTGTCTCGATGAAAAAATTAAAAAAAAAAAATTTTTATTCTATATTTCCGACTTCTTTTTTCGCGTAGAATCACCCCCTTTCCTCTTGTACCACCAGTTGCCAACTACCCTGTATAATATAATAATTCCATGATATAGTATAATAGATATTTCCTAATCATAAATGACAGTTTTTTACTTCTAAGAAGCTTGCATTGATATTCACTTCTGCAAGAATCAATTTGTGAATGATTTCGTTGAAGATGGCCCTAACGATGTTTCTATCGATCGACTCAATGGAGGCAAACTTTACTAAAACCCTCCATTTAATTGGAATAATATAATTAAACTGTGGTTTTAGTGGAAACATTGATTTCTTTATAAATTGGGATTTCCTTGATGCTTTATTCAGTTCCCTTGCATTATCTCCCTTTAAATTTGGATAAGAGCTATTTTAAAATAATCGTAAAATAATCATAGAAGTCTTAAAACGAAAATCTCTCAAGATCTAAATCTTAAAATGATCTTAAATTAATGCTAAAATAAATAACTGAATATATACGTTTCAATCTATCGTTAGAGCTCAGCGATTCTGATTTTTCCCATGATCAATAAATATTGCAGAAACTATTTATAAACTCGAAGGATTACGAAAATGATATTTGGAAACTATGTTTAATTGTAAATGTCGATCCTCGCTGCTGACCTCCCTGGAACTGGTCTTTCTAAAGATTAATCTTCTAATGATTAATGCTGTAGTGAGTCTGACTATCGTCAAAGGAATTCTAGCGAAATAACTATATATTAACTGTGTAAAACATTTTACGCTATATTCCCACAACATAACTGTTGTTTGTTTAAAAGACTGTGTCTTTTGGAGTGATTTTCATATTTCTAAAAAAAGCTCCATTTCTTCTCTCTACGACGCACTATTCAAAAGCATTTCATTTTGCCAAATAAAATTTTGTTCTCTCATCTTCTTACCTTGTTCCCTTCTTTTTCATCATTTTAAAACTATACCCATAAAATCGCAGGTAGAATACTTGGCACTATATTTCTTTTTATTTAGTTGTTTACATTCACAATTTGTCCGATTTGGACATTTGGTAGGATTTTTTGGCTGTTTGATTATCATGTGGGTGGCTACCCCCAGCTGGGTACCATCTTCGTGTAAGGCACTACATTTGGACAAAAAAGTAGCAGTTAACTCTGAGGACGAAGCAGGTGCCGTGGCTGGTTGGAGGAGGATCGCAATTGCCGTTAAACAATAAACTACGTAATCAGATATAAGGCAGTATTAAAAGCCATTTGGATTTATGGAGTTGAACTATGGGGTTGCTCCAAGCCATCTAACAAGAAGATCCTTCAAACTTGCCAGTCGAAGATCCTTCAAATCATGACAAATGCTCCTTGGTATATCTCTAACTAGACACTTCACGAAGATCTTAAGTACCATTCATCAAGGACGTAATTGAACCTGATGCAGTAAAACAGGAAAAGCGCAACATAGATCATGGCAATCCACTCATTAAAAAATTAACAAACCAAGACAAGCAAGAAGTAAAAAGCAGGCTCGAAAAATTGGTCTGACTTAAAATAATAATTAACAACGAACAATAATAATTACCAAGTTGCCCGTAGAACATTTGCTTATTATTTTATATTATACATATATCATTATAGAAAAGAATCTTTTTAACTACGACTTCGTCCATATATCTATTTTTTATTGCCAATTGTGTTCCACTGTGTGTTGTGTTCCGAATGTTTATGCAATTTCATATTCTTACGAACACGATCGAAGGAAATGGAACCTGAATAGAAATTTGTTTCGTCTACTAAATATCGCAGCAAGCGTTGCACTCTTGCAATCTTAAATTTCCCCAAAATGAATAAATCTGCGTAGTTTAGCAATTAGAAATATTTCTTGCTTTATAATAATTTTATTTTCATTTTATAATAATTATAAATATTTTATAGAAATCAAATTACAGTCTTATGAAACACAAATAATCCTACATTACATATGATAAATGTATAATTACCAATATTACGTACCTCATTAATATTGAATGTTCGAAGCGAGTACATTTCAATCCCGATATAGTGACCTATAATGATAATACACGCTGATGCTCTCGCACGCGTCTCCTATTCCCAGCACTCATTTGCAAAATCGTTTCACTACCATCGTCAATACGAATCGATGAGGAGATCTAACCTCGATAAGATTCCCAGCTCGCCTCCACATACATTTGCTTCGCTTAATTATCGATTCTGAACAACAGATAACATCCTTTTATCACATCCTTATACACCTATCACAGTACTATCTCGTAGAATTGATTTTTCCACAAGAAGACGTTCCTTATTTTCTCGTTCTAAACGATAATAATCTCTGCAGGCGCAATTAGGTACCTTTCCTGTAACTTTCTATCGGGTAATTGTAAAAGTCGTTTTTAACGAACTATGACGAATTTTAAGGCATTTGCACAAATTCATATGTAATTGAAGAAATGTAACTTACGTCAAACAACTGTGTATGTATTTGTAGTGAGGTGTGTGTGTATGTCCGTGATAATTGTAGATGCTGGTGTAGAGATATCGCTGATGGGATACTGCTATTTTTCTTCCAATTTATTAGATGCGTGGAAGAAAAATCGGAACCCGGGATTCGAACCCGGGTTCCGAACCTTCGTAACCTAAGGCGCTAACCACTGCTTTTTTTTAAAAAGTTTATTTATTTAAACCAAGATACAATTTTTAATACATATTGGGTATTCACAATAAACTATGAATTTCGATAAGATGTGTTAGGCAAAAGTACCGATACGCGACGGTACGACGTAGCCATACTATATTATGTGTCGGCGTTTTACATTTTTTGTGTTTTAAATCTATTCTTTGGATTTAAGCCGCTGGGGAGCGGAGCTTTTATGTAATTTTGTTTTTGGTTGATTTTTCTGTCCTGAAAACTTGCGCTAACCACTGCGCTACCGTCGTCCAACACTAGTTAGTGTCAAGTCGTGGTATTTGTTGTTGAGCGCCGCCATGGTAGTAATAGTAGAAAAAAGACTGAGACTTTTGCATACAGCGAATATATAAATTCGCGCGAAGGATGGTTATCTATGAAAGAGGAGTTTTTATTGTAGATGATAATCAGAGTTGCTACAGATTGTAAGAAGCAAGCGGAAGTCGTCCCTAGGCTTAATAAATAATACAAAATTCTCGTAGCAGCCACGTGTTAACGATCGGTTGCAAACGGAGCGAAGATCGCCTTGCAAGTATTCTGTCCTGCTTTTCGTATGTGAATTAGTTGAAATGTAACAGGAAACCCGATAGAAACGAAAGGTAACGAAAGATAGAAAATATATGCGGTTTACCGTGTGCGTGCTCGCGTGCACGAATGTTGCACGCGTAGGGAAAGAGGGTAGCCAAAGACAGACAGAGCGAGGATAAAAACAGATAGGTTGGTTAGATGCACGCAGCCAGATGGCTTATTTGTATGCTCGTGTAAGGTGCTAATTTGCCAAGTACTCGCTATACATATGCATGTATATGAATGTTCTGCATCCTGCAGAGTAATATACTGCAAATTGTGCAAGGGAAGAAGACAGCACCTAGTGGGAAGAGGGGAAATAAAAGGAAGTGTAAACGATAGAGGAAGGAGATGCGTAAGCGCATATTTATCGCATATATATGTATACAGGGTGTCTCGTTTTAATCAACCATGACGCGAACATCTCTTAAACTATGCATCGTTCGAGAAAGTGTTTCTAATAAAAGTAACTTTGTTTCGAGGGAAACGTTGACGGTGATAAATTTTACTTAGGTGAGCGTGTCTTTGAGATTGCAAGTTGATGGCCAAAGTTATTTTTTTTAATTGAAACTTCATCTTTTTCTCATTCGATGCATCTTTTAATTCTCTATAAAAAAAAAGTACGGAGCTACTTAGGTCGAAGAATAATTAGTTTCAAAGATATTGTAACTTTAATCTTGCGAAGCTTATTGTACGAAAGACAAGGAAAGATAACGCTTCTGTGTTTATGTTCCCCTGATCTTTCAGCCGCTCAATTTAACGCAGTTAACATTGAAATATCTTTTTAACTAAGCACTTGCTGATACAAGTGCCTTGATCTCTTCGTAGAGAATTAAAAACTGCGTCGCATGGTGTATATAAAATTGTATAGTTCCATTTAAATATATGATCCATGGTATTTACGATATTGATCTTTAATTATACAAAGCTCACTGAAGTTCGTCGAATCTTTACGCTGTAGGTTGCGCAATAACTCGAGAGAGAAGGCTAAGCTCGGAAATTATAGTTTTATTATAGTTATTAATCATTTTATATAATGTCATATTATATGCTGTGAAGTACAGCGGTTTGGTTCGACAGAAATGACACAAGAGCCTCAATTATTTGTGTAATCTTTTTCAAAATGAAAATGTAACGTATATAACAAGGGACCATCTTTGTAGTATACAAAAGTTGAAATATATATAGTCCACTTGTATTTTACAAATCTCTTCAATAGATAAAAGCAGTGTTACGTGACCACTCCAATTAAATTACGGCTCAAGTGGTCAAACCATTTCGGAATTCGAATGCAATATCACAAAGAAATATTTTTAAAATTCGTTATAATAACGTTGAAGGTACTTAAACAAATATAGTAGGTACAAAGCAGGACGTATTTAAAGTGACATAGATTTATCTCGATCAGCTTCTTTTTGGCCTGCTACTGTTGAACAGAATTATTGAAATTTTAATTTCAATTAAATGTTTGCAAGTAGAAATTTCGACGGATTTGTCAAAGATTAAAAAGACACTTGTCCTGAGAATGGAAACAGTCAAAACAATTTTTAACTTACATTTAGAAAGATAAAGGATTTAGAAAAAAAAACATTTAACGCTACATCTCTAACATGTCGTACTCTCAAGTCACAAGTCTCAAGTCTACTTTAATATCACAAATTTCAACAACAAAATTTCAAATTACTTATCTCGATCGTCGAAGAATTTTCGTAATCGTTCGATGAGTTACACTTTTGCGCTATCGTTTCGTCAACTGCAATGTTACCGCAAAGGTACAGGTCATCGGGCGATTTTCTGCCAAAAAATCGCAAGCACGACATCCACTGATCGCGAGAACATAAAATCTAAAATTGTTAATACGTTTAGTCTGAAATAAAAATTTGGTATGTTCGTTATTCGTCTTTCGAACGCCTCTGCTAAACTATAATTGAAAGCAGACATCATGAAACATCTGTCTATCGTGTAATTCACAGTAATAAATGACAAATATGTAATTTATACTGCTGAATCGCCAGTACTCGAACCAACTTATCTCGATCTGACTTTCGATATGTAATTAGTTCCTGCGAAGAGATCGATCGTTCCGAGAACGTAGAGACGTGGTACGAACGCGAACTTTGTGAATGAAGAAACGAAGAAGAGAAGAAAAATTTCTCTAATCTAAAATAACCGTCGTCGATGCGGAGATGGGAAGTTTATTTGCTACAGTGGCGGTCAAAAGTTTAAGACGACTGCCTTTTTTAATAAACTATTTCTCGTACTGTATCGTAGATACAAAATAACCAATAGTTTGTAAGTTTATTCGTTGTTGAATTTCATTAAAAAATAACACTTTTTCTCAATCTCGTACTGTACAATGTTTGTGCACTTGAGCAAAAATAATTTGCAGTTTCTGATTTTTTACCACTGACAATATCGGCTTCTTCTGAGACACACGTTCTTTGATATCAAAGTTATGAAAACGCATAGATATTGTGATAACGTGCAATCAGCGGCTTTTTCTTTGGGACTTGTAACAAGTCAGACTCTCGCAATGAGGTTCTTAACTACTTAGTGCCACGTGTCGCACAACCAACGCTGCTAGAGTTGAACGAATTAGTCTGAGAAATTCCCATACAGCATATTCCCCGGACTTATCGCCAACAGACTACCAGTTTTTCAAACACCTCGACCACAGTATGCAAGCGAAGATCTTCATCGATCAAGCTACTACTCGAGAAAACGTGTTCAAAGAATTCATCAATTCTAGGACACTGGAATTTTAAGCTACTGGGATTGAAGGACTTATTTCTTGTTGGCAAAAAGCTGTAGATTGCGATGACTATTATTTTGATTAAAAAATAGTTTTCCTGTAATTGACGCTTGTCCTGATATCGTCTGCATTGTGTGTGTTGATTCGTTCGAAACAAGGTCCCTTATATTCAGTTCTCACATATGCACACGTACGATCATGAAACCGACTACCAACAGTGCATACTCTCTATTACACAGCCTAGTAGCCTAACTTCGAAGGGTATCAAAACTCTCGTCCATCGTATTCGGGCATCTCACGAGGTACTCGGGTAGCCTTATTTTCAGTTCTCACATATGCACACGTACGATCATGAAACCGACTACCAACAATGCATGCTCTCTATTACACAGCCTAGTAGCCTAACTTCGAAGGGGATCAAAACTCTCGTCCATCGTATTCGGACATCTCACGAGGTACTCGGGTAGCCGGTATACAATTTTTGTATACCCAGTTGCCTCACAGGTAGTCGTGTA
Organism: Bombus flavifrons; assembly: GCF_040668555.2. Lineage (NCBI taxonomy): Eukaryota > Metazoa > Arthropoda > Insecta > Hymenoptera > Apidae > Bombus > Bombus flavifrons. Next base: position 1,210,975 of record NC_138445.1, on the reverse strand, counting down.
ATTTTTATGTGTCTGATCGTCTCACGGTACTTGGATAATTTCTATATACTCGGCTGTCTTACGAGTACCTGGGTAATTTGCATATATCCGGTTGTCTGATGGGTACCCGGTTTCTTCTCTTCTCAGATTATCGTTAACAAGGCCTTAAACTTTCATCCGCTACTATTCGTTTGCCGGAACCAGGCCCAGCGTTTTGAGAGGCCCCGCGATCTACGAAAATTACCCAATTAAGAAACATCGATTTTGATTAATTTTTTACAGAACAGATGATACCATTAACAGACGCAGGACATTTTTTTAGTAGCGATGATTCAGTTTAAAGGAGTGAGAAAAATCATCAAAGCTCAGTATAACTCCATAAAGTCCTCATATCCTGGAAACTACTTTAGATAAAAAAATCCAGGCGCTTCCAGAGAAATGTACTTTTTAGAGAAATTAAACTAAATCGACAGTTTTTTGCAAAAGTCATACAACATTACAGATTTTGTACTTTCATTGAATTTTTTGCTCCTTGAAAGCGAATTATGGATGCGAAAAAATGTTACTTGGATTTGTTTAAAAAACTGCTTATAAAAAATATACAATACGTAACATTTGTAACATTTGTAAATAAATAATTAAGTGTAGGATTTGAGTGTGTATTCAGGCCCCGCAAAATTGTTCAACCCGAACCCGCAAGAGGTCAAGCCGGCCCTGGACGCACAGCGGAAGGTCAGCATCTTGCGGGTCGCCGTAATAAGTTGTCGAAGGAAAGAACGCGAGCGGATAACAGTGGCATCCATATCGCGATGTATCTGTCGTTGACGCTATCGTTCCGCTTTCTTCTGGTTCTCTTCCGGTCGACGTTCGACCAATCGGTCTGCCGCATTCTGCCGCTCGCCACTAAACCCCATCACGTTTCTTCCTTTCGTACCGTTATGAACTATGATACGTCCGTAGTAAATCCCTCGACGTCGAACGTTCGGACACGCGGCTATCGATCGTCCTCGAAATCTTGTTGATTGCTGGTCGCCGGACCGTACAACGAGCCGAATGGGGATACTTTCTGCCATGACCTCACGGTTCATTCGCACGCTCGTAGTAATTATGGCGCGCTGTTAATGGTGGAATCGAAACGGCTCGATTCGGATTAACGCTAGATTACTCTGTTAACGTTCGTACGGTATCTTCAACGTTTTTTCGCTTGTTCGTGCCGCTTAATATCCGTGTTTCGACTGTATGTGATAGGAGGATAATAGCAGGTTGCTCGAAAAATAGAGTTGTTCCGGACAATGTATTCGATATAATAATACGGCTGCATCGTATTATTAAGTATTTACTTGTTTTAGTGTTTTTTAATGTCATGAGAAAACGAGCCTGAAAATTCACCGCGGTTTTACGCTGTTCTATATCGCTTTCTCGTGCGGTGGCATTTAATAAAGCAATGGAAGAGAATGGGCGGACGCGATAATTATGGTTAGCGCAATACATTAATTCAGCTGCGCGTGTGTGAAAGTGATTACATTCAGCTTCGGGTCTTCCTTTCACGCGAAGTCGTAAACAAATGAAATTTTGCTTACAATTTGTAGCATCGCGCATTTAATACAAAGTACCTTTCTTAATATGTTTCGTTGTATTTTCTTCGTACGAGTTCGTTGTCCTTGCTCACATTACATCACGCGTGACATTCAAGCAGGAAATCACACAAGTGTAATAAGCAGACCGCGGGTGTTCATGCAAGTTTAAACATTCGTGTGCATCGTCAGAGAAATGGAAACTAAATAAACATTCTTTTCATTCTCCATGTATTACAAATATTTACCACGCTTTGAATATCTCATATATTCTTGCGCGTTGTACTCTGCACTCCAATTTTTCACGAATGCAAAACATCCGCAGTCTAGTAATAAGAAATTGTTACTTGGAAATCAAAATTTGGCCCGAGGTTTAACAAAGACAGTGTTGCGATACGAATCGATGAGAATCCATCGTTGACGGTTTCGAAACCGAAAGGCCAAGCATCAGACTCGATTTTATCCCAGGATTTTAATTAGCAGCCGTGGAAGACGACAAGCTGCAACCGCTAATTAACCAGCCGAGAAACACGGCGGTCGCGTGTTTTAATAAATCGACCGACTAACATCATAATTGCCGCTGCTTGCATCCCCATCGACGTAGTTGTGCGTGTAATTCCAGCCGTTCGATTAAAACGTTTTCCAGTCGGTTGTTTTCGCGTGGCTGGGCCAACCCTTCTCGGATCTTCTCTCGCCGGCTAATGGTCGCGCGTTTGCAAAAATACGATGGTACGATCATTCCAGTGCTTTTCTCTTTGCTCGGATCACGAGCGAGGAACGAGGCGGGGCGAACCAATGGAGATTCTAAAGTACGCCCTCTGATATACAACCGACCATTTGTTCAACTCTCGAGGAACATACGAACGAAATTGCATCCCGATAAGCTTCTCGCGCCGGGCGTTGGAAAGAAAGCAATTGATGGTCGTACTGGCCACCTATACAAAGAATGTCAACAATCCAGCGCGGTGGATCGCTGCCGCGCCCATCTATGTAATCCAGTTCTGCGCTCGTGCTACAATGGCCCGTGTCATCACTCTGAGCACGTGTACTCGCATTCTTTCGTCAATCGCCAGTTATGGCAACTCTGTGTCGGTTGGATAGCTTTCGTTCTTTTGCTTTCCGCGGCACCCGAGCAGTGACGGGATTTCAGACACCTGAAATGTCCAAATTGGGAAGGTTCCTCAAGTAGCAAAGAGATAGGAAAGAAATAGAAATTTCTCGGCAATTGGGACGCGATCGATCAAAATTTATCACCTGTGCATATTGCTCGTTGAATAAAAATGTCGTATTTGAAGTTTAGTATTGCACATAATGTAATATAATACGCACGTGTGCGTAGTATAGTGATTATACAGGGTGGTTGGTAACTGGTGGTACAAGCGGAAAGGGGGTGATTCTACGCGAAAAAAGAAGTCGGAAATATAGAATAAAAATTTTTCGTTCGAGGCTTTGTTTTCGAGAAAATCGACTTTGAATTTTCGGTCGGTACGCGTGCACTTTATCGCGTCTCGTTATAACGGATCTCACTGTAGATCGTTGTCTCGATTGACGTTATTTTTTGAATTTTTAAAATTTTAAAATCTTTAAATTTTTATTCTATATTTTCGACTTCTTTTTTCGCGTAGAATCCCCATTTCCGCTTGTACCATCAGTTACCAACCACCCTGTATTTAACGTTGAATGAGAACACTTTGACTGCAACGCCGAAATCACATGTTTCGCTCAGGACGCCACGGGAGTATTTTTATTATTCAAAACATATAATGTCAAAATAATAATAAATCGATGATGTAAGACAACATTCTTCCCCAATGGACCGTTTGTCTTATTGGTGGTCACGGGTGACCACCGTGGCGCCTTGGTAACAGTTGATGGCGACATATTATAACAAGGCTTCGTTTATTTCAACAAACCATTGGCATTCGTTATTTCGTCGTAAGCAAAACGTCCAGAATATATTGTTGAAACGTGTAGAAGATATTAGTAAACGGTATTTGCTCATTCTATATGTAATAGTAAGGTATGTTTACACTTCTAACTTCAATTATACGATTATAAAGCAGCATTTACGATTATTTTCTAAGCTGTGTTTATAATAATATTCGTAGATTACCCCTGAAAGATATGGATGCAAACACAGTGCACAGTTAGATGCAAGATTGGTTCTCTTTTTTTTTATCGATGTTCTAATAAAAATGTTTAATCGTTCAATGGGGCACTTTTTATTTCAAAGTATCTTCTATTTATCGGTTATATTCAAAATGCCCTAACTGTCAATTTTCATTCAATTTTTACAATTGTAAGAAGTTGAAGCGCTCCGGTCACCAACGACCACGGTGGCGTCACAGGAGAAACCGTGGCCGGTCACATACGACCAGCGTGGCAGTCAAAGTGTTAACAATCAGATGACAATGCTTTTATTGTTCATTTAGCAACAGGATCCTATTCAAAGCTCGCGAGGTACCGAATACTCGTCAAGCTGTTAGAATCTATTAAAACTCCCAAGACTTCCAAATCTGTCAATGCGATCAAGACTTTGAAATCCAGGAGGAATTTTGAAGGAAGTTCATAGCCGATAGAAAAAAGGATTACGTTCTTCCATATTAGGAACTTCCAAAACTATCGAACCTTTCGAGACCTTAATAACCCAAGACCTATCAAGCCTTCTAAGAGTTTCAAGCTTCGAATCATGTTCGAAGCGATTCGAATTACTCGCCACACATACAGATTCGAAGCGGTTGGAAGTGTTTCAGATCGCATCTCTGCACCAGAGGTATAGGCCTTGCTAGCTACATATATGTATCATGATACATGGATAGGCGTGCGTGACTGCTCTGAAACCCTTTTGCAGCTAATCTGTCTATATAACGTACTGAGGATAACAAGAAACGATAATTTAAGTTGTAGTTACTCGTAGATACAGTGGTTGCCAAGAGATAAAAATATTTGATTAGTTTCTTGGTTGTGAAGTCGAGATTACCATTTTACAGTCTGATCCTTTCACGCACGATCTTTCGTAGACGATACATTATACTCTAGTAAGTTGTTAATTTCTTTAAACTGATTTCAGATTGTAGAGCATCGTATTTTCTTAACGAAATCATACGAAAAAATGCAATAAAAGAACAATTTGCCTTGCAAGTTAAAAGAGAAATTTGGTCCTAAGAAGGTCCAATATCTTCAAAAGTACACAAAGCATTAACCCTTCATCTGCATACTGGGTCATTTTCGACCAGTAATTTTAAGTAATATTTTATTTTTCCCACACTTCTGTTTAAACTTTGCCTTATCCACGAGGCGATAAAAGCTATTGGACGATATTCTAGAAGCTTGAAAGAGTATTCAAGAATTTGTGAGGATTGTTTAAAACACAAAAGCCTGAAAAATGCTGCATGCTGAAACGAAACATTTAACAACTATGTCCTAATATTCTAATAATATCTATCATGAATTAGTCATGTTCTAATTATTCATCATGCAAACTACAATAATTTGAGACGGTGCAAAGAATAATGTAGCAAGATGCTCTTGATCCGTTGTTAATCTCCGCTTATGCTACTGTCTCTCATAATTCACGACAACTGTTAGATCTGTCACACGCAGTGTCACTGCACTGAACTCGCGGTAAAATAACGTTCATTGTGCACCGCTCGCTGCCAACTATTAGAAGGACCCTCGTTTAACGTCACATCACCTGGCCACCAAATTTGAAATTTCTTGTCCCTTTGGCAAACGACGTGTTACCTCTTCGTCGCAAACATCTTCTCGTCGTACAACGCACCGCAGCCGAGGTAAATTACGAGCGAAGGTATCGCGCGGCAACGGTTAATTCCCAAGTAAAGCACGAGGCTTTAACTCACCTGAGTGTCTCAGGAAGTGGGAATTTCGGCTCTAAATCTTGCGTAACTCATAAACTCTGATCTAAGTACGGAATACGGCACGCGGTAACAGCGAGCAAGCAATTATCGTTGGCCTTTGAACCACTACACTGCCTGTTACGTCTATTGGGAATTTTTTATTCAACTTTTTATTAAGAATTCCAGAAAGTAACGTCGTTTCGGACTGACGTTTGTGTCGTTGAATTAGCGCTGCGTTATGGGCAATGAAAAATGAGTGTAGGCAATGTAGATACAGGTGACAATCGAAAGCAGAAGCCACCGGGGGCAACTGGAAAATAGAATATTCATGGGAATAAGGCGTTGTTGCGTGCATGATGGAATTTTCAGAGTTATGTACATATGCATTGTGTACATTTCTACACTTTCAAATTTTCCGCAAACGCATAAAAATCCCCAGTCTAGCGATAATCCTAACCGTGGAAGCCTCAAGGCACTCGTTCGAATTGTAGATATTCTTCACCTGTTTCAAAACGTATCGAAATTAATCGATATCGTAACTTTGTTTCTGTCCATTGGAATTTCTGTCTATTCAGAGCAATATTATTGTATATTGTTCTCTTTATTATTATCTATTGTGACAATTTTGTATTTTTTTTCTATTTTTTTCAATTCTGTCTATGGATTTTCTATATATTGTATTGTATATATCAAAATATATTGTAATAGTTTATATATATATTTAAGCATTCTTAGCTAAAACTACATTATTTATATTATGTAATATATTACAATACTAATTATTAATACTATTAATAATTAGTAATAATACTATTAATTAAATTATATGTTAAGCGATGGTTCTTTAAACATGACTAAATGGAGTTAGAAACCGCTACTGCGGATTATTAGAATAAAAGATTGCACAGTAAGAAAGAAATTTCGATTTCTATACTTGTTTATTGTAATTAATCCAGTTCTTACGTTGAAATCTGTCATTAGATTTGCAAAAGGGATTTCACGAATACAAGAATACGTATGCATAGTTGCTATAAAATATTAACAAATTATAAACTAATAGAATAATAAGATTCATTTGTCCCTTTTGTCTTTAGTATCTAGTTGGATAAAATACAAATGTTGGTAAAATAATATATTAATCACCGAGACTTATGCGTTTCTAGAAACACACAACAATGTCCAGTTAATTCTTGCCTCTAAATAATTCCTGAAGCTTCATCGATATTTTCAAAAAAAGGATATAAAAGGAAATATCAGCGACATAAGAATTCCATGGGACATTACAACATCAAAGCTTGTCCCACGGATAGAGTTATCGTCCCAAAGGCTTGCGCGTTGTATATATTAGGTTGTCCGAAAAGTTTCTTTCGTTTTATAAAATAATCATAGATGAACAACAATTTCTGTTTTATATTATTTTATTGAATTAGGTATGATCCATTTCGTTACATTTCTACTATTATGTTCGTGCATAATTCAATAAACTAATATAAAACAAAAAACATTGTGCGTCTATCATTTCCTTATAAAACGAAAGAAACATTTCGGACAACCTAATACAAGCATAATCGAGGGTGTATGATGGATCCACGAAAAAGTCTCATTGAATCCCTTGCCTTGTGTACATACGTCACATATACAGTGCACAAATTGCCACTGTCAGTGGAATGCAAGCATACAATTAGGCAGGTGACGTTTGCAAATACCTTTTCAAAGATCTTCCCAATTAACAAAAACAATTAAATTGATTTTTCTGACCAAACTCAACTAATGCAAATGTATTCTGTTACACCAATTCTATATATATATGTTCTTTTCTAACTTTCTTTATTGCAATCTGTGTATGTCTATCGTACAATGATAATCAGCATAGAATGTGATCACTTAGATTGACATGAACGTGAGTTACTCAGTGGTGCGTCACTATAATATTATTTAGCTGAATCTAACTATTGAGTAGTAGATTCACTGCAATAAATTCTGACCTAACCAGCCACTCAGTGATCAAATTTGTACACGTAAATTGCATTATGCAATTCCCATTTTTTAAACACTTCTCCTCAATATGTCGTGTAAACCAGCGACTGAAATATTGACAAATTTTTCACCACGATGTACAATCAGTAACGTATGCTATAGTAATTTCGTGACCAGGCTGTTGGGGTAATTCTTCAGCCGTTGTTAATGTAGCCTGCTGTATCTGGCGATTTCTTCTTTTACAGTGGACATACCGGTTGCTTTATTTATTTGTTTGTTCCGCGTGTACCAATCTACATTTAAAATGGCCCACAATTTTTTATTTTGCCATCTCTTTATTGATTGTATATTGGAGTTCGAGACTGTGGCCCATAATTGGTAGGCGTACGCCCATGTCGGTTTGAGAATAGTTTTATATATCAGCAATTGTTTTTCTATTTAAAATACAGTGACATCTACTCAAACATGGATATTTCGATGGACGTATTACCTTTACAACAGAAAACGACAAGGATGAATATATACATTCAATTCTTAATTATTAATAAGTTGATTAGCACATACAGTATCTTATGGAATGTACATAGGATATAACAAAATATAGAAAATATCCAAAGTATAGCAAAATTTTGTGAGTGAAACATATTTTTGCTTAGGTCCCATCTGTTTACATACGCTTGTAAAAATTATGAATTTGCATAAAAATCTGCATTTTAGTAACAAGTATAAGATACATATGATAGTTGAATATATCGTAAATATTTCTTTTCCTTTTACAAAATTCCAGGGACCATAAACATAGTGGTAATAATTCTCTCGTAGGTGGAGATTTTTCTAAAATTTCAACTTCATCTCTATTTTTTTAAATGGCATGCTATACTTTTTCTTATTTATAATAGAATAGCGCGTGCTTAAAGAATTTCAATGACCTCTGCTACAAGATATATCGTCTTCGATATTAAATAACAAATAGCAAAATAACAAGTCCTATGTCATAAGAATTGGTCGAAGCGATGTTTGTTGCCTCAATGCAACATTGTAATCTTCTACTTGTTGATGAAGCCCGTATACCTATTGTTATCATTTCCAGATTGACTGTAACACAAGTTGCAATAAATCTTCATCCCGTATCTTGTACCATTGTTGCTTTTTTTCTGGCGCGTAGTATTTATCTTCTGATGTTCAAAGACCTTTGCAAATGAATTGAAAGATCCATTGGAAGGATCTACGCATCGTAATGAAAGGAAGTCTTAAATTTTGTTAGCAACTAAAGTTGCTATTTACATGCGTTATCATTTCGTTTCGCTTTTCCACATACTTCGCGTCGTTGCCTATGCATAATTGTAATTAAAATGATTAAAGAAGCGCAATGTCACGTGTACGAAGCAGAGGCTCAGTGCAGCTATAAACAATTTGGAGATGTGGAAAATCAGAGATGTTGTATCGATCCAAACAGCTATCACTTGAAGCATCTCTTATGAGATGACGTAAGACTCATTGTTTTACTCCTTTATTTATCATTGAATGATCTTGCGTTAGAGATCGTTGAAATTGTCTAAACGAACGCTATTCCACTAGGAATAAGAAATAGACGTGATCTTGATTCGTTCCTTCATTTTTAAATAGCTAATTTAACTTCATATTGGATTGCACTGAAGTAGAAAACTTACAAACATTAGGATCAATTCGAAATAATTAAAATCTGCTTTGTATTTTCCGCGTCTTCTTACATTCTCGCTGCTAGACTTTATTCATTCGTTACTAAGTTCTAGATTATGTTATGACTGTATGAGATTATATTTTTTAATATTATATCTTATGATATACACTTTTCATTACTCTAAGACACGTACTCATTACGATTGTTGCAAAACTCTTGCAAATTTTTAGTTTGTTTAGTGTTTTACTAATACGCTACGATATGAATAAATTAACAGATTTATAGTAAAATAGTTAAAAAGCAAAAACAGTGGTATTAGACTTGGCATTAGATTTAAATTAACATCTCGAAATTTCCACATACTCATCCTCGGCAGAGTGTAATTTGAGTGAATAAATATTAGAAAGGTAATAATTGTTTTATATTTAAATTTCAAAATTATGATATTTTCTATTTACCAATTATCCTACAATTTTGTTAGCAGTATAGCGAAACATACTGAACTTGATATTCCACTTGTATCTATGTTGCGTCAGTATAAGGAAAAGATGTAATCTTGTTGCTCCAGATCAGCCACTGTTCTTTATAGCCGTGTAATTAATGGTGATGCATTCTAATTCCGGGGTTTACTTTTCGGCTATGGAAGCTAGGCCAATTACGACCAGCGGAATTAACTTCCTTGCTCGCAATCCACTTCCGTCGAGACAATTACACATAAGAGTCAGCTGTTCGTAACGTGAATTAGGAACCTCCTGTTTTATCCTTGTAATTTGACGATAAATATCTGATATATTTACACTGCAAAATTATTTCTACTTTGCTTAGAAGTGAAATTTTCTGGCAAATTGTCGAAGCATTATAAGATTCTCCGTATGTTTCTTCTTACGGTCGCTTTATTTCCAAAATATAATAACAACGCAGTTATTTTTGCAAATGAAACTACGTATCGTTTATTAGTTGTATTCTATTCAAAATCTTTCTCATTTTTTTCATAATTAGTAATTTTTCGTAAACAAAATCAATTTTATGGAAGACGTATGGTGTCTCAAATTATTTTCGTCCTTATCAACAGATCTCTGTTTTGTTTCTTAATTACTAACTACCGTTTTAGTGACATTGTTTTCATTATAAAACTCGTAATATATAAGCAGGAACTACTGTAGCCTTTTTTCAGTAGTTTGCTACGAATATGTACTTTTGTTTTTTATATTCAATGAGTAACATTGTAGATTGAATTCTATAGTTCAACATAGTAGTTATACAATAGTTTTCTATTGACTTGATGTGAACCTATTCGTTTTACTTATTTCAATTCTGAAATACCTTCACCTTTTACTGGCTCGAATTATTTTCCTTCAATTTATTTGCAATTTTAATCTTGCACAATATTAGAACGATCATGTAAAATTGTATCTTTGCAGCTTTGCATCTGTGCATCTGTGCATCTTTGCATCTTTGCATCTTTGCATCTTTGCATCTTTGCGTCTTTGCGTCTTTGTATCTTTGTATCTTTGCATCTTTGCATCTTTGTATCTTTGTATCTTTGTATCTTTGCATCTTTGTATCTTTGCATCTTTGCATCTTTGCATCTTTGCATTTTTGCATTTTTGCGTCTTTGCATCTTTGCGTCTTTGCATCTTTGCGTCTTTGCATCTTTGCACCTTTGCATCTTTGCAGCTTTGCGTCTTCGTATCTTTGTATCTTTGCCATTTAAAAAAAGCTCGTATAAACGTTGGCCGTATACGTCTTTATTCTTCATTTATATAAACCTTCTTATTGATTCCAATTGTGAATTTCCATGAATTTAACAGAATTTTTGCCGATTTCAAAAATGCATGTACAACAGCGGATAAAAGAAAAATTGCGAAATAAGAAGTATAAACGAACACCATAGTTTTACAAAACGGATCCACACTTAATAAGAGCGACGAATAAATGTAACATATACCACAGAATATGTTAAAAAGTTTTAGTACAAAAATTCGTAGTATATCAATTTGAAACTTTCTTTTATCTTCCACAGTATTTTTCATTGTTAAAAATACGAGCGTGAGAAGATACGACTTCAATATTGTATTTATTAAAGACGAATGACTTGCTTTGTGAGAAGCTAACTGTGACTGTGACATGATATTCAATGATCGGTGGTACAGTGAGCCGTGAGACTCAATAAGCAGGTTGCGCGAGTTGATAACATCGACCCCCTGGGTCGTGGGATTCAATCCTAAATCATGCTTCCACACCTAAGTTACCTATGATGATTACAATATGCGGTCTAATTTAATTAATTTCTATATTATCGACTCTAACGATATAATAATTATATTCTAATATATAACAACTGTAATTGTTATATGGTTTATATAAACAGTACTGTTAATGTAAATATAGTATATACTTTTCATATAAGGAGAGAAGTATCTTTTTTTATCTTATATAATTAACAGGATAATTAATGGTAGAGTAATTACCTTTATATAATAAAGGTTTCAAAAGTAGTCGTAGAAAAGATAGCCATTTGTCGATCTTTTTCATTATCCAATAATTCATTATATTTCATCGTCGATATTTTTCATTATGTCATAAATATTCAAAATACTACTTAATTATCCGCCAACGTAATTGATCGCGAAATGCGAGTTCCAGACTAAATTTTCTTTGTTTGATTTGTCCGAAACGAAGGTGTCGGACTCTTCCAAGAAAACCTGCAGCTACTTGCACCTTTGAGCTTTGAGCAAAGGCTTTGATTTGTTCAAATACCATTTACTTCGTTCAATACATTTCAAAATATTCATTTTATATATTTTGTAACTTCTTTTACAATTTTAATAAATCCTTTCCACTCAGAAATTATGCAAATTTAGGTCTCAAAGGATTACGTTTTTCCAAGGTGAATTTCTTCATATTCTTTCTAAAGATCGTAGTCTTGCGAATGAAGCCCTGCAATAATTGCTTTTTTAACTATTTATTTATTACAAAAGTGCGTAGCTTTCTCAAGCAAATTCCCATTTTTTCGTAACCCCCCGTCAAACATTTATTTTTATTACAAAGAACAGATTTACAGATTTGGCTAAAGTATCGCTTGCCTTTACTTTGAGTAAATTGCAAACTATGATAAGTAACGATAAGTATCTCAGAAGTCTTTTGGATCCTTTTAAAATTCACAACGATAAAAAATCAAATTAGGGAATGAAAGACTCATTAGGCATAACACGTTAGCGAAAAACCATATCGCGCAGCATTGATAGTATTTAACACAGTTTGCAGGTCTTTGTGCACAGTAGAAACTTCTGATAACGGAACCTGATAGATGTTGAAACGTCAGGTATATTGATTAATTGAAAATATTCAGCCAAATTATATCGTCCATATGAAATTTCGACTTTTGAAATTAACAAGAAGGAAGAACGATAGCGCGTATGTTGGCATTTTCAAGCGGCCCATCTTTTCTACTATTCTCTGCTTCAGTTATAGCTGAAATGGATAATTCCGAGCGCGTTGTATCATGAATGTGATAGCAGTTTGCGAAGCCATTGCGGGTAATAAATTCGATATTGCACTGCTCTTATACAACAAGTTGAACCATATACGCAGATGCATGTTATCTGAATAAAAACGCGACGAAGTAAAGCGGAAGTTCATTTTTCGAGAGAACCGTGTAGGTACAATTATCTGTGCTGCGATGCGAATAACGCCAAACGATATCACCTACGAATAGCAAAGATCAACGAGAAATTTATACAGGTTAAGCGGCGTTCTATTCGCGTTTATCAATGTTGGGAAACGCATTATGAGGATAATTTATCTTTGGTTAGTATACATCGAGAAGTCACTTTTCGCGTGTTCCACTTTATTTACGAGCTACATCTGTTCTAGATAATTTGGAATTACTATTCTGGAGAAGCGTTCGATAATTATTACACGGCACAATTTCAATTCGTTTGTTAGTGCGATATCGTTGCTTGAAATGCTTTCTCGCGCGAAATATTTAATCCTTCATCCGGATACTGGGTCGTTTTCTGCCAGAAATTTTAAATAATCCCTCGCTTTTTCCATATTTTTGTTCAGGTTTTGCTTTCTCTGGAAAAGTTAAGGTATACGTAGCGATAAAAGCTATTGGATGATCTGTCGTGTCAAATAGGCGTTTTTGGCGAAAAGATGATCCTGAGAAAACTGACTTTTGGTATTTAACAATCAATTCAGTTTCAATGCAGTTACGACTTTCTTGTTTAATATGTTTATACAATCTTGTTTATAAAGTCTTGTTTAATAAACGCACGGATAAACTAGTTTTCTTCTTTTTGCTGTCTGGTAGAAATGGCTTGATTTGGACGAAAGTTGCGGATACGCCCCTTTTACTTAGCATAGCAGCCATGTTATTGTATTACTTCACGAGCCAGAATGAAACTGAGACGAAACGGCGTACATTTGCCGTCATACGTTATAATTATGCTATCTATCTTGTATTAACACGTACTATGAACATTGTACTTGTTCATACGCGCATTCTCCAATGGCGTGAATTTTATTCCAGTTTTCGTTAAATTACATTTTTATGAATTTAAATTGAAAACATGACGGTAAACATGATGGTAAAAGAGAGGTGTGACGCGCCGGTGGCCCACGCTGCCAGATAGAAGTACAGGTTGTGACCCGCCGGTGGGTCATGTCGGTTCGAACGTGTTAGACTAAGAGACGTACGACGCACGTATCTCATATTTCGCGTTTCATATTTTCGTTACAATTTTTTAACGAAGCATTTATGCACTTTTCGCTACAATACGGTTTATCATTCTTTTTGTTACTTATTTGTAAAGCACATTGGCAAAGTTTGAACACTAAACCTGCGGATACGCGATATAACATTTTTATTGTTTAATATACAGCGGAGGACGAAAGAAAGTTTAAAAGGCAGGCGATACAGGAAACAGCAAAATTTTAGAAAAATGAGTTGCAGTTGACAAGAACAATTACGTTATACATAGATATAATATAGATGATAGTTATCAGCACGATGAAGAGCGTTTAGTAGAACAAAGTTAGTATTGATATAATATTACTTTTGCTCGCCACTGTCTAACAGTAAACCATATTTGAAAGGTCGATTTACGTTTCATGTATGCAGTTAGCCATGAAATGTGCTGTCTATCATCGGAAGTTGACGTTGTACCATACAATTCATCAAATATGTACGTATGTACATACCTACATAGTACGGGTACCACAATAAAGCAGGCTTCTCCTGTCTACGATAAGTCGAAGCTATATTTCCATATCGCGTAAGTTACGAGTAACATACGGTGCACGCGTGCAGATGCGCACACTGGTCAATATGCGATAAAAGAGAACGAGTCTATTAGTTACATTTATAGACTTCTCGTTCTGCAAGATTGATTCGCCCGAAGAGTCAGGCCGTGGTAAATAAACTATAATGAATCTAGTGAATTGATATTAATAATAGCAAGTATCATCGAACGCGTTCCTGTTCTCGAAATATCCATGTCACTTGCGTCTAATTTCAAATTAGCAATTTGGAATCGTAATTGCGAACGATCACGCTTCTATAATTTTTGTGCAACGTATCCTGGCATTGTGTAACGAAGGGAGAATGAAAACTGTTGAGGTTGAGGTTGACTGACTGAAGAACAAGTGGATGAATTTGTAATGGAAAAGTATATTGAAATAATTAAAGGTATAAGTATAAGTTTATGCTGATTCAGATCCTTACTCTCTTAGTGTTACAATACAATGGAATGATAGGAAGCACGGTCATATATTTATAGCAAAAGGACATTACCACAATCTATCTAAATTAACTATCGGTAATTCTAGTGTTAAATATTATGACTTATATATAAAAATTTGCGGTCTACTTATAAGGACAAATTCAAAGTATGCAGGACGAGTAATTTAATCCTGCCACCTAAATTTTCCTGTAAGTAAACTATTGGTTACATCAACGAATGCTTCAAACGGAAGTTGTTTGGTATCAAGCGTCAATATTTGCCGCACAATCTGATAATTAATTCTTCAACATTTCACTTTTTCATCGAGATATGAAGCTTTTCTACGATCTTGATGTTATTTTTGGACAATATCAACTAGTATTGCATTATCGTTATGAATTAACGTTATTATTAATTAACAAATAATGTCGGTAAAATTGTCATGAAGATAAGTGAGCTAAAATCATCCGAACGCCTGCATTGCTCTGCTCTCATATTTATTAATCTTGAATCTCATTCAAAGGTATGAAGAAAGAAAACTTTACAAGATATAAACAGATAACAGAATGATCTCAAATCTTATTTTTTATCATCTCATATATGCATATTCTCTTACCCACGTTTATGATAACTTTATGGTATTATTCGTTAACAAATATTGCTTAATATCGTGCAAAGATAACATCAAGATCGTAGGACAAAGTAATAAACTACAAAAGAAATTGCAGGAAGGTAATTGTATGAGATTTACAAATATGTAAGTGTCTATATACTTATGAGTAATGTTGAGGTTGAAGTTGATTGATTGAAGAAATTTGTAATAGAATATTGTAATAATTAAAGGTATAAGTATAAGTATAATGTATAAGTTTATGCTGGTTCAGATCCTTACTCTCTTAGTGTTACAATACAATGGAATGATAGGAAGCACGGTCATATATTTATAGCAAAAGGACATTACCACAAAAGTTAAGCTTATAGCTTTGGCTAGGGACTACAGGGAACAGAAATAGAAATTTATTTATTAGTACCTTTGTTCCTAGACCTTGCAACCCAAAACATAATGTATATTCAAGGGTACAATAATATGCACCGCTTCTTATTTAGAATATTCCTGCGCAATGCAGTCTCCAGGTCACGAATGTACATAAATAAAGATGTAGAGTTTTTCTTGAAGAAGTTACTGTATGGAGGATTGGTCGAGGATAGATAATGTGAAATAACGAGAGCGAGAGATTGCTGTCGCAACCCGTCAAATATAATTCGAATAAATAAATAAATTAATGTACAGCAGTATACGTGAGTCGTTAGTACAAAATATAAATCGCAGAATAAAATCGCGGAATAAATACTCGTTAATGCTCGTTGCGTAACTCGATAAATATTCGTGAGATACTCGGAGATACTCTGTAGATACTGTACGATACTGTACGATGCTGTTCGATACTGAATCGCTCGCGATCGCGTCCGTTTATTTATACTGGTCGGGGTCCGTTTATTTATACAAATTCGTCTTCATTCGACGGTTGCATGTAGCGGCAACATTACATTTCTGCGTCAAGGCTGAGTCAATGTCCTGAGGAAAAACAACAGCATGAGTCGCTTTCGACTCGCGTCGTCCTTTGACTCCTGTGCCGCTACACTTCAACAAAAACGATTTACCGATTTACAAATTTAATCATCTGTAATTTTTGTCTCTTCCATATAGGAAAGAACCTGCATATGTGAACGTCATTAATTTATATCATCTTGTATAATATATATAATGTAATAATTATATCAATTATTAATTATAATATAATATACGGTAATATAGATATATGATATAATATATACAATATAATATGCAGGGTGGTTGGTAACTGGTGGTACAAGCGGAAAGGGGGTGATTCTACGCGAAAAAAGAAGTCGAAAATATAGAATAAAAATTTTTCGTTTGAGGCTTTGTTTTCGAGAAAATCGACTTTGAATTTTCGGTCGGTACGCGTGCACTTTATCGCGTCTCGTTATAACGGATCTCACTGTAGATCGTTGTCTCGAATGACGTTATTTTTTGAATTTTTAAAATTTTTAAATTTTTAAGTTTTTATTCTATATTTTCGGCTTCATTTTTCGCATAGAATCACCCCCTTTCCGCTTGTACCACCAGTTACCAACCACCCTGTATATTTTATCTATACATTATACTATCATTTACATGCTGGATAATTCATCGTTCTTTATTCTATCCATGTCTTTTGAAGGGAATTATATTAAATTGAATATCTCTTACATCATTGGAGAAAGGAGAAAGTCAAGAGATTCCCACGTCATTAACTGCGTAAACCATCCTATTACTGTAATGTATGCAGCTCGCATCATAGGTTTTAATACATTCACCGGTCATGGTCACTCGTGACTCGTGACCAGCACATAACTTTCCGTTTGCACCTTGTCGGTCATCGGTAACTGTAATGACAGTGAATGTGTTACGTTGTGCAATATCTGTACAATTGTTCACGTTCGCAACAGTAGAATCAAATGGGACATGGAATATGTTTTTTTTTCGTCGTTAGGATGTTTTTCTTTTTTCGAACGATCCAATTGTTCGAAGCTTCAATTCGCGCTTGGTCACCGAATGCCTTGGGACAGTAACTTTAGAACAGTGGCAATCTTGTTGGCGGCTTTTCCACGTTCCTGAAACTAATTACGAGAAAGCCTAGCTGGTCGTCCTTTCGCAGAATCAACCACCGTCGTTTGTCCTCCTGAAGCGGCATCGATTCCCTGTCCGATCGATAAAAAGCTAATTTGGCCGATTAAAGACAGTGGAACCTTTGTGCTGACTTTTTTGGCTTCGCTATTGGACCCACTGTCCACGAAGCGTCGCTTCATAAAAGCGTAAACGTAGTCTACTAGACGTGACGATACGTCCATGTATGATGTTCAATCTACAAAGCGTACCGTAAGATATATTTTGTCTGATTATTAAAACGTCGAGCGATGAGGAAGAAGCTGTGACCCTGAAGAGATCCAAGAAGCTGCCCTTGTTGTTCTTTTAATCGTCAAAACAAAGAAAGACATATGATCTGAAGGATGTCAGCCGGACAACAGCTGATCTGCATTTAGGCTTATAGCTGCAACATACGTCTTGCCACCGACAATGTTAATACCAAGTACCAATACCAATACCAATGTTAATACCAGTCGTCATGATGAAAACGACTCACTGCTTTTTCGTGAACACTTGGACAGGTGCATCATGTTACTTTACAATGACCGCTGCATGGAAACGTACTTAAGCTCGGTACAGTCAGATCTCGTCAAGTCAGGTACAGGTCAAGAAATTTTCATTCGACTTGATCGAATTGCCTGCTGTGAATGCTTTCGTTGGATTACGTGTAAAACCTGTTTCGCACTAACGGTCAAAGGTTCTATCGTAACACGATCAATTAGAATGTAGGATTTTAGCGAGGTATTCGCACTAAAGCTTGATTCAGACAAACGGTCAAAGGTACTGTGAGATGACGTCAGGTCAGGTACCGGTCAAGAGATTTTCATTTGAGTTGACCGAACCGGCTACTGTAGATGCTCTCGTTGGATTGCGTGTAAGCGATTTTCACCGGTGCCTGACTCCATGTGATCTGACCGTAGTACTGTGTTCCTTAGCGTGAATCGTCCCTTACTATGAAGCCACGCTTCGTGGGCTTCACTATACAGAACGGGAAATTGGGAACGTTCAACGTTGTTCTAGCTTTTTGCTTCAGAGAGTTGCAATATGTTAAGAGCAAAGAAGGAATTTGCATATTTGTGTCATCCTTTTTGTTATTTCTTATTGTGCACTTGTTTGTTGAGTGTCTTGACAAATTCTGTTGTTTCTTTTCAGGTAAGTGAGCTGATCTATAAGAAGTGGTCCACTGTTCATCCGAGGGAAAGGTGAGACGATTTTCATTTATAGTGTAGAGATTATTACTATACTATTTGCAAGGAGCGTTCAGACGATCAATATTATCGTCCATATTGTTGTCGATATTCAGAGTTCTCAACGTCACTGTATGTCAGAGACATTCTAGACGAACCATTTGTATTGCTAATGCAACGTTGAGAACCCTAAATATTGACAATGTCTGTTTCATAACTTCGAGAAACTTTACAATTTGTCCAGTAAGGACATAAGTTGATTTAACGTGATTATATATCATGTAAATGCATTTTTTATTAGAAAACATCAGCACAGAGTTAGAACGTATTATGTTGAGAAAGAGATCATTGGCGTGTTTTCTACGCAGTCTTGATCTTTTCGTTAGGTTACTAGGGTCATTGTTTAGTTTCGCTTTGCGTATTTATTTATTATTACAAATATACTTATATATAATTGATCTTCCCATACAGAATATCGACAATAATATCAACGATAATATTGATCGCCTGGATGTTTCTTAAGGATATATAATATCTTTTCCCATTTGTATTCCAGTAACATTAAATGTTACTTAAATAAATTAAATATTGCATTTGAAATCTACAGGGGAAGAACACGATAACACATTCCTATTTTTTAAAGGAAAACATTTTTAAAATTCAAAAGTATGTTGCAAGTCGATCCGATATAATGAAAATCCTTTCATTTAACTGAATATACTTTTTCTTTATTGAAGTACTGCTTGTCTTAATAATTATATCTTTGAAATTTCGATGAACTTCCGCCTGTTTATCTTACTTACTATACTTTATATACTTTTTAAAGTATTTATTTTAAACGATACTCTTAAAGGATTTACGTTGTTGAACTTGGCTGGTCGTTTTCAATTTTAATTACTTATTAAAATTGTCTTAATGTTATTAAAATTGTCATTTAATGTCTTATTAAAATTCTCCCGCTCAAATCATAATGTAACATTTTTATGGACAAACATATGCATATCTGTGATACTCTCTTGTGAAATATTTGTGAAATTCTCTGAATTAAATAAATCAAGAATTGCTGTCACGTCAATTAATTTATACTTGATATCCGAAACGTTTTACTTTATACCAGTTGGTAGGAATAAAAGTCGTCAGCAGCAAGCACACTACTCGCGTCGTAAATTCTAATCCGCGTAACTTGCTTATTAAGTTAGCGTATAACTTCCCAGAGAAATATGCGCAATTTTGGCGCGACACGCTCTTTCATTTGTAATCGTGAGTCATGAGTTACCTGGCCCAATCGCGGTTTTCTCTTTCATAATCATCCCTCTCTTTTGTCTTTTGCTTTAGTTATATCGATAGAAGAAGTTTCTCTTGTGCGAGATACGTTGCCCTTTTTCGCTAACAATACATTATACTTAGGATATTTCATAAGTATGCTTATGCAGGTTACAATTACACGATGTAAAGTAAACCAGAAATGTTCTTCATTGAGAATTAAATTTCAAAATGTATTTGTACTCTCTAATGAATTACGATGTTTGTATTATAACTTACAGATATTAAAAAGATGATGAAACTTCGATATTCTGGTGTATACATTGCTCTGTATACCTTTGCTCTGTTTTATGTAGTTTCACTATTGTCACTAAATGATACTATGTATCATACGGACCGAATTTTGGTAAATTTTATAACTGCAGATTAAATATAAACACGTTATAAAATATCATCGTTCTGATTACACTTTTAATACAATTCAATTTAATACGTTTAATATGGTTTAATACGGTTTGAAATACAAAGACAAATTTATATGACAGTCTTACGATGCACGTAGAATAATTTGTTAACAATTTTCCAATAATATTATAGCGTAAATGCGCAAAGAATCGATTCACAAAGGATATAAAGAATGTATGTAGTTTTATCGATTGTCCTCGATACAACTGCAAACGAATTATAAACAAACGTATGTACATACTTCTATATTTACTTACGTCGTTGCATTACTGTAATTTTCATGCTTATTTGCCGTAAAAAGGATTAAAAATCGCTATATTTTAACAATGAATTTGCATAAGTAATTTGCGTAAGTACATTGGTAATGTAACAGTGCTTTTGCATAAATGTTTTAAACGTACCATGATCGTTAGGGACGACGTCTGAAACCACTTTGTTTAAGACTGCTTTTCACCTACGAATCATATCTCAAGGTATGATTCTAATTTACACTTTTCACCGCTATCACGTTCGTATCGTCTACTTCATAGCGAAACTTGTCTTCTGACAATAAAAGGAGTTGGCGAAGCTCTCGGTATCCTATGGCTTTTCTGAAAGTGGACATTAAAGTAGAATTTAAGCCTGAAAGGCCGACACCTCTACCTACAGTTTATTATTGAGGAAGCCTTACCTTTTCACTTCAACTTTATTGCATAACATCCACACGTGTGGATATTCGTTCTCACGAAGCGATGACAATTTAATCATACTTGACAACGCACGGATTATCTTTATTTTATTATTCGTTTTATTTACGCCCGGCCATTTGTCCTGGCATTTAGCGATTAACAAAATACATAACGAGAATATATGTACAAAAAACGAAGTGTAAAATACAATAACTTACGAAATTATATATTAAATAATATCTATACGTCTCGAACATACGTCGTATATCGTACAATCACAATACGATATGGTACAGTTGTGTATAGTTTGGTACAACTCGAAGTTTAAATTAATATAATACATATTAGAACTAAGTTGGTAGCTTACGATATCATAATTGGTGATACAAATTAATGTATTTGATAAAATGAGAAAGATTCTAGCTTTTTATTATTTATTATTATGCTTATTATTATGCAATGCTTTTTATTATTTAAATATATCTGAATCTCATTTGCAAGAGGAAATTTAATTTTCTATTGGGAGACGTTGCTACAACTAAGACGATCTACAGACAGAGTACAGTTGCAGTGATTGCACTTAGATGACTCGTTTTTAATTACAAGATAAGGATGTATCAGTTTAACCCTTAGAGTGCTGAATACTCGCGACCTATGCGGTCCGTACGGACGGCGCGCGGCCAACGTTGATCATCGCTGTGGACGGAGTACTTTTTCGCTAGACCGAACTCTGTTGATTGACTATTCAAAGCGCAAATCGTAATAAGTTATAGTAATTCTTTTGCACGAGATTAAATGATTCAAGAGCGTTATTTTTTAGTATTAATTATTTATTATAAACATTGAAATTTACGATAAACTAGAATTTGGGTAATAAACTAGAAAACGATGAACTAGAAAACTAAATTTAGTAAATATAACACAAGTTAATAATTCAGTTGTGTGTGAAAAATTTCAAAACAATTATCGATACATAATCCGACGTCGCATTTTCCGCATTCGTAATCCGCATCCGCTCCTTCTCTTATTTTTCACACAAACGACACATTTTCTTCTTGATAATTGCGTTGTGCCGGCACGATTAGGACATTTTGATGCAAAATGCCTATCGATTAAACGAAATGGTAAATCCTCAGACTTTCCCTTTCCTCCTGCTACTATGCTTCTACGTTGGAAATATTTTCGTAAAGTGTCTCTTATCAACGCTAAATGAAGTTCACTAAATGTTTGTTTCGAAGCAGTAGATTTTTGATATAAGATATATGCATTATATACAAGGAATGCATTTATATTTATCTCACACAAACGTAATAGTATTACTTCTGCGTAGGTGTTCGGAAAAATTGACAAACGCATATATGCGTCCTTAGTCCATGCCGGACACTTACAGAAAACGCATATGTGTGTCCTTAGTTCACACCGATAGCTTTCGCCAGACGTATATATGCGTCCATAGCACTCTAATATGTGTCCGATCCTAAATCTCGTGAAAATATCTTACTTTCCTAGAAGTACTGGACTTTTATCAGACATTATCGTACGTATCTTATATATGTTGGAATGGAAGTGCATTTTTTCCAAAAATCGTTTTCGGACCTTGCTGAGAGGATTTTTTTGCTTACCGATAAATATTCGTCCGATAATAAAAAAAAAATTCCGCCACGATTAACAGTTATTGGCGACGAAAAAATTCTCTCACGGATAATGCTTAAAGACAAGGGAAAAAATTCTCATATACATATAATGATTATCGGAAACTAAAAAATAATAATAAACGAATAATGGTTATTAGCGATGAAAAGAAAATTCTCTTGCAAATAATGATTATTGACGACCAAAGGAAATTCTCTCGCGGATAATGTTTGTCGATAACCAAACAACAGTTTAATCGTTTTTGAGGAATTATACGCAACCAAAATTAGTTAAACTAATCCAAGTTGAAAATTATCAATTAATAATTAATTCTTATATCGTAATTTTGTTCATTTTTGGTTAGAACTGTTACGGTCCCTGGTTAATAGGATACTTCGAACAATGGGACTTTCTAACTTGGCATAAAAGAATAATAAAATTACAATTATACGGCAAGCTACAGAACTGTTTCTAAAGTGCATAAAACAGTGGCGAAGAGGAATGTTCTTTCGAATGTAGCAGAATTTTCAAGATTTAAAAGGCACAAAGGAAATACCATTTGCATATAAGCGGCACAACGCACAGACGCCGTGACGGAAAAATGTCAAAATGGTCGTTCGCTCCGACATTTTATCGCATCTCGAAATATGCTGGTTTTACAACATTTTCCATGATAGAGCTGCAAGTAATATATCCTCCTCTGTTGTAAAAGCCAGTAGAGCAAGTAACACGAAATGTAGTTTCGCCTCTACGATTTGGTCTGCGCGTTTTACGTTCTCAACTTCATTTTGTTTTACTCTCTTATTTCGAGGCAAACCTATCAATTGAATTTTTATATTTTCGGCTTCAATTTTCAATGGCGTAGAAATTTCGTTACCTAAGCTTACGTTTTACTGTCTTACATTGCAAAACAAAAAGACAATTGAAATACACTTTGCGCAACGAAATTAAATTCTTTTGTATGGGTACACTTGAAAGGATCGCTAAATGGTTTCGCTAAAATTTCGATGTCAAAGTAAAGTCTGAGCGAAATATATGTTACAGCTACTTTATACTTTTTTATTTTTCCTTCGTTATACTACGAGCTACGAACGATGTTTAATGAAGTGCGATAGCCGATGACGTGCAAAATTAATATAGGAAAACGATGAGATTTCTTCTATGCAGCCACTCGTAAAACACGATATTAGTCGAATATTTTGTAAAATTCAAGTTTCCATTTATTTGCCACGTTACAGTTCGAATTTTTGTTTGCTACCGATATATTGGCCGACTAATATCACAGTAGAACGCTGACCTGAAAAGAATTTTATTACGAGATAACACATAGTGAATGACCTACGGTAATTGTAAAAATATAATTCTGAAATGAATGACATTCTTCTAAAAAAATTGAAAGAAATTGGAATACATTTTACGGAGTGAAATTAAATTCACAATTTCGACGGAGTTTTGTGTGCGTCGCTTATCTACTGTTACATCGTAGCTCGTAAAAGAGGGAAATGCTGCGCGGTTGTTTAATATTAAAACGTTATGCGTTCATTTTCTTATTAATCGTCTGTTGTACGTACATGTATATAAGCGTGCCGATATTTCGACGTGTGTTCACCATTAAAACTTGATCAAATTGTTTGAAAAAAGATTGCCAGGCAGTTTTCCTCCTCGGTTTTCAACAAGCTGCGAAATCCATGTGGGACCAATTTCAACCGCATATTTATGACTTCATTTCGCCATCATATCGTCATGAGTCTCATGGGATAGTTACCGTGTACAATATGCACGTATAACGTTTCACGTAAATAATGGCAATTTCTAATAGCAGTTGAATCTTCTACATATTGTATTAAACCTTTTCCTGAAAAAAATTCTCTTTCTCTCGCAATCTCAAAAAAAAAGACGATTCGATTCTGTTTCTCGTTTCCAATTATATGTTTGAATATTCGTTTGCGTATCGGATACACTTACCTTTGCACTGGATGCATTTTAGATACACTTTTTCGCAAATTTAGTATTATTTAGCTACTGGTGTGTTGGAATTGCGTGTTTCGCTTTTATGAGATTTAGAATCAGCAGAACCCGGGAAATAAGAAAGGAGGATGTTAAAAAATTCTTGCAGAACGTTTAAAAGCATCTCTCAAAGAAGAAAAAATGTTAGCGTTTATCCGACACGTGATGGGAATGTTGAAGAAAAATGGAGAAAAGAAAGCCGAAGAGGGCTTTATCTTCATTTTCTTTAAATTCTGACCCAGCTGTAGGATAGTTTAAATAATGTTTAATTATACTGATAAATCAATCGAAGTTTGGAATCGAGAAAGCAGTTCTTCTTATTTTTATTACCTTCGAAGTCCGGCTAAATATAAATTTTGCATAAATTTCTTATTCTCAATTGCAAACATCAACTTCGGCTTCAAATAAAATATTCATTTAAATATTCATCATTAAAATATTCTGTCGTTCGCCGGAGTTGCTCGATTTCTTTGAAGAATAATCCTAAAGCATCTCAACGGTTTTATTGAAAAATTTGCAAAGCAGGACAGAATGGTAGATGATAAATATCCCACGAACTAATGGTTCTTTGGCACAAAGTCAGACAGTTCATGGGGCAGTTAATAGCATGTTTTAAAAGTACGGTCCAATTGCCGCCTGTAATTCCTTTGACAAGTTTGCCTCTTGTGATGATTAGAATGCGATGCAAAATAGTTGGAGCTCGAGTTTTTGGATCAAGTATAACTTTGCGCTACCTTTTCACGATTATCTCTATTTCTACCAAACTAGAGTATATTCTCTGAATATATTCTGTATTCTATATTTATATAGAATTATGTAATCTAATCTCGAAAAGTTTCTTAGTTGCAAGAAACTCTTTTGTAAAATGAAAAAAAAAAAGAGAAAGTTGAAAGCAGTATTTTCTCACGTATGAGATATATAAGCTCGCAACTGTGTTTTAGCATAACTGTATTCGATGATTGTTTTTCAGAAGATCTCCATCTTGATCGCCTAATTCTCTTTGTACGCAAAGTATGTCTATATAAAGTAACAGCAACTATGGTATTACATAGGAGCTTATTCATAATGCTCTGCCATAACCAGAACGCGACTAACTCCATTAAATGTACCGGATGGATTATGTGCACCCATTTGGAATCGAGTTAAATCTCAGCTGTGTACCTAGGTAGAGCCTTGGTAGTAATCTACAAATTGCAGTCAAATGCACGTATTATAGCCAGTTTGTACTGTAATTTAACGAGTAAAAACGACGATTTCACGTTCCATGTGCGTATACGTAAGAACTACACGCAGCCAGATTTTTTATTCATTTTATATCCGGGCGAATTAGCGTATAAACAAGAGCAAAATTGTTTAAGATATCCCAGAATACGCGTGCCTCGCATCTCTGATATAATTCCAAAGATCAATAGCCGGCACGTTTTCTAGAGAAACTCGATATAACATCGAATTTTTATAGCGTTTCCTTATGCTTTTCTTATGATTGACGCTTTCACGTGCGGTGACAACAACGTGTTGTCAAGCGCTGGCCAAATATCAGCGTCCAAATGTTAGCGTCCAAATGTTAGCGTCCAAATGTTAGAGTCGACGCTCTACGTAAAATTTTCAAAGTTGAAACTTTTTACCAAAAAAATGCCGCTTACTACTGAGTTAAAGTTAGCAGTAAATTTATGCGAACGGAGAAGCGTGAAACGATTAGAATATTTCACTTATTTATGGATTTGTATAAACGTGTAATAAATAAATTTGACAATGGCAGGAAATATGATTCAGAAGTAAGAACGAAAGAGAAAGAAAAAGAAATACTTGATGGTAAACGGTGGAACAGAAAATAACTGTAACGATAGAATGGTAGGAAAGTATGTAGGTATGTGAAAGATAGCATATTGAGATATGCTAATACTGATATGCTAATGATTCGAAGAAGCCAACTGCAATTAACATATAGATATGATTATAGGAATTATAAAAATTATCGGACTGCGGATTTTTATGCATTTATCGGAAATTTAAAAGCGTAAAAATGAACAGAATGCGTACACAGGCGTCTAGCGATAGCCATAAATGAATTAACGTGATTCATATATCCGGACTAATACGTCCATTGATAGATCCGAACGTTGAAAACAATAAAATAAGAAAAGAATGCGCTTTTCAATTTACCCTGTTTGCCGCTGCATGAATCGGCCAGAAATCAAACTAATCAACCGTAGATGCTGAACGATTAATCTTGATGGAATTGAACAGTTTGATTTCTGTGTGGCTCATATATCTACTGTTTTTGATACCCGCTGAATTTTTCGGTCGGGTCAGTGATATTTTCAGCGAATATAAAACAAATGACAGCGTGCGTCATCGAATGCTGCGAATGAAAAGAAGTCACGCTGAAACGATGGTGCGCGGCACAGATTGCATCGAAAAGCTGTTTAACGTTTAAAGACGAGTAATACAAATTATTTTACCCCGCCACTGTCCTCGTGTTTTTATATTTCGATCTTGCCTTTATTTTAGCAAAGAAAAAGAATTTATGGTATTTTAAACCGATGTTTAACATAAATTATACGTACCAATAAGGTTGTTGTTCGTATTCTGTCGAGACTGAAGACACATTTTGCAGGCTGGCAGAAAACGTGACAGGGTCGAAAATGACCGGGAAGACGTAGCGCGGTTAAATTCAAATGGATGAATTGGGAATATACAGTTTGCGTAAAGTTTGATACGTAACGTTTAATTTTGCAACGTCGAATAAAATAGTTGAAATATGTTGAGAAGCTGAAAGATCGCAAAGAATGTTTCGTAAGAAACAAATTTGCATTAAGAACGTTGCCAGTGATATCGCTTCCGCGCGAAACATGCTTTAAAAGCAACGCAAGATTAATTGTAATCATGAGAAACACTCGGAGGACTATACATTTCCATGCACAGAGACTTCATTACGAATATTACTTGCCGCATTCATTCTTTGGTACAGGAACGAAGAACCACGAAGGAAGCCAAAGAGACTCAGAGGGACGATTAAATCGAAAGTGGAGAACTTTACTCGGCGTGAGCTTCCTTTAGATTTATGTATTGGCGAACAAAGTAAACCAAGTTGCAATCACTGGGAAAATACTTTCGAAAATTAAACGTTCGATGAGCATTCCGTTCTTACTTGGCTCTCGGATTACTTTGCTGTTTAATGCACGCGTCATTAATAACGTTTCTGTGCAGATTAAATATCCAGAAGTAATTATGATTACTGTTCCTTGCAAGTTCAGACTCGATAATACACGTACGTTTTTTGATTTAATTATTCTTTATCGTTACGTAACCTGCTAAGGTATCAGTCACTACAATTACATATATTTTACAAATAAATTAACTAATTTGGGACGGTCACCTTAGATTAGTGTCGTTAGTTAGTAAGTAATTACGTAGCCATTAGTTATTTGTCAAGTTCAATACGATAGTCGCGGCTCTCACGACTAAGGACCTGATAGCTAAATATTACAATTTGGCGATTGGTGAATCAAAAGAACTCATGAAAATGTAAATTTTTTGATATGTAGCGTTGGTGGAAGAGATACAACGAGATTGTAAAATCGGACAGAAAGTGAAGTTGACGTGTTTCGAGAGTTGGGAAACGCATTTTGGGAATTTTTGATGTTTTGGACATTTTGGACGTTTTGGACATTTTGGACGTTTTGGACGTTTTGGACATTTTGGACATTTTGGACGTTTTGGACATTTTGGACGTTGTGGACATTTTGGATGTTGTGGACATTTTGGACGTTGTGGACATTTTGGACGTTGTGGACATTTTGGACGTTGTGGACATTTTGGACGTTGTGGACATTTTGGACGTTGTGGACATTTTGGACGTTTAGGACATTTTGGACGTTGTGGACATTTTGGACGTTTTGGACATTTTGAACGTTGTGGACATTTTGGACGTTTTGGACATTTTGGACGTTGTGGACATTTTGGACGTTGTGGACATTTTGGACGTTTTGGACATGTGGACGTTTTGGACATTTTGGACGTTGTGGACATTTTGGACATTTTGGACGTTTTGGACATTTTAGAGCGCATAAGAATTTCAAAGATCCTGCAAGATCGCGAACTCAAAGTCAGCTCTTCCTGTCTCTCCTGGAACTGTACGTCTTAACTCTCACAATTGCAAATTATTAAGCAAGAATTGCAGGTTATTGAGCA
Organism: Bombus flavifrons; assembly: GCF_040668555.2. NCBI lineage: Eukaryota > Metazoa > Arthropoda > Insecta > Hymenoptera > Apidae > Bombus > Bombus flavifrons. Next base: position 1,182,076 of record NC_138445.1, on the reverse strand, counting down.
AGAGACGAGGAAACTTAATACCGTAAGGTTCTAATGAAATACTGTGAGTAAGAGTATTAATGAAAGACTTTTGAAGTCGAAGGTTCAAAGGGCTTCTATATACCGCGTGCCACTATATATGGCGAGATCAACGGGTGCAGTTAGTTAACACTTTAATTTACGACTTCGTTATACCTGCTACAACACGTAGACACGTGGCCATACAAAATTTGCCTGTTGAATAAGAAGATACAAGTATAATAAGCTACTAAATATAATAAAGTAATATTATTAAAATAAACGAAATTATAAAATAAATAGTGCTTTCCTATTTAATCATGTGTATCATAATTTATAAAAAAATTAAAATTGACGACGTATTTGCGATTCTTCTGATCTCAATTTTTGATGTTTCGCGAACATTGCAATGCGCACTTTTTCAGAGAAAACCTGAAAATTTTCATTCAAAACCCAAATCTAATCCTAGTTCGAAGATCTAAGAAGAAGATGATCGCGAAAGTTTAACATTTTCTAAACGTAATTGAATTTTATATTAACTGTTCGATATATGAAATTTTATTCTGCGAACTTTTATATGTAAAATCGTCATCGTATGCTTCATTTTGATTATCAAATATTTACATACTAAGTGAGTGCAAAAGTTTCATCATTTCCTTCATTATTTACCGTTGCTGTTATATTAAATAACGAATTTAAATATGGATTTTTATACATTTATGGGAAATTCGAAAATACAGAAATGCATATACACATTATGCAATAGTACATATTATATTATTTTCTTTTTTTATTTGGTAGACTATTTACAATCAATTCTCGTTGAGAATTTTAAGTAACTTCATGTGGCGTGGTACAATAACTTGGTTTATAATAATTTATATTATGTTGATTCTAGTTGAATCTAATGCTTCAATCTAAAGGGTATTTTCTTTTTAGTCTGCGGATTTGGTCCGTCGTGTCAAGTAGTTGGGTGACTAATGGGTTGTGGTGGTTGTTGACTCTCGTGTTATATCTGCTTCTGAACTTGTATATTTCTTCTTTGACTGTGGGTATCTTGAAGTCGCGGTGGATTGTTTCGTTGGTGATATACCAAGGTGCATCTATTAAGGATCTTAGTGTTTTTGATTGAAATCGTTGAAGCATTTCTACACATTATATTATAAGCGAAAATATGTAAAATTGTATGCAAAGTAGCTTTCAGTACTCGTCATAATATCCAATAAGAAAAACAGGTGTTCTCCAAAGTCCCACTTTTTTAATTAACGAATTTGCGTAAATATCAGCAGTCTAATAATTACAAATTGCCTTTTCATTCCTGATTCGCAAATTACTTTTGCCTCGTTATTACGTAATGCGAGATAGTAATATAATCTTCGTTAGAGTAACGCAAAAATGTGAGTCGCAGAGAAAAAGCGCATTTTCTCTCCAGCGACCCGTATATCATCATAATAGTCCAGGGAATCATTACTGCCACTTTAAGGCCACCGGAATCCGCTCATTGTATTCCGTGGCCGCACAATCCTAAGTTGATTTTTTGCCAGCGCGACACGAAAGAAAGTCATTAAGCGTTTAAAAGAGGCGCCACGGCAGTAGCTATATACAGAGTGTGAAAGTGCAGGTTCCAAGAAGTAACTTGTCTTTTCGTTCGCGCCACCAATGACCATCGTCGATCGTAAAATAAACGAAACGAGAGTTCTTCGTGACATCGATAATCTCTGACGGAAAGAAATAGCGAGAAACAAAACGAAGGAAAGCGACCGAAAATAATGGAAAAGAAAACGATGCTGTGTATCAGGGACCATAACTGTCACTACCAAAATGAAAAATTCATAGAATAACAACTATTTCTTCGACTAAAATGTTTTTACAAATAATAATTATATATATATGATTAAACATATAATTATATATTAATAATAATTATAATGATAATTATATTTATAATAATTATATATATATATGATTATCATTTGTAAAAATATTTTAGTCGAAGAAATAGTCGTTATTCTATGAATTTTTTCATTTTATATTTTTTCATATATATGTTTAACCATAAAATAGAAAATGAAAAAGTTCATAGAATAACAACCATTTCTTCGACTAAAATGTTTTTACAAATAATAATCATATATATATGTTCAATCATAAAATAGAAAATGAAAAAGTTCATAGAATAACAACTGTTTCTTCGACTAAAATGTTTTTACAAATAATAATCATATATATATGTTTAATCATAAAATAGAAAATGAAAAAGTTCATAGAATAACAACTGTTTCTTCGACTAAAATGTTTTTACAAATAATAATCATATATATATATATGTTTAATCATAAAATATAATGAAAAAATTCATAGAATAACAACTATTGTTATATTATATATGAGTTGGTCTATAAGATGCGGCTGTGTTATTGAATGTAAAAGGATGTCCACTTTTTTCAAATATTTAACACAAATTCATCTACGATATATTTTCTTCCGTTATTTACAATTTATTGCCAACGTCCCGGTAATTTTTAGATTGCTCGCTTGAAGAACTCCGCGATTTTTGAAGCGAACCGATCTTTTGGTCATTTTCGGAATTCTGCGTCGTTGTGGAAGGAAACGCCACTTCAACCATCTTGAAGGGAAATGAATGATAATTAAGTGGGTGGAACGAAGTGCGGTAAGTAGGATGGTGGAGAACTTGCCACGCGACATTTTGAAGCGCCGTTTTTGTCAAATTTGCAAACACCTCGGAAATGCTCGTCTTTTGTTAATCTCCATGCTTTTTGAACAATTTGTCGCTTTATTATCGGCATAGAACGGAAAAACATAGGATCACGTGAAAGAAGAAAACAGAAGCTATCGAATGACGTATAAATCATAGATGACAGTCAGCCAATTGTTACGAAATAATACGCGGTATGAAATTAGAACCGCACGAATTTGTGGACCAACCGTACCGAGTGGCCGAAAAATCATTTTCATTTCCTATAACTATTATCGACGAGGGAAATTTATTTCGATAGCTCGTAACAGTCATCGGTAGGAGAAATTGTATTTCGATACGACACATAGTAGTTGTCGACGAGGAAAACATTGATTTCGTTTGGATTAGGTTTTCGCTTTTAAAGTTTATATTTCATCGTTACGAATAGTATAACTTTTGGCTCAAATTACGAACGATATCAAATTCGAGAGAAAATTATTCGGCGCTTCGATGTTCAATAAATTGGAACAGTGCGAATTTCGAAAAAACGAATCGTATTTATTGATTTTTCTATTTACAATAAAAAGTCTAAATTAAAATTCAATTGAACAAATCAGAGTTGTTCTGTGGAGAGATCGCCTTTCCTTTTAGTTGCCCTTTTCTTTCAGTGCAGCAAAAACACAGTGCAGTTTCAATGCGGACGCGAAGAATCGTTTCAGTCGAACGCGAAACAACACTTTACGCCATTCTGAACGATCAAATTGAAATTTTTCTCGTCGATAAACATTATATGCGATCGAAATGAAATTGCCCTCGTCAATAATGGCTATCGACAGCGAAGCAAATTTTTCTGCAAAAGGAATACGTCGGTTCTTGAGAAATTGATGTACATCTGACTATTTAACACACACGATAGCGCGATTTATTAAAGATTTACTTATTAACTTACTTAAGATTTACTTACGTAAGTAAAGTTTACTTATTTATAAATATAAGTTTACTTATTATTATTACAACTTATTAAAGACATATTAAAGATTTCTGTACCGAGGAAGGTGACAAGCATATAAAAGAAAATGGGAAAATAAATAAGCAGGGCGACACTGCGAAGGATTAAAATTTTAAAGGAGGAATAATGCAGAAAAATATAGAGTATTGATTAAAAACGTAAAAATGGAATAAAAGGTACAAAACCTATAATGGAAGTTAATAGTAGGAGCGATAAAAAGAAAAGACGAAAAACATTTAAAGGACAAAATACATAGAAAACGAAAGAGGAAGATGAGGTTTATGAGAACGAGGATTACGAGCAGGTTCTTAATGCGAGCTCGCTGCAGAATGTCAAAGCTATAAGAAACTGGAAAACGAACGGCTAAATGAAACAAAGCGAAAGGCAAAGTGTAACTGAAAAAGAATGTAGAAGTTTTTACTATGGAATGTAAAAGTGGACAAGTAGTTTGTCCTATTCTACGTCTACTTGTAGCATATTTAAGTATATGATTATACGAATAATTATACAATCAGCCACATTTTCGATATTATTTCTTCGGTATCTCGAAGAAACCACTGATCCTGTCTGGATATGTCACGGAAAATTGTCTTCAGGTAGATTAGGCTAGATATTTCAGGACAAAGGATAGATTGAAGGCTATGGGATACGAGAAAACGTTACATGGCGAACCATTGCGTTTCATAAGCGAAATAGAAAACAAAAAGACAATTTTTCAACGAAACAATGCTGCTATGCATACAGTCACCGTTACAATAAAGTGATTTCAAAATAGTATTGTTACCGTGGCCAGCATCGAATCCTGATCTGAACTCGATCGAGAACCTGTGGGGAATTCTAGCGAGGAAACTTTACGACCAGGAGAAGCCACGTGTAGAAAATATCGTTGAATCTTGAAAGGAATGAAATGCGCGTGGGTAGACGTTCAAAACGAAACTTCGAATAAATTATTGAATAGCGTACCTGACAGGTTAACGCTAATCTTGCCAGGACCGGTTAAATGAGCGGTTTGAAAATTTAATTATAAATTCCACATTCACTGTTATTTCTTTCGTTCGTCCAAGTTTATGTGTATTCTTGTATTAACAAAAATTGAGAAATTAATTAATAAGATAATATAAGAATTCACATAAAGTTAGACGAACAAAAGAAATAACGGTGAATGTACAACTTTAAATTAAATTTTCACACCGGTCATTTGATCGGGTCTGGTAACGTCAGTAGCAGTAATCGAAAATAGAAAAATTCATTAAATACTGAAGGAAAATGTAGCAAAATTGACATTGAGTTTCTTTTCTTCGCAGCCAAAAACACAATTTTAATAGGGAATTTAACTTTTTCTAGTCTTCGAAAGAAGAACGCTTTTGCTTATTGTATCTTCAATTCTGTATTATATTACGATACAAAATCAAATAAAAGGTTTTGTTAGTTTATATTTTAGTATTATAAATTTTTAAATTGAGTTTAGAATTATTCTATATACGAACATATATATATTCTATATACGAACGATATATTTCTTTACAGCCAAAAACACAATTTTAATAGGGAATTTAACTTTTTCTAGTCTTCGAAAGAAGAACGCTTTTGCTCGTTGTATCTTCAATTCTGTATTACATTACGATACAAAATCAGATAAAAGATTTTGTTAGTTTATATTTTAGTATTATGAATATTTAAATTGAGTTTAGAATTATTCTATATACGAACTTCTTTGTTTTCACTATCCGCGTAAAGTGCTGGCAATTCGAACGCAATATTCGTAATTACATCACTGCTTCGAATTATTCGAGGAAATTACGTAAAAAGATATATTAATCTTAATTAGCATACGCAGTGCAGAACACGCACATGTTTTATTTTTGTACGGATGAAGCGTGGATAAATAAATACGTATAGAAAATCGATTGTAAAAATATACAGGGTAGTTGGCAACTGGTGGTACAAGAGGAAAGGGGGTGATTCTACGCGAAAAAAGAAGTCGAAAATATAAAATAAAAATTTAAAAATTTTAAAAATTAAAAGATAACGTCAATCGAGACAACGATCTACAGTGAGATCCGTTATAACGAGACGTGATAAAGTGCACGCGTACCGACCGAAAATTCAAAGTCGATTTTCTCGAAAACAAAGCCTCAAACAAAAAATTTTTATTCTATATTTTCGACTTCTTTTTTCGCGTAGAATTACTCCCTTTGCGCTTGTACCACCAGTTACCAACCGCCCTGTATAAATCGGCTATAGGAAAATTAATTTCCGCTACTAGCGACCTTCTCCGATTTTACGTGCAACATTGAACATGTTAAGTGCCAATCTACACAAATTTCCTAAAGAGCTCTATAGAAAGAAAGATATCGTTTAATTAAAATTATATTTATTCTTCTTTTTAAATAAAATTTAATGCAAATTCACGGATACTAAACGAAATGTGTTGATACATATAATCGCATTAACAAACTGAGACGAATAGCAACGATATTCGATATTATAATCATATTCTATCTTCTATCTACATTCGCTGTGCCAATTTCAGTCATGAATTTAAAATCGATAAACGAAATTTATGGTAATTGTTTCACGACACAATTCACCAGTTCCAATTTATCTCCGCTTGTGTGTTAATTGACGTAATCGCTAGACATTTAATCTGTACATTGCTGGGCCCCTCTCGACCCTATATAATCGATATTAAAATTTCAACGAGAAATATCTAGGGCCTAAAAGTGTTAAAGAATCTTCGGTTAAATCGATCTGACCTTCTTCGTATTGGCATTTTGTAGCTATATAATAGTCGATATTAAAATTGCAATAGGAAATATCGACGAGCCAAAATAGACATTCTATGACATATAACGACATTCTGTCATTTTATGTTCCTTCGTATCTTCATTCTTATTTGTACGATATTCACGTAACTTGTGCGACGAAGTCTCTTAGAAATATCCTTAATATTTTAACAAATACTTAGCTACTGTTCACTTCTGGTTTCGCTCTTGCTCGGTATTCTTTATTTACAACTTATTTTTTAAATTCTACACGTATGCATAGCAGTTGCCTGATCGTTTAATTACGTCTGCCGAAGGAAACTGCTTTGCGGAAACGACTGACTGTTTCCGTTATTAAATCGACATTCTGGTTATCAATGAAGAATAAAAGAGCGCCTACTCGAATTTACTTAATAAAAGTAACATGCCTTCGACGTTTTACAATGTACGGTACGCTTGTATTTGTCGTATGTGTGTCCTAAACGACTGAAGATTTTCTCCTTGCTAATTGGGCGTTTTAATCAATTAAATTATGGTATCTGGTATTCTATATACACACAGGCTACATACAAATAACGACTGTTATTAATATAAAATTAATTACAACTATCGATAAATAGATTCTTGTTTCCTCAAACAAAAATCAAAAGATTAAATATAAGCGAAGCTTAGCTTCTTTCGCAGAAGCATAATGGAAGGGTTGTAATAAGGATATTAGGCCGTTGAACCTCGTAGAAATCGATGGTGCATACGTATACGTATACGCGACGCGCACACAGGTGTGTAATATGCAATGTGAATGATTCTTCGTGAAGAGAAATGTATTCAGAATATCGTTGATTAACGAAACATATCACCAAACGTCAAAGTGAGTAGAATAAACGAAAACATGAAATACACAGAAATATCCAAGCAACTATTGTTCTAGTCATCTTGCATCAATGCAATCGTCTTAATCAATTGCATCAATTCTCACCAAAGCGGCTAATAATCTTAGAAAATGCGTGTGACACTAAACACACGCGTTTAAGTACTTCGCACTTGTCTTATACCAAGCTTTATGGAATTGAACTTGGACGAAGCAAATAAAAATGTTGAGATCTTCTTCAGCAACTTCTTACGTTTAGAGATTTTGAAATAACTATCGTTTAAAGGTCGAATTAGATGGTTGTTAACGTGGATAATCCTATTTTGCCAACTAAATAGACGCGACGTTGTATCAGCGTAATAGATCGACGTGTTATTCGTATAATGTTTAACGCTTAAAATGATTAAGATTGACTTTAGGACACGGTTGTGTTATTTGGGCTACACTGTAATTTAATTACGTAATTCAATTACATTGTACGTCCATCTGGTTGTAATCTGAACTACGTAACTGAAACTTTTCAATTAATTCGATTGCTAATTACCGTAATCATGAGTGTAATTGAAGCACTTTGTGATTATAATTCATGGCGTAATTCGATTGTAACTTTGCAGAATCGTTTAAAAGGAAGATGAAACACAAGCGTTGAGAGTAACAATCCTGACACCGAAAATCTGAAAGCAATGCTCTCGTTGCTTTCAGCAATGTACATATTTTACGATCTAAAGCTAAAGAGAAAAATTAAACAATTATTTCGTAGTCGAGACTAAAAGAGATTTTTAATCGTTTGCATTTACTTCGTTTAATAAATTGGAAGAAGATGGTTGTTATAATATGGTTGTTATAGATGGTTGGTGATAATAGCTGTTTAATGCTGAAATTAATCGTTGTTTCATTAAATTTATGCAAAACGTTTCTGCAGCGCACGCCGTGTATATAGACACAAGTATTGAAAATAACGCTGGAAACAATCCTTTAATTATTTTGCTCAACCTGTATATACCATAATCTATAACTAAAAAGAAAAATTAAACGATTCTTTCTATTCAAAAATTAACAGGTTCTTCTAAAACCTGTTTGCATATACTTAATTTCATGCGTTGGGAACAATGTTTGTTAATATGAAAATAACTGTTTAATATGAAAATTAATAATTCGTCGTTTCGTTAAATTTATGCAAAACATTTCTGCGATAAATCCATTAATTTTCAGTAAAATTTTTACTTTATTATGACGAACCAAGCCACGTTCAATCATATCAGCACGAGCTGCTGCGAACGTTCATCAACGTCACGAATGCATCTGTTTTGCTTCTGCTTCATAGTTATAGCGAATATTAATGGGCGATTAAAGTAATTATTAGTTTTCCAACTCGTTACGTAAAAAGTTGTTGATATACCCTGCGTATAAGTAATTACTTAAAGAATCCTTACTTATGTAAACAGATTGCATTGCGATAAGTACGAAGACTATTGTAACGTACAGCAGACAATGAGTGAAGATAATTACCAGTTATAATTAATTTGCCAACCGTAAACGAAACGCCATTATTTAATATGATTAAATCAGAAGAAGCAGTTTCAACGACGCAATTTACATGTGTTTTATTCGACAATGAATAATGCATGCGCATGGAAAGTACGTACTTTGCGAACTTTTGCGAATTACTTTCGTAGGAACGTGTTATTTTCTAACCGTGTTTATCTGTTTTACTAGTAAACTGAGCATTTTCATGCATTTAGGGAAAATTTGAGGGCGCAAGGATGCACACAATATGCAAAAATATATAAAATATTCAAAGCAGACGATTTATGAAAGAAGGAGCGAACCAAGAAGTCGCTTATTTTTAGTTTCGGAACTGAATTTTACGCCAAGCAGCGTTGGGTGTAAAATTTTATTTGCCTATGGAATAATAAATAACAAATTGAGATAATATTTTAAATTTGCGAATAAGAATTAAGTTTGTTTATTTGAATAAAAATCGTTTGAACGATGCCAAAAATAATTTGTTTGCTATTTGGGAATGAAACTTTGTTATTTATTTTGATGTAATTGAGAAACAAACGACGATAAACAAATAAATAGGTTTTGACTTTGCCTTATGTGTTTCATTTTGAACGATGAAAAAAGTCGTGAAATTAATATGATTATTTTTCAATAAAGTAACTATTGGTTTTGGCGTGTTCGTTGTGGTTAACAAACGTTAAAATTGCACATTCTGATTCACAACGATCTCTCCGATTAGAATGTTATATTTCTGCAAAAGTAAATTTGTATAACGACCGATAAATGATAAATAAAAATAAACAAATATAACAAATCAAGAATAAAATTGTACTACTTGCGAACAACAATTAATTTCATTATTTTAAATAATGTATCTAGACTTGTCCAATTAATAAATAATTTATTTCCTTTTTTCCATTTGAAATCTCAAATAACAAGTGACTCTGTAATTAAATAATTATTTGGATGAAAATTTATTCAATAATACTCAACATTAGTACCAAATGATTCCTCGCTATGAAACATCGATGACCACAAGTTTTCAAGTTGTGCTAACAATTATTCGTTTCCGAGATACAGCAGATCAAAAATGCGAAAATTCATTAATAATTTAACTTTAATTCTCAGAATGCACAATGCCGTATTGAATATACCTAACAGTGTGTATGTCAAAAAATATTGATTTTCATAATAATTTATTTTAATATTCGTAATGTAAAAAGTTATACCTAAGGTAAATCTTCGAAACTAAAGAAATATTTATAGTCTTAGTAACAATCATTTTAATAAAAACAACCCATTCTTGGTTCACTATTTTCATTTCATTAGGCGTATTGACAAGAACACAAAAATGCACAAACATCCGCAGTCTGTTTATTAGAAAAAGGATTATTTCACATAATTACAATATATATTTTCATACACGAATTTTTCACGAGAATACACTTTTGCCATCAATTTTTATGTTTCTGTTTCGCCGCGTACAAACGAAAGCTTCTCGGCGGAGATGAAAGTCGTGCTTGCGAGTCTTCAGAATCTGTTTTGCATGGTGCTAACCCGGTATTGTTATACTGAAAGCTGCCGTAAATGTATCCACACAGAGGGCAGATCATGCGAACCTTCTTCGAGCGTTTCATTATCAGTGGTACGAAGCAGAGTGGCCAACACCTGTGTCATGAATTGCTATATATTAGGTTGTCCGAAAAGTTTCTTTCGTTTTATAAGAAAATAACGGATGCGCAACATTTTTCGTTTTTTATTATTTTATCGAATTACGTATGACCCATTTTGTTCTATCAAAATAAAGATCGCAACGTTCGACAGATTAGGTTTCATGTTTGTATAAAGATGCATCGTTGTAAAAGACGTGTCTGGGAAAGAAAGACACTTTTCGGACAACCTAATAATACGTCCGGTAAAATTATTTTTAAAGTAAGATAAGCGAGGACCGAAAGACAAGAATTCCATTTTCTCTAAGGAAACGGTTTTACAATTCGGTAAAAGATACACAGAAATGGGAACTGTTATTAATATTATTATTCCAATAAATTATTTCATAATAAATGTGAAATTTAATTAATGATATCTCTTATTAATCCTATGTCGTGAATTTCATAAGTATCTTTTCATTTGGTTCTGAGGATAAACACGCGCCTTTTCATTCTCTTCGTGTTTCTAAAAGTAATACTTCTCGTAAGTTAAAACAGATAGAAATAGATAAGAAGAAGATAAAATTGAAGATATTAAAACATCTGTCGCTCTTTGCGATAAAATGTTGATCAATTTATCAGTTACTTTTCAAAGGATTACATTTTTGAACGTGGCACGTCCTTTATCTTCAATTATGTCGTATGAAAATATTTCTTTTTACTCGAAAAGCGACATTAGGAGCAAGATGTCAACAACAATATACTTTACTGCGAAAATACTTGCTTTTATTCGCAAAGCGACATTAAGAGCAAAAAGTCAACAAAAATGCACTGCACCATCAGAATGCTTCTTCTTGTTCATAAAGCGACATTAAGAGCAAAAAGTCAACAAGAATGGTCCTTCCCTATTAAAATGCTTCGTTTTCTTCGTAAAGCGACATTAAGAGCAAGAAGTTAACAAAAATGTGCTCATCAGTCATTCCTACTGTGATGATCAAATAATTTCTTCTACCTATCGTCAGACGTAGGAACATTATTAAGATTTTTATTTCCCTGTGTAAAACTTCAATCCATACTAATCCCTGTTTTCTCGTTTGCAAACGTACGTTGTATCTTTTATTTAAATCAATTAGAGTTTCTGAAATTCTACGTTCTTCTATGCAACTCGCTTATTTATGGAGCATTTGCGATGAATTTTCGATTAAATTGAAGAAGCCGTGCTTGAAGTTTCGAGTTTACTCATTAATCTTTTATCCTGACGCGGAAAGCTGAACCAGCAGACAGCGAGTATAAAATTAATGTTGGTTACCTGTACACCAGCCAAAAATCTGTCAGCTCTAAATTCCGAATAATCGCCATTCATGCGTATCAAGAAACGATTTTAACTCGTTAATTGGTATAACGAAGTCGATGGGAATACAATGGGAGTTACAATGTCTCGAAACACGATATTTTATAATCGGGTAAACTTGAAGACGAATATGGAAAATAGTAAGAATGAGAATGTATAAGTATCATTTATAAAATATGGTTCATTCAATGCAAAACTTTGTTCTTTCAGTTTATGTGATTAATTGAATTGAATACGTGCTCTTAATTGCGTGACGTATTTTATTTGAAGACAGTTTGAAATTTTATTTAAAATCTTCATACATAGAAGTGGCTATTTAAAATTAAAGAATTCTTAATTTAAACGCTGATATATTGTAATTTAAATGGAGTTCTTGAATCAACGTTAAATTCCGATATTTCGCAAATTTAAATACTGAACTCTGTGAATAAATATTAAATATTTGCATATTTTATAAATTTCAAAAATGAATCCTTGAAATTAGTATTCAATTAATGGGAAATCAGTTGAAGTATGTGTGGGTTATAACTGCGTAATTATAGTTTTAACCGTGACACACATAGAATGACTACAATTAAAATAAGTACAGCCCTGTCACACCATATCTGTCTATTTCAGTCCTCACGTATCGCATATTATATTTTCTTAAGAATAAAGTAATTTTTGAAGTCTGAAAGCTTCAAGATCGTGTAGCGGCACATGAGTTACAGGACAACTCGAATCATGTTGTTGTTTTGCCTCGGAGTATCAACATCGTTAGGATGCACATAATGTAATAATAAATAAACTCCGGGAAAAACAATGTCGCTGCTACGTGCACCGTCAAACGAAGACGAATTTCAATTTTCCGGTTCTCCCCCGACCAGTATAAACAAACACGCGATCGTAAGTTTTTGATCAATCAATCGCGCGATTCAAGTGAGTATCTACGAGTATCTCTGTAACTACCGAGTATCGATCAGTTATCAACGAGTTATCAGCGATCTTATTTTGCCACTTATACACTGTCTTAGCGAGTCATACACTGTTAGTACGAGCATCTTTGCGAACATTATTTGTATTTATTTATTTAATATTTTAAATATATTTGACGGTTTCGACAACGAGCAATCTCACGATCAACCATCTTCTACACAAGTCCTCTACAATCAAATCTCTAAAAAATCCATCATAACATGAAAATTAAATAGAAATGAGTAAATAATATTATATGTTGTTGATAATCGCGCGTAAATTGCAATGGATGACTTTTTTCCGAAAAACCAGTGAACATTGTCGTACGCGAATTCAAACTAATTTTCATTCATTTGCATTAATGGAATATTAATTGATTTTAACTAGACATTTACACAAAATTGTAGCCTTGATACGAAACTTACAAGTAGACCGCGGATATCTATGTAAATTCGTATTTGTATAAAGGCACTTTAAAGCGTAAGATTTAGGCAGAAGTTGGATTCAATTGATTAACACTAGAACTACCATACCAATCAAATTGACTGGTTTTACAATTTTATTTTCAAATTCCTACTTCGTGTTATATTTTGTTCCGCAATAATGTGATGACTTTCGCAACGGTAGCTAAAAGAATAATATAATGAATTTTATTTTGTTTTTTGTGTATTCAAACTCGAAATAATTTTGTATCAAGGATACTTACACTAAAAGGGCCCTGCAATCTGTTTATCGATTAACCAGTTTCCCCGTTTTGTACAACTTGCCACACGTTATTAAAATTTTTACCGCGTATCATTCGATATGACGATATCAGTTATCAGGAAAATTCCGGATCGATCGCTAGATCAAAACACTAGAAATGCCACATCAGTCAAAATGATTGGTTCTGTAATTTTATAAATTATGTCAACCCTCGTTTAGGGATCATGGTCCTAGATGGATTAATAATTCCAAAAATGGAATTGCTTCTGTAATAAAGTAATAAATAAATTTGGTAGAAATAGCTTCGTGTTAACTATCGGTAATTCTAGTGTTAAATATTATGACTTATATATAAAAATTTGCAGTCTACTTATAAGGACAAATTCAAAGTATGCAGGACGAGTAATTTAATCCTGCCACCTAAATTTTCCTGTAAGTAAACTATTGGTTACATCAACGAATGCTTCAAACGGAAGTTGTTTGGTATCAAGCGTCAATATTTGCCGCACAATCTGATAATTAATTCCTCAACATTTCGCTTTTTCATCGAGATATGAAGCTTTTCTACGATCTTGATGTTATTTTTGGACAATATCAACTAGTATTGCATTATCGTTATGAATTAACGTTATTATTAATTAACAAATAATGTCGGTAAAATTGTCATGAAGATAAGTGAGCTAAAATCATCCGAACGCCTGCATTGCTCTGCTCTCATATTTATTAATCTTGAATCTCATCCAAAGGTATGAAGAAAGAAAACTTTACAAGATAGAAACAGATAACAGAATGATCTCAAATCTTATTTTTTATCATCTCATATATGCACATTTTCTCTTACCCACGTTTATGATAACTTTATGGTATTATTCGTTAACAAATATTGCTTAATATCGTGCAAAGATAACATCAAGATCGTAGGACAAAGTAATAAACTACAAAAGAAATTGCAGCAAGGTAATTGTATGAGATTTACAAATATGTAAGTGTCTATATACTTATGAGTAATGTTGAGGTTGAAGTTGATTGATTGAAGAAATTTGTAATAGAATATTGTAATAATTAAAGGTATAAGTATAAGTATAATGTATAAGTTTACGCTGGTTCAGATCCTTACTCTCTTAGTGTTACAATACAATGGAATGATAGAAAGCAGGTTCATATATTTATAGCAAAAGGACATTACCAAAAAAGTTAAGCTTATAGCTTTGGCTAGAGACTACAGGGAACATAAATAGAAATCTGTTTATTAGTACCTTCGTTCCTAGACCTTGCAACCCAAAACATAATGTATATTCAAGGGTACAATAATATGCACCGCTTCTTATTTAGAATATTTCTACGTAATGCAGTCTCCAGGTCACGAATATACGTAAATAAAAATGTAGAGTTTTTCTCGAAGTAATTACTTCAACGGATAAGAAGCAATGTATATATGTTGAAGTGTTTTCTGAGTTATATAACGTTACATGTTTTGATGGTACGATTCTTCGTGTCTTTCGATGTTATAAGTAACTCGCGATAGACTTCATGACTCACCCTACGGTTGAACGACTCACTACCGTATATGAAGTCATCAAACGGTGAATATATTATAGCATTACTTATAGTATCGGGAGAAATGAAATATGGAGGAAGCGAATAAACTTTAGATTTCTATATGTCGGAATATTTGACTGTAATATTTCACCTACCCTAAAAGACATAAGGCTCCAATATGCGAGGTCGTCAACTTGTCTCCCCGAGCGTGAAGGGTCGGTATTGCTTCCTTTTGACATCGAGGGCAAAGCTTCTTCTCGTCGTGCGACTTCCACGTGTCCACTGTGCAAGAATATCAAACACAATTGGACGATTTCTTCGATTAATTCGAAGAACAATCGCTGTTTAAGCCATTAAGGCCAAATAATATGAAGTAACGTGTAAATATGTGCAGTGTGCATGCGCCATTATTAAAGCCACATAAACAAAGTTAATAATATTGCAAGATGTAAAAAATGTATCAGAATAATAGATACGATACAGAAGATCGTTAAAAATCAGAGATACAGAAAGAAGTTCTATACTGTGAACAGGTATAGTTCTTTCTTTGTTGCTGTAAGATATTTCAATTTCCTCAAACTTTCTTAAAACTCGTAGGATCTAGATGGAAGCAGAATAAAAAGATATTGTACCGATTTCTAGAACTCCTTCTTACAATTACAATATCGATTTGACAGAGTTGAATAACAAGAATCGACTGAAAAGAAATTACAAATGACATGTTGCGTTGATGCAACGTTGATTCTTAATGAATTGAGTGAACGTACCACGAGTGGCATAAATTTTTCGCTGTTCGGTCTTCCTAGTGTTGGAATCCGTGGTATCGATACACTTCGAAACTGATGTTTGTTTAGGTGTCACTTTTGATTCCTCTGTTTCCTAATTTATTTATTAATTTATTAACTTATTTGTCAATTGAACCTATCTTTACTTCAACTTATGGCAGATAAAATATGCGCTATCGTTCATAGGTACACTTTGTCGATTTATAGTAACCATACGAGAATTTAAACAAAGCGTAACAGAAAAATAGCGAATGAAGAAAGTTGGTCGGAATCGAATAAATTATTGTTATCATTATGAAAAATTTAAGAGCAGTTGGTACCTGAATTAAATATTGATTAGAACGTTTCGGATGAGATTTACGAATGTGCGCAAGGAGCCCGCTCGTGTCTTTTCCTCTGTTGCTTACTCGTTTGTCGCACACAGGACACCACGTAGCCACGTACGACTGCCACGAAAATGGAATATCATGTAATCTACGGACGTTATTGGATTCTAACCTGTACGAGTTAGCGTGAATTTTCGCTAATCTCTAGCTGTTGCTTAGAAATTAAACGAGACGCTTTTGCAAAAAGATAAAGAAACCTGTGTTCCGCATTTCATATCTTCAAACTCTTTGTTTCGTCGCGAGTTTGGTGCACATTTCTGTTGGACAGATATTCTATCGATACTATATCGATGAGGCGAAATTATGTGTAAAACTGAATCCGCTGAATTTAGCCAATTTAGCAAACAGGAGTAAGACAGTTTAATCGAACTATTTCGATAATATTATGTCAATCGTTCGTATGGCACGGGAAATTCATTTTGAATTTAAAGAAAGGCGATTGAAATTAGAATCTAACGATAGATTGATTATAATTTTCATTGCGCTAGGAATCTGAAGAACGTCTTGAAACGAGGAACTTTTTCGTGCGAAAACTCGTACTCGAGAATGTGTTTTCGTTAGTAAATATTAAAAGATGGAAATTTATATAAAGATCTCAAGGGTAGGAAATAAAATCGGTCCACTTTCGTTGATTCTTTGATTTTTATATCATCCAATGGTTATAAAGAAGCGTTTTAATACGAAATAAATGGGAAGGAAATAACTTGATCAATTGAAAGAAGCCTTTTGAAAATGATAAATTCATGATGGTTCGATTTTAACTCGATTGATATTAATGTCTCTGCCTCTCTAATGCTATAAATTTTTATATGTTTTCTATGTTTATGTATCTCTTTTAACGTTCCAGTATATAATTGCCCAATTTACGAAGCTTTTTCTTTATATTTTGCGAAAAGAACCATCGTTAATTCGATTTACACGCTTCAGGGTGTCGCTTTTCGTCGTGTTTTTATAATCATTTCATCCTAACTGCGTGTGTCTATCTGTTGTCAACGATTCCTTAATTATTTTCCAAATTGCCAAAGATGATAATCTTCTCTTCGCGGTTTCCATCATTTTTCGCAGTTCAAATATTATTTTTCAAGAAGAATGAAGTTAGGCACGAAAGAGAAGTTGACTAAGACGAGTGAAAGATGCAGGAGCTTTGTCACGTTGTAGAAGTTAGCTGACAAGTCGGTAAAGTGGGCTTCGAGCGAGGCAATCTTAACGGCAAAAGGAAGAGAAGAAAGAGGCAGAGGAAAGGAGCTTTTCCTGAATGCGGTATGAGAAGTTCCAGCTAAAGTCAAAAGTTTCAGAGACAAAGGCTGGCACAAAAGCTTGTCACGGATGGCGAACATGTCGTGATTCAGTTTCCACTATAATTGCGCGATCTTCGCTGTATTGCAACTACGACGACTCCGCAGTTGTCGGAATCTCACTGTATGGTCGTCGAATCGTAGATAATGTTCTGTATAATTACACGAGATTTCCGTTTCCACGAGCCTACGTCATCTGAAGAAAGTTACCGAGGGTGAGAGACAGACAGATGACACTTGGAGAAAATAAACAAGGACATTTTTCCGCTGTAATTTCATGCCGAAGAAACTGAACATTATCTAAGAACCGATGATTGAACCTTACAACATGGTAGAGTTTTCCATCCTCGAACTAACAAGGATACAAAAGTGTTCCGACAATGGAACGATTTTCTGCTCGTAAATTTCATTTGTAAAAAGCGTGAAATTAAACTGAACTTCTGATACGTCGATCGAAACAGCTTTTCAGAAAAAACATTTTATTAGTTGTGCTACCCTTCTTATTAGTTTGTGTTGTTCTTCTATGTTGTGTAAACATTGATACACTGGCTACAATCTGTACATCGTTGTATTTATATTATCATAGCATTGCTATACAGGGTGGTTGGTAACTGGTGGTACAAGCGGAAAGAGAGTGATTCTACGCGAAAAAAGACGTCGAAAATATAGAATAAAAATTTTTCGTTTGAGGCTTTGTTTTCGAGAAAATCGACTTTGAATTTTCGCTCGGTACGCGTGCACTTTATCACGTCTCGTTATAACGGATCTCACTGTAGATCGTTGTCTCGATTGACGTTATTTCTTAATTTTTAAAATTCTTAAATTTTTTAATATTTATTCTATATTTTCGACTTCTTTTTTCGCGTAGAATCACCCCATTTCCGCTTGTACCGCCAGTTACCAACCACCCTGTATACGTACGTTGTGTTGCGATATTCTTTCGTAGAGAAATTAAAAAAAAAGTACGAATTCTCGATGCATTTATTTTAGGATCTTTAATTCTTCGAATGACGAGACGTTGGAAGAAACACGTTTAACAACTTCTTCATATCCTAGTGTAATTAACTCGAATTCTATCTTGAATTTCAGGTTTTCATAATATCTAATATCATCCTATACTTGTTTCTATGTATGTACGATTTTCTATTTCTCTGGTATTTCTGGTATCTTTTTCACTTCCTTCTCAGAGCACCGTGTCATTGCGATATTCCCGTTTTAATATTACTGTAATGAAACTCACAGAAGATTGGACAGTTCTGTAGGGAATTTTAAATATCCTATTAGTTATTCGCATAATTCTTTCTTACAACAGGTACGGTACAGGTTGGTTCGACTAAATTTTCGATACGAGAATTTTGATTAGTGCCCGGATGAATAAATTCCTGTCAGTTGAATCCGCTTATCTCAATAGGAAACACCTATTATTTGAACGAGAAGTCATAGATAGCGAAGAAGAATGTGTAAACTCCTACTTTGCATCAACTCCAGTTTCACGAAGTGTTTGCGCCCCGACAGGTTTGGATGAATAGACTTTTGTATGTAGAGGGGCTGCAAAAAGTATTTCTATATACTCTATCATCAGTAGACTGCTTTTTATGCATTTATAAGAAACGTGAAAGTGAAAAATTGCACAAAATGCAGAGTACACGAAAAAATATATAAAACAAGCAGAGTATAGTGCTTCCTGCGATACTTGGTACATAAATCAATTTTCCATCGAGGCTCTAGCTTTTTAATTACGTTCACCAGGCTATGAATTTGCAGGACAATCCGCAGTCTAATCGTCGAGTCCCACATTTCATTTTCATAGCACCGAATTTCTTCAAAAATATGAAAGTACTTCCAAATGATACGAAACTTAATAATACTTGGACTTGACCGATCAGTACGTAAATTCTACAACGAATTCAATGGCGTACAAATACTTTTCTTGTCCACCGTGTATCGTCTGATTATCATGAAGGTTCAAGATCTACAGTTTTGTGTGTTGTTTTGTCAAACATGTGTCACGGTGGCGCAAAAACTGACGCACCGGAAAAGCAAACCAGGTCCGGTAGAGACAGCAAAAAGCATCGATAAAAAGACGTAATTCAATTAGAGGAGGGATATGTGTGTGCAAGTGGGAGCGTGGATGGCGCCGTTGGCAGTAGGTCAGAAAATCAGGTCAGGTAGAAACGGCGGTGAAGCAAGACAAGTAGAAGGGGCCAGGTACCGTTAGGTTCGTCTGGCGTCGTCCGTGCTCCACACCTGGACCTTCTTTTACACGGAAGAACGTGGGCCGCGGTTAAGAAGATAAACCGGCGGTGGACGAGATGCATCGGAATCCGCGTGCGTCGCCCCGAATCTCTTTCCAACGTTCTTTATACAAAATTCAACAAGCGAAGAGTTTCTCATGAATTCCAATCCGCTGAGAAACGGCCAGGACATCGATCACGTTTTTCTTTTTCTGTTGATCGTTCCGCGGACAAAACTGCACGCACTCTGCAGAAACTTTTGGTCAAGTTGGCGAATCTTCCACGACGATGAGAAGAAAATTAGAGGAATTTTCGGCTATTTCAATTATTCTAATTAGCCGGTAATTAGAAAAATGTGGCGATGTTCTCCACCGCGGCACCAAAATTTCGTGTATGCCTCGACTAGTAAAAGGGATTTTTCAATCTCGTATTCTTCGCAATCTAAAGCTACTGTTCGATGTTTGAGGCTGACCAATGAATTTGCAGTTCCTGGACCTTCCATATCTCAGAAACTAATTGCAAGCTCAACTTGGAAATTTGTTGCCACTGACGTCTCACTATGAGAAATCTTTTGGCGCAATATTCAGTTCCAAAATCGCGAGACCAAAAGTAGATGATTGTTTGGCTAACTTCCTTCCTGTTGAATGTTTACTCTGAAGCCCATTTTTGGATGAAGATATCAAAATAGCTATCGTTGCATGCTTGTCGCTTGAATTTAATATTTGCTTTATTCGTTCGGTTGATTAATTATACGACCCTAAAGTGGAGAAGAATTTTATTTATAACTAGACTACGGATGTTTATGCAAATTCGTATTTTTCGTAATTCAAAAAAGATGTAAACTAGGTAGAAATTGGTTTCACCGATTGGATATTATGATGTATTGTTTGCTTTGGATATTGTGTACATTTTTTACCATTGCCTGCCCTCTGCAAATTTTTGCACTTTGAAATTTTCCATAAATGCATAAACATCCGCAGTTTGTTTCTAACAAATAAGAAAGTTGTCATTATTAGTAAATAACGAAGATGTCGCGTAATTAGAGACGTACAGCGACTGAGAAAAGTACTCGCAAATGCCACTATTTTCCAGCAAAGTGTTTTTTTTAATTAGGTTGTACGTTTCACTTTTATGGAGTATCAAATTTCTTGCACCTGATTAATTAGTATATAAATGATATAATAAGAATGGCGTACGAGTACTTTTAGCAGCCACTGTAGATGTCGAAGATAAAATTGTAAAAAAGCTCTTTGTAACGCAACACATTGGAAGGAATTCCGGGAACACAAGTGTGCCATTTCATCCCGGATGAAGTTGATTTTTATAATTCTTCCATAAAATAGAAAATAAAGTAATAAGGGTACAGCTGGCAGCCAGTAATTAAATCCTAGAAAAATCATAAAATAAAATCAGAGCGCACATGGAAGAAAAAAATTCTACTAAAAATAGCTCCGAATATGGAAGGAAAAATTTTCCAATGGACATTTGTAAAAACGCCCTGCTTGAATTTCGTCGGATCAAAATACATCGCGCAAAAAGAAAATTGGCACTTTTTTTACCCATATAGAAAACTCCGGCAAAAAAGACAAAGTTGAATATATTGCGTTAGCTTTTTTTTATTCAAAACTTTTATTCAAAGCTTTTTTTATTTTTATTCCAAGTGTCAATTACGATTTGTTTTATATCAAATGGTATACAAGGAGATCGATCTCATTATTACAAGGATCATTATCCAATGACGTTATAGAACGTTATAGAACGTTAACAATGACGTTAATAGAAAGTAGCTGCAGCTTTGTCGAAAAAATCTACAGTTTTGCTAAACAAAAATGAATTGTCTTCGTTAATTAGTTATCTGTCAATCAACGTGCAAAACGGCATGATAATTTGATTTGGACGATAGTTTGGCAAAAGCAAATTTTGCTAAACGATGATACTTGAGTTGCTTCGGTATCCTCCTAATTGAAATACCATTGTTTCCGCTACCTCATATTAGGTACCTGTTGATAGCTTATAATTGATGCGTTAATACGATAACGCGTGACGCGTTAATACGCCGATTACCACGCTGTGAAAACCACTGTGAAAACTTTAACGTCATTTATATCTTCTGCTTTGATTTCCAGCGTACGTTTTCATAACGCAGCTAATTTTTCGAAGGCGGCTTTCAGCGAATACTTCAACAACATTTGGCCACGGTCGCGCTTCCAAAGCGGTACTCGACAGCTTAATGAAGCGTCTTTAAAACATCTGGAATGTTGACTTGTTAAGATGAATTCGAACTTCGCATGTGATTGAATTTACTACTCGCGTACAGGAATATATGTGTGTATATATGTACATAATGTGTGTGTAGCAAGCAGGCAATCACAGTTTCCTTTTAATCTCAAAGTTCAGCTTCCTACTATAGACGCGTATTTGCTATACATTTTTTGCTATACACGACGAATGAAGTTTAGTTGATGATATTTCGAGCTTACATACCGGAAGCTTAGCTTGCAATTGGTATTTGAGTTTCTGTGTCAGATTACGAAAGTTCAGCAGCTATTTGCGAAGGAACGCATCTTCATTATGGATACGTCGTCTTGGGTACACTGCATGTTTGAGTACACATTATAGGGAATTCTGATATTACGTGTACCGTTGATTATTTTTGTCGTATACATTTTCCTAACACGTTGCAGCAATTGATGCGATCGCAGGAGATACACAGATACTCACGAAAGTATTTAAATATTTAACACAGAATTTTCTAATGAAGATATTATCTACACTGTACGAACCTTTTTGAAATTTCGTTAGCGCGTAATCAGGTACGATTATCGCAATTATAATAATAAATTTCCAAGTAAATGTTGTCAAGTTTCGAAGAAAATAAAAATTCGTATAAAATATATTGTTTCGTTAAAAAGCAACGAGAAAATTTCTTTTATTGTCCTACAACAGCCCCAGGAAAATTGATAGCACAACAAACGATCAATCTTTCTATTACGGTTGGCTAGGTTCTATTGTATATTAACTCTACAAATAGATTTGATCGTGTCACGATATTGTAAAATAATTTTAATTTCTGGGTCTTTGCAATTTTATAACTAAATTGTATTCTGTCAAAAATAAACAAATACCACATACTTCTGAGCGAGGCAATGTATAATCTCTTGTTAACTATCGCGTAACTACCTCATAACTATCTCATAACTATCACACAGTCTAACACGATGCGACCTACTCATGTCACGTTTCAGTACGGATGGGCTAACATCGTTCTTGATCTTTCTATTTGTAATCTTCCAACTAAATTGCTTTCTGTCAAAAATAACCAAGTGTCCACATACTTTGGAGCGGCAATATATACATATAATCTCTCGTTAACTATCGTATGACTCTTATAACTATCAAAGACTGACATGATTGACCTATTCATGTCACGTTCCAGAATAGATGGGAATAACGGAAGAAATAAAAGAGAGAGATTGAATTATTTGTTTGTGCCATATAGCAATCTTGTATAAATGATTATACACTGTATAATAAATATATTGTATAAATAATTTAGAATTTAGTTCTCCCCTCTTTTTGTGCAGAGTGGACTGTCTAATTGATAAAACCGTATGAGCATGTCTAGACAATCTTTCAAATTTTATTCGTCAAGCAAAGAGTTAAAAACGTTCATTTATATGACCAACAAATCTTTATAACATTCATTATACGTCAATTTGAAGCTTGAAGTTACTCAAAACTTTATGCGAAATTTTACTTTCTAAGCTACATTCACATCTTGTTATTTTATCAAACCATACAAACAATTTTCCGTTCGATTTTTCGTCGAGGAATTTCGGTACACACAAAAATTTTCAAAGGTGAATATTTATTAATTTGATGCAACTTAGAATCCGCTAATCAGCGTGCAGCTCCAATATCGAAATCAAAGACGAATTCTCCCACCGCATTTCATAGATAAATAACTAAAACAAATAACTACGCTACAAAATTGCGAATAAGTTTTCCCGGTATTAGATCAAAGTATACAGAACGTATATATACATCGACTGGATTCGATAGAAATTACAGAACGTATACATACGTCGACTGGATTCGATAAAAATATACAGAACGTATATATACGTCAACTGGATTCGATAGAAATTACAGAACGTATATATACGTCGACTGGATTCGATAAAAATATACAGAACGTATATATACGTCGACTGGATTCGATAAAAATATACAGAATGTATATATACGTTGACTGTATTCGATAGAAATTACAGAACGTATATATACGTCGACTAGATTCGATAAAAATATACAAAACGTATATATACGTCGACTGGATTCGATAGAAATTACAGAACGTATACATACGTCGACTGGATTCGATAAAAATATACAGAATGTATATATACGTTGACTGGATTCGAAAAAAATATAC
This sequence comes from Bombus flavifrons, assembly GCF_040668555.2. Lineage (NCBI taxonomy): Eukaryota > Metazoa > Arthropoda > Insecta > Hymenoptera > Apidae > Bombus > Bombus flavifrons. Next base: position 1,157,900 of record NC_138445.1, on the reverse strand, counting down.
AGAATGTATATATACGTTGACTGTATTCGATAGAAATTACAGAACGTATATATACGTCAACTGGATTCGATAGAAATTACAGAACGTATACATACGTCGACTGGATTCGAAAAAAAATATACAGAACGTATATAAACATCGTTGCCCGGATCCAAAGCGTCAATACTTTGACTGCCACGCCGAAATCACATATTTCGCTCAGAACGCCACGGGAGTATTTTTATTATTCAAAACATATTGTCAAAATAATAATAAATCGATGATGTGAGACAACATTCTTCCCCAATGGACCGTTTATCTTATTGGTGGTCACGGGTGATCACCGTGGTGCCTTGGTAACAGTTGATAGCGACATATTATAACGAGGCTTCGTTTATTTCAACAAACCATTGGCATTCGTTATTTCGTCGTAAGCAAAACGTCCAGAATATATTGTTGAAACGTGTAGAAAATATTAGTAAACGGTATTTGCTCGTTCTATATGTAATAGTAAGGTATGTTCACGCTTCTAACTTCAATTATACGATTATAAAGCAGCATTTACGATTATTTTCTAAGCTGTGTTTATAATAATATTCGTAGATTACCCCTGAAAGATATGCATGCAAACACAGTGCACAGTTAGATGCAAGATTTGTTCTCATTTTTTTTATCGATGTTCCAATAAAAATATTTAATTGTCCAATGGGGCACTTTTTATTTCAAAGTATCTTCTATTTATCGGTTATATTCAAAATGCCCTATCTGTCAATTTTCATACAATTTTTACAATTGTAAGAAGTTCAAACGCTCTGGTCACCAATGACCACGATGGCGTCACAGGAGAAACCGTGACCAACGTGGCAGTCAAAGTGTTAATGCTATGAACCAACACATTCGACGTTTCTGATAAAGTTCGAATCTTTATGAAAAAAGAGTTACACTAATACATTAAATCGTACATCTTCTTCATACACGCATTTTCTTTCGTTTCGATCATGAGCGTCAGTTGCGAGAGAGATTAACGCATTTGAAGCTACACCCTTTTGTCGAGGGTGGAAAATCCGATTGTATCTTTGATGAAAGATTTGGTCTGTGCGTAAGTTCACATTCGGTTCTGTAATCGTTTATCTCTCTGACTTAGTAGTAATGGATGTCATCATCGTTTATGGCAGAAGGAAGGGCGGACCAAGCCGAAGGGTGAGGTTGACTATCAGGGTTGCCTCTTACTTTCTTATCGGCGTCCTGTCAGGAACCAAGCCGCTGGTCGTTATACGTGTCGACGACTATCGACTTCATCGTGTCACTTTTAAATATCCTATAACTTTCTGCTTTGCATGATATTTTGGCATTTTACGATTTTATTGTAAGTATATTTGTATCGATTTTGATAGAAACTCGCGTATGATGTACTTTTGGAAAAAGTATTTGTCACGTATTTTTTTTTACGTATTCGTATTCACGTTGAAGAGGTAAAAACAGCCCCGAGTTATCATTAATAACGTCATCAGTGTTTCGCTTTTTTTATTTTTTATATATTTTTCAATGGAATATTATGGAACCTTCGTATTAATAACAAAAACGAGAAAAATTGTGTATTTTAAATAACGATACGAAACGATATTTATTTGAATAATTTATAATTAAAGAGAAAGAAAATAAACGACACACGTGAAACATAAAAATAGATAAAGGATTAAAATATAAATATTCTTGCCTTTGGATTATTATATAGCCTATTATATAGCCTAAAAGTTCTCAAATTTTTTATTGCTATGCTTAGTCTGTTTATTTTCGGTTCCGTATGTTTATTTACGATTGTTTGTGTAACGCAACCGATATTTTCATTGAATCGTTCGTGGAAGCACAATAGCTTGACCACTACATTCTGTTAAGCTAACATCAATAGATTTTTATTTATAGACTCGCGTTAAGTCCACTGTACACATCGAACAAAATATCGAATATACTACAGCAGTTATTATTTCGTCTGAGCACTTTAAAAAACACAATGTTTCAAATTCTCTTATTGAAAATCGTTTCCAACAATTTCTGCATTGATAAAGGCTTGTCATAGTTTGAGAAGCCAGATAGAACAATAGCGATACAAGTAAACATTTGCTAGCAATGAAATTTCAGCATCGATTCTATTCAAAAAAAACAGCCTGAGCCGCAATCAGCGAGATCATCGTAATCCCTAAATTGTTCCATCAATTTTATATTGTTTTTTTTTTCTTTTTATCGAATAAGTGAAATCGAGTTTTCTCGTGCTAATTGATTTGTTGTTTTTACGAGAGCAGGCCGATCAGAAACCCTTGAGAACTGTCAGCACCAAGAAGTCAACTTCTAAAGCGGCAGGTGGGAGAGACAAGGTTTAATAAAGATCATAATCAGTTTGGCACGTTCAATTAGTGACTATCAATTAGCAAAGAACACTGAGGTTTCTCAGAACAATCACAGACTGTTAGCTTAGTGCAGTTTCAATGAAGACTTACAAATAGTTGTTCAATGTAGAACAGAGGGATTTAGCACATTCATCTATTTTAGTCAAACTCAACCAGTGGTCTCAGCAATCTCAATTCATAGGGCTAAGTTTTAGTCGAAGTTTTAGTGCAGCCTCGATCAGTAATCGCATAGCCTCCCGTTAGTCTCACTCGGGACATTTCAATTCAAATGAATTAGGAATAAACGATAACCAGAGAAAAAATTATCGTTTCCATACACAGAGAATGAATTCGCCTTACTTTAAAGTATAACGTTTATGGCAGTCAGATGTTTTATATTGATCGTATTTCTTTTATCGTATTTTATTAGGAGAAACACGTTATCGGCTGAGAGTGCATTTCTGGTGCTGAATGAGATGCTCTTGAAAGAAAATTTTTTCCATCGTTACATCCACCTCTGGAAATTTCTTTTTCATTTTAGTTATTCCGTATATTACAATCAATTCTCGTTGAGAATTATAAGCAAATTAGGCTTACGTGTTACAATGATGCGGGGAGTAATTTTAAATTACTTACAGTTGATTCCATGTGAGTGAACGTTCTGTTTCAGCTGAATCTCTTGTGTAATTCTAGGGGTAGCGCCTTTTTAGTTTACGTTCTGTACCGTTCAACAGTCGCGTGACTACTGGTTTTGGACGATTGTTTACAGGTTTCTTGACTATTCTTAATAGTACAGATTGAAATGAAATTTATATGCTACAATTCCTCGTTTATATTTAGGTCTCCCTTCCAACTAACGTAGGTCTAAATGACAATTCACGTGGCTTTCTATAGCAACAATTTTCTATCCAGTCTTAAGTTCCATCGTCTACTAATTAATCAGTCGAACTTTTTGTCTTTTAACGTCAGTTGCTTGCACTTTGCTCTACCCTGCCGCTTTCATATTAATCTTCTATGGAGTAAATTGCTCATGTACTTAACTGTATCGTTAGTTGGAATTGTGAAGTTAAGTATAGTCACTGGTGGACAAGATTGTCCGTATAATGTAAAGGTTATGTGAGTGGGTTCATCTTCGTTTATTTTGAAATGTCATTTCAACGAATCACCTTCCACAGGTTTCCTTTCCTTTTACTATTTTTAAAAGGTAGTTTAGCTTTGTCCCGATAAGTTCCCTCATAACTGAGACACCCTGTATATGTACGTAATTGCTGATAGAAGACGTATAAAAGTTGCAGAGTGAATCACGAGGAACAGGATAGTCATACATCTCCGTTACTTGTCATTGTACAAAAAAATTCCTCACTATTAATGATTACGTACAATTGACTTGCTTAAAGGCTTGTAATTTCGAATATCGTGTTTTCACGATAATCGCGTTAAATACGATACGTGGTTTACTTAAAACCTGATGTAAGTACATATGTATGTAGTTCGTATCTTTGCCATGACTCTGCTTGACCCTTCAACGGTTTCCATCATTCGCTCGCAACATAGTAGTGAATCGTAGCTGGGTTTTATATTTACGAAACGTTGAGATATTCTTGCACAAAACAGAAATCTTAGACCTGGAACCTTCAGTTTCGTATTATTGCGAAGCTAAAATCATATTCCAAATGAGACGATACGTGTGTTTTGAGCAACTCTGACGCACGCTTTTGTTTTCTTTTATTTTCGCTCTCCCTTCGTCCGAATATTAATATGATGTTCAAACGAGACAATTTTTGTTGCAAGTTTATTGTCCATACCAACATTCAAAGAGGAAATAGCAAAATATAATGACAGATATAGCAAAAGAGTCAACAAACATCGAAACCCTCTAATTACTGGACTACTTGATACGTCGGATCAGATCCGCAGGCTGAAGAGACACTACCCGCTAGACCTAGATTCAATTAGTTATCTAAATTAAGTAATATTTACTTATTTATAATACTTACTTATAAATTATACTTATCTATAATAAGTATTAACTTATTATAAATAATTAGCCATGTCACTGCGCCACGCCAGAAAAAATTACTGAAAATTCTCAATGCGAGAATTGATTGTAAATTTTAATAAATAAATAAAAAAAAAGAGTTTACCGCCCAATGAAACGTTGTTGCCAGCAAGAAGTTGTTTACGTATTTTCAAACTACAATAAGTGCATCATCAAGTACACAGTGTTGATAATTTCGAAACGATATTAAAAACTATGGAAACCTACATTGTGCTTTTAATGTAATGTGCTTTCATGGTCGGCAATAAGGTCAAGTTACTGTCTGAAGCATCGTAAGGGAGCGCAAAGATATCGCAACGTGATGTTGGGTGTATCCACTTCATCTTGCATTGTAGTCTCACCTTGGCCAGACCCGCTCATTGCCTGCCTTCGATCGTACACTTCTATCGCGTTGAACGATCGAATCCTGCGAGGATAAGAATACGTGCCTACGGATATACATCCATATCTAGATGTCTGTTGGCATGAGCGATAAGAGTGGCTCGTGAAATAATTAATTTCACGCCTCTGTAATCTCTACGATCGGGCATCGTCGATAAACTTTCACGTTTTTATTCTCGCGCGAGTCTAAAGCGTCGATAATTCGAGAACGTGTTTCAGAGATTACGGCTCGCCATTTGTCATAATTATTTTCTATAAAAAGAACTTTCACAGCGATAATGCTTGCAGACTCGCCTACAAATTCATTCATGAAAGCACTTGAAAGCTGATAATTGATAGCGTTCTATTTATAAAACGGTATACTGTCATTATCTAGGCCGAACCCGAATAAATTCATTTATTTTCTGTTCGAAGAAATAAATTAATTTATTTTAGCCTCGAGTGCAGTTGTAAGTAAGCTAATACCGTGTTTATCCAGGTTTGCTAACATTGGAATAAAGAAGCGGAGTTCGTACAATAAATAGAGTGGACAAAAGAAAGTTTAAAGGATAAACGATACCAAAAAACACCACTTTTGCAAAAAGTGAATTATATTTGACGAGAACAATTAAATTATGAATAGATATTATTCATCTCTAGAATAAATGACTGTTAGCAACGTGGTAGAAAGAATTTGTTAAAAAGTCACACAGGTGTAAATTGAAACTTTCTTTGGCCAGCCACTGTATATTATAACGTGGTTCGATTATTTTAGAAATAATAATTTCAGTTCAAGGTACTAGAACATACCTTCCAAAACAGAGATTTACATGAAATCCCTCTTTCTTTCTTTGCTTTCAGTGCTGTATAGTTAATTTTTACATATTTACTCGTAGCTTTATTGTTTTTCAATTTTATTTATTTATCAACAAGTAAATATTCGATATTTAGTGATTCAGTGATTTAAATATATCTTGTACAGGCTTAACATAAAGAAACTTTTAATGCAATAGAAAAAATTGAAACAAATAGAGAGAAAGGAAACATTTTTGTTTATTAAGTTACTGCTTGCAAACAGCGAAACCGAAATTAAGAAAATGGATAAAATGCTGGAGGTTTAAATAAAAATAAAAGAGTATATATTTTTTGTATTCTTTTGCCGACAGAGGAAAATTACGTCGAAAATCCGCTCCTATAAAATATCGCGATGACGTGAATAAAAATCAAATTGTTAAATTGCAAAATACACTGCCTGCAATAAATATTTGTACATCGTTTCACACGTATTTGTCATCACGCGTATTTATTATAGCATTCACGTTCGCTAATTAATTCAGTTCAGGTTTATATTAAACTTCATATTATCTGCTAGCATTTTTACATAACTAGAAAAAATTTATACTACGAAGATGAAGTGTAGATGGAAATAAAAAAAATGCTCCATTGAAAAACAAGGATATGTCTCAATACTCTACAGCCACTTTAAATTACGATAGAGGAAATACGTCAGATTATGATACAATAGAAATTCTATTGTTCTACTGTATCCTTTATTGTAGTATTGGTTATCACCTATTATCTTATTATTTGTTTACTGATTTTATTATCTTATCAGTATCATCTTACTATTCTTTGCTGCTCTTAAAGGCTGCTTAGCTTAGGTTCATATAGTTAATTAAGTTTACGTTTACCTTTAGGTTCAAATCTACATTTACTTCATTAAATTTGCATTTACTTAGTTTATATACATAATAATACTTAGACTATAAATCATCCATTTACAGGATGCTTATTTCTTGCAGTTCCATTAGCCTTTATCATCTCTGATTTGGATTTGCAGCTACTACTAGGTTGTCCGAAAAGTTTCTTTCATTTTATAAGGAAATAATAGATGCATAACATTTTTCGTTTTATATTATTTTATCGCATTACGTATGATCCACTTGGTTCTATCAAAATAAACATCACAACGTTCGACAGATTAGGTTTCATGTTTGTATAAAGATGCGTCGTTGTAAAAGACGAGTCTGTAAAAGAAAGACACTTTTCGGACGACCTAATATTTGGTATCGTACGTGCACCTAAGCAAAGACGTGTTCGCCGTATTCTGTGTCGCTGACGTTCTTCCATTTGTTTCTGCAGAATGCCCCTGATACAGTAGAAATAATGTGCATCATTGCTTAAAAATAGAGCGAACGCTCTGCTTTTAATCTCAAGACGCAACAGTTGCAGGGGCTAACTTTAATGCGGCGAACCAACCGAATATCTACATCAGCTGACCCAACGGACCAGCGATGTCTATCTCGCCGACAATTTGTACCGAATGACACAGTCGAACAAACCGAGTGTTTGATGCTACTCAGTGATTAGATCCTGATAGTTGTGGTGCGTCTAACGGAACTCCGTGAGCAAAGTAGATCCGTCGTGGCCTTTTCATCTCGACACGATGGACATCTAGGGTCAGTTTACCATTGGCACGTATACGTCTGCCAGCTCCCTAGAGACAAGGACAATTTCAAGTCGTGGCTTGTCCCACGTCCATCTACCAATTCAGCTTGTACATGTTATTTCCTCTCGACCAATCATACGGCCGTTCGTTCGAGCGAAATATTGATCGAAATGAGAAGCATTTTCACTGATATTCGTTGGTAATTTCACGTGTTCTCGAATAAATTCCACGGATTTAATATGACGTACGTATGTACAGTGGCTCGTAGAAGTACTCGAACGTCCTTCGAAACAGAATAACTTTTTTAAAACTGGACCAAACCGAGTTCTTTTTTTTTTTTTTTTTTAGAAATTAGGAGGATTGGTTGATACCGCGCCTGGATCTACTCTTCCAGTCATAGAGTCCTTGATTTTAGATTTCCTTTTATAAAGTTCATCCGCTTCCATACTCGTTTTGGATCTTCATCTTCGCTACTTCTGGCCATTTCGTATATTTTATGCTTGACTTCATTTATTCATATATGGGACACTTGCTTAATATGTTTCTGCTGAGCCTGTATCTGTGTATTATATATTTAACCTGGTTTTCTCCTTCTGTGCCTCGGATTTGGTATAATACTTCAAAGAAATAATATTTCTAATTTCTTCATTTCAGGGAAAAAGCATTACTTCCTGTTTGTATCGAATAAAGTTTTATGCTTTCTATATATTACCATAGTTTTTTAAGTATTTTCTTGCTGGAAAATTTATTGGATAAATTGAAGTATTTTCTCATTTAAATTTATAAATGATTTTACCTTCATATCGTTTAGAATTTTTACGAGTTTCATCAAACTTTTATAACCAATATATTTCAGTACTGCGTATAAATATCTTTAAGAGTTCCTTTATTAATTAAACGAATATTTTTACGAAGTCAGAATTTATGAATGAAAGTAATGAAAGCTTTCACAAGCTAAATAACATCGAGAACGTGGAAGGACCTTAAACGTTAATCGTGGAAGTAAATTTACACTGTAAGAACTTTACGTGTAAACGTAAACCCATGTAATTCTCTATGGAGAATTTTTTGCGGCTTAATAAATAAATAGAAAAGAGGAAAGAGAACGTGGGAGAATCTCCTCATTTAGTATCTCAACTCATTTGGTCCTTCATGAATTCCAATGTTCTTTCCAGAACTATCGACCGTATAAAAAATGAATATAAAAGAGATAGCATCTTATGGAAGAAAAATATCTGCAGTGCTTTAAATTCTACTTTGCTGCACTTCAAAAGATTCTTTGAGATTAAACTTTTAATTGGCGACATTCGATATGAACACAAACGTTCTCGGCCAAAGTCAAGGAACAAAGCCGAATTCGGTGGCACGAAGCCTGCGCAATACCGAGTTTCCGGAATATGCCCCTGACTTCTTCAACAATCGCCCATTACTTCGACAGAAGGCTTTGATCGTCGTGCCGTGACATTGAATTAGACTCGAAGAGATTCCTTTCGAAAGCAGTGAAGTAAGAACGTATGTATACATGAAATTATATAGGTTTGACGATGTTTGACGTTGGTGTTTTCCGTAATTGAAGCACGTTAAATGAATCCTAAACTGGGACAAAAATGATATTCGACCTCAACGCGGTATTGCATAGCATAATTTAGTTGAATTTTCCGAATAATCTACAACGTCATTTATTTATGTTAGTATTGAGATATGCATAATTTTATGTGCTAGACTAGATTAGCTGCGTAGTAGCGATACATGTATGTGAATATGAGTGTGTGGAAGTACGTGTGTCTCGTCTGTGCGCCGTCTCGAAAACACAGGAATGTAAACTGTTCAGTAAGTTAACAGTCTGGTGTGGAAGAAGGTGAGACGCGTGCAAGTGTGTATCGATGAATATCCTTGAAATCGTTTTTCAAATAAATATATAATTATTCTAATATAAATTCCAAGTATAAATTTAGTGTTCCTATACCATTATTTTGACAATTAAAATCCAAAATTCTCAACAGTTAGATCAACACTAAATTAAAACAGAAATGATATTGGACCTCAACGCGGTATTGCATAGCATAATTTAGTTGAATTTTCCGAATAATCTACAACGTCATCTATTTATGTTAGTATTGAGATATGTATAATTTTATATGCTAGACTAGATTAGCTGCGTAGTAGTGATACATGTATGCGAATATGAGTGTGTGGAAGTACGTGTGTCTCGTCTGTGCGGCGTCTCGAAAACACAGGAATGTAAACTGTTCAGTAAGTTAACAGTCTGGTGTGGAAGAAGGTGAGACGCGTGCAAGTGTGTATCGATGAATATCCTTGAAATCGTTTTTCAAATAAATATATAATTATTCTAATATAAATTCCAAGTATAAATTTAGTGTTCCTATACCATTATTTCGGTAATTAAGATCCAAAATTTTCAACAGTTAGATCAACACTAAATTAAAATAGAAATGATATTGGACCTCAACGCGGTATTGCATAGCATAATTTAGTTGGATTTTCCGAATATTCTACAACGTGATCTATTTATGTTAGATCAACCCTAAATTAAAACCAAAATTGTGTTATAAATGATATTAAACTTCACTGAAATATTACGTAGGATTATTAGATTGAATTTTCTGAATATTTCATAACATTCTCTATTACAAATTTATTTTCTGTTTATCGTATGTTTTATTGTATAATTCGCATCTAACAATGAAGATTGTTAATGTCTTTAGCTAGCTAATTCCATTATGTGATATTATAACTGATAATGTGTACTATTTGTGTAGACTCTTTTAGGTTGCATATATTATTTTCTCCTGATCGTAAACTTTTCTCGCTACAATTCCCCACGAGTTTTCTATCTACCTTAATCTACTGAAAAACAATTTTCCTTAACATATTATTGGTTCCTTGGAAATGGCGAGGAAATTATGCAGAAAATGTGTTTGAGTCCGTAATTATTCACAGCACTGTAATTTACAGCTTCCTTCTTTTATAATTTCTTCGATTCAATCCATGTTACATATGCAGACTTCTAAACACACCTTCGGTTTCCTCTGACCAAACAGTTTTCTTTTAATATCATAGCCACAATAAAGATAAGAAGATTCCAAACTGTAATAAAAACAATACGTTTATAAAATTATCATATTTATTAGCGTTCTGTACGAACCCCTACAAAAGGAGACGTTAAATTAAATATTTGTTCGAAGAAAACGAAATGAAAGATCCATTATCGATAAAGCTTTTAGTGATATTTGTGCGAAACCGTATTCACGGTTAAAGGACGTAACTTTGATAGAGACGTCGACTCTACAAAAATTAATAACGAAACGATTCGAAAAAGAATAACGAGAAAACCGCAACTTCAGTTTGACTTGATCGCGATACGAGCGTCCTTTTAACTTTTTGATTACATTTCCATTTCTAGCAGGATGCGAGGAAATGAGAGAAAGAGAAAAGAGAGTAGATCCGTTTGCTACATTTGTATGTACGCATATGACGTTCAAATGTTTACATATAATTGTGTCTTAACTTTTGAGATAAACGACACAAAAAAGAAGAATTCTAATATCTTAAAAATCTTTTTTCTTGATCAATGACAACATATATATGTATACCATTGACTTGGAATATATTTTAGTTTCAGTGTCGAGATGACGCGAAATATTTGTGAAATAATTGCCAACAAAATGGAAATTTTGAGAATAAAAATAATGAATATTTTAGACTAGTGCTTATTTTGTTACTAGATAATAAATTTTTGTTATTATTAGTATTAAGAGATATAATTTCTTTTTTTTTAATACACTGTAATTGAAGGTCTACTTTATATTAGAATATGTGTTTTCTAATTCCTTTCTTCGCTTTTGTAAACGAATAGGCGACAATAGTTAAGTCATAACTTAATGAGACATTGGTTTTATTATTAATAGGAAATTTGAAGAATTGTAATTCGTAAAATTGAACATATATCGTACAATGCAGGTCAGATTGTTTCGTGTAAACGGTAGATATCGGATCGATCGTTACCTGATTGAGAGTTATCTAACCTCTCGAAAGTTCTTTGAACTAGCGAACAAAGTCTGATTCTTCGTAACGCGATTAAAAACGCGGATCATAAGTAAGCTCAAACATATCACAAAAGAATTAGCTTCAGGACAATCGACTAATAATTACGATCAAGTAGAATCGTGTGGCCAGTCGCTAGAAACACTCGCAGCATCGGTTGTCCCGTAAAATCCTTTCTAAATTTCTGAAATCTTTTTTTTTTCTAAAAGAAGAGAGAAGCAACTTGCAATGTATCTACGAGAGAGAAGACTTTAGCGTTGTCTGTGACGAATATTTTGCAAGGAACATAAGGCTGTGACGTATGCTAATTGTCGCGAATAATATTTTCTATTCTAAAAATATGAAGCGGAAACAAAATTGAAATACTGCGTCATAAAAATAAAAATCTACGAAGGCTCGTAAATTCCACGATAGTTTATGGTCTGCAGTTAAACGAGATTAATTCGGCGTTCATCGCACAGGGACCACTTCATTCCTATTACGAATATCACGCCTCACAACAGAAAGTGAAGAGCTCTTCCGGTATTTAAGTTGTCGCGGGCACAGTAGTTCTCGAGTGAATCCAACCGTGCAACTTTCGTGGTATACGCATTGAAAAAACGGAGAACAGAATTCAAAATTAGAATGTAAACGGATGCAGTATTAATAATGTAATAAAATTAAAAAGAGAAAAGAGAACAAAAAGAATTTTAAATAATGAATGTGAATTTCTGGTCAAATGAATACGTACATATTCATTTCATTTGTGCAAATATAAAAATGTAAAAGGGAACCGGAAATAAACTAGATTAATATGTTTTAGCAAGCAAGAACAATTTATATATTCCAACATGCGTGTATGTCATTCGAATCGTTAAACAAAATATAAATAAAATAAATAGAATAAAGAATTTAATCAAATACAAGTAAAATAACAAATACGAAATTGTTTAAAGCAGAAGAAATTCTGTTACTCGTCGTAGATTTTCAGATCTATTTGTTATGCTTCTTACAATTTTGTATTTGGTATTTCATTTGTGCCTTTGTATTTTATTTTTGTATTTATGTTTGTATCTTATTTATATCGTAATGATCTTTGATTTTAAATTAATGCGCAAAATTAAGTAAACAAATAAATAGTCGGTTTTGTTTAGGGAAGATTTTTAATGATACATGCTTGTGTCAAGTGTCAAATATTAGTAATTAACGTTACACGTACTTGTCATTACGCATCGTTGAACTCTTCTCGATTATCATGAACGCGACAACTATAATGTTTTATTCAAAATGAATAACTTTAGCTTATGTAAGATTCCTTACGTTCTTTTAATTGCAAATTGAGGGTCACGTGCATTTTCCAAGATTATCGCAGAACAATTGAAATAACAGAACGTTTGATAAATAATAATATTGAGATATGTATAATTTTATGTGCTAGATTAGATTAGCTGCGTAGTAGTGATACATGTACGTGAATATGAGTGTGTGGAAGTATGTGTGTGCGTGACGTCTCGAAAACAAAGAAATGTAAACTGTTCTGTTAGTTAACAGTGTGGTTTAGAAGAAGGTGAGACAAAGAAAATGCTGAGACGCATGCAAGTGTGTATCCATGAATATCCTCGAAATCGTTTATTAAATAAATATGTAACTATTCGAATATAAATTCTAAGTGTAAATTTAGTGTTCCTATACCATTATTTTGACAATTAAAATCCAAAATTCTCAACAGTTAGATCAACACTAAATTAAAACAGAAATGATATTAGACCTCAACGTGGTATTACATAGCATAATTTAGTTGAATTTTCCGAATAATCTACAACGTCATCTATTTATGTTAGTATTGAGATAAGTACAATTTTATGTGCTAGACTAGATTAGCTGCGTAGTAGCGATACATGTATGTGAATATGAGTGTGTGGAAGTACGTGTGTCTCGTCTGTGCGGCGTCTCGAAAACACAGGAATGTAAACTGTTCAGTAAGTTAACAGTCTGGTGTGGAAGAAGGTGAGACGCGTGCAAGTGTGTATCGATGAATATCTTTGAAATCGTTTATCAAATAAATATATAACTATTCTAATATAAATACCAAGTATAAATTTAGTGTTCCTATACCATTATTTCGGCAATTAAAATCCAAAATTCTCAACAGTTAGATCAACACCAAATTAAAACAGAAATGATATTAGACCTCAACGTGGTATTACATAGTATAATTTAGTTGAATTTTCCGAATAATCTACAACGTCATCTATTTATGTTAGTATTGAGATATGTATAATTTTATATGCTAGACTAGATTAGCTGCGTAGTAGTGATACATGTATGTGAATACGAGTGTGTGGAAGTACGTGTGTCTCGTCTGTGCGGCGTCTCGAAAACACAGGAATGTAAACTGTTCAGTAAGTTAACAGTCTGGTGTGGAAGAAGGTGAGACGCGTGCAAGTGTGTATCGATGAATATCCTTGAAATCGATTTTCAAATAAATATATAATTATTCTAATATAAATTCCAAGTATAAATTTAGTGTTCCTATACCATTATTTCGGCAATTAAGATCCAAAATTCTCAACAAATAATTTTATTTTGAGTGGTCGTGAAATTACGACAGTAATGAAATAATCTATAATCGATAAGCTAGACGAGTGTATTATTTCCAGTGCATCGACATCTTACGGAAAAATAAAATCTTATAAAACAAGTTCCCAACTTTAGAACATTGTACTGTATTTAACAAAGAATATATTCGTTACTTGGTCCATCAAACGCTTCCAATTCTTTTCTAATTTTCTGACTGATTAAATGTTTATACGTAACAGTGTATGAAAGCACATTCATGGTGGCTTCATCTACTTTACGGTAAATTTACCTGGCAACTAAGAACATAGTCAAGGCAAACAGAGAAGATGTACTCAACCGAAATTCATTGTGTTTAGCCCACAACTATGATCTTAACAGTTAAATTTTCCCACGAAATAGATCAAACGGTCCTTTGCTGCACTTGTCTTAAGTTGCTGTAGTTTCACGAACTAGCTAGGTAAATTTGTAGATCCCTTGTAACTCCCTTTAATGAATTTCCGATGAAAGTAACTAGATTTATTATATTTTTTAATCTTATTATCGTCTTTGATATTTTAATCAACACCGAACATCAATTTCATCGAATGAAATACGCCAAGATTAAACTTTTCCTTAATGTTGATTTAAGAGTATAATTTCACGTAAAATTACAAACCAATTGGGTTTTTCTAAAGCTTTCGAAAAGTTCAGAGTTCTGAGTATATATTATTAAAGTACTTTATTGGAGTTGGTGAGAAGTAACCCTGATTCTTCGAAACTTGTTCATGTTTTGTATAAGCTAAACTGTTCCCAAGAGGAAGATACCAGAGACTATAACCCAGTTATAACTCAAACTTTAAAAGTCATGGTACAAGAATTGGTATCTTTGTTTAAATGATTTTTGTTACGAATAACCATTATATACGATTAACAATTTTTTTATTTATCGGTGAGGGTTGTTGATAACGAAAATTGTTTTTTGGATATAGATAAGCGTTGCTGACGATGGAAATCGTTCGTCGTTTCGAATAGCCATTATTGATGACAGAAATTTTATTTTGGTTATCGGCCGAATACCAATAAAGTCTTTCGCGATTGATAACGGTTATCGGTAACCAAAATAAAATTCTCGTTATCGATATTGATTACCGATAACTAAAATAAAATGCCATCGCTATAATAGAATTCCATCGTTAGTTCCCTTATCAATAATGGTTACCATTAACCAAACAAAATCTTAATCGCTCCAAATGGTTACTCGTAATCGGAGCAGTTAAGGCTTAATTTCTCTCGACGATATTTATTTTAATTTATTTCAATGACATTCAAAACTCGAAAGTATCGTTCTACGTTTGTGTCGCGTATCTCTCTCACTATTTTTTAATAATTCTTTAAATGCCGTGTATTTATGCGTAACATCTTTAGCTCATCCACGTCTTATGCCCATGGAATGTACGAAATCCGACTGGCAAACGACGCGACAAACAGGAAACAGAAATTTTTGACGATTATGGTAAAAGCTGATATTTGTCTGTGTAGAGTCGTATACCTGAGCAAACAATTTCGCTAGTGCGTAACTGATTTACGAAAGAGCTGAGAAGAAAAGTTTCGAGAACGCGTTCGTGTTGGTGTACACGTCACAGCTTGCTGTGTATCCATTGGCATGGGAGCATGTACATGTACAGCTGTGAATTCGTACGTGCGGTCACACGTGCATTGGTCGGATCCTCTCGATGACGTGGCCATGTTGTTGAAAATGGAAATGGAAGTATGTCAGTAGGTCAATGGAGCTCTTTTCTTCCTCCTCTTCCTTTTTCCAGCCACTGCTTCAGATTGGCCGTGGCTCTTTGTTCTGTAGCACGAACGCATTAGCTTCAGACACGAACCGCTACCTTTTTGCCCGGTCTTTCACCTCGTTTCGCTTTGCAACCTCCCGTCTTCATTTTCGTTTTCATTTTCGTTTTCTTCCTCTTACTTCGTCCTACGTCGTAACCGAGCAACGATTCTTCGGCCACCAAAGACGCTACACAATTCTCTACGTGGAGAAATGGACCAACGAGAATTGGCGGAAAAGTATAGCGGTTCGAAAATTTCCGGCCAACTCGTTCGTTCATCCGCTACTCTGATTCTTCCAGCGTCGACTCTCTTCGATTAATTTCGATTAAATAAATGCTAACGACTGAATAAATACTCGCAGAAAATTGCGTTCGAGTAAGTTTTCGTAACTGTACAACCACCTTTTGTTTCAGATAATTTACCCCAACAGTCAAATTCGCTTTTGTATAAAATAGAACACACAGAATTTTAAAAGCAGGTTCGTTAAACCACGTTTACATTAGGCGACCACGGTTGAAATGACCAGATCGTTCGATCAAAAATAGAATGGATTGTTTCTGGTCGAACGAGTAGCAGTCGTTTCAATTTGGTTGACTCTGATCAATTTAAAATAATAAAATAATGCGTATGCTATAATACCATTATCCTGTTTTAATTTTGTCAGGAAAATATCTCGAAAAATGTCGAAATTATGAAAAAGTATTTTGCCAGAAAATTGTACGCTTATACTCGCGTCCAATATAACTTCATTTAATTTAAGGTTTTAACACGATGTCAAAAACTTACAGCTATTTTCGTACACTCTTTTGTTATGAATTTCTAGTGTATCGAAATAAATCTTAGTGATTCGATCATAAAAAAGTGAAATTCGTGTAGGAAATAAAAATATTCTCCGATATGCTGCTCGAAGAAAATATACAAAATACAAGCGAGTGTTTCAATAAAATGATTCAATGTGATACCAGTATTTTGTTAAAATATTGAATTTTGTTGATCGTTGCAGTCGATACGATGGAATGATTGTGATCAAGAATTACTACGAGAAATTCGTACAAAGGATAACGCATTTACTGAAATAAAAGAAAATTAACGAGAAGTTTATGATTCGCTAAATTCTATTATTCACAGATATGCGCATCGTTAGTTCCTATCCTTCTCATCTTTTTATCCCATCTTTTCCTAATATCCCATATTTTTCCTAAAGAATTTGTGAGCCTATGTTTTATGTAACATTCTTTCCTTATTTATATTCGTGAAACATGCCGATGCTACGTACTTCGCGGTAAAAAGTCTGGAACACATTGTAAATTATATTGGGCCATTACATACATTCGAAAAGGGTCTCTCTACTTTTTATTCTTCGTATTCAATATTTGAAAGTAGGCAGCCACGTAATCAAAATTCTGCGTCCCTTGAATCTCGTAGTTCTGAAAACGCCGCTTCCCTCGTTTTCGCGAGCGATCCTCTTAATAATTTATCGACTACATGTTGAGAAAAGCAATCCGCGTTCACGCAGGAACTTTCTTTTCCATCATAAATATTTTCCATCTTTTCTCCTTGTTCTGAACGCCATAAAAATCCACGATCATCTGCGGTGTTTTATTCGCGTACTGAGTATCTATAATCGTAAACTTGGAAACACGAGGCAACTGCTTTCTTTCGCTTCCATCGCGTTGTAAATACCATTTACGCGATTTCTCTGTTTCCATTTTGTGTCTCTCTATTTTGGGCAAATAAATTCGACAAATAAAAGGTTGTTAAACCCGTGCTAATAAAAGAGAAAAAGACGAGATGATGGAAAGAAGAACGTGAAAAACAATAGAAAAATGTCGAGTTATATGAGATACGAGCAAAACGAATGCAAAAAGGAAATAAAAGTTTGTGTAATAGAACGAAATCAAAGGCTACGAAGATAAAGAGATGAAGAAGAGAAAGGTATTCGGAAATAGAGAAGTAAACGATATTGGTACAAAGGTCTAGTATGTATTATGCACTTTTCATGAACTAGCATTCCCAATAAAACTCTTTGCGCCGAACATGCAACGGAAGAATCGGTCTATCGATAGATAGTTATGTATATTCTATGAGATATCGGACGGATCGACGGGACGTAGCCATAAATCTTTCTCTCCATCACGGATAACTGTTCTTCACAGCCACCCACAAAAATATATGTAGAGCGTACATCAAGTATCGAAGGCGTCTCCGGTTCAAGAGACGTCTTTGTCATTCATCGATCATTCCGCTCTTACAATGAAATTTGCAAGTGAAATTCAGCCAGCTAACACGAAACGTTCAATGGATTCGAGCATGTCGCTTCGCCAACAAATGCTAAAAGCAATTCTTTCTTTCTTTCTTTCTAGATTCTACAATTTTATTTCTTTTTTTTTTTTAAGATTTTACTACCGTTCGAGGAGTTTTAAAATTAGCGAAAACGAGGATTCTTTTTACAGTGGCTGTCGAAAGTATTGGAACGTCCTTGGATACTTTTTATGCATATATTATACAAAAGATTTTGTGATTTCATTGCAACTGTAACGAGATACGACTGTCACGATTATAGCGATAAAAGTTGAAATGCATTTGAAGAAGTTACGTGTATAGAACTTGCAATGAAAAATGTTAAGAAATTATATGTCTCGACCACCATAAGTGAATTCTACGTCTTCGATTTGGAAATATTGGAAAATATTGGAAGAAAGCTGTCGCAAAATTGATCTCGAATTTCAAGTTTCCATTAGACCATTCGAGAATAGAATTATCTTATACTGAGAATCATGTGCGTGATATCCATTTCGATTAAACTTTACGTTCAGTAGAATTGTTCAAGATTCCGTAGAACCATGTCATTGGATCGTCACTATTTCATTAGCAGAGTTCTAGCCGAGAATCCTAGACTCGATCTTTGCATCATTTGATATTCGCAGGAATCCAGGAAACAGTTCAGGGTTGCTTGGCAATCAGTCGCGCGAAGATCATGCATTTAATAGTGTGGTAAATTCGAGATTGGAATTTACGGCCTTGAGGAAGCAGGAATCCACGTGGTACAAACATAATCGCAAAAATCATGTTGATAATATGTGATAGCAATTACTAGATTACAAAAATTTGTTTCACTTATTGAATATTGTAACAAGTATTGTATTTTAAATATTTTATATTTGTTGGTATTTTATGCGAATTTTCTGTATTTCTGTGTTTTCAAATTTTCCATAAATACATACAAATCTGCTGTCTAGTAATTACTGTGTAATATCAAAGTAGCGTTGATATGACTGTTTTGTCTGAAAATTATTTGTCTTGTTGTTAGAAGGCTGGTCATTCTCCTTTTCTTTTGACACAGGTCAAGTTACTTACGTGTACCTGAAGGTTATTATTAATTTAATATCACTATTTAGTAGAAAAAACAAATGTATTGTGCAATGATATAATATGATAATCACACGATGATGCACAAAGATATTTGTTATCAAAAGAATAATTGGAGCAATCAATGAGAAGGAAAAGAAACACTGGTGGAAAATCTATCTTTTACTTACAAATAAGTAGCAAATGCTGTTTTGAAATTTCTCGTCGAATATTTTATAATGTGTTTTCAAATGGCTATACTAATTATAAATTCAGTATATTGAGTTTCCCATTCAAAGAGAGGCAAATTGAAAATGCATACAAATGTTCAATTATTTTCGCTTATACCACCACTAAACCACTGACAAAAAACATCGTATCGAATATTTCCAATTTATCATGAATATTTTATATTACTGAAGGCGTCAAAAATTGAAATTTTCATTTTTCAAGAAAAAGGGGCTAGTTAGTATATTGATGAATATTAATTGAATTTAGTTACGAACAAGTAACGTGTATCTTTCTTTCTAAGTCATTTTTACATACAAGAGTCATTATTTTGTTGTTGCCATGAATTACGATTAAGGTACAGCATTAATTTTGAAAATGGTTTGTCACTGAAATTTTCAAGGAAACATATTTTCCTATATGTTACGAGTAAAGTTCTACGATTACAGAACAAACTTATATTACGTGAGCAAGCTTTTTGTGGAATATTTTTCATAAAATAAAAAGGTAGTTTTTTTTCAGCATTGTATACTCAAATGCAAATTCTTATAATGCATTTTCATAATCATTAACATGTATAGAAGTAAATTTTAGGAAAAATAAAGCGTAAAGAAAAAGAATGGTAAATTTTAATTTACTACAATCGATATATTGGAATTTTTGGACCACGTTATATATTTTATCCATGTAAGTGCACAAACAGATGTTAACCATGATGCAGAACACAATCAAATGTAATCACGCGACAGTAGAAATGATTTAAAAATTGAATTTACCAGAAATAAGAAGATAGATATCGCGTTGATGTGTTCAATTGTGAATTTCAATTGTGGGAAAGTTCGTAAAATAACGAAGGTAGGTTGACCCGCCTCTGCCAACTATCTCATAATTTCTTTTCCACGTATTTCACGATAGTCAAGATCGTTGATTAATGATCAAAGTCAATCCCAAAGGTGTTATACCGTAACAGCTAGGGTAAAGTTAAAAAATGAAGAACAGGCAACCAAATATACTGGCAGTTGCTTCAAAGTTTAATTAAAATTTTGGATTATCTTTTATTTGTCCTCAAGGGGGGCATCAAATAGTTATCCGCAAAATACTTAATTACAGACGAAGTAAATTGGGGAGGACAAACGGCGAAACGAAAAAAACAATGAAGCGTTGATGACTGTTTACCTATATGTGTAGTAAGTTACCAAAATGTAAATTGTTTGGTAATGCATATGTTAACGAAATGGATATGCAAGGGGAGAAGAGTAATGTGTACCATCACAATGTTCCTCTAAAATATAAGAAATTTATAATTAGTACGTACTTTCGTGTGACTAGAAAAAATTTGTACTGTGAGAGCGAGGAATCTCATAAAAAGAACAAATGCTTTTTGTATTTGCTACAAAAAGCACAGAAAATATGTAATTTTTATAGGACATGTATATTTTCGTAAGAATTAATATCGAGAAATTAAATAATAAAAAAATTAAATGCATGAACATAAATTGAATCGTATATTAACAAAGATAAAAGATTTACTTGTATATATAATTAATACGAATTTTTTTCTAAATATATTCACTTAAAACATGTTACTTTACAATGGAAATATTGTATTATTTCGTATACATGTGTCGGACTTTCAGATGTATTTCTGTACTTTTTACAAAATTTTTGCACTATCTCGCATAGATTCGGTTTCATTCTCATGGTATCTTTTCCGCAACCTTTGTTCCCCATAGATGAGGATGGGAAATTTAGAGGTATAAAAATGCACACATTGCACGTAATGTACAAAAGTATATAAAATATCCAAAGTAAAATAACTATCGTAATATGTGATTTTTATTCAAATTCCATTCCTTTACGTATTTCCATAAAAATATGAAAATGCACAAAAATTCGCAGTCTAATCATTGTAACCAATATGCTAACTTATTATTATAAAACCAATTGGAGGGCTTATATGCGGTTGCCGCATATATTCGTCGTTTACTATAAAAACTCAAAATTTTAGTAAAAAGTTACATAAATATACTTTCAGTAAAGCTATTATGTATTTTATAAAAAAAGAGATAAAAAGTTTGATTACTTGATTATTTTCTTTGGTATATCGATTATGCTCTGTATATTGTATTGCTCTTTATAAATTGAGTTGATTATTTTCCCCAATATATCGGCTATTCGGAATTGTTTTGTGTACTTTACTTTATTACTTTCTTGGCAATTTTTAAGTTTTTAATAACAATACCTTCTTCCAACGATGAATTGTTAATTTTTCATCGAATAAAAATATAATCCTTCCTCGTTCTGCTGTACTTTTTTCGTAAGATTTATAATAGGAGCATTTACTCTGCGTACGACGTGTATACTCGTTATTGCTTGATTTTACCTGTACGTCCCGTAAGGGATTTTTGAAAATAAACTTCGCAGTTAACAGGATAACGGGAACGATCCTTGTCCATATATATTTGCTTTGTCCTTATCTTTTCCAACAAAAGAAAAGAATACTTCATCATCTTTAACATCTCGCCCATATATTTGCCAATGAACGCAGGTTTAACACGCATTTGCATCTCTATTACACGAATCAACTAGCGAATGTGACACGTAATAATTAATACAATAGTTAGTAGTTAATACAACGTGTAACAGATGTAGGCGCGCAACGTTGACGACAGCTTGTTCGAGTACTGAAGCGTAGAAATGTCAAATTGTCATGTACCGAAGTCGTAAGAGTAATAAGACTTTAACATTGCATTCCTACTGCATTATTTTGTATTATTATGTGAGGCAGTTCCGCGCTGTTTCCATTGCAAGAAGTTTATTTAGCTGTATTTCTCGCCGAGATGACAGGAAGAATCAGTCTACCGATTTGCTTTGTGAATGCATAACGAGAAAGAAAGACGAAATGCACGCCTTTCGTACTAGATCTGTCAGAGGCCTAGAATCTTGAACCAGTGTGTTAAAAGTACAGATATTTCGTATTTGAAACTCCTATGGAACAGCGGATTAACTAGTGCATTATTAGTTTGATTTTAGAAATGTATTTTATTTCTATTAATTCTATTATAAATATAAATTCATAATATTAAGGGTATAAATATTAGAATACCTACTTGGTAACACTTATTGAAAAATTCTAACGAGTTTTATTTTATTTTATATTTTATACTATAAGGTTCATATGATTCAAGTGAAATAGTAAATATAAAACAACTATAAAATTTAAAAGTAGAGAAAAGTATTAAATTTACAATAAATACTAATACGTGTACTAGCATGTACCTACGGCAGTGTAGATTCTAATAATTTTAATTTTAATATTAATTTAAATTTTATATGGTTACATTTTATAACATAACAACGTTCGTTCTCAGAATTGTTTCAATCTCACTTGACGAAACTATGGCTTTTTATGTCGTTATTTATGTCGTCAGCCGTTATCATCTAATGTCCTGTCCTCTAAAAAATACATTAATACACGAAACAAGTAATAATCTTATAGAACAATGCCCTGTGGCTCAGCTACATGTGGTAAAACTTCAAACTAAACGTCAAGCTAAGCTTCAAACCAAATTTATGTAATTTCGTTTTGCACGTCCTGTTCCACATGTGCATTGACGTTATCGCAGTGAATTTTCATTCATTTCGGTGTCCATGGAACTTTTACAAATGCATTTCTACTACTTCCGCTATCTCAGTAGAAACGTCCAGTAAAACCTTTAACGCATCAATAATTCCTACCTTCATAGTAGAAGACGATAAAACATCTGTTCCTACTCACAATTCCTTCCGTCTTTCTATAATACAATTGCTATTCTATGAAACTGTTATGAAAGAAGAAGCTCTAAAGAACAGTGTTATTATAATGGTAAAGCCAAGAAAATACATAAAGCGTAATGATATCCCAAAAATCGAAGTAAGGGGAAAACCTATTGAAGCACAAGAATATAACATTACTCATATTTCATAAACAGTCTACCAGCGATGCTATATACTATGTACCGAACAAACCGTTGGAAAGAGAATTGTTCTTTGCGGCCCTGTGCTGCTAAACACGGTAATATAATATAACCTAATATAATGTAACATAATAGAATATAATGTAATACAATATAACGTGATATAACTCAACATAATATAATACAACGTAATTTAATATAACGTAATATCATATAATGTGACATATTATAACGTAATAAAATATAGCGTGATATGATATAACGTAATATAATATAACGTGATACGATACAACGTAATATAATATACCGTATTAGTGCAACATAATATACTATAACGAGATATGATACAACGTATTATAATATACCGTAATATTATGTAACGTAATACGATATAACGTGATATAATATAACGTAATATACTATAACGTGATATGATATTATTGGATACAATATAACGTAATATAATATAAAGTGGTATAATATAACGTAACATAATACAACGTAACATAATATTACGTATTACAATATAACGAAATATACTATAATGTGATATGATCTAACGTGTTATAATATAACGTAACATAATATAATGTAATATAATAGAACGTAATATAGTAGAACGTAATATCATATAACGTAACATAGTATAACGTGATACAATATAACGTAATACAACGTAAGGTAATATAATATAACATGATATGATATAACGTAATACAATATAACATGGTATAATATAACGTAATATAAAATAACGTAAAATAATATATCGAATATCTTACAATGTAATTACGCAAAATGCACGGAAAATTAATGGTAAATAAATATTGTAATTCTTAACTGATAAAAATGTATATGCAATTTTATCGTTCCATTACATAGCTGTATCGTATAGCGACCCCTAAGGAAATGACAAACATTAGTACCCCAGCTCCATTTCAATAGATCCGATAGTCAATAATTAGCAAAATATAATTTAAAATATATCTTAAGTTAAGCGTTTTTCAGACACAAATATCTTAATACTCCTTCGTAGACAATAGAAAAAACAGATTGGTATGAAAAGATGTATGACTCCATTTTTGTTCAAGATTTGGGTGATACTGCGTTTACGACACGGAGAGCACATCTGCTCTTTTTTAGAAAGTTGAAAATTCTTACCTTGCAAGTTGTAAAATTTACAATGCTCGATGCTAAGTACTCGAAGGCTCCGCTCTAAGGTGAACCACGCGTCCTAAACCTCAATATTCGATGAGAACGTGACATTGGACCAAGACGTTACGCTACGCACCCTCGACCACGTACGCACAAGACGCACCACATTCGGGACGTTCACGATATTTCGACAGTTACAGAATTGGAGAAACAAATTCCCACTTCACAAAAAATGTTGACTAAAACACACTCTCTAGACTGACAATTAGAATATAGGCACCGGGCGCTTCAAGAGGCAAGAGACTCAGCACACGAACTCACCACCTAGTTGACAGGTCGTAACAATTTTAAAAGAATCTTGTAACGCCACCATGATATATGCAGATTATAACCAATCACTGCGTAGCTCTTAGTAGCAAGCTGCGACATCTATTGGCGAAATAAAGAATCTAAGAAGTCGCGACGACATTCGGGCGGTCTTGCGTCAAAACGCACAAAAATTATTAAGTATAATCACTAATTATTCGATATACGCTTAATTAGTATTCGCGAGTGAATATATTTTATTGTGCAATTTGGTGTTGCAGTGATAATCAGTGCTTCGTTATTACAGTATTAATTTTCTTATAATAAACTTGAAAAATTCATGTGGTTGAATATAGCTAACGAAAGCATAGCTATAACCTATAATCTCATAAAAATGAAACTTCTTTAACTTTGCTAAGAGTACATCCAGTAACAATAAATGAGTCCATTTCTACGGTAAATGATGGAAGATATATCGTGTTCAATAGTGTGAAATCCCGAGTATTTCAATCTGCGTGCACTTGGAAGATTGACTTGTCCATTAGCGGTTAAATAAAAGGTGTGTTTGTTAACAGCGTATACATTTATATTGGCTGGTTGTCGTACATGTAACTATATATAACTGTCTTGTGAACAAGATTATGATGCGTTAATTACTTCTAAACAGAAAATGACGAGCACTTAAATGTTCATTAAGTATTCACCGTTTTTTCCAGATCGTAAAGTTAATGACTGTCATAATAATGAATGCTCTCATAAAAATAGCAAGTTCTCATGTGCATCATAAACTTCCTACTAAAATGGCCTCAACATAGGACAGTCGTTTGAACGTTTCATCTTTCGTATCATATTATAAGTTGTCTGTAATTTAAGTTAGTTGATTTATTTCCTATTTCATGAAAAAAAACACTACGATTTACAATATCTCTATCGTTAAAAATTTAATTACACATACAAATTACTATAGTTACATAACATAATGTTGATGTTTTCGATACAGTGCACTTTGCTATTGATATGCAGATGACTTTTATTTGATACGTGATTAAATGTGCTGAGACACGTAACCGTAAATCAATCGGGTTAACAGATAATCGTGTGATTGATTTCGATTAGGTATTTCATATGGAAGAGTTTGACTGCCGGCAGAGAGAGAAATTGTAGTATGTTGGTGCTAATGCTTGACGATAATGTGGCTTTGCGATAATACCGCTTAACCGGCAATAACGTTATATCGTTGATAATAATACATCGACGATAATAATATTATAATGCTCTGGTAATTTTTCAGTTTCGAATTTCGAATTCTAAAGTACATTCTTGGAAAAGTCAAAAGAAAAAAATATTTGTGATTAATTATTTTTACAACGGAAGAATAGAAATAGAAATTAGAAATAGAAATTTATTTAACTGGTTCAAGTTTAATTTAAACAATTCAATTAATTACTAATTGATAATTTAAGTGGTTTAATTTTAAGCAAACCTTCTAAGAGAACATGAAAAAGGAAAACAGCATAAGGAAATTGTATAGATATTAAATGCAATTACCAAAAGAACTTTCAATAGATCTCTCATAAACCAAAAAGAACATAATTCAAACAAAACTATCTTATAACTATTTGACAACCACAGAACGAGATTCTTCTCGCTTACAATCTCTCTCGGTCTTTCTATCTTGTTGGAAATGTGTAAGAATTTTAAGCATACAAGGGACTTTTTAATTAGTGTAATGAAAACATAAGAGCGTAGAAATCCCGTCACGTAGACTGAAAATAAAGAGAAGGATTCCAAGATTCACTTTTTTCCTGGTATTTTTCATTTCATCTACTGCAAAACTAAGCTTAATTCTGCATAAGTTGCAGTTCTACAAATTCCATATAGGACACGGTATATGCACGAGATATAGTAACTTTAAGTGTACAGTGCTAATTATGCTAAAGAAATTATTATATGAATGCAAGAGAAATCTTTAATTTTTTTAATTGGATACAATTTATTTCATAATTTATTTTATAATTTAAACACTTAGGATAGCCTATGACTGTTTAGTAGATATTCGTTTCTCAGATTTAAAAAATGGCAGTATTTCATTGTAAGAATACTATTTCATATTTCACCATTTTCCTGTAATTTCAACTCTTATGATCGATGAATGTACAAATTACTTATACTTAACATCTATCACAAACGATACGAGATTAGCACGTTCAAGACTGAAGTTTCTCATACTAACACAATGTTATATGAAAACGAACATAATAGAAAATACATAGTACAAAATGTCATCACTTAATTTCTGACAATATTCTAATACAATTTATTGTTTCGACCTTGTTAATACATTGTTATATGATTTCTAACAACGAAAAACATTTATATTTTTCAGGTACGTACCCGCTGAGTATTTACTTTGTCTCTTATTTATTTCTTCCTTGGTTTCTGCAAATCACGTGTGCGCCACATCACGTGGGTAAGTAATTAAGAAAAGCGCGTCTAGTTGCTGCATGTACTGGTTCGTTAAAGTTTCGTATCGCCGTTTTTTAACAATATCACATTCGTTAAAACTTGGCACTGTTTTATGTGCATTTTTTTTATTGTTATTGCCGGATTATGTTACTAAACTGATTAAACGTCGAATCGAACCGTGGACATTTTATTTATGGATATTTACGAATCGGATAATCATCCGGCGTTCTCGTTAGCGTTTTATATCAAAGATCGGTAAAAAACGAAGCGTCAAAGGGAACGAAATATTTCTCTCTGGATCTCGAAATTGTTTATTTCGGCGAATATTCACGAATATTGTACTTTAATGATGAAATCATGAGAAGTGTAGTAGAATTTGTCATTGTTAAAGTAATTTTTAATTGCAAGTACTTGAAGAAATGTAATTTACTGCACTTACCTCTGCCTAATGGGGAAATCGTAAAATTTAAATGAATTCAAGTCGTAACTGTAATTGTACATTTATTTTCCGACCGCGACTCTTCAGCCACAGAGTCACCACAGCATAATCCCAATTTTACCCGGAAAGAGGAGCGCTCTCGTGTCCGTAGTTTTACCTATTTTCAGTTCACTCGAATTTCCACCTATAATATCCATCCCTATGAGATACTGATCTTACATACGTACATATACGTAGAAATGTACACATATGTGTATTGTGTGCGATGAAATTTAATGATTTCACAATTTTCTATGTGGACCTAAAATAGGTACAGTGTATTCGATCGAAAGTATTAGATCACCTACAACATACATTTTTTATGAATATATTATGTGCACTGTACGAGACTCTTTGAAATTTCCTCAGCACTGTGAGGAGACACAACTATCGTAATTGTGATAGTAATATTTTTAATCAACACCAAAATGTATGTATGTATAGGAGATACAAGATATGTATTTATTGCAAATATAATGCTTAATGGACAATTAATATATAACATGAACAATAGTCTTAAACATATACAATTAGTGCTACAAGCAGTCTCACTAAATATATTGCAACTTATTTGTTCACGAAATATATATGAATACTTGTCAAGTAACGTAATTACAAAAATTTAGTGAATCAGTTGAAACAAGCATTTTATTTATTTAAGAAAGATATATTAAACTTATTAATATAATACACTACGTAACCTGCCTTGCGGCTTCGCCCGCACGATATTTAAATTTATGTTTATTAGCCTCTATTTGAACCCCTTTTAGAATTTCAATTACGAGAAACCCTCAAACACGTGTTTGTCCAATTTTAACGAAGACTTTATATGCCGAATGTCACGTCTCTTGCTTTAATGGATATGGAGATATACTTTGCTTTGAGAGAAGAACATACCCATTTTTCACCCTTTATTTCCAAGAATATTTTCTTATCCCATGCCTACGTCAAAAATGTGGTATACTGTTCAAATTTTACGTTTCTAAGTACAGCGGTTTGAGCTACGCGTTGATGAGTGTATCAGTCACTTTTGCATTATGTATTGTAGTATCGTGGACAAATGGCCTAAGAAATATCAGGTGAACCATAAACAATGTCGCGAGAAAGCCTAAGTGCCGACAGGCCTATTATTGTGTTGTCGGTCCTTCAGTCGAATAGTTACGCGGAAAAAAGGTGTACATAACCATGGTCACGGACGGTTGCGGAACACGTACGTGGTGGGGCTATGATAAAAGACAAAGGGATGCTTAAGGGAGAAAGACGAATTAAGAGTCAGTATGAGTTGAGAAGTCAGAGTGTTGTCAGTGTCAACTATCAATTTTGCTTTTATTAAACTTTATTATGAATTCAGCAATCAACAACAATGGAACAATAGAATACACACTGAATTAACACACAACACTTGTTCACTGCAACAACTAAATCTACTAAAACCTAGTTACACTGATACGTTAAGTACGTGACTGTCTAAGGGTAGAAACTCGGTAAAAAAGATGTTGACTATTTTAAAGATAGAGACTGAGTTATGTTTAGTGACGATGTTGTGGCGGAGGAAAGCTAGGGGTGGGTGTGTCTGAGGCCACGAGATGAGCTGATTCGTTAAGGACGATTTTGGTTAGGAAAGCGAGGGCGATAGACATTACTTTTGATTGGAGCATAAAAACTCTGGTGGACTAGGAAGGGTCTTAGCCGCCTTTGAGAGAAAGTTGCTAACGGAAAATACCGAATGTGAGAAAACTAACTTTCCCGTATCTTCTCGTAGTAAACAAAAATGTAAAGAACACTGGAAATAGAAGATGCTTGTTTTTGGTCCGAAGGACCTTAACTATGAAAATGCCAAGATTTATTGGTGGGTACGCAAGGATGCGTATGCCATCTTGCCCTTGATGTGTGGCCTGGTCTCTGTTGTTTTTTTTTTTATTTATTAATATTTACAATCAATTCTCGCATTGAGAATTTTCAGTAATTTTGTCTGGCGTGGCGCAGTGACATGGCTAAATATTTATAATAAGTTAATACTTATTATAGATAAGTATAATAGGTCTCTGTTGTGGATTGAGATTTGGTTGATGTTACATCAGCGTCGTCAAAGAGAGTGTTGTCAACGTTGTCGAGGAGAATGGTCGCGTGAAAGAGAGCGTTGGAACCGTGGTGACGAGAGTTGTGAATTAACTATTTAGTTATCCTAGTTGTGGCACATTACTGTATTTAGTTCATGTTAAATAACCATCGTTTCCTGTTTAATTCATTCTAAATGAATAAATAATAAAATCCTACAGTATGTATGTGTGTATATATATTCAGTGTATATATATACTGTATCAATTGTATATATATACAGTTGATTAAAATATTCTTGAGATGCCTACGAAACGTACATATGCTTCGAATATTTTATAACTTCTATATACGTTCTGAAATCCGTTTCACGTCTTATCAATATAATCACGAGAGTCGTGTCTCGTTATAATGCTAACAAGATTTCAAAATGTTACGTATAACATATACAAAAGTTTCTAGGAGTGTTCGAATACCATCGCGAGCTACTGTATATGAGGCACGACACGTCATAGCATTTTCCTATTATTTCAAATAGTTAGCAATTACTTTCTGTATACCCATCCTATTGTTTCGTAACTTTATACGCGCTAAAAAAGTTCTGCTGATGCATACAGCTGCCATATTTGCATCTATTTTAGCTTGCAATTGCATTTTTCGGCGGCATGCATCCAGTGCAATATCGTCGAGTTGCGTAACTGTTGGCTGCTTCGAGGGGTGAAGCTTGTGCGTTAACCACAAAGGTAGTCCGATACAATCACCCTCGGCTTTAGATGTTTTCATATTCCTAGTATCCCGTTTCATCGTCGCTTCATTGAAATCTAGCTTCCTCTGCCACTAAAATGTCCCTCTAAAGCGTTACATAATGTACATACTTGGTCGAATATGACATGCCAATGTTGCTTTCGGAAAATCAGTATTTACTACTTGCATAGCTTTTCTATTCAATTGAAAGTAATCATTAATTTGGACGATTTGTCTAAGCCAAATCTGAAAAGAAAGAACGATGCAATAATGAAAATATAACCAAGAATCTAATAATACGAAATCGAAATAATCATCGGGAAGTACAATGAATATAAACGAAGGATACATTCAGCTATTAATAGAATTTTTTTTTATTTGGTAGACTATTTACATTCAATTCTCATTGAGAATTATAAGTAAATTATTTTGGCGTGTTACTGTAACATGAATAAAATTGACGAGACTTTTATTACGTCGAACATACGAGTTTCTTATGTCTAAGGTCCCAAAAGAGGTTCGTAGCGGCACACGAGCTAGAGAACAAATCGAGCCACGTGTGTTCGAGCCTCGGAGTATCAACATTGTAGAACACACATACTGTAATAATAACTAAACTCCGGGCAGAAACAATGTCGCCGCTACGTGGAACCGTCTAACAATGGCGAATGGTATCGACCAGTATAAATAAACGAACGCGATCGTAAGGTGACCATTCATCAGTCTCAGTCACGTGCCATCTCAATAGCGAGTTATACACAGTCTTAGCGTATCAGTTAGTACCTTTTAACGAACATTCTTTGTGTCTATTTATTATTTCAAAATACACTCGACGATTTTAACGCCTTCCCGTGCCTTTTAGTTCGACGAAACTCGAGCCCAAGCGGTAGACATCGACGCGCGCTAAACAGACCAGACTGATGCTCGTAAACAGTCGCAATACGAACCAAAATGTAGAAACTAACACTCAGTGACGATCGTAACGGGCAAAAAAACAGTCCGCGAGCTTGGCTTGTTATGTTTACGTTTGGCCCAAGTATCTGGTTGCGAGTCAAACTCGCGATATTTATGTTTGAGCCAAAATCTTCTGACTGTCTGACTCGATAAAGTACGGGAAGGGGTTAACAAAAAGTTATCTCGTCATTTAAAATCACACGACCAATCATCCCTCCACAGGTTTAATGATTTCGCATTCTTTTCCTGTTAGTAAATGTTAAGGAATATTTATGGACGAAAGTGTACGCTCGCTGATGTTGCTCGATATTTTGCAAGAAATGTGTTCCATTTTTTCGAATACGTCTGCAAAAAAAGAATTTCGTTGTTTCGCAAGTGCAGAAGAACCGGGTTCTCATCTTACACGATCCGTGGCGCAAAAGCGGTCATCACTTTTCTTTGACACGTGTAGCGGCGCGAAGGTGGTGCTTAAATTCTTGTATCTCCTCTTGTATTTTCTTTCTTTCGTCCTCTTGTGTTCTTCCTTCAAGTCACCGTAAATAAGTCGTCCGCATTGACAAACGACAACGAGGCTTTCCCATGGTTCGGTCGATCGTTTATTCCAACAACGAATTGCCGTTGTTGCCGCCGTACATGTCTCCAACATCCTCGTATCTTCGTCTCAACAAGACTGTGGCAAAGTGTGCGTTCTATGAGTCGGATATTTAATTTATAGATTTCCATTTTGCGTATCAAAGATTGCAAACCGATCTTTCCAGCTAATAGCTTCTGTTTGTAGAAAAACTCGCAGTGTTTTTGTTGCTTGATATTTTCCAATTCAGAGTGAAAAATAATGTTCATTTGAATACCCGATCCGAATATCCGTTCGCTAACCAACGATTCACGTCATTACCAACTAAGTATATGGCGCAAATAAAATCAATTGATCAGTTAGTCTATGAGCTGCGTTAAAAATCTTTACAATCACCAAATTAAAAATTGAAGAAGACAAGTTAATTTTTGTTAAATTGGTGTTAATTCTTGTGTTAGTTACCTCGCTAGTAAATATAAAAATAGCAATGCGTTAAGGAACGATAAACCTGTAAATAAATAAGTAATCGTATCCAAATTATCAATTATTTTGCAGTTTGCAGTAAAATTGCTATATTATATGTCATTTCTTTGAGGCGGGTGCCATTGAAATCTTTAGATGCTAATGCAATTGAATTAGCTAAAACCTTTTCTATTTTATTTTTATTTGTGCCATTAATATTGGTGAAGATAATACTGGCCAGTTTAAATATGAGAATGAACAGCAATTTTTTATTCAAAACTGCACAGAGAATCTGCAGAGATGTATAGCAGCTAACATATCGGTTCACATGAGTTGCATTAAAGTAAGTTCCTTCGCTTCTGTACGATTAATAGTTTACATCGAAAGAAATTAATGCTATAATTTTAACTCCGCGCTAAACTGATCCATTCTTGTTCTCCATGTCCCAATTGTATTACTTAGTGCATAATTTAATTTCATCGATGAAATCGAGTTAAGTTACTGCTAAAACCCATCGTTTAAGCCAACAATCCTTATAATTATAGTTAAACATTCTCAGATAACATAACTTTGTCATTCAAGTTGTATCGGTTTTCACATCAGACTCGTATGTAAATCATCTCAAGATTCCCAACTGATTCCCGAGTTGCTCGAGTTCGTGGCTGTATTCCGCAACTTTCCAACAGTTCCTTAAACTACACATCGAGTTCATCTGCGACGTGTTTCCTTCCTGATTTCTTATCAGATTCGTTGGCAATTCCCAACAATCACAATGTTCCCCTGACTTCGAATCAGACAGACTTAAATAACACACTGATAGCTGTATTCCTTTGGGAAACATCCTCTGGCTGCTTTCCTATTGTTAGTTCGTATCATTATCATGTGCAGGAACGAATTCTTTCTGATTTTTCTGTAAAATGGAAGTTTTATTGTCAGAGCGAGTGTCGTGTTATGTTCGATGTAATACTGTGAACAATTGGACTGATTTGGATCAATGATTCAACTGTTTCGGTTGACTCCTAAATCGTTTCTGACTGAGGACATTGTTAATGAGTGTGTGTTCTACTCTACAAATTTTGTATGCGTTGTATGCATGATATACACTCCACTTCCGAGTTTCTATTCCATAATATATATTCTCTCTTCATGCTACTCGGTGCTGCGTCTAGTGAAACTGTAACTGTGTCCAAACTTTAACGAACTTCCCCATGTATCTTCTATTACCAAAACGTCTATTATTATTCTGAATCCTATTATACTCTTCTCAAAGGTCTATAGTTGTATCTATAGTCTGTTCAACGAGTCCAGACACAGGATATAAGCATTCACATGCCAAAACATATGAGAGAGGTAGCAGGTCTAACTATCGCCTGATCTGCAAACGCTATTCCTTTGTTTATGTCAGGATTGGATGTGTCAGTTCGTAAGACCCGTAATTAGTTCAGGAGAAACTCTAAGCCAATCTGCATTGTTATTCGTTCCTTGTTTTTATGTATTTTTTATATGTATTCATATTTCTCGTACCATGTTTATATTTACGTTAAGTTAGTTTTGTTTTTCTTTATATATACTTAGATCTGTGTTCCTACATTTTATAGTTTGTTTGTTTTTATAGTGTTGTTTATAGTCGCCTCGATTCGTTGAATAGAAGTTGGAAGTGTTGATAACCTTTTTTCTTTTATTCATTTGCTTGTGTATCGAACAGGCTATGCACTTTTCTGACGCGCTCACATAAGCATCGTAGCCGCAGATTCTTTGAAGCGCTTGCTAGATCTAGTTAGCGGCTTCTTTATCGAGCAACGTTCGTCGACTAATTTTACTAGATCGCTATCCGCTTCGTTGATTGACACAGATTTTTCATTAAACGGACCTTTGACGATACCGTCTGATAGACTGTGTTGAACTGTAATTATAGTTTAATCGAATGGCTGCTGACATATGCTCGTCAACTGATGGCTATTCGCTAGATCTGCCGCGCCCTTTGCTTCCTCATCTCGCGTATGAATTTGATGTTCGCCATTGGATCAAGACTGGTTACGTGATATCCCAGTCACATATTGCTCATACACGCACTTCGTCTATCACTACGCTTTTATCTCCGAATCGCCACACGTCACTTCTGTAATAACTACTTGTTGAATGTCTTCAATCTACTAGACTGTTAAATCGTTAGATTGCTAGTTCGAATCCGGTTCGAAGGACTAACGTCAGGATCACCTATCGTAGATATTGCATCTCTCTTGGTAATTAGAAGAACCACCCAGGTGTGAGTGAACTTAGCACCTGGAAATGATGAATGCATCTAATTTGTTAATAGCGATTGTTTATTAATCTACTGTGCTATACTTTATGTTATACTCTATGTTGCTATAACTCTGTGCTATTTAAAGCTGCATTTAAATTCTTCGTGTATCTACATATTGCTGGATGCGGATTCTTCTAAACATTTTTAGAAAAAATATGAACGAATAATATTTCTTTCGTGAAATTCGTTCTGAGGATTTCTAGGCATGTGTACATTTTATTGCTAAAATTTATTCATTTTGTGAACTATGAATTTTTTTTCTCATTTAGCCGGATGATTTCGTTTAATTATTTTCATTAAAAATATGGACGAATATTTTCTAGGAAGATTTCTAGGAATATGTGCATTCCATTTGTTTGTTAAAATACTTTCATTTTATGGATTATGGATTTTCGTTCTTATTTATTTAGATAAATATATTTCTACGAAGTTTTTAGCAAGATTGGCTGCTATACAAATACTTTCTACATCCGCTATAACATATATAGTCCATTTAAAATTATGTACCGAGCGCTACTTTATTAAAAATCCTATTTAACGTGCTATGATTTTATGCTCGCTCGACATCGAAAATTCTGACAAAGTTCGACATTTAGCACAGATTTTGCAATTTTTCGAGATAAATCTATCGCATTCTACCTTGATAATTATACGTCCTGTTCGTTTCTGCTAGCACAGTAACTGATACTTTCATAGTTTTTCATAATCTAGCTTTTCTAGTAACTTAAGGAGAATTTACGGAATGTTTCTTTGCCAGAATAATCGAAATAAACCGAAATGAGAATATAAATACTGCAGCGTTATCTGTCAGACGTAGGCGTGGATATTGCCTCGCGTCAACATCAGATCAATTTAATTAGAAATAAAGCTACGTATGAAAAAGAGTCACTCTACGTTTTCCGGCATATCATTTCATGCAGAATTCCTTCCTTTCAGGCTGTATGGCCAGTTCAGTCCTAATGAAATAAACGAAGGAAATTTAATTTCAAGCTTAATGTAGCCGTGCTTTATTTATTAGAAGATTAATCCTCTAATAAACATTCTAACAGTAATACGTTTCCACGTTAAAATTCATTACCGACGATTTATTTTATTGAAGGATAAGTAGAATTGCAATCTTCGTTTCATTAGTCGCTAGAAAAATATTTGCTTCGCAGGGTCATGGATGAGTGGCTTGTGCATCCTCGCGCGACCTGTTTGCCGAAGAACGCCAGCGATTCTTGAATTTATGCAAATCACATGCATGTACAAAATCAATCTCGATAAGACACGTGTAGTTAGAACAAGTAGGGAATGGGAAGGCTGAAGACGTGCGAGGAAGTTGATAATTAATTAGCGAGCAGAAGTAAGAACGCCATTGCTCTGAGTGGCAATCGAACCGACGTATAATATATGTAGTACAGTTGCGGAACAGATACGAGAACACGGTTTATCCGCGGCTTGATATTCATAGAACAATCAGGACGTAATCGAGCGTAACATAATTATCGCCGACGATGGTTGGAATGATTCTCACGGCAAAAGGCGACGACGTGAGTGCCATTCGACGTCGCGGATATTTCTCTTGATGAGAGCGACGAGCAAATTATCCAGTTTTACGATAGTCATTCTTGCAATGGTTGTTGCAACGGGATCACCTTTTTTATTTTTTCTTCATGAATACTTTTGTTACTGAAATTGCGATATTGCCAATACACTCGTTAAATGTATTTGGCGTTACTTTTACGTTTCGAGGCGAGAGACGAACTGAAGTGTCGTAGAAATTTTGGAAAGTGGAAAACTATCGCTGTTTGTTAAATATGCTTTAAAAAGTTCGATCCGGACGATTCCAAAGGCTAATATTTTTATTCTGTTTATTGGCTTGTAACATAAATAAGTTCGATTAAACTCATTATCTTTCTCTATTTAATCGAACTTATTTATTAAACTCATTATCTTTCCCTATTTAATCGAACTTATTTATATTACAAGCCAATATACAGAATAAAAATATTAGCTTCTTGGAATCGTCCGGATTGAACTTTTCAAAGCATATTTAGCAAACAGCGATAGTTTTCCACCTTTCTTTTAAACTCATTATCTTTCTCTATTTAATCGAACTTATTTATGTTACGAGCCAATATACAGAATAAAAATATTAGCTTCTTGGAATCGTCCGGATTGAACTCCTTAAAGCATATTTAGCAAACAGCGATAGTTTTCCACCTTTCTTTTAAACTCATTATCTTTCTCTATTAAATCGAACTTATTTATGTAGTAATTTATTCGTTTCAGATTATTAGCTCAGAAATCGAACTCGGTTACATATATATTATCTTTATCTTATTGCCTTTATACTTCTACCGAACCAGCCTTACATAATTATTTCTTTGTTGAGCTACTCACTGCTACTAAAACTGTCTTCGATTTACCATAAAGCACTTTTGTTCCTTGAAACTACTTTAAAGTATTAATTATAACAAAGACAATACATGAAAAAAGGCAAAAGAGAGAAAGAGAGAGAGAGAGAGAGGAAATATCCACTAGTTAGGAGCTACCTTAGCCATTGCTACAACGAGAGTTCTTGAGTGCACTCTTGCTTGAATATATTCAATCTGTGAGTGAGCGTGCAAAGTAATGAAAGCAGTAATTGAAGTAACTGGCTCGTGGCCGTTGCCAGTTATTGCTCGCAGACAGGTAGATGTCGTCAAGCACTCGAAAGAATAAGATTTATTCGATGTGTGGGTGCCGTACATAGAAAGTAATTAACTAACAGGCTGAACATCTTAAGGTTTCAAAACTATTTAAAATGCTTTCCTTTTCGTAATCGATCTTATTAAAACGTTAAAGGTGTTGGTTTAAGAGGATAATTTTAGATTTTACGTAGTCGATTTAGTTGATTTTAAGAAGTTAATTGAGATATAATCGTAACCAGGAATTTATGGTTACGAACAACCACAAAAAACTGGTAATTTTAATATACGTTTCTACACATACGTTTATACACACATTTATACATGCAGTGTATATGAGTATCCTGTATATTGTACGATAAGTTGTATTACACAAACTCCATTGTTCGTTTCTCTTTTGTGTCTAATAGATTTCTTTGCATTTTTGAATGGTATACCGAGCTCATTTTAAAATACCAGCGGGACAGCTTCTTTGGCAGCTTCGTTCCTGCTGTATCTTAGTGGCAAGGAAACCAGGTGATAGTGATTGTACATTCTTTATTGGACATATTTGTGTTTAGTTCTTGTACGCTTGACATTGTTTCGTTTCCATTCTGCGAATTTTGTGTAATTACACTGAAGGAATCATCGAAGGTAGTGCAATTGTTGATATATTTTTACCACGCGAAACTGAACTTCTTCACTCGCCAAATACAATTTGCGAGGACATAAATACTTTTCGTGTACGTAGCAGGATTCGATAAAAACTTTTCCATGCATCTGGCATACTTTGACATTGTTAAAATGGAATAACAGAACCAGTTGTGGAATTCTCTGCTAGTACAGCTTCGATGCTGGTATTTTCAGCGTGTGAGTATCACGACAAAATGACAGAGGACGACGAGATTCATCAGATTGTGCTATTGAATTGAAGAACGTGTACGTGCCGCAGCATCGCGGTTATTATCGTTCGATTAATCCGTGACAGAAATGCTGGCCGATCTACCGGTACCCGAAGATCTATTATAAAATCTCATTCCATTTTGCTATTCAGAAACAGCGATTATATCTGTTCATAACTTGCACAGACTTATGCAACGCGATATAAACTTGATCTATTTTGTCCCGGTAATTAAATGTTTCGATACGTGCATTACATTTCCGTCTAACAAATTATGTTTCATTTGCACACACGAAAGAATTAAATATATTAATAGATATCTTTACTTAATTGTAATATCGGAATATAATTGAAAAACATCCATTTAAAGCAATTATTCAAAAATTTAGTTGAATATTCTGGGATCGATATCAAGTCGGAAGATTCATTCACATAAGCTTAACATTATTATCTTCTTATTATTATGTCATGTATATAAAATGTTATCTATCTAATAAAATATAATAATTGTACAATACATGGAAGAACGTCCATTCAAGTATAATAATTAAACGACGAAATATCTGTAAATTAATGGAAGGATATAAATAATTAGTTTCTGACACTTTAAATACGCAGATAGCATTTTCTCGTTGTCATCTTATATTAATAATTTTTCTATACACTTTTCTAGAACAATATTTTCCTATAATTTTTCATGAAATTTCATTCGTCCTTAGATTTAAATTTTTATTTAGAGAACGTAGCTCTTTTTCTGTATTTCTTCCATCG
Source organism: Bombus flavifrons (assembly GCF_040668555.2). Classification (NCBI taxonomy): domain Eukaryota; kingdom Metazoa; phylum Arthropoda; class Insecta; order Hymenoptera; family Apidae; genus Bombus; species Bombus flavifrons. Next base: position 1,118,876 of record NC_138445.1, on the reverse strand, counting down.
AAATACGATTAATCATTTATGCAATTGTCTTTAAACTAATTGAATAATATAGAAAACGAAAATTAACGCTACCTTATTTCGTGTTGCATTTAATCTAAAAAATGAAAGTTTCACTATTTTCACATCGAATCAGCTTTCCATAATTTTACCACGAATTAAAATATGCTTAGAGTAGAGGTTTGAAAAATTATCTGTTCGTTAGAAAAATTGCGTATTTACAAAACTATTGAAAATTATAATTAGGATAATGCCTATAATCGTGTATATGTAATATTATTTTTCCTTACTTAATAACGATAACAAACGGAAAACTAATATTAGCACACGAGCCTTTTGAATCTGTTTAGAGGTATTCAAGAACCAGTTGTTAAACGATCGGAGCGGTAGTTGTAAGTACGAGATCGCGATAATAGCTAGTTTTTTCAATGGATATGTAGGTAATAATATTTAATTCCTCGGGGTAGAATATAAACGTTCTACACATACATACATACATACATATATATATTGAATGAACGTAAAAAGGAAAATGTATAATATTAATCAGGCTTTAACAGATTCGCTGGGTGGAAGTATAATTTATGGAAATCACATACGTGGCATGTGATTTAAAATACGGAGATCTGATATTATGATGCTGTACAGAATTAATTGAAATAATTATGCAATGAACGTGCTATAAGTAAATACCAGACGTGCTGTTGACTGATTATGATTAATAAATAACTATGTTTCAGGAAGAATTTTCATTATAGAATAAAGCAATCCATATCGTTTCTAGAAATTTTTAAAAACGTCAGAGATCTTTGGGAGCAGACAGTAAAACGTGAATTAAACAATAACCTTACGTTATAATGAAACTCTTGTATTATCAACATGCATATTGTACGGCGTGAGTTGATGCAGTTACGGGATACACGCGTGGACGTGTATGAAAGTCAGTGAATATGTTTTCGCAATGAAAAATTTCATTTGTTTATTTTCCTGCTTTTTCGCCAACGAAAACACCCAGATTGTGAGATGCAGATTCCAAAATTGTATTTTTATTTAATACATTTGTGTAGGTAACGATGCAGTAGCTGCTGCAATAAACAAGTAGCAGTGATAATAACGTAATATTCCTTCCCGTGTAGCTTTCTATTACATAATTTTCTGCAGCGTGCAATGTGTACGCAGAAGTTAGAAATCTTCGCTAATAACGAAATACAAGGGATGCATTCGGTTGTATTGGTTGGATACAACATCGTGATTATGTTTTCACAGAGACGAAAATGAAATGGCAAGAACGAAATCAGTTTCGTATAATGAAATGGACAGTCCTGTTGTACGGTACAAAATTGTAGTTAACAAAAATTAATAGAACGAAGTATAGTTAGATCAATTTTGTTGAAGTGGTCGCCACTTATAAGAAAACTCTACATCTGGTCTTTTTAGTTTCTCAAGCACTGAAGCCATCGACAGCGCGTAGACAAAAGACTGCGACGAAGTCAGACCATAAACAGTAGACAAGCGACGTTGGCTTCGGGGTTTTCAGTTATTGGGTAACACAGCTAGCGTGCGGATCTGGACCAGCTCAAATTGTATTCTTACTTATAATTACACTTATATTTAAATATATTTTCTGCCTTACAATTTATCCACTAGTTTTCTCTGATTATACATCGAATAACCTCAACAAATTTGTATTCTAATCTTGTTTACTAGAATATCATATTTGGTTCCATGAAATTCAGAGAACAAAACAGTTATTCCTTCATTTATTTATTATCGCATCAGTTTATGGACATTAGCGACTGCTATTCTCTACATTGGTAGTTTACAATAGTCTTTCCTGTATCACAATTAAATTTACGCTAAAAAGTTACAAGTCTAACTAAATAATTGAGCAGACTCCGATTGTACAAGTATATCAGTCAAATATTTTCGTCGTAATTTTCTTGTCATGGCTTATTTCCCTATTTTCCATTCGTTCTTCTTATTAGAACAAGATTTTTTATCGACGAGTTTAATACTCCGATTATCCGAGCAAACAATTCCAATTTCCCTGCAAGGAGGTTTCTCCAAGGATCAAATAAAGTACAGAGAAATGAAAATCAAACAAGTTACTCAAAGTACAGCCGCTAGCCGCGCGTTTCCACTGATGTAAGTACTCGCGCAAACGTTGCAAATGCGTAGCAGTGTCGAGCGAGCAAACGACGCCAGCAAGGACGAAATTTACGCAGCGTCAGAGAACCGTCGCAAGTAGATCGTTTATTCGAGCTCGGAGGAAGAAATCTGCGGCGAACATCTCTCGATTGCCGTTCGATTTGCAGGAAACGGGTCTCGGCGACGGCGCGTTTACGTCGCGATGGTTCGCGCAGATCGCTTCTCACAGGACGCTGTGCAGAAGTTGATGCGAGGCCGCCGCTGCCGCTGGTGCAGGTGGTGGGCGCACGCCACGATCCGCGTGTTGCGATAGCATGGCCAGCTCGGTTTCTATCTCTCCCGACAACTTAATTCTGGTGCAGGCGGCCTGTACGCTGCCAAGAAGCGCGCTCACTCTCCGCGTGTACACGAGGAAGCCGGTTCCCTTCAGAGAAACGCTTACGCGGCTTGCACGAGCTTCTGGTGCTTCTTTTCTGCCGCTACTCTTCCCAGCCTTTGCACCCCATCCTGAACGCGCGATCACCTTCAAATGGAATCGAGCCGACCTATGGAAAAGCTATCGACGTATCTCGTCCGAGATGCCACTTAAACTACCGACCGACAGTGTTAGAGCGCGGCCAGCAACGCGTTTCAAGACGGGGCTTTTTAGAGCAACGGGTAGCTCATAACCTATTGAGGAAAGCAGAAAGCATAGTCGCTCCGACGAGACCAGTCGGTAGATCCGAACAAGTGCACGTGCTCGACGCACGGACAGGACAAAGCCCAGAGCTGCTTGCTGAAGAAATGTTAATTCGACTGAACTGAGGATCCTCGTTCCTCGTGAGGAACGTGAGGACACGTGAATATCACGCGACCGTTTTGTCGATAGGACGGACTATAGATATCTGCTCTGTTAATTTGGTCAGAAAGCTTGGAGAAAATTGACTTTTAGCGTTAACGATCATGCGGCGATTCACATACGTCCGAGTTTCAACGCAGACACGGCTTTCTTATTTAATATACGTAGAGACAAACTATTTGTGTACTACCTGGTGGTAGCAATGACTCGATTTAAGCAAAAGTTGCGAACAAGTCCTTTTGACTCAACGCGACAGAAGTGTGAAGAGTCCGCGGGAAAAAGGGGGAACGAAAAGTTTTAGCATTTCTCAGGAAACAAAAATTTATTTTTCTCTGTGTAATGTCACGACCTCATATTTTCTCATATATCAAAATAAATCAGCATTTTATTATCCGCTTTTTTTCTACGTCACTTTTACCATCATTTAATGGTAACAAACCATTCGATCATTCGATAATCACGAGACTCGCTAGAACATGCGTTATTTTAAGGAATCTGTTTTACAATCAATGAAATTTTAACCAAATCCCGTGAACAAAAAAATTGAAGTAAAGAAGAAAAATAAAGGGAGCTTCCAACTCCTCTTTTACATTTATATGCACTAACGTAAATTAGGAAGAAAAGTTGAGTCTAAAATAAAAAACGTGCTTCGCTGCAGCTGTGTATTGTTAGTTCGGACAATGACGCTTGGCTCGAAGGTATTCGATATAAAAATCTGTACGTCAAAAAGGACTACGTACATCCAATTTAAATGGGTGCTGCAGCAAGCTGTAGCACGAACTTTTTGCGTGATTTCGCTTCGTTCACAGTAACGTGGTACGATCCAATGCGGTTTGGTAGCTGTGATCTGACTTAGGCTACACTCGCAAAAATGTCAAAAAAAAAAAAAAAAAGAAAAAATGGACGTTACTTCGTTTCTATGTCTGTCATAACGATATATCGTCACGTACAGTCACTCAGGAAAGTCCGTTTACCTACACCTACCGAATGTCGAGTATCTAACTTACTAGAGAAACTAAAAGAGCAACGTCACAACATTATTTATACTTAGATATTACACAGATATTATTCACGCACTTCTAAAAGGAATTGAAAAAATCAAAATTAATTAACTCACAAAAATCTTGCAGTAAAACTGGATCAGAAGTCAAAACTTTTAATTTTGCCAACGTCAAGAAGATGATGGAAGTTAACGTAATGCATACATCTGCAAGAAATTAATATAGGATTGAGCCTACTACATATTTTTATGATTTTATTTACGTACAACATTTGTATGTAAATTTTGTAACATGTATTTTATATTGCTTTTACCTCATTTCTCCTAATAGAATGTTGCATCTTAACAGGATATATCTTATCGTGCCAAAATAATCGTAGATCAACATTTTCATCGTAGTAATCTATGTTCAAGAAGTGTATGTAGACTTTCGTGACTGACTGTATGTGGAAAGTAGACATACAAGTTACGAACATCGGATTTGGCTTTTGCGTAACGTGGCAGCAGTTGAGACATAGTCTATTCTGTCGCATTCTACGTATTTCCATATTTAGTCACCTGACTATCGAATTGATGTATGGTTTTAGTGTATTTCAGATATTGCAAACCATAATTTGAATAACGCATGATATTGAAATATTAACATAACTATAAATTGAATTCATAATACATTCATAATTTAGTAAATTCTAATAATTGTTTGCTTATATTTCGCCTTTGCAATTGGCTGTCTCATTCCTTAGACGTACTAATCACTAAATAACTTATACACATGATAAACACACAATGACTAAAATTTAAATATATAAAAAGAACGAATAAAAATATATAAAAAGATACGAATATGTATACAATTTGAAATATATAAAAGTAACTTAAATCTTTACCAATGAAAGTTCTATATAAATTAACCCCTTCCCGTACTTTATCGAGTCAGACTCACGATGAAGATTTTGGCTCAAACATGAATATCGCGGGTCTGACTCGCGACCAAATACTTGGGCCAAACATAAATATCGCGAGTCTGACTCGCAACCAGATACTTGGGCCAAACGTAAACATAACAAGTCGAGCTCGCGGACTGTTTTTTTGCCCGTTACCATCGTCACTGAATGTTAGTTTCTACATTTCGGCTCGTATTACGACTGTTTACGAGCATGAGTCTGGTCTGTTTAGCGCGCGTCGATGTCTACCGCTTGGGCTCGAGTTTCGTCGAACTAAATGGCACGGAGTGGGGTTAAGAAAATAAAGGAAATGGAAAAGACAAATTAAGCACTAAACGTTTGTTCTATTAAATACACAATTCCCATATCGCGATTCTAGATTTAACGAAATTACATTACCGTGTCAATGATTTACACACAAGCAAAAAGAAAAATCAGCAGAATTTACACCGATACTTTTACCTCTGAGCATTTCGTTGAAAATTATAGGTTGAAGAGGTATTAAACACGTGCTTAATCATACCTTTAAAAGTATCATTTTTCATGTTGTCAGGTCAGTTGAGACACAATCCCTGTATCATCCTATAGATCATTAGAGGTAGGGAGTTACTTGTTACAGGGAGCTCGTGATAATTAGTGTTTCAGCAGTTGGCATTAAATTCTGGTGTTGACAATGTGCTGTGCAGTTACCGTGATACTAAATCAAAGACAAGATGCACCGCAAATAATTTGGCGTACTATTGCGTTCTCCAAAGTTATCCACCCACGTGCAACAGCTTCGCGTGATTTACGTTTGTACGCGTAACAGGAACATTTGCGAACCACTGAGTTGGTAGTAACTTTTTATGGTATCGATACATCATTCAAAGGATGCTTGCTAAGTAACAAAAAGCCTGTTGCACTAAAGCTGTCGGTTTTAAACTTTCCTCGTTACTAATTGCGTTCTCGTTAAAAATAAACGACAAGTGATAGGTACTTTGACAATTCATTGGAAATAATTTTCAGTAGTAACATCAAACTGTAATGCAACTTTTTCACGAGATGAAACGTGTGCGCTATCACAGAGGATGTTAAACAAATAGTTCAAGCCTTTAAGGGCTTATACTAATCACATTGAAGTAACAAGAGGAGTAAAAATCGTCCGATCGACATGGATCTTGCGATTAATCCATTTAACGTACAGTTGTTTTTTTTTTTTTTTTATCGTTTACGAATACATTCGATGTCGCGGATGAGTTTCATCGTTGAACGTAAACAAAGGGATTAATTCAGAAGCTCATTATCGCAACGTTGTCAACGCAAAGTTAGTACTATTATCCCTCGAATCTAGATGTCTTGGGTGCTTTTTTATGGGAGTACATGAAAACCATAGTTATTCGCTCGTAAATAATCTGGAGGAATTACGACAAAGAATGGAAAATGTACGTCGTGATACGTACGCCACATTTAACGAGAACTATCTTAACAGCTGTAGCTATTCAGCTTAAAGAATATTCGAGCTTTGTAAAATTTGCGCATAACATGCTGATTATAAATAAAATAACAAATGACCATCTAACAATGTATCTAACTATCTACAATGTAATAAGGTAAGAAATAACTGTCTAACGATGTATTTAACTATCTGAAATGTACATACATGCTTATTTTACTCGCAAGATAGCTATTATTGCTGATACTATCGTGATGATCGATCGTTCAAAAGATTTTAGTTGAGAGCCTTTCGATTGCAGGCAGGCTGACTAGCCTGCTGCTAAAAATCTTGATTACCAATCGAGATGTCTAATGGTTAATGTCAGCAACCTCCCATTGCGCTATTAATATGTCTTCTAGAGGGTGGTAATACCTAGCAAATAATATACTTCCAATAGGATGGACAGTGACAGTATAGAAGTACATATATAGACTGTGTAAAATCTTCTTTTGAGTTCTGACCGTTAATTATTCTGTCGTTGTAAATAACCTTCTTGAAATATTGCCGTATAACATTTTCTGATTATTGAAAAGGAGGAAATCAAATTCTAAAGCTATTTTCTGTCGGATGTACATTGGCCTAAAATATATTGCAGTGCAGTTCTGGATAATCTGGATAAGAGATTTTCATAGCTTTTTCACTTTTATACAGTTACAATAGCGTTCAATGTACGATATTTAATTTATTATGCAATAATTTAGTACGCAATTTAGTCGGGTCAAAGTGTAATTGTTAGAAGACTGCAGAGAGTTCAGGTCTGATAAAATTAATTGTGAAAGTAATTAAGTATAGTTCAAACAGCGATAAGCAAAGGATAGGACTAGGCTAAGTAAATATAAGGGAAGCGGTTGTATAGAGCTTTTAAAGAGTCATGTATAAGACCGGAAGTGCTTTGAAGTAGAAAGTCAAGAGGTAATAAAAAATACATTGGCGTAAAATAGGTTTCCCTCGTGTAAGCACGTGTATAGTACTGTGGAAATTCTAACACAACTAAAGCTCTGTATTAACTTTTTCTATTTTTGCAGTCTTGTAATTTTCGACGTGTTTCGACCTAAAAAAAAAAAAAGTTTTACGGTACTAAGCCCAGCGGTTTAAAAGTTACGTATATAAGATCCAATATTCTTAGCGTATTTGGTAGGTTACTCTGACGTCATATTGGCTTCTAGCCACGATTCAGCCAGTGAATAGAGTCGCTGACTATGGACCATATAAACGGGTCTTGTCACCTGCTAGGAAAAACCGTCCGAAAATTGAGCGGTGTCCAGTCGTGAAAAGTCAACATAGAAAGTCAACGGAGCCCGCATTCTTGCGAAGCAGACAAAGATGAGTAGAGCGTTTGCGTCTCTGTCTGATACATTCATAGCATTTCACGTATGCGCAGGACGAGAATCTTCTTCCGTGTTGATTCTTCGCAACTAGTCACGACTCAATTTTCGGACGACTTTTCCTAGGCTTTGGTATATGAGCGTCGAGACCAGTTTGTACGACCTCGTGAGGCAGAAGTACTTCCTCCCCTGTGACTCGTGTCTTGCTTACGATCTTTCGATATATAGGGCCAAGATGTTTGCTACTAACTGCTTTTTCCTCTGAAATACCTTCCCTAAATTCGCCTTTTTCTTTAACTCGATCTCTTCAAATTGGTCATTTCGATCGCTTATCGACTCGTATTCGTAAAACACATAAGAAATACGAACGTACCCCGAGCAATCTTACTTAAACTCGTTTGTTCGAAGAGGCCAATTCGGTAAACGAATCGCCAGTAAAACGTGGAGAATAATTCAGTAGAATTTCTTGTTGTCGATTCGAATGACTCGTTGGACCTGTCGGTTTTCCGTAACTCCACGATACGTACAGCATAGAAATACTTGGATCGCGTAGAGATCGATTTGAGATTCCTCGGCAGAACGGCGAGTGCGAAAGGAAACAATATGAAAAGCGCGAGGTGAGGATCGGACCGTGCGAGTCCTTATCTCCGACCGATATTCTGCGCGGTGAAACGAAACCATGCGTGCCGCTGGCCCTTTATGTTTGTCGTGCGCCGACCAGCTCCGGTCACTTTCTAAAGAGAGAGATCGCAGCCGATAGGTCCGGGCCATTGCATCGAGTATGGCCGGCCAGTTGAATGCCAATTATCTGATCCTGCGTATTGGCCGATGTACGCGGCATTCGGATGCAACGTACGCAGGGGCAATATCTAGATGATTATCGTATAGCCTTCGCTGTGCAATCTTCCAACCGGATCGCGAACGTGGAGCGTGCCATTATGCACGACCGGCATGCACACGGTCGTTTGCACGAGTCGATTTCGGGGAAGTGCGACCACATACTTACGAACCACTACTAGCTTCTTCCGCAGCTTTTTGTTCCACGTGAATTACGTTTTACCTTTTATTAAGTCGCCCCTACGTGCTCTGCGCCGAACATGGTGCTGGAATCCGGCTGAGCAACGAAAACTCGGGATTTGACTCTCCAGCCGTGAACAACACCGAAATCTACTTATCCTGTTCGTAATACGGTTGCTCATGAAAGTAGTAGAAGACTTGTGGAGATCTTGGCTCTAGTATGGAATGCGGACTGCGAGAGATTCGACTGGAATGGCACTTTTTGTAGGTTCTTCAGTTCGTTGAAGCTGAAAATGAGTAACATTTCTCGTGGATTTGACCATAGCTTTTTTAAAATTTTATACTCTCAACCTGCTGTATCGTTTACTCTGTATGCGTTTGAATCCTGAGTATTGCATCAGGTTTGGCTTATTCTTTATTTTCGGTTAGTCCGTGATCATACAGAGGGCGGTAAACGGGTAAGCAGCAAAATTGACATTTGGAGCATTGGCATTGGCTGTGCTTCAGTTGTTTCACTTGTTTTGCCGCTTACCTCTTACTGCTCTGTATGATCATGGTCTTAAGCGGATTTCTACGGTTAAGACTCTAGTCTGCCAAATGTGCCAAGTGGAAAGGAAAAGGGCTTAGATATCGATTCCTAACGAACTCTATCGTTGATGAATCAAAGGATAGAATTAATTTGTAGAAAGTGCCTTTAGAATCCCTTCGTGGAAAACATTCTGACTTAGGAAGATGCTGGGGTTCCACCGGAAAGCTACGCTAATTTGGGTTAAGTTAAGCTACGCTATGATTAAAAATATTTGCTTCAGCTTATTAACATATATATACGGAATTGTTTCCACCAACAGCTGAAACTTGGAGCAGCTTAGCTTAGTTTTTGGTGAAAACAGTTTCGTATACATTTTTGTATTGAAGCAAATATTTTTAAACGTAGCATAGTTTAGCTTAACTCTGAGATGGAGTCCTTTAGTGTTGAGCCAAAGTGTGTCAGTTTGTTGTTAGTTTTTGGTTGTTACAGTTTGCCAGTTTGTTTTGATATTCATTGTGGTTGGTCGCTCAAGAATGGAACTATAGTTGATTTACTATTCACCTAGCGCTAGTCGATACGCTAACAGTTTCGATACGCACGTTAAACACAACAACATCGTGTTTACATTTATCAATTCGTGTAATTTTATGATTATCCCAGCGGAACATTTTTTCGATCCATTTTAAATCAAATACTGTGCATACCATTTTAATAATTTAATTAAAATATTAATGAAATTTCGCCGAATATGTACGTAATAAAAGGTACATACGCAGACTTGCATTTTATGTCAATCACTGGATTGCCTGCGTATGATAATTTAAATTCTGCAATATTATGCAATTATTTCGTTACATCAGATTAATATTATAATTGCACGATACGGTTAAATTTGCTTAAATATTTCAAATTAATATCATATTTTTAACGTATTTCCTATGATTTAATGTTACGATTCGGAAATCCATTTTGGTTCCATGAAAATTTGACGTCCATCAAGAAATTGAAAGAAAAATTGATTCTCAAATTTTCATTTCATTATTTATTTATAATATTTTTGAAAACAATATAAACTCAATTTACCCTTCAAAAAAAGTAGATTTTTCAGCGGAGCGCTGGAACTTTCCAATTTCTCACGTTTTTCTTTTGAAAATAGGTTTAATCCCAACGTAAACTACCTAACTTTAAGGTAATTCCTTACCTTTTGCATTTTGCCGACTATCACAGATGTTACAATACTGTACAATAATACTGCAATAGACAATAAGAAGAACTGAAATAAAAGAATTATATTTATACTTCAAAACTATCTACTTATATCCCAAGAAATTGTCATCTACAAAATATTATAATATACAGGGTGGTTGGTAACTGGTGGTACAAGCGGAAAGGGGGTGATTCTACGCGAAAAAAGAAGTCGAAAATATAGAATAAAAATTTAAAAATTTAAAAATCTAAAAAATTAAAAACATAACGTCAATCGAGACAACGATCTACAGTGAGATCCGTTATAACGAGACGTGATAAAGTGTACGCGTACCGACCGAAAATTCAAAGTCGATTTTCTCGAAAACAAAGCCTCAAACGAAAAATTTTTATTCTATATTTTCGACTTCTTTTTTCGCGTAGAATCACCCTCTTTCCGCTTGTACCACCAGTTACCAACCACCCTGTATACAAGATACATCTGCAAAAGATTCATAAAAATCTGTAGCGGCACTCGAGAGCAAAGCGTTCCAACAGTTTCGTCGGTACATAGCACACCAGCGTTGACAGATTGTTTACGAGAGTCCGACGAAACATAAGCAAGGTCGCGACGAAGGGTAAATGCCGACAGGCCACCAATATGCCTATGACCTTCCGCCAAATATTTGGAAGGCGTACGTGACACGATCGTGAACGCCTAACGAACGCGTGCGTAGTGGGGATATTGAGGCGACAAAACGAAACGAAATGGATTAACAGTTCAGTTGAGTTGTGACCGAAAAGCGTGATTGTTCAGTCGAAATCGAGAATTGTGAATAAATTGTCCGCACAAGACGCGAGTCGAGACTTGTAACAATTTCGTTAAGCGAGTTAACAGATATACTGTTAAACAAAACGCCGAGTATTTCTTTGGTACTCTACACGTCCTACTAACCGTATCAAATCACTTGCTTCTGATGTTGTTACACGAGAATTTCTTCTTGGAGTGAACGAATATTTTAACTTTCCGATTATAGATTGTTTACAAATGAAAAGTTCACATTGAAGTATATGCAAATTTGTCGTTTTCTGAATTTCTCCAAAAAAATGGATTTCCGCTATTTTCGAAATAAACGGTCCAATATCGAACAACTTGCATTTCGTTTATATTACGTTGTTAGCCATTAGTCTTTCAACACCGATGAAACGCTCGTGTAGAACACTGGTTGACGCTCATTTAAGAAGGATGAAGCGCTAAGCATTTGCAGTGCTCGCCATTAAGCCAGATTAAACAGCTCTCCGCGACAATGTCATCTGTGCAGAGCGACACCCAGACGGGGCCGTGCATATCGTCGAGCGAATTTTCTGTTTCTGTTTCTGTTTCTGTTTCTACGGAATGCAAATACGTGAGCTCGTTCTCCCCTTCGCCGTCTATGTTTCGCGTATACGTATGTATAATACTCATTTAAATCAGCGTATAACATAAGAGATAAGAATGTCCGACAGGATGATTAACGCAATCTTTTTTTTTCATGCTCGTTCGAAAAAAATCCTATTATTTCTTATCAGTTCCAGTAATTGCAGAATTCACTTGTAAATTTTTTCAGAATTCTCTTTAATTTCCCATTGTTTCCTTTATCTTAAAAAACTGAAACAGGACAAATATTTTTATTTTTATTGAACGGAACTTTTTCTGTTCTGCGTATTTTATCGATGAGCTGTGTAGATAACAAATGTAAATTATTATTTATTATTTATTTATTTATTTGCCTTACGCGTTTGGATGGTTTTCGGTTACATCATCCTATACAGTATCTTATCTTATCTCATGCGCCATTCACACCACAAAATCTGTTTTCCTGCACTTATTATTTCGTTAGATTAGAATTAAAACCAAATGTAAACTTTATATAGATCTCAACTTAAACTCAACTTGAACTTAAACGTGTTCAACAAAAACGTATCTTAATATTAGATCTATTCTTTTTACTACACCATATTCTGGTTCTACTTCTATTCTCTTCTATTCTAATGTTCTGCATGTAGTTCTAATAATAAATGTAAATAACTTAGTCGTTATTAATAATTGTTTCAACAAGCTTATCAAAGTAATTTATGTTAGCAATTATACAAGTAAATAGAAAAAGCTTTTAATCTGTTCCACAAATACTTTTTGTTCGCACAATCTGTTTTATATAAATTTGTTAACTTAAATGCAATTCTGTTTAAATATAATCCAATTCTGATGTAATATATGTATGTTATATAACTCTGTTCTTGTTAAACATAATTCTGTGCAATTTTAAATAAGGAATGTGAAAAGTTGGAAGAAAAATTCATAAAACTGCTATACATAAGACGCGGAAGCTTCTAATAAGAGGCTCTTAAATCTGTCTGCACATTGAAAATAAGCCGCTTCATTTACTCCCGGTTCTAATAATCGTGTCTACTTTTGACGAGGAATTAACTACATATTAAGCCGTTTTACGCGTCTTTTATGTCAAATGAATTCCATTCATTTAGCTTTATTCCACATGGATGCTTGGAAAGCTCCTCGTGCACTTTACTTGAACTAATACGTACTAGCTTCTGCTTATACAGCAAGGACTTGACTATTCAAATTTCCGGAAATACACAGTTAGGATATGATACGTGAATAACTGAAGCACTTCGATAACACCGTAAGTGGTAATTTGCGCGAAAATTCGAAGGATTCTTTTTTCCAAAGTAGGTCGAATATTGCGAAGAACAAATGACTGTGTTTCTTTCACGTGCATTAATAATTCGTGATAATATTTACCATTTACGAGAAAAACGTTGGTCCATAATCGCCTAACAATTAGTTATACAATATATCTGTGCAATATTTATATTATTTACATCCACTTTTCAATCACTTTGTATCTTTCTCTAACTTCTAATCTCACTTTTTTAATTATCACTTTTCCTCTTCTATTCTAACAATAAGTTATTTCCAAACGTCTACTCTGGATTCTATTATCCCTGTTCCTGTCACTTCTGTATTCTTTGCACATTCTTCTTATATTATCCCTATCTGTCTAATTTCTCTGCTCGCCAACATGTATCTTAATGTGTATCTGACAACAATGCTATTATATAAATGTTGTGTATTCAACAATGTTATTATATAAAATTAAGGAGTTTTTCAAATTTCATTATCCAGAAATGTGTTTATTTATATTTCGTCGTGTATTAGTTTGAAGTAACTAAAATAAAAAACTAACAGTTTGCATCTCGTTGCAATGCGCTGACAGCAGAGTGTAGATTCGCGGTTCAACTGTCCCGTACAGCGAAAGGATTAATGCTGATGTATATTCCGTGTACGGAATGCGCTATGCGTCCATCACATCTGTCATACACGCCACACCTGCCACGCCCTCGGATTACATAATAATATAAATAATAAAATGTAAAAGTAGGGAAATTAAAAAAGAAGGGAAAGTAAATATATATATATATATACATTTGTTAAAAAATTATTATTGTGGTGTGTAAATACAAATGGACTTATGCTTATATACGAGTATTTAAACGAACTGAAAAAAATGTATGTAATATGAAAAATTACTTTCTTTTCCTATATACATGAGATATTTTTATATCAATCTAATCCAGGAAAATAGCAAAAATATTACCATAAAAATTATGTATGTTGTATCTTCTTTGTTTAATCATTTAATAATTATATTATTATTAAAATATTCATTATGTTTAAAGATATGTTTATATTGTTTGCATGCACAGTAAAACTATGCATTTTAACGCACAAAGGAACCTTCTTTAATTCTTCTGGTCATTATTAGTGATAAGGTAAAATGAATATTTGTATCACTTAATTTTCCCTTCTCTACTTTAGAAATAACAGAGAAATTGAAAGAAATTTTCATTTTTTTTATAAATATCTTTCTAATACGAAATCCGATAAATAATATTTCCTGCAGAATTTTCTTCTCTTTTCCATTAAAAAGAAAAAAGACAAATTGTCCTCTAAATGATCTCGAAGGCGGCTAAAAATATAAAACGCGAATAGCATATTTCGATTTCTCTCTCTAAACCGTGAAGCCTTTGTTTCAAACATTTTTCCGCAAAATCAGTAATTTTCTTGATAATTGAACGCAAAGTCTTCAAACAAACGCCATATATAACAGAATGTAATAATAGATATTAAACATTTGCTGCAATAAAACATAAAGTTCTTTATGGGATAGATAGTCAATTTTCTTATACTAGCAAGCTTTTTTAGCAACACTAAATTCACGATATTGGTTTCCTGGTAGCAATCGTGTCTCTGTTGTACTCGCAATTCGCGCCAACGTTTTATAGACATTGCAGTCGGCTTCTTCAAGGCGGAATCGAAACAGTTTGAGAAATTGTTCCCGCGAAACCAATATCATGACATCTCACCATCGCGAGAGTCTGAAATCTAAAATACTAGATTCAATATAAATTTTATCGTCATATCTGTATTTCATAAAAATGAAATAATAAATTCAATACGAATAACTCTTTTGATCATTGATTTTGTAAATGAATATTTAATTTAACATATGTTTAAAATAATAAACTAGAAAACTATTGTTATATTTGATATAAAAAAATATTTTTCGTTAAAAATCTCTTTAAAATATTTTTAAAAATACGGGATAAATTGAAAATGCCTTTTAATGATCGGCAAGTCGCTTTATATTGTTCCCGTTTTATGCTGTAAATTATACTTGCAAAAACTTGCGTTTAATCCCGTTATTTCAAACTTTTCTTTATTTTACTTCACGTCTGTTTTACTGAATATCCCCGCTGTCTTCCGATGCAATGTTTCCGTTCCATTCGATTTGTATGGATAATTAAATTGCAGGAATTCTATCGATTTATCCGCCCAACCTTTTGTGATTCTGTTTTTCGTTAACCACGTGCAAAATCGATCGCCTCTAGTACGCGCGATTGAACAGTGTTTCAAATGAGTTTAATTAACTTCATTCCAACGAAAGCAAAGAACATTATATCTTTGTAGATCCTTCATGCATGTTCCAAAATGTCTGCGATTTAATTTCATGATAAATTCCTTCGTCTTACATTAACAACAATATCCTTAATAAATAAATCGATATATCTGTTCAATTATCTTATAAAATTCTGGAATTGAATTCTTCAATATGCGTGTACATATGTTCACTGCCGGCGATCTCATTAAGATTAAGTATTAAGATATTCGCTTGTTATCGATTGGAAAATTCTAATAAATTTCACATCATTTATTATCGTACATTATAGGACATGCATGATGCGAATGAAATAAAAGGTTTCTAATAAAATAACTAGAAAATAAAAACAATAAAGACACTCAATTTATGGTAAGTTCATATTTTGTTAAATAAACGTGATAGAATATATTCAAACAAAAATAACTCATTCCTTTTGTATATAAATCCATATTTGCATATTTCTTATCAAATAATTCAGTCACACACACAAGCGTATTTTTCTATTCCTCAAGTAATTTCTATAGCATTTGTCGAAATCTGTACTCCAGTGAAAGAAGAATAAATTCATTATCCAATGCAGTAACACGAAGTATCCTACTGTTTACGGTCGACGGTGTGTTTCAAATTCAAAAGTTTAGCGTTGAGGAAACAAGACGTAAATAAAAAACGCAGTACGTAACATGTTAATTCCTCTTAAAACTAATTTTCAAACTTGATGTCGCGATCAAGCAATCATGATATAAAATCAGCTGCCAGAGTATTTGCGTAGCTGCACGAAATTCTAAGTGAAATGTATTCCTCTATCTGCACGAGTTAACAGCGTCTTTCGTTGACCGCTTGCAGTATCGACTAGTAGTCACAGTTCACAGTGGTAGCAGGCGTAACAGCTACGTACTCTTTCGCGGCGAGTGGATTTAATTCACTTAACTCGTTCTGCACGGGGGTGGAACTCGTTACAAGTGCCGGTTTAATTGCGTAAGCCAGTTCCCGTATCTGACCATTAAAAGCTCAAACGGAGCGAACTTATAGCTTCGCGATCCACGGTGCACGGCAAAGAAATGAAATCGAAGCGATGTTTTTCTTTCCTTTTTTCCTTCGTTTGCCATGACTCTTCTTTCTTGCGACTCGTTTGCTCGTTCGCTGCCTTTCTCTGCAATAGAAGCGCGAGGCTCGGCTGCGAATCGTGTTTACAAACAGCGTATTCTCAAGTTTCGAACGTCAACAGGATGAAAAGGAAAGTCGAGCAAGTTAAAGTTTCAATCATCGCGGATCGTATTTCGTGACACGAATGAAGTTAGCATCGACGTATAACAATCGGTCAAATTAATATTCTCACGTACTTTGAAACATAATAACACTTCTACAATTGCACCAAACGACTGGAATTTTTTTGATAAGTTAGAAGGATCAGTTTACGGGATAAACCGTAAAAAGATTTCGAAAAAGTCGCAATACATTAGAGATTTTATTTTGGAGGATATTGAGTTTGGAGATTTGTCGAGTGTAGCTGAATTTGATTAATTCCCGACAGAATAGGAAAGAACAGTCGGTAGCAGGCTATTTTACATGTGAAAATAAGTAAAAAAACGTGGAATACAATTTTTTCGTTTAAACCCTCGCTCTCAGGAAAATCGGATTTGAACATATTTAATCAAGAGTTAGCCCTGTACGCGCGTGTTCGACCAACTTTTACATTCGATTTTCTTCGAATCAGGATCTGAAACGAAAAGTTTCTTTTTTTGGCTTTAACGTTACTTATATACTATAAAATATTAGTGTCTATCGTAAACATATGATTTTGCAATGGATCTTATTATTATTGATAGATAAACAGAAGCATAAACAGAAGTATTTATTACTCGTATTTTCCAATCACGCTACAAATGTTATTAATTGTATTTGATAATGCAAATTTTACAACATTGAAAAAATTTCATTTCATATTAAAATTTCTTTACTCTCAAAATTAATCACTGTTTCATATCGAGAAGGTAATATATCGAACAGTTGGCTTTTCCAGTAAATTGAGTTTGATTTTGCATAAAGCGGAAAGATACGTGAAAACGTTTAAAAATTTCATTGACGGGACAGTTTATTCCCGTTGTTTTATATTATTATTCAGAGAATTTTATGGAAATTCGGTAAAAAAATTCATCAAAAAAGCCGAGTAAATAGGTGACCGTGTAGAAATGGGAACTGCACGCTGATAGCAAAGCTAGCCGATTGCATACAGCTGAACACGTATTCACCACGTGTTATTTCCTCACAGCCGATAAACGAAGTTTCGAATAACCTCATCCTGCCGTTGACCATCCTATGGACCAAAACATACGACTGCAGTTCTTTCCTGATGCCGGATATTACAGATATTGGTCGATGCGGGAAACACGTAGCGCGATAAAACACATATCGAAATTTAATTCGAAACGGCATGCATCAGCTACTGTGCAACAGCTTTGTTCCATTGAACACACGCGGAATTAGAAAAACGATAATGGATAAAACATATGTAGGTAGAGGAAAGTGGTCAAAAATGGAATGTCATTTTATTTCTTGAATGTCTTACAGAATCAATCGTAATAAAAAAAAAAAAGGAAACATTTTGTCGGGTGTTCGATCATACATTTATGTTCAATTTAAAACCATCTGTATACTTTAACGCTTTGAACCATTTTCAATATCGAAGTGACATTAGAAAGACAATAGTTGTACCTAATATACTGAATTTACTTTTTCATAGAAAGCAGAGAAAAAATAGATTTATCCTTCTTTTGTAATAAAATTACGTGTTAAATGAATTATATTGAAAAATAGCTATCAGCGATAGGCGTTGGTTCAAACTTTGCACCAGCACATTTATGATCGCTTGAAGGTGGTCTGCCGCTTTAAGGTACTTCATTTTCTTATCTCCAGCCATTTTTATGGCTTTTGTTTGTTCCATAGTTTTCTTCTTGTTTTTTTTTTCTTCTGATGGAAGAAAACTTGGTATAAATAAAACGACTTAGAAAAGTTAAAAGCAATCCAAATATGGAATATTCCAAAATTGGACCACTTGGTGTCAATATTTGGAATTTTACAAAGTTAAAAACACGATATTCAGCTTGTAAATATTGTACTTACGAGTAGCACAGACAAATGTATCATAGACAACGACAAAAAGCACAAATAGTAAGATAATAAACAAATACTGTTTCTTTAACGATACAATTATTTTAAACATTGCTTTCTAAACTACTCGAAATTTGACTTCTTCTTTAACACGTCAACTGCCATACAAATTTTATCTATTTTCCTGGGAGTTATGATTGATCGAAATATAATACAATACACTATAACATTTAATTTTTTCAAAATATTATATATTCTGTTTTCTGCACATATTTTCTCTGACAATGTTGTTTAAGTCACTCGCATTGTTCTAAATTTGTTAGTCCATGAAATTTATCTTTTTTAATCATTGTAAAAAATTTGGTAGCGTTGGTCATCGATAGCCATCGTATCAACGTGTTAATATTACTTTTTGTTTCATCGAAACCTTTTATTTTCTTTTTTTTTTTATCAGCATCAAATAATTCAAGGAACAAATATGTAAAGCTCCTATTGACAGTTAAAAAATACAATTGTTTAAAAAAACATTTCATGAAATACTATCCTGACTCTGTTAGCTTGAATTGTTTTTTCTGTTGAATTTTATGTGGTTTTTATATGCAACATAAAACACAATAAAATACTCGTGTACATGCACTACGCGATGCAAGTAACTCAGTTTTATATGTATGGCACGATCAAATGCAAGTATTTCTACGTATAACAATACAAATTAACAAGTTAAATCACGTAAAGAAAAGATATATTGCAAACAGAGAAAATTCCTTTTTTAATATTTACAAATTATATTGTTTTATCTTATATCCTAATGTATACATCATAAACATTGAAATGTGAGTTGGTGATATTTCAAATTTGTATTCATCAATAGAAATGACAAACAAATGAGGAAATTTTACAAAGCTTTAAATAATAACTCTGTTTCACCATCATTTGCATATTCACGTCGTATTTGAAGTTACGTTAGTATAAAATATCTAGAATACCTTTGGTAATTCTGTTTTTATTTTAACATACCTACCTGATACTTTATCCTTGTATCAGATATTTTAAAAAGTTCCTGCAGTTTGTATATTATATACCAACTTTGTATATTATATACTAACTTTGTGAAAGTTTTTATCTCATATGCATATCTTTGTGATAATTATATTAATGAATTCGATGCAAGTTCTTCGCGAGGGTAAACTTCCATAACGAAAATCTTTCGTTTTCATAATCATAAAGACTGATCACCATCATATGTTTTCAAATAGAGGATTTGTTACTGAAGTACAATATGGTGATATTCTTGTTCAGTTTTCTACTTCAGTAACCAATCCTCTATTTCAAAACATATGATACAGCGTATGAGTAAATAACCATATACAGGGTGGTTGGTAACTGGTGGTACAAGCGGAAAGGGGGTGATTCTACGCGAAAAAAGAAGTCGAAAACATAGAATAAAAATTTTTCGTTTGAGGCTTTGTTTTCGAGAAAATCGACTTTGAATTTTCGTTCGGTACGCGTGCGGTACGTTATAACGGATCTCACTGTAGATCGTTGTCTCGATGGAAAAATTAAAAAAAAACATTTCCGCTTGTACCACCAGTTACTAACCACCCTGTATAAACCATAATAGAATGCATATTTAACATGAACATCAAAGTAATACGAATGTCAGAATCGACTAAAGACAGCGGTGCAAACGATGGATATAAACGCAGGAAACATATAATCCTGTTATAGAGTGTTCAAGATCATGTGGGCATAACTTCACTGATAGATATGTCACATCAAAATGAGGAAAACAGTGTTCGATATTGTAGTATCGTGGACGAGGGGCCTGGGGCGGGGGGTGTCGGGCGAATTATAAACAAGCGGTTGCGGAGCATGTGCGTGGTGGGGATAAGACAAAAGATATGAGGCTAAGACACAAGACAAGGGATTACTAAGGGACATGGACGAATTAACCCCTTGGCCTACACGCTATCTGCGGATCGCGCGAGCCATAGTAAGCAAGAAGTTCAGTCGTGTGCCCTTAACTGGCGCAAAATGTATACTTCTTATGACATGGATATTTAGGGGCTACAAAAGGAATTGTGAAATAATAAACAACGTTTGAGGACAAATAGTGTTTTTAAGACGTCTAGGGCGTGATCATGATCAATTGATCAGTTAACAAAAACAATTTATCATTTCAAAGTGGATAACGAATCACTAGCAATTTGTAAATTGCCACGAGTCAGATTCGTGGGTTCCGTTTATGGCACAAATCCCTTACCACGAGTCTCGCTCGTGGTTATAGGCCAAGGGGTTAACAGCAGTGTTAGTTGAGAAATCAGAGAGTGCGAATTGCGTTATCGAGAGAGAATTGGATCCGTGATGACAAGAGTTGCAAAGTAATTACCTAATTGTATTAATTATGATACGTTATTGTGATTAGTTCACGTTAAACAACCATCGTTTCCTGTTTAATCAACATGTGTTTAATCCATTTATTATAAATAAACTAATTGTAGTAAAGATCCTACAATATTGATCTTGTTTTTAAAATACAACTAAATTTCTGTTTTCCAATAATTCTTTTCATAAACTGACTGAAAGTTCTTCATTTAATTGTTTATGAATAACGTTTGATGCATCGTGTACGATCTTATAAACACTCCCTTACATCTTATAGACATTCCCCCATAACGTTCCTAAACCAGCTAAGTCGTATCATTCATAATAGCAGTACGTGTATAATAGAACTCTGTTTGTATGAATCTGTCGAGAGACGAGTTGGTTCGTATGACCAGGTCGTTCGTACAATAGAAGTCCACCAATTCCTCCCCGCCAACTATGATTTTTCGTTCGGTTAATAGGATTTCACGTTCATATAAGAGGATTCCGCGAAACATTTGCTCCTAAGTACATAATAATGTTGCAGACTGCGTAGCACGAGAGTGTATCATGTAACGCGTGCGTCTGCTGTTTACATCTTATCTACTTTCAGACATTCACATTAGAAGTGGACTGATGCTCGGCGGTACTTGAGATAATAGAAGTTCAGCTAAAAAGTTCAGTTAATTAGCCACCACTAAAAGTTACTTCGTATAACCGGAATTCCGTGGTATCAAGTGCCTGATAGCGACTTTACATTTCATAACGTTAATAATAGTGGCAGATTATACAAACGCATAAATGGCAGACGCATTTAATGCGCGGGCTTTCTGAGCGGAATGCCTAGACGTCTAAAAGCTCGCATTCGAGCCGACTTCTAGGAATCTCTGTAAAGGCAGGTGAACAATTGATACGATACAAAAACGGCTATGTCTCTATGTTATATGAAATCTCTTCCCTTATTATACACATGTTCCTAAACATCTTGTATGATCGATGACATGTTCGTTTCGATATCGAAAATGTAAGCTCTTCACAGTCTAAAGTCCAAACAGAGTTCAGGGTTGATTATTTTCTAGCAGCTTGTCAGGTCTATCTTCTTTTTCTGCAAATATTCTAACAGACCTGTAAATGTTTCAATTTACGAATCAACGAATCAGATTGCAGATTCGTACGCGTTATTTTCTACAATGCTCGGTGCTCCCTTTTTCCAATTTTATGGCCAGGCAACTGCACAAACGTACACTTGTTCGGCTGACACATATAGAATTGGTCTGTAGAAAAGAAACTTGTGAATAGGAAAGAGAGGCGGGGCGGGCGTTGTGAAGTTACACGGATGAGACAGCAGGAAATCTGACGTCGAGTGGAAATGTCACGCCAACTAGAAAACACGGGATGACGTGTGCGACCCGTTCGACCCGGGAGAAAACCGCGTAGCTATGCGAATTTCTCACCGCATTGAAAAGCCCGGGCACGATGGCGAAGCCGCGCGCGCTGTGAGACGAGGACGTGCCGGTTAAAAGGAAAGTGGAAGAAAGACGCGTCGAGGGAAACTTGCCATCGCTGACTGCGACCCGTTGGGATGGAAACTGATATTTTCAAGGTACCCAAGCACCTCGCCAACAGAGTAACTCGAAGAATCGCCAGAGTGTTCGAGCGACTGAGTGACAAAATCGAAGCCTGGCTATCTTTCTCTGCATGCTTCCCGCTAGAAGAAAAGAAGCTGCTAGAGAAAAGACACCGACACGTAAAAGGAAGAGAGATTCTCGGCTCCTCCTTTTGTACTTACTAGACAGTTCCGTAGAAATGGTTCGTTCTTTCGTCTTGAGTTCTCTTTGTACCATCTCCTTGTCCGCAGATGCCTTTGTCGTTTACGCTTTTACACGAAAGTACCATTATTTCTTCGTAAACCTCAGATTCGTTACGGTTATTTCGATTTGTAGCCGTTATTAATAGCTTCTCGTGCACGCGAAATAGGTTAATTATTCTCTAACGAGGTTTTATGGTTCTTCTGCTGAAAATAATACGTTTGTTTTTAAACTTGGTAATAAATGAAAAAATAGATACGGCAAATCGTTATACTCCACGAAAGAACTTGACACGCGTCGAAGTGTAAATATTTAGAAAGCATTGGTTCTTGCTCGCAGGTATAGAATCTTTATTTCGGCGGTGTTGCCAAGAAATGGACTCGTTTCTACGGCAATAACGTACCTAATCCCTTGCCTTGCGATTTAAGTTCCAATAGCGCGTGCCACAAGCAACATGGTCGGTCACGCGTCGAGCCATTTCACGGTTTGGCTGAGCGCTCCAAGTTGTGCAAATCGCACGTGTCTTTTGATATATAAATACACGTGTAAGGTACAACTAATTTTATTTCGCAACATGTTTGATAAATAATTACTATCAATTGATCATTGAACCAGAAAGATTTATTACCTTGAAGTAAATAACAGATCAATAACATCGACGTACCACGTTTCTCGCACGTGTTGTTTATGTTTGGCCCGATCCACGTACCACGTCTCTCACACGTGTTTATGTTTGGTCCGATCGATGTACCACGTCTCTCACACGTCTACTGTAGGTTAAGGGGTTTAACCCTCTCATGTTTCTCTCGCTTCTCTTTGATTTTGGTATCGTTCATTCCCACGTGCTATATCAAATTATCCTATAATTTTCTAACCCGTACCATACTATCTTTGAATAGCAGACATCGTAGGCAAGTGAATTTTGCATAGAGAGACATGTACAAGGCCTCAAGGTTGACGATGTGATCCGGCAGGGAACATAGCTAAAATATTAAGACATCCATGGAACGTAGAGCCGCTCGTAGGAAAGGAAGAGTCGGTAGGCTATCTCGGACGATGGCTTAAAGTGCAAAGGAATTATTCTTTCGCCAGGTCACTGTCCCCGCCCGACGGTGTTCCCGAAAAAGTCTGCCTTTACGAGAATGGTTTAAAAATTTATGGAATTTTTGAGTGCTTCTCCTCTATACAGCCAGCCCTTCCGCCCCATGAAGATAAAGAGCACTTGTCCGTGTTTTTTATGTACGCATACCTCCACCGACCTACGAATCTCCTGTCAGAACGTGTACTCTCCCTTATAGAACTTAGGATAACCTCTAGGAGTTCGACGGACGACGCAATATGTGCCAACGACGAAGTTGCCTTACGGGTTTTGTCTGCGGGGTTGGCAAACAGCATGCATCGGAAAGCACTGAGAGGTAGCCGAACTCAGCTGCGTAGTTGCTTGACCTACATGGCTCTCTCATGTTGCTTGCTTCGCTTCTACGGAAATTTTAACTGGGAAACCACGATTTTCAACCGACTTGAACAGGATATTCAACCTTCGACATAAAATTTATTTTTTTTTCTTTTTTCTTATTCTGACAAACTTTACAATCTGTTCTATTAGGACATTGGTCAGCAAATCTGTGCAAATCTTCCAGGTAAGTTGATTGTATAGAGTTGCTTGACTGGGTCGTTAGAACGATTGTCCAATCTGGTTTTGTATTTGTCGCTCAAGCGTATAATTTCCTCGACGACTGATCTGATTTTCAGATTTTTACGGAGTTTGTCATTTCGCAATACCACGGTACGTTTACTATGATCCTGGACACGATAGATGGCAAAGCTTCGAATTTACCGATGTGGCCGTTAGCTGTCATGCGTTTAAGTAATAGATAAATTAATTAATTAATTTAAGAGAACAGGCCAGAAATAATCGACAAGATTGATAAGACAGTTTAATGGATGATGTTTAATTTCATAAGAGACACATTTCATATTCGCCAGTTTAATGGTAATTATGGGAAAAGAAACGGGTAAATAAATATTTAATAAAAAGTATTCGTTATGTTTTTGTATAAAAATACAAAGTAAAAGTTTGATATGAAACGTAAATATTCTCTGCATTTATTCAGAAAAATGCAAATATGTTTTTAAGGATTTACTCGTTCTGCTCTTCTGACTTCGTTCTCTGTATTTATGTATTTATCAAACAAACATGAAGATAACAATATGTTTAATAAGAAAATATGTTTTCAACAAGGATTAGGGAATCTGGCAAACTTTCATTTTTACTTTATTTTAATGTATGATTTAATAGTCCAATTAAGACTATCGACAAACCCTGCTACGTTCTGCATATTTAATTTTCCATTACTGTCGTATTTCCAATTATGTTTTTCTAACGTTAAAGAGTATCTTCAATGTGGACGAAATATGAAAAAATGGCCAATTAGTACGCATGATTTTTCACTTGAATTTTACGTTAAACACCTTATTAATATGCATGATTTCTCGTTTTAATTTTACGTTAAATGGTTCAATCGTGTATCTGTGTTCATTCGCATGTTTGTTCGTTATAAACTACAAAATAATAATAATAAAATGTCCTTATTTCATTTAACACTTAGTTTTTCACTGCTCTGTATATCGGTAACTTGGAGAAGAACGATGCGTGAGAAGCAGCATTTCAGGTAGCACGACATATGGTCCTTCTCGTCTACGTTACGCGGGAATTTTGATTAGCCTAGTCGTAAAATTCAATCGTGGCGAGATTCCGAAGGAATAACCTACATTTACACGTCATAATGCAAAATAATGCTGGCGAAGGGCTACCAGACAACGATATGGCAACGTGTAATCAGATACCATGCAGGATGAAGAAGTCTGTGAATGATCAGCTCGGCGAAGGAAGAACGCGAAAACCACACGGCGCAGTTTCGTACCTTTAAACCCCGCATCAAGTTTTTCGAACCGTGACAACTTCGGTTAAAAGAAACTGGCGTCTGGCATTAAGATTCCTGATGATTCTCTGCCGACGATTCGATATGATCTAAATTGTAGAGAGTGCTGCGCGATTCAGAACTGCTATTAAATTCCCGAGTCGTCTTGAGAAGGCTTCTTTCGAACGTGGACGAGGTATATTTTACTTAGCACGAAGGTATGCAAACGCAGATGAATATTTCGTTCCATAGTTCCAGCCGAGTCAGATCACGCGCGCTAAAGTCATTCTTATTTTTTGATACAAGAATTTCCTTCCTCTTTTTGGTCTTAACGTTACTCCGACTTCGAAGGACATTAGTACAGGGTATTTATGCAAATTTACACTTTAATAAATATAATTAAAATAATGGAATGCGCACCAGAGTGTTTTTTATCTTTTCATACCTTATATCTTGATGAATTTTCTTCTTTTCCTTGGTTTTAATGTTACTTCGACTTCGAAGATCATTAGTGCGTGTACTTATGCGTTTAATAAATATAATTATGAGAATGGAATCTCGTGGATGGAAGATTGTTTTACCTACTATATATCACAGAGAGTAGTCCATCTGAGTCAGATCATGTCCACTAGACTTGAGTCGTTCTTATTTTTTCATACAGGAATTTCCTTCTTCTTTCTTATTTTAACGTTACTTCAGCTTAGAAAGTCGTTAGTGGACTGTAGGTACTCATGCAAATCTATATTTTAATGGATATAATTAAAAGAATGGAATCTAGATAGAAAATTGTTTTACCTACTAAACATTATGGAGAGTAGTTCATCCGAGTCAGGTCCTGTACGCTAGAGTCAATCTTATTTCTTGATATAGGAATTTTCTTCTTCCTCTTTGTTTTAACGTTACCTCAGCTTTGAAAGTCATTGGTAGGCTGTGGGTAATTATGCAAATTTATATTTTGATAAATATAATTAAAGGAATGGAATCTGGCTGGAAAATTATTTTACCTACCAAATATTAGACATAGAGAGTAGCTTACTTTCGATATTTTATATACTTTTGCATGTTATGTGCATTTTCGCTGTTTCAAATTTTCCATAGATGCATAAAAATCCGCGATCCAGTCATTAACAAAATTGTATTAAATAATAATCAGGTATTGCGTGTTTTAAAAACTTTTGCAGCATTCCAGCACACCGACTGAAAATTGTTAAAATTTTACTTGCCAATTTCCTCTACCATTTTTATAATTAATTGCCGGTGCATTAACATCGGGCATTCGCAATCCTAAATCCAAATAATTTATAAATAGCCATTGTTCAGACACGCAACCCTTTCAGGAGTAGCGTTGCAATAGGAAGGAAGTATGCAAATTAAAAAAAATGTCTTTTTTAGTGGTTTTTATTTAAAAATGTACTAAATGGAAGAAACTAATTTTCATAATCAGGAATCATTAAATCACTGAATGTAATATCAATATACTTAATATACTATTTATATTATAATTTAATTTATTTATACTATACTAATGTATTAATTTAGTTCTAATGCTTTCAGAATTTACTAACACTTTATCTTATAATCTTTATCTTATAATCATTAGAGAATTGCCTTTCTTGCCTTCGTTAAATATTTCTTCATCCAAAAAGCTTAGCCAAGAAAACGGAAGAGACATTGGCCGAATGGATACGTTGCGATGAGTCTGCCAGGTTTTTATTCTCAGTAATATGAGTTCAACAATTGAACGATACCTAATTACAATTTTAGCGCGTGTGCTCAATAATATACAGGTTTCCTTGTATTGCATTCTATTATGTGATGCGTAACATGTTAACGTGCAAAACTGATCGATCGCTTGTCTTGATCTCATTTTACACGTTTTAAAATTGTCAAACTTTAAACTATCAAATAAAGAAAAGAATACAATGTAACAGCTCTTCTTTGTGTTTAATACATTACACTTTGCCTGACTAGGTAAGTCACAGTGCAATTACCAACATATTTCTTCGAATAATTGCATCGTTACTTGTTATCACGATATATCGCTTTCTAGAAATGTTAGAAAATATTTCTGTCAATTATCTTTGACGCATGATATAAATATTAACTTTTATCTACAAAGTAGCGTTCATTTTTTTTTTTCATTTTTTTCGCTCTGTTTACTTCATACTTCAACTGCACTTTTTTTTTTAAACTTTCGCATCATATTGCCGATAAAAGATTGTGCTTTTATAATTCCTTGGAATGTATAAAACGATGTCCAGTAAATATTCTTGATGCCTGAGTGACACAAAAATTGGCCATTTTCTACCATCCTCCTTTAAATAAAATTTTCCAAATATTTCGCACCATTGTTACGATTCATTTCGTAGCATATTCGATTCGGAAACAGTGATGAATAATGGAAACTCGAAGTGGGATTTAAATGTTTCTTTTTTTTTTTTCTTTTTTATCTCATTGGACAATCTCTTTTGTATCGGAAAAAATTCAATCGAGCGCTTGTCGCTTTTCCTTCGTTTCATTTGAGTTTAATTTGAATTCAGATATTGCGTTTCTGTAATTTTCATTACGTTCCATTCGTTGTCTCCTTTCGGCTCTCCATTATACCGCAATCTAGAAACAGACATTGGAGATATCACCGAGCAATATGAATTGATTTGCATATTCCAACCCCCAAGACAATCGAATCCAATTATACTGCTTCGCTGGTCATGATCGCGGACTTATCCCCGGTGTTAAATCACCTAAATCCTGCTTTCACGGTTATCACGATCAGATTAGATCCCCGCGAAATTCATATGACATCTATAATATATTCGTTCGTTTTATCCAAAGAATTTTATAAAGCACGAACACCTGCGGTATATAAACGACGCGCATAATTTCGATTTTTAAACTCGAATTTTAATGGTACGTAGATCATATACACTCATTAAGAAGCGTGAAACAAATAATCAATTTCTTTGTCAAATATTATTTATTTATGTGGGATAGTGTGACATCAGGGAAGGACGTGGCGCGAGGGGTACTTGTTTATTAGCGTTGTCAAGATATGTTGACGTTGTCAAAGAGTGTTGTGAGCGTCACCAAGGTATGTTTGGGAAAAAAATGAGCATGGAAAACATTGTAACGAGAGTTGAGAGAGTCAGAGTTGAATTTATCGTTCTCGTGTGAAGATCGTTGTGTTGTTGTGTCGTAGAAGTAGTGAATAACGAATACGTGAAACAGGGTATTATATTCGTGTAAGTGCAAACGATATTATATTAATCATACTGTTACCTACAAACTAATAATATAACATTCCTACATTTATTTATTATTGTTTAGTCCGTGCTTTTCGGCTTTGGACGAGCTTTCGGTTTTACATCCCTTTTACCTATTTCGCTTCTGATATATCTACCTCCCCTCTTATCCATTTTATTATATTGCGCTCCCTTAATTATTCTGTCTCTAAAAACTAAAAACTACTAACTGATGTCTGAGAAATAATTTTATTAGCTGCAATTGTAGTCCTTTTTATCTTTTATCGATACAGTACGGGAATTACATACTTCTAATTTATAAAGTAGAAAATCCTTAAATAAGGAACAAGCGATATTTGATTCTGTGTTGTGAAAAAGGTAGTAATTGTAAAAGTTTCAGATGCTCAACATAATAATCAAAATATTTGTTAGTTTATATTATTTATACTTCTGCTGTTCTCACTGCCTTGAATTAAAATTGTGATAATACCTCCAATTGAAAATATTTATATATCGATCCGAAATGGCATTATTTTATACATATTTTATACAACGTAATCCGCATATACAGTCATCAATGAGGTTTGATCGCATATGTGTATGTATCACATATGTATAATGAAGTTTGAGTTACCAGCACATTTGTGTACCTAAGTTTTATTTACTATTATTCTTATTGTCCTTGTAATCCTTATATCCGTATGTATACATATAGCAATTACTGAATAATTGAAATTAATATTTATATTTTTGTGTAAACAAGCCGCATTTAACGAAAACGTCGTACCTTTTATGACATACATTTTACTATTATTTATTATTATTGCTTAGTCCGTGCATTTCGGCTTTGGACGAGCTTTCGGTTTTACATCCCTTTTACCTATTTCGCTTCTGATATATGTCAAAAGATTTTACGTAGAATAAATTTGAAATTTCGAAGCCTACAATGTATACGTGATATATACATATTATACATAGAGGTTTTTCATGGTATGTGTCGAAATATTTTCTTGCACCAGCGTAACATATATCCTTTTTTCAATTTATCGTTTTACCGTAACAGAGAATAATTTGTGTTCCAAGTTGCCCGCTATACGAACTAACGTCACTGTGTCAGCAAGCAGACATTGCTTAAAAAGTTAATAGAAACACACGTAGTAAAAAAGCCTATTAAGACGCGTTGTACGATACATTAATCATTTTACAGTTTCTCGATGAAGATTACGAGAAAGAAAACGAGCTACATTAATTTCGATGGTATCCATAATACGTGTACTTTCAAATAATCATCAAACTGTTTCATAAAGAAACTGATTAATCGCTCTACATTTCCTAATGTATGAAATTTACAATCACCAGATTACGTAATAGCGTCTGAAACTTGTTCTATTTTGCTGCACTATGATTGTTAGCAAACATCTGGCAAGCTGTAGTCCGAGTTTAAGATGAAATTAACAGAGATTGGATGTCATATTGGAATATTATGATTTCCGTGAACTACAATTCTGTTAATCGGAGATAGCAACAAGTGGTGCATCAACACAAGTTACACGTGTGCCATGAAGACATAAAGCTTTACTACTAACCGCGA
The DNA here is from genome assembly GCF_040668555.2 of Bombus flavifrons. NCBI lineage: Eukaryota > Metazoa > Arthropoda > Insecta > Hymenoptera > Apidae > Bombus > Bombus flavifrons. The sequence goes on along the minus strand of NC_138445.1, from coordinate 1,088,388 downwards.
TACAACACGAGCAGTGATAAATTGCTTGTAAGACGAGCATTGGGTAATATTGGAAACACGCTATATTTCTTCCAGACGCTTCTACGACATAATGACACGAAGAAATTTATTGTTCTCTTTAGTAAAGATACTCACAGTGACTACAAAAGGCATTTATACACCATTGTGTCTATTGTAGCATTTATATAGCAATTAATAGACTTCAAATACATCTGAGGTGGATATTAAACGTGTTGCTTTGTTTAATAAAGATACGAGTGATAAAATTGTAATAGTCAATCATATTAAAATCATTTTAACACGTTGGTCGTCCAGCGTGATTCAGCTAAGTTTCCTATGGGGCCCAAATCCGACCGCCGTAGAACGCAGAACGTAAATAGAGCGACAAGCTGGAATGCATTGTTTATCGTCTTCGATTCATTGTAAAGAAAAGATTATTTAGTTCTGAAATGGTGAAAGCGATAAGCTTTCCAGCTAGAGTATTCCGAGGGATCTCATGGCAGATATCTCGGATCTTTCATTTAGTCGAGAAGCAAACTTGTGACGTACATCGGTGATTTTTTCATCCTCAAAATGTTCAGTAAACAGCGTGAAAATAGATTTGAAAGCGAGGAGAGTAGCGATGACGGAGTCTACGACTATTGTTCGAAGTGCCCAAAATCAGCCCAAATGTGTTTGGAACGTTTTAACAAATACCATGCGATATAGCATAATGTAATATATTATCCTGAATATAAATTAATAAAACCTATGGTATAATGTGTTTCTGATATTTTTATGTTGTATATTCTATATATAATATCCTATATTCAATTAACTCGAACAAGAAGAGCGTCACCCATACTTTGGTGACGGGGGCCCCACGGAAGTATACCCGTCACATAGATATGTGTGACGTGGCGACGAACGTGTTAAGTACAAGTACAGAGATAGTGTATGTCGTTCGTTATCGTCGCTCGCTCAATGCTACTGTTCAACTCTACGCTCGCTATTCGACTGTATGACTCGCTATAAAGATTCGCTATATTGATCGTCCTAGAGAACACGTTCGTCTATTTGTATCGACTAGTGGTATTACAAGAAGTTCAAATGTAACTCCGCTTGACGATTACAAATAACGGCGTGAGTTTTGTCCGGAGTTCGTTTACCTTTAAACCTAGCGAATCAAAACAATGTCGACACTCCAAGGCATAACAATCTGAGTCTCTTCCTATTCCAGTCTTCTATAAGTTGACTTATGGGCCGATACACATCTTTTGTTTCATTTAATAGTACTTTTATATAACTATATTGTAGTATCGTGGACGAGGGGCCTGGGGGGTGTCGTGCGGATTGTAAACAAGCGGTTGCTGAGGTGTGAATTATAAATAAGTGGTTGCTGAGCATGTGCGTGGTGAGGCTAAGACAAAAGACAAGGGGTTGCTAGGGGACAATAAACGAATTAACAACAGTATGGGTTGAGAAGTCAAAGAGTGCGGATTGCGTTGTTAAGAGTGAGTTGAATTTGCGTTGACGAGAATTGTTAATTAATTATCTAGTTGTTTTAATTGTTATATGTTTGTTGCCGTTAGTTCATGTTAAATAACCATTGTTTTCTGTTTAATTAACATCTGTTTAATCCATTTATCATTAATAAGCTAATCATAATAGTTTACGATAATACAGTATTATATAATATTATTTTATTGTATTATTATATTATATAATATAATATTTTCTATTAAGTTTAACGTTATAAAATAACAAGCGAGAGTAAGATAAAAATGAACACAAGGATTGTCGTTAAAATATAGCAATGTTGATAATTGTGTCTTCTAGGCGTACACGATCTGTTAGTATAATATTATAAAAAGTATGTATGATATACAGGGTGGTTGGTAACTGGTGGTACAAGCGGAAAGGGGGTGATTCTACGCGAAAAAAGAAGTCGAAACTATAGAATAAAAATTTTTTTTTTTTTAATTTTTCCATCGAGACAACGATCTACAGTGAGATCCGTTATAACGAGACATGATAAAGTGCACGCGTACCGAGCGAAAATTCAAAGCCAATTTTCTCGAAAACAAAGCCTCAAACGAAAAATTTTTATTGTATATTTTCGACTTCTTTTTTCGCGTAGAATCACCCCCTTTCCGCTTGTACCACCAGTTACCAACCACCCTGTATATCAATGGTTTTGTGCAAGAAGTACCAATATCAGTATTTATTTATTGAAGATATCTTAAAAAATTCACGTTCAAATAATTTCTGCTGTTTGAAATTGCTCTTCTAATGTAAAAAGAGAAAATCGAAGCTTATACTATTTGTGTTTTGAATATTTTTTAAGTATTTTTTGCGGAAGGTTTATTTTATGAAAAATGTTTACATTTCTGTATACAAATGCCATTACAGTCTCTTCTAGATAGAATTTGAAATTGTCGCTTTTTATATATAATATAATATACAGTTGTTTATATATTGAACAGCGGGATTAACTCATTTTTGGAAAAATGTGTCATACTGCACTTCTTGCACCAAGCAACGGACGGATATAAAAAAATTAATTGTATAATTCTACGTGATTGCAGAACATATACTAAACATTCTACGTATAACCGCAAACACGTAGATATTATACAAATCTGTTGCAAAGAAGCTTATCACATTGCTATTTCGCGGGTGTACTGCTGCACGGTTTATTGCGCAATCATAAAATTTATTAACGAATGAATCCGTATAGCGAAATAATTCAGTGGATTTACATTCGCGGTTTTGGTCGCCTGGTTTCGCTCGAATTTACGTTTTTGTAAAAATAAACAGCGGTGATTGAAACGTTAAATCGGGAAAAATCCGTTGCGTCGATTGCGCTGAAAGAACTGCAGAATCGCTTGGCCGTAAATCAATGAGAAATTCAGGCGACTGCATTATTCCGTACAGTTCAATTTTATGTAGCGCGCGCGCGCGTCAATGTGCATTGCAGAGTTGCCGAAGTTTGTTAGTGATTTATGGCTTTGAAACGCATTGCCGGGAGATACGCCCAATCAAAAAAAGTATTCGTAAATTGCGCTAAAAGTTATTTAATATTCAACAGTTTCGGAAATATAGAAAACATATAGATAATATATTTACGTTATTTTATTTCGAGATACAACGGCGGACAAACGAACGTTTAACAGAGAAGCGGTTCGAAAAGATACATTAATTTTGCAAAATAGGATCATACTTGACAAAAGCAACGAACGAATGTAATATAAGTCCCAAAATAGGTTATTGTGACCAATATCATAGAAAATATTTGATACGAAAGTTACTCGCAGGCTACCAATTTCAAACTTTCCTTCGTCCATCGCTGTGCGATGTTTATTAATCAAATCGGTACAAGAACAACGCAGAAGATACATTGGATCAGAAATGTATCTGTTGATTGTGCTAGAAATTATGTAATGTTGAATAATTTCAAGAAATCAAAAGTTCAATCAAAAAATTATTCAATGGATAGTTACAAGAATATACCAAATATATAATATGTTTATTTTATTTTGTTTAATACAACATTTATTATTAGTACAAAGAACAATGAGATACATACTTTGGTCCATTCAGAATTGGACTGGAGAAAATGAATAGCATGAATAAGAGTGAGATTAATTTACCTATATTCAACTAATGATCAAACTGTCCTCTTTTCGCTTTAATAACCCCTTGCATTGCTCTTTCTTTTTTGTAATGTAGGCGCTTGATTAACTGTTATTTTACTGGAACAATGTTTCAGATTTCTTTCCTTTCATCCTTCATACCATCTACTCGTTGTTTCTGCTGCTATGAATACTTCTGGAATCGTTACATTAAATTGTAGCGTATGTATGTATATGTATTGTATTCCTCCGCCTGATGATATGATAAAAATATGACGAATTTATGTTATAACCCATTACTATATCGAATACTATTTATGGGAATATCATCCAAATTGTCATTGCTTTCGCTACAGTTAAATTTCCCTTTAATTCTTTCAATAATTTCTTCGTCACTTACATGTATAACGAAGAATTGAGGCTGGTAACTTGATCGAGAAATATACAAAGAGTATACTATACTTAAAGTAGATTTAGGATATTTGTCTTGCTCGATATTATTCGACTGTTTGGATAAACGAGATCCTACCGTACCAAATTCAGAAACTAACAAGCACTCTCGCGATTTCTGCCTCGATTTCACCCCAAGCATCGCACCAAATCTTTACGAATGACACAGAAAATAAACATTTTCACCGAGCCACTTCGCTTTCAATTCTGAGGAAACGTGTCCAGCAGACAACAAGTATCCCGATTGATGCAGATAAGCTAGTGATCAATAGTCTCCTCGAAATCGTCGAATTCAACAGCAGAAAGATAACAGCTACTCTGACGAATCTAGAAACAGGTCGCATATTGGACGTACGTAGCAAAAGCGCACAGTAGACGGTTCGGTAATGGTACTGGGCGGCGTGTCGAGATTGCCGATGCTATCAGGTGTATCTTCGCTGATGAAGGTTGTAACCTCGGCTGGACTCCATTTATTAAAGCATGTCTGCTCGGGGCATCGCAGGTTGCCAACAAGCTACGGCAAGAATCAACAGGCATGCAACGAATCCCGACCAAGTTGCGACGGATGGACCTGCACGCGGCTGGCTGCCACTTTACCAACAGCCAGTTGGTCAGAGCTGGCCGGCCGGCTGTCGCGGACCTCGGCTTACTCTCTCGCGGAGATTGCAATCAGTCATATTAGTCGGACACACCTCGAATATGTGCGGCCATCTGGCACGTAACTATCCATAGTGCGCAGGGTTGCGGCAGAAATAACGGTCGCTTGACGTAATCACCAGTATGCTCTTAGGATAGCGCACCACCGAGTGCGAGCCGAGCGACGCCAGTTCTTTGGATGCTGGCTGCCTCTAATCCCCTTCTCCCAGTTGTCTCTCTATGTGTTTCGCCTTGCTCGATCGCGCCTTCTTCCGCTGCCTCCCTTCATCCACTTCGAGATACACGATATCACGGAAAATCATTTTCGAGAACGTACCTCGCACGAGATATATCATCGTGACCCCGCTGCCGGCTGCCAGCCGATCGACCACACCTTTCTCAGACGTGCTGGCATTCATTCCACTGAATATACGATTTTTCCTCGACGAATCGCAGATCACTCGTTAGATGACACTTGCAACCTGCAACGCCAAGATTCCTCGCGTTTTCTTCTTTCAGAAACGTTATTCCTGGCGGAAGCTAGGAACCTCGCAGTCCGCGATGCGATAGGCTAATGTAATTGGACGGTGAAGGAAAACGTCGGCCTCGTGACTCGCTATCAGCAAAGTGTAGTGCAAGCTTGTTGCAATACTTTGGAAACACTTTGGTAAAAAGTGGTATTGTCGGCCGATGTGGACATCGTATACGCACGAGGAGCTTAGTTAAGCAGCAACCATCGTTTAGTTGCAACGAAACTCTTGCTCCACTTGGATGAAAGCATGCGTTGTGTTACTTGATTGATTTTGCTGATACGATGTTAGGCAGAATATATCTACGTAAATTATATTTGTACGTATAAAGTCTATATAGTATTATTGCGATATTTAAGTATCCGTTGTACTTACATCTGGCGATACCAACAAGGAATCTTTTGATATAGAAGGAACACGTTTCGTATTAAGTTAGAGTTTGTTACTGTCCATTAAAATAATGAGACGTGGTGCAAAAGAGTTTGTAATCTGCGAGCAAAAGCGAGAAGAAGAAGATTGTATTTCAGACGAAGAGAAATTCACAAAATACTGCAGACGGCATCGTAATTCGAGTTGTAGGAATCGAAGGATTAATGCTAGAAGATTGTGTTTTATTATTTATAAGCAAACAGGCATTAGCTTATGTTTCTCTCTTTAACTCCTTGACATATAAACGAAACAGGACCATTTGACATCGCTAAACATGAAATTATGTACAATCCTTCGCGTCTCAGAGACGTGAACGTCTAAAATGACATACGAGAGAAATGACGTCTTCCAGACGTCATTGTGTGCTAAGGGGTTAAATTACAATCAAATTGCTTTTAACTAATCTTCCGTTTAATGCTTCGAATACACGAATACGATAAATGTAGATGATGTATGAGCCGTTTAGGAGCCACATTAATCAACTCTATAAATTGGAAAGCAGAAAAAGGTGATGACGTTGCAAGCATTAATTTTTTAATTTCTCTTAGAATTTCCTGTTATTTGTCATCTTCCTATTATAAATGAACTCACGGAAGTAACTAATTTCTTTCTCGAAAATTCAACATTCATCACGTACTCGTGCAATGAAATTGAAAAACGGATACAAAGTGATCGGTTTGTCTTCCGGCAGACTCGTACGTCGATGTTTAGTTTTTCCGAATTCTACATTGGAAACGACCTTATCGAAGACAGCAAGAGTTGGGAAACGAAAATTTACGAATGTCGGAATTCAAATTGATAATATAGCGAAAGACATATGTACGTACTGCGACTCGAGTATGTACGATACAAGAAGCTAACTTTTGCAAGGTGAGGCTGCCAACCGACATTCGACGTGTCCTATAATTGTTAGATATCTGGCTGTCACGTTATACGAGAAAGTTGCTTCCTCATAGACGGAGATACGATATCGGAGAAAATCATTTTCGAGACCGTACTCGAGATAAATCGTGACTCGACTATTGCCTGGCCACGCCTTTCTTAGACGTGCTGGCATTCATTCAGTCTTGAAACAACTTGCAGAAGTTCATAAGGTCGTTGGGTGATACATGCGTCCAAGCATGCACCCGTGTCACGAGCAAATGCATTACGTAACACTTGGTCTGTCTGAAAGTTACATGAAATTAGCAATAAGTAATCGGATCTTCCCGTTTTCCAATTTATCAACAATTTTTTATGTCTTCCGCTGGGTCGTATTAATCTTATATCGATCGTACGTCTTCCGGATTGTAGATTCGTGTAAAGTCTGCTGTTGCTTCTATGTATGAAAGGAGAAAATATTAAATACGATCCTTGCAAGGAAATAGTGGTTTGGGGCAGTCTACTTGGAGAAGTAGATAAATGCGATAAATCATTCTAATTTTCTGACATAATATTTTCTAGGTTATTATTATCAGCCTAGCGTAATCGTTATTAGCGTCGCTGTTATTCGAAATCTACGTCTAACATTATCTTCTTTTCGTTAAATTCATCTCATTGACGTGCAACGATATAAAGAAATCATGCGCTGCAAAGTATTTGAATTTCGATTCGAATTGAATTTTTAACGCTGCATGATACGTTGTATGTTGCATCGTGTAAGTGCAGGTACATATGTGCATTTATTTATCTAGCTTGTATTAACTTCTGTGTACAATTTAATTTGCCTAATAGAAGGTTTATTTATTTCAATCGACCCAAATAATATTTGTAACTTATACATATAAGCATTAATTTGTATATCGTATTCAAATTGTTCATTTGTATAAATTCTTTCTTGCCAATCTTAAAATAAGCTTCTCTATTGTACTGTAATTTTTGAAATATTATTTGGAACATTGTATTATCCAAAATGATACGTTTGTAAGAAAGAATTGAGCTGGAGAGGAATAACGATTCGTGTTAATATTAAGTGCTACAGTACACGTTAACATATATAACTTAGTCGATCGAAATAAATAGCATAATTCTAGCAGTAACGGCAATGATTAAACTCACCAGGATTTTCTATCTACTACCACTTGTATCATTATTACGTGCTTACACGGGATACCTTGTTGCGTACAGCCTTTCTCAACACCTGTTTGTTATCGAATGCGGATCTCGTACTAGAGATTCTATATCGCGGAATAATGCTTTCATAGTCGAACGTGAAATATATTATATCGCAAAGCGGCTGAACCAATACGTAACTGCTATTTACAGTCGGTCACGGAGGTCTACATACATCTATAGAGTTTGGTTCATCTGACTTATCAAAGAAATTAATAATACACTTTGTCACAAAATTATTTATATTAGGTTGTCCGAAAAGTTTCTTTCGTTTCATAAGATGGTAATAGATGAACAGCAATTTCTGTTTTACATTATTTTATTGAATCTATTTCGTTATATTTCTATTATTATGTTCGCGCATAATTCAGTAAATATTGTGCGCCTATTATTTCCTTATAAAACGAAAGAAAGTTTTCGGACAGCCTAATACTTATATACATATCTACACAATTATTATTCGTATATTTCTAAAAGAAATTTAAGAAATTAGATATGAAATTACGAAATTATGAAATATGACGGTATGAAATTACATAAAAAATTACAAAACCTTTAACTTTTTTAATATTACGAACATAGCAGCCAACGTTATTACTGTAATTAAGAAAAATTCGTGGGATAAGTCGTAGATTTATACCTGCTATAGTTGAAAGAACTTCATATGATAATTGTTTCAATTGAATTAAAACTAAAATTTAATTTATGGACAGTTGGTTAAATATTAACGTTAGGATGTCATTGTAAATTGTACAATTTATTATTATTTTTCTAAATTCATTGAATGCCTGAATAAGAAGAATTGAATTTTTAATTATACTAATTATACATTAATATATATAACTAATTAATATGAATTTCCATTTATACTAATAATTATGCTTCTAATTTAATTTTAATTAATTTTAATTTTAATTTTATAGATAACACCAATTAATTGATTCATCATTTTTCTATTATATTTATTTAATTTATTTGTTATAATGTTATATTATATTAAATTCTTGATTAATATTTTAATCATAATTGAAATCATAAAACATATATTAATACCTAAAAATTAAACAATGAAATTGATCGTGATAAGCTTATTTGAAACGTTTGATCCTTCGAGTTAATCCATTTCAATTCCGCAAAATTGGTTTTTATTATTGTTCCGATATTGTACAATTACCGAATGAAATGTAAATTACACGAATTGCGTTCGTACACCTCCATATATAAATTTGTATAGTTGAATTAACAAATCCATATGAATGAAACGAAGAATGAAACGAATACTTTTATAAATATATGTATATGAAAATTTACATCACACTTTTATACGTTTCGCTTCAATTTAAAATCATTTTGACGACCGTTTAACAAAGCGTACTGCATTTAGTAACATAGAGTTTCTTGTAGACAATTTTAGTATTTATGTGTATTTGTTTTAAACATGTCAGTACCATATTCTCCGTATTTGGATCGATATGAAATTGTGCATTTAAAAAATTTGCGATAAAACCTGTTCGTATTCAAATAAAGCAAAGTTGTATCAAAGTAGCTAGTACTTTCCATGAATTGAGAAAAATCTGCGACAAAAGTAGGTTAGTTATTAAACGACGCTGTTCTCGTAATAGACTTAATTATCTCATGAAATTCTTTTCATTATCCCATTCTCTAATCCTTTTTACGCGTTTAAAGCGCATTGTCCAGTATCTCATTCGATTATCATATAAAAGGCTTTCATCTCTGCCAAAAATATCGTTTAATAATGCTTACTACCTTCAAGTGGAATCGTCTAATTTTAAGTCTGCTTGACATTACACGTTAATTTATTTCAAGCAGCTTGTCCTACACTGTCGTTTAAAATCATATTACAAATTTCTTTTATCTCTTTTATAAATGTTCCCAATACTTATACTGTACAAAACATATATATTGATACGATTTGCTTTCTGTTATTCTTGCTATCTTACCTCGCCCACCTTCTCGATTATCATTTTCCTTCATTTTGTATTTAATTTGAATGGTTTCCTAAATAAGGATAAGATCAATACATTTTACCAATCATTTTATTATCGTTTCGTCGTTCTCGCTTAATAATACAGATACGAGCAGAAGGACGTTTCGTGATTCGCAACTTTCAGTTAGGACACGGATATCTGATGGATTTTCAATCCTTTCCGAAAACGAAACCTCGAAGGAAAAAATGCTATTCTTTTTGTCTACTTATTTTCAACTTTTTCCGAAAACGAAACCTCGAAGGAAAAAATGCTATTCTGTTTGTCGACTTATCTTTCCACGTAAAATTATCGACCGGTTGAATCACGATTTTTTGGCTCACCCTGTATAGCTACAATTTCATTGCAAAGCCGTGTTAAAATTTCCGACTGCAACAAACATAATATGAAAAGAATATTTCGAAATTAGAGATTGTCCCTGAATAAATATTCCTAATTAGCGTTAAAATTAAATACATATATTACATAGAAATAGAATTTCACCGTAGAACCATGTTAAAATTTCTGTCTGCAAACATATATCTAAATACGAGAAACATGTTTCGAAATTAGAGATGGTTTAAAACTGCAGATAGTCCATTGAGTTCAACTTTAATTCACCGTGACCGGACAAGCACAGGACTTTGTAATTTAATTGGTACAATTGCAGGCATAAGCGATTCGTTTACACATTGCTGCTCATTTGCTGGTGCTGTTATGGGAATTAACCGATTCCAATAAATCGTGCAGGATAGCGAGCTCCGATATAATTAACGTTACACGCAGTGCACTGTGTGCAACTGACCTCGGTAAATACATATAACAGAATTGTGTTACATAGAAACCACTTGACGATCTTTCCAACCGCGTATATCATTCCAAAAGAATATGGATATTCAGATTCTACTGAAATAAATTAAATTACATTAAATTAAATTAAATTAAAGTAAATTACATTAAATTGATTAATTGAAATTAAATTAACGAATCAGATTTTAAATATCATTCACTGGTAGTAAAAATGCAGCCAGAAATTTAATATCGATACGCTTGACACCTGGTACCTCCGATCATTTGCAGCTCAACAATGCGTTTCATATAGTAACAATAATTTATCATACCGTTACAAGTATTTCATTATAAAATACATATTACGTACTAATTAAGTATATTAATTAAGCGTAGCAAAATTAAGTAACTCAACTTGCGCTGTTACGAATCCATAAGAACACATAAGAATCCCCAAAAAAATACAAGATTATAGCAGATCTGACTCACGATTATGCTTTTATGTTTCAGGTGAGTTTACCTGAAGAAGTTCACGAACCGCGTATCGTTCAGTCGCTCTCACCGCAGGTAAGTGTGCCGTTTCTCTCATAAACTGTCCACTTCTTCTTCTTCGTTTTTCGACACGAGACAGTGGACTGTGCGCGAAGAAAAATCAAATAGGAGCCATGTAAATTGCCAAGGACCGATTGCGCAGTGGAACCTTCCAGGCAATTCGAAGTGGTTTATTGTTATCCGACGCAGTATACATATGTATGCCGAACGTTCATTCGCGTAACAAATGACGTTGCGTCGTTGCCTCGCCGGATGTCACTCGGTATCAGCTGAACGAATCGTTCACCGGCCGTACACACTGAGATTCCACGTGGTGAATTCGTTACGAATTCGTAAAAATGTACATACACTTCCTGACATTGACGACAAGCACGACAAGAGCGCGGGTCGAGTCCCAAAGGCGTGGATGCTACATGCCTCTCGATAAATCTCGACGCACAATAGCGGCCAACCTCGCAACACCTACATGATATGACTTACATACAAGATCTCTAGAGGGATTGAATTCGAAGAAGAGAGACGAGTTCTGATCTCGTGTAACGATCGACTCCATGTTGACGCTATGGAAATTCATCTCCCACGCTGTTATGAAAATTTCAATAACCTTACGAATTTTTATTTATTATTATTTATTTATTTTATTTACTGTCGATCATCTTTTTATCGTCATCAGCGGTTAACAAAATACGTAAGAAAAATGCATAAAAGAAGCAGAGTGTAGAGGAAATTCATCTCCCACGCTGTTATAAAAATTTTAGTAACCTTACGAATTTTTATTTATTATTTATTTCATTTACGGTCGACCATCTTGTTATCATCATCAGCGGTTAACAAAATATGTAAGAAAATGCATAAAAGAAGCAAAGTGTGGAGAAAATTCATCTCCCACGCTGTTATGAAAATTTCAATAACCTTACGAATTTTTATTTATTATTGTTTATTTATTTCATTTACGGTCGACTATCTTTTTATCGCCATCAGTAGTTAACAAAATATGTAAGAAAATGCATAAAAGAAGCAAAGTGTGGAGAAAATTCATCTCCCACGCTGTTATGAAAATTTCAATAACCTAACGAATTTTTATTTATTATTATTTATTTATTTTATTTACTGTCGACCATCTTTTTATCGTCATCAGCGGTTAACAAAATGCGTAAGAAAAATGCATAAAAGAAGCAGAGTGTAGAGAAAATTCATCTCCCACGCTGTTATGAAAATTTCAATAACCTAACGAATTTTTATTTATTATTATTTATTTATTTTATTTATTGTCGACCATCTTTTTATCGTCATCAGCGGTTAACAAAATGCGGAAGAAAAATGCATAAAAGAAGCAAAGTGTAGAGTACAAAAATTTATAAACTTAAATAATAGTATGTTCGAACATTCGTCGTATATAGTAAAATTGCAGTACAGTAAACAATACAATTAAACTAAATTTGAATTAACGTGATACAACATATGTTAGAAGGATTAGAAAAAGTCTGTAGCTTTTGACAAATTAACTGTACTTCGTAAAATTGTGCTGTATCTTTGCATCGCTTTTCCTTTAAACTGCACTATTTGGTGTATTCGGATATCTTCTTTCATTTTTACGTTCCTGGCATTATATATCTTTCGTTGATCTTTGTAATATATCCTTGTAATATCCTCTCGCAGTGAACTTGGACTTGGCTACGGATTTAAGATTGTTATAGCAAAAGGTTTCGTTTTATCTTCTTGGATGATCTTAAATTTTTCTAGTTTCTCTACAATCCGATTCTATATTTTTCTTCAATTTTCGAATCTAACGCCTAGCGTACCATTTATTTCACTCACGTACTCGTTCCTTTTTATGCGTGTAATTTATAGACAACATTTTCTTTCAGTACCTTGCCCATAAAGAATTTACGAGATGCTATTTACGTACCACATAAAACTGCCGTTGATACCTCGTATTTCGTTTCCTTCTTTTTCCTTTTACAGTTTCCTTCACTCTGGACCATCGATTCTGTTAATCAAGCATCGTTACATTTTGAAATTCTGCTTCTGCTTCTACGTACCATACAAATTCTATTATAATTATAAACTATTACTGCCATATTCTGGTATCAGTCTGTTCACAACTGACTAATAGTGCGTGAATTTTTATATTTCCCACTGCTGTACTTGTTTCTCCAATTTGAGCGTTTAGTAACTTTATTCTTGATAAATAATACGTACAAAGTGCTTTGCAACTAGTTGTAAGCGGAATTGTTTCCTTAAAATAGTTGGAAAAGTGGAAGAAATTTTCAAGAGACCAAACTAAATGGTGTAAATGTGTACGTATATTCTGAATGGAATCATATACCAAGTTAGTATGTAATATTACATTTACCGTATAGACATTAAAAATAAATTACACGGTAAATATCAGGTTACTGTGGGTTATATCCGCATTGAACTTTCTCCTTAAAATATATCTGCAACTATATGTTCTCTTACAATGTTGAAATTGTATTCGTCCGAGTGATTAATAGTTGGAAAATTCCTATACTTAGAATCGCGCTTTTTCTTCGCAAATTGATAAAATTTAGCAGATGACGTTGATAATTTATGTAAAAATGAAAAAGTGCACATTTTATCTGCAACATCTACTTCTATCGTAACTTGCAATTACATATCCGTGTCAGGATACGCGGATTGTAGGAATCCTCGTGTGAATTATTATCATAATCTGTCATCATAAATCTAGAATCGCATCATTGCAACGTGCAAGCATATCAGATTCGATTTTCTCGAAAAGTAAGCGTAGTACGAAAAGACTTTATCGTAACTGTACGCTTTCTTCGATTTCTACACGCAAGAGAAGAGAAGCAGAAGAAGAAGGTTCACTGGAAGGCAGACAATAATTATTATTCGAAGCGACGATTTGTGTCGCGGTCAGGGCCGTATACCGAAGATTGATATTACGGTTGTGCCGACAAATGGCTACGATTCGTCCCTTGAAAACCGTAATACGCGACTGCTTGGTTGCCTGCCGGGGTTCATGCGTCCTGTCGTTTCACACGAACACGTATGTTAGTGCATATATTTTGCGCACATAGACCGACACACACTTATGGTGTCGTGTGTGCGATTGTATATAAATATACACGGTCCTTGACAAAGAATCTGCCGTGCTGCTGCACATGCATGCACACGCCGCTGAATGTGACTCCTGGGTGGTAGATCGTAATTACCATAAGTCGTGAAATATGACTTCATGATGACGCGTCCGTACGACAAATGGAACAGCCGGTGGTTGGCCGACCGGTAATGCCAACTGACGTTGGACCACTTTCGTTTTGTTCGCCTCGTTCGTGCAGTCCACATCTAGCGAAGGAATCCGCCCTGAGCATTCTGTGGCTGTTGTTCTGTTGGAAACGCCAGATAACGCGACCTTTGAAAATTCATTGCACGCCAACGAGCCCATTTATTTCATCATCGACATCGTCTCCGTACTGGATCGAACCTTGCGCTGGGTTATGAGCGCTATACTTCCCGAAATTTAGAATGCCACTAGTGGCTTTCATCGTGGGATCAGACAGTGGATCTGAAACGCAAAATTTTAGCTTCGACGAATCATGCGTTCGCAAGATACTACTACGGTACACTACTGTGCACGACTATTCTTGAGGAGATCCTGAAGTAGTAGCAAACGTATAGAATCGTCTTCGGATAAAAGAGCTCTTTAATCTAATCTTCGCGATCATTCGTATCGAGCTGGTGCATAAGTTGGCGCGGTTTTGTTGAGAATGTGAGAAGTTCTGTTTCTTTTTTCAAATGTTCAATACAAATTCATGTAGAATGTATCCTCCGCCATTATTTACTACTTGTTCCCAACGTTCCGGTGATTTTTGGATTCCTCGCTTGAAGGATTCCGCGGTTTTTGAAGCAAACTAATCTCCCAGCCATTTTCACAGTTGCACGTCGTTGTGGAAGGAAACATCGCTTAAACCGTTTTCGAGGGAACGAAAAAGATGATAATCCGTTGAAGCGAGTGAATAGGATGGTGGAGAACTTACCACGCTAGGTTTCGAAGCATTCCTTTTATCAAATTTACGTCGGAGATGTTCGTGTTTGTTGATCACCATATTTTTTGGACAATTAATCGCTTTGTTATTGGGACAGAACGAAGAAATATACGATCATATAATGAAAGAAAACTGAAGCTCTCGGATGGACGTAGACAGTAAGACACCGATGATGAGCAATTGTTTTCAGGTGAAACGAAAACCGCGCGAAATTCTGCAGCAAACTATTGGTTCGTCGATATCGATAAAAACAATAACACAATTAATTAGAATAAATAAAATCGATAAGATCGAGATTATTATTATTATTATTGTTATCGATAAGAGGGAAACGTTAACCTCGGCAATAGTTTCAGACAATATGCAATTGTTAAGGTATGGTGAGCATTTGGAGAGAATAAAAAGTTAAACTTTATTTACATATTAACTAAGTTTAGCTCTACACGTGGGTTACTCTCTGAAGGACTAGAAGACACTCATTCGCTTGCTTCTTTCCTTCTAGTCTCAGTTTTGTCTCAACGAAGATCTGGACCGTCTTGCGACACTCACACTTTAGGGAGGGGATGCACACATGTGTCTGCTCATTCTCACACGTACAATACAAATGTACTGTCTATTTAACAGTAATATATAATTGAATTGCCTTTCCTTTTTTTGTTACCTGTGATATTGTTGCAGAGAGAATTGGTCATCTGACTAATTTCGGAATTTTTCCTTATTGGTAAGACAATATTTATTTCAATCAATTACTCGATTAATGCAACATGTCTGGCAACTTTAAAGACAACGCGAATGCATTTCGTACATGTTAGATTACCTTATAAAGAGACTTTACCCTTTCGAGGTTCTAGGCCAAGTGCTATACAGTTTCTCATAGTCCCTTTATCAAAAAGACCAACGTCCACCCCACTCCGTGGTCGGACCTTTTGCACAAAGTCTCTATTCTGTGACAATACGATGCAAACTAGCGCCATTCAAAATTATCTGCCACGAGACAAGCGTCGTCCCCGATATCCTCTTAACGAACACGCCGCGCTCTTTATCTTTTAGGCTGCTAGGCTCCTTAGACTGCGAAAAGGCGCGAGCCTCCCATGGTCGACTTTTTGGCGTCGTGCAATTTTTTCGATGATGAACGGACACATTAAACGATACAACGTGTGACAGGGGACACAAACGCGATTCCTACAGTGGGCACCACTGTTCTATAAACAGTCATATCCCAGTTACCAAACATTCGCTCATGCATCCTGCCGAGGTGCTTGCCGAGACCTCGGCCCGGTCATAAATTACGACAAACATCTGCCATAATGTCGCATATAGCAAATAATGATCGCAATAAGAAAATGCATCGTCGCTGACGTATGATGCAGCAAAATCAGTCTCTTACGTATCCATTAACCAGACTAGCCAGTATCCTGAAACCGGCATAAAATTTCCAACGAATTGACCCAAAGAGAATATTTTTTAGTGACTATGAAGAAAATTAAGTGAGAAAGCGAGTACACAAAGCGAGTGTCGTGGAGCGTTATCTGACTGGCTAAGCTGAGCCTGAAAGTAACACGGAACTCGGACTTGTCTTTCGTGGACTGGTTTATTGCGATGTTCGGCTGTATGATAATGCATCGTAATCGGATTAGACCGGTAAATGTATTGCCGGCGTATCTCGCAATTTGCAGCTGTACAATTTACAAAAGAGCATGTGACGTAAATGCAAATTACATTTGTCTTTGCTCGTTCAATGATTTTAATACGTGTGCAGTGCCACATTACGCGATGTTCCCGACGCGCTCGTCCGTTTTAAATTAAATTCATTAGCCGGTCCAAGTCTTCCTCGCAGAATTTCGATACTTTTTAGTATTCCGGGAAATCAGAATTTCTGGATGTTCTTATTTCTTTCTATTAACCTTATTCGAACTTCTTTAACAAGCTTATACAGTTATGGAAAATTAATTGAATACGTCACAAAGTTTGTAGAAATATTAAGTGCAGAAATTAATTCAGTGGTTTTTATGGATCAGTTTGTCATCTATCTATTTTTATTAATTAAAAAGTAGAACCTATTTATTAATATTTATTGATATTATGCTCAAGTTATGTTATGTAAAATCCTAAGAAGACTTGAATTCAAAATGAATCTACAGCTCATTATTTGTAAAAGCACCGAATTAATTTCTGTACCCAATATATTCGTTTAAACTGGAATATTACGTTTTCTAGGCATTCTTTATACCATTTTTAATGAATCTATTACATATTTCTAATTTAATCTTAGATAAATACTACAAGTATTCAAAATAAAAGGTATCTATCTAATATTAAAAGCCTATTTGTACCAATATTTGCTCTGCACTATACTTACTATATGTACTTGTCTATGTATGTATTGTAGCACACACTAGCTTCTACGTCTCAATTCGATGAAATGTACAAATTTCAGCGGTTTCGAGAAACTGCATGAAAAGCTGGAAACTTACTTAACAAATTGACTTCTATGATTCCTCAGCAATGGCTCAACACGTTAATCTCTTCCAACGTTTACGTAGTAATAATAACATAAAAATTATAAAATTCTTGTCCCTTTTTTCTTGCTGCCTCTAGAAATTGAAACTTACATGTAAAAATGAAATTTTTCCTCTTCGTGGCTATTTTATTATAGTACATGCATATATTTAATGTTCCTATCATTCTGCCATTACCTGGCAATTTTTCATTTTAAAGATCACTTAAAAATGAAACGCGCATTCTGAATGCAGACTCGAGTATCGTTGCACCGATATTTTTATACTTTCAATTGGAAAGAACAATGACACATTACATTATAAATATCTTTTCCTAAATTACCGAAATAATCGATCTAGATGAAATAAATAAAATTTCTTCGAATTAAACGCGATATGCACGAATTGTCAAGTGTATTGAATTATTGACGTAGATGTGCATGTATGTACATAGATTTCCCATTAATCATCGTCAAGGAAACGGAGAAAAAAAAGCCGTGTAACGATAGTAGCGAAGAGTTCTCTCTGTCGCTGCTTTCCTTGCCACTTTTAACAGAAATCTTTGCTCTCTTTGCTTTCTTTCCGAAGAAAAACTTTCAGCTTGTAGCGAAACGAAGGAACGTTTCGACGACACTTTCCTCCATTATTCTGTATTTTCTTTTTAAACTGAGCTCCATCGTCTATTATTTGATTAACGTTCGGTAAATGTCCATTTTAAAAACACTATTAATGGAAACTTTTAAGGAATATTTATGCAAAGATCGATCTACTGTAAGAAATAATCGTCGAGTTTATCGTGCAATGTCGTACGATAATACAGAACGTTTGGGAACCATCATTTTTGAAAAACCTTTAAATAAATTATGTTAATAATGTTAACAATAAGATATAGAAATAGTTGACGGTGCAAAGGTATGGCGGTGATTTGAGCAGTCCAACAAAAACCGATTCAAAGTCAAATGGAAGCAAATCTATAAATTCGCAGTTGACAAATTTTTGCACTTTTTTAAATATCCTTATTTATTTTGCATTAAGTGCAATTTAAATAATGGGACTGCCTCTTTCAACTCTACAAACCAAAACCAAAATGTGTAAAATCTGCAAGTTCATAAGATCAATTTTCTTTAATTTAACAATCTACTATATTTCTTTAAACTCGAAAGATTCTACCGTCGATTCTCTCGAAGGCAAAGTACATAAAATTTTGTGGTCTTTGTTAATTCTAAAACGAATTATCATTTTGCAAACTTAAACTAATAAAGTGTGGCTATTTTATGTTCGTATATTACCTAGGGTACAGTTTATTTATAGAAGTAGTTTTGTATCGATCGAGTTTGCACGCATTCACGAAATTGATGAATAGATTACATCAACGTACCGGGTGTTAGAAAAGTCTGCAGGCACATAAACCTACAATAAGTCTGGAGATCGAAGAGTCTCAAATATTTCGAGAACGAAACATTTTTCAGAAAAATATTTCAGAGCAAAGGTTTTCAACATTTTAAACGTTCCATTGAACGGTCCTATCCGCTTGATACTTGATATTAATAATAATTAAATACTTACAATAATTACTGTTTTTGTTTAAGAATCTTGTAATCCTTGTCAAGATGCAGTAATTTCGTTAAAGTTAGAGGTCTGAAAGGATCAGGCAAAAGATCGAAGGTTTAATCCTAAACCAAGTCAGCTCTAGGAAAACGTAAAGAAGGAAAAGCGTATAGTAATCCGCAATGATAGATATATGTGGCGAACGTCCACGAATCTGCGAGAGTTTGATCTTAATCCTTGTGTTAGCAAAGCAAGTATAGTTATCCAATATCGAAGGCTCACAGCATACGACAGGTGACTATAAACAGCTTAAAATTTTCATTAGTTATCGGCTCTCGTTGATCGTAGCATGCTGACGTCCTTAGGCTAACTGGCATATTCTTGTATAATCATTTTATCCAGTTACCTTAAATATATTGGGTCGAACGGAAAATTCGTTCCGTCTTTACGGACAAATTGCACGATCTGTTCTTTTCTTCTCGTGAATCGTTTTCGATTTATGCTCCATTCCTTTCCACGACTTTTCACCATCTTTCTGATAATTTCGTTATTCCATCGGCGCAGAATTGTTCAGTTTTCTGGAGGAGAAGAAACGTTCCAACTCGTCCTTTTAATTTTTCAAACAAAACAAGCTCTTACGGTCGGGGTAATTTTGTAACGAGTGGAATAAGCGACAATCCGAGCGTGCAAGGTGGACAGAAGATGGCAAACGAGGTACAACATCCTTTTCTTTGTCCTGCGACGATCGACACGCTTGGTCTTGCGTTGTCTCGGTGAACCATATTCGAACTCGCGCCAAGCCAACGAAAAACAAGTACTTCGATAAATATTTATCTTACGCTCCACAGTTGACTGTTACCTAATCAACAACAGATTCAACACCAGATTAGATCAATTAAATGGAAATCAGTAGCCGTTGTTTCAACTCCGATCCATCTTTCTACGAAAAGAGGAAGCAGACTGTCCGTTCAACTAAATACGATAGAAATAATTGCATTATCGTTATCGATAGACTGCACATTTGTATGTTTTGTAGCGAACGTGAAAATTACACGGAATATACATAATACGAAAGATCCTTTCTAGACATAGCGAAATTGTATAACGACTTTAC
This sequence comes from Bombus flavifrons, assembly GCF_040668555.2. Lineage (NCBI taxonomy): Eukaryota > Metazoa > Arthropoda > Insecta > Hymenoptera > Apidae > Bombus > Bombus flavifrons. Next base: position 1,068,118 of record NC_138445.1, on the reverse strand, counting down.
TATGCAATCTTTTTGTAATTCAGTAGTGGTAATCTTCTCAATGCCAAGGGCTTTGTTTGTGTTGCAGGTTGTAGCTAATTTATGGAGTTGGGGAGGATTTGGAATGGGCACTTGCAGGCAGGACTCTAGATTTATCGTGCGTTCATGCCAGTCGTACACTTCCTTCTCACAAGGTGTGGACAAATTGTGTGCATTGTTGTGACCTTTCTGGAATATGTTTGCTAATGGTGTTACCTTGTCGTTGTCTTAGACGATCTCCTAGGAAACTCTATAATATCAACTCGTTCGTTTGCTGCAACTCTCGCGTAAATAGAAGAATCACGATTTTAGGAAAAACAAGTTTCAACGATGATCCGTGAATGAATTGATGCTGCGACGACGCGGTTCAAGTTTTGAAATTCACTCGTAGGACTGTACCAGCGGAAAGCACAAGAAACGACTGGTATTTGCGTGCTAATAACTGGAAAACTAGCAATTTTGTAAAAGTTACGTCGTTGTTGCAGAAAGTGAGCGAACTGAGTGTTTCTGTTAAAATTTGAATCGTCCTATTGGAAGCATATTCCAGAAGCTTCTATCACTGCTTAATCAGTTTTCACACGAAAAGAGAAGAGCGTCAAAATTCTTGGCACGTGCAAATGAATGGCATTTTCTTTTCAGAAGCCAACTGTCCTTCCGGCTACTCGACTACCTGTTCTTTCCTCCTCTGGGCTTCTCCTTTCGTTTCTCCCTTCATAGTCTGCTTTATTTCAGCTGAAACCAACTATATAGTAGTCTTACGCAGTAAAATATTCACGGATGGTGTATACTTTGTGTAGTTGTCGCGCAATTTGATAGCACAAAAGTTTTAAGCAAACAAATTTCGCAATCGCTCTACTGCGGCCGCAGCTTTCGAAAAGTATTAGAGTCGTCGATACAATCTTACTAACTGCCTTATAACTTTATTATCCAAGAAGCAGTCCATCGCATTTTGTTTCCTTTTAATTCACTTATCTCCGTATTTCTTTATTCTAATTGTGTTTCCTTCAGTTTCAAAGTTTCTTGTTGAAAATGATAACGCGAGTTCGCGCTCGCCATCCATATGCAGATGCGCTAGTTACAATAAATAGCAACTAGAAGATAGTTCTAGATACAATCGATAGATTTAATCGATAGGTTTAACCCCTTGGCCTACACGCTATCTGCTGATCGCGCGAGCCATAGTAAGCAAGAAGTTTGGTCGCGCGCCGTGCCATTCATCTGTTCAGCCGTGTGCCCCAACTGGCGCAAAATGTATACTTCTTATGACATGGATATTTAGGGGCTACAAAAGGAATTGTGAAATAATAAACAACGTTTGAGGACAAATAGTGTTTTTAAGACGTCTAGGCGTGATCATGATCAATTGATCAGTTAACAAAAACAATTTATCATTTCAAAGTGGATAACGAATCACTAGCAATTTGTAAATTGCCACGAGTCAGACTCGTGGGTTCCGTTTATGGCACAAATCCCTTACCACGAGCGAGACTCGTGGTTATAGACCAAGGGGTTAAGGTGTTCTTTTGTTTTTATCTCTAGACCATGCAAGAAGGTGCAATAAAGGTTTTTCGGGTCAGAACTGTGTGATAGATTTATCCAAAGCATAAAATAATAGCTGTTATGATCCTACTTGTGAATACAGAAATAACAATAGATTATGGGCCCAGGTTCAATAATTAGTGATTACTTTACTGAGAATATTATTAATTGTAATAATATTGAGGAGCGTAGAAGATAATCTAAAAACAAGAAAAAAGTGCGTGATCGATGATTCAGTGTTGAATATGATAAGGACGCTTTATCAAATATACAGGGTGGTTGGTAACTGGTGGGACAAGCGGAAAGGGGGTGATTCTACGCGAAAAAAGAAGCCGAAAATATAGAATAAAATTTTTTTCCTTTTTTTAATTTTTCCATCGAGACAACGATCTACAGTGAGATCCGTTATAACGAGACGTGACAAAGTGCACGCGTACCGAGCGAAAATTCAAAGTCGATTTTCTCGAAAACAAAGCCTCAAACGAAAAATTTTTGTTCTATATTTTCGACTTCTTTTTTCGCGTAGAATCACCCCCTTTCCGCTTGTACCACCAGTTACCAACCACCCTGTATAATAATTGCTTACGTGATAATACAGTTATCAAAAGAATAAAGTAATAGCTGTTGCGATCCTACCTCTGAATACAGAAATAACAACATTTCTGTTCGCGCGATTTTTATTATAATACAAATTGTCACGATCTTCGTCTTAACATTATACAATGTTTCCATTTCCTTTTTTCAAATTGAAAATACAAATCTTTTCTGTTTGGAATATACTTAGAGAGTCCTTAATAATTCGATAAACGTTTTATTTTTATTTATCGATATACAAAATATTTGATATTTAAAACGATACGTATTTGTTGAATTTAATATGCAATAACAATCGCAAAGAATAAATCGTAACAAGTATAGATTAGTATAAGAGGCAACGCATTACGTGTTATTCCAATGTCATACATATTTTGTTCATTATAATTTCATATTTAATATTCATCCTGTAAATCTTTCTGAGAAAAGATTTGCAAATGTTTTCCAAAATAGATATTCAAGTATTTGTACCGAAAATAATCATTTGAATAATTTTTTAAACATACAATGCTGTTATTTTTCTATTTCTTCGCATGCACAATAGTAATTACGCATATACATTTTGAAAAAGCATACTTACGCAAGGTTTCCTTAATCGAAGATATCTTAACAAATTATTTGCAATTGTTATTAGTATATAATTTATTTGTATCTTTTATCGAATAATTAATACAAAAATTAGATGCATTGATAATTATCGCGTCTACAGTATGTCCTGATCTTAGACGGACAAGATTTTAATCTACACGTTAAAAAAAAGGAAAAAATGTCGTATAAAGTTCGTCGGGAAACGCTTCATTACAAACTTACAATACAAATGTTGCACGCGTGAAACAGGCAACTACGCATTTTCTACTAAAACATGCAGAAAGTCGACGCTGTTTATCTAATCTGCGTAGATTCCTTCTCTATTCTAACTTCTATTCTAGCTGTATTCTAACGCTTTTACCAGCAGTTATTTCTCAACTATCGTTGAAAATACCATCTTGTATGAAAATACAAGAGTATTTTTTTTTATTTGGTAGACTTTTTAGAATCAATTGTCATTGAGAATTATAAGTAAATTATTTTGGCGTGGTACTGTAACTTGGATTATAAAAGTTTGTAATATGTTTGATTCTAATTGAATCTAATGCTTCAATCTAAAGGGTATTGTCTTTTTAGTCTGCGGATCAGATCCGTCGTGTCAAGTAATTGGGCAACTAATGGCTTTTTGTTAATTCTTATATTATATCTGTTTCCGAATTTGGATATTTCTTCTTTAACTGTGCGTATCTTAAGATCGCGATGTACTGTTTCGTTGGTAACATACCAAGGTGCATCTATTAAGGATCTTAGAATTTTTTATTGGAATCGTTGGAGAATCTCTGTGTTGGAAAGAATATTTGTCAACGTTGAAAGAATACGCTGATATTCATTTTCTGTACGATGTGTGTAATTCCGTAACGAAACGTTTGCTCACAAACTTTCTATAAAATTGTGTTATATTCTTTCTTTCTTCTTACGGGAAGATTAATGCTTTGACTGCCACGCCAAAATCACACGTTTCGCTCAGGACGCCACGGGAGTATTTTTATTATTCAAAACATATTGTCAAAATAATAATAAATCGATGATGTAAGACAACATTCTTCCCCAATGGACCGTTTGTCTTATTGGTGGTCACGGGTGACCACCGTGGCGCCTTGGTAACAGTTGGTAGCGACATATTATAACAACGCTTCGTTTATTTCAACAAACCATTGGCATTCGTTATTTCGTCGTAAGCAAAACGTCCAGAATATATTGTTGAAACGTGTAGAAGATATTAGTAAACGGTATTTGCTCATTTTATATGTAATAGTAAGGTATGTTCGCACTTCTAACTTCAATTATACGATTATACAGCAGCATTTACGATTATTTTCTAAGCTGTGTTTATAATAACATTCGTAGATTATCCTTCAAAGATATGGATGCAAACACAGTGCACAGTTAGATACAAGATTTGTTCTCATTTTTTTTTATCGATGTTCTAATAAAAATATTTAATCGTTCAATGGGGCACTTTTTATTTCAAAGTATCTTCTATTTATCGGTTATATTCAGAATGCCCTAACTGTCAATTTTCATACAATTTTTACAATTGTAAGAAGTTGAAGCGCTCCGGTCACCAATGACCATTGTGGCGTCACAGGAGAAACCGTGGCCGGTCGTATATGACCAACGTGACAGTCAAAGTGTTTAAGCCCTAGCAGTTTGGCCGTCTAAGTTCGCCACACTCTGTGTATATACGACACATTAAAATAAAACGTGAAAACAATGGTAGCGTAGGACGAAGAGTCTCAACGACGCTTACTTCTTACAGTTCCAGCATAAAACAATGGCGTGGCACATTCACGTGACACGGATCGGTATTATATCGTACGTCGAAGCTACGATCGAACGTAAGAACGACGATTGACGGAATCGTAGGTTCGACGGTGTATTATTAAAAAGTAACGGTGCGAAAAGTTAATAATCGACTGGGAATATCGAGGCACGAGCCCGTCGGTGTCGAAGCTGTCGACTCTTGTACGGTTTGACGGGGGAAAAAATATCAAGCTCTACCTTTTTCCGGTGACGCGGATATCGAGTGCCAACACTATTCACTGCAAGTCGTCCACCCAGCCGGAACTCGCATTTCGAGGCGAATGCGAAACGTCGTCTATTTCCGACCTGAATGTTCTTCCAAGTCAAACCATCTGCCGCAATCGTACTTTCGGGCAAACTTTGAATGATTCCGTCCTCTCCTCTCGAGTACCAATGCACCGAATATGCGATGAGTTTAACCCCGGCTGATGCACCACTGTTGTTGTGTTGTCCCTTGTCTGCTTCCTTTCTATTTGAACGATATAAGAAAGTCGTTTTCAGAGTACGTTTAATTGTGATTTTCTTTTCTTTTTTTCTTTTTTTTTTTTTTTTTTTTTTTTTTGGACGACCGAGGAACCAATTTTAAAGCAGCTCCTGGGAGATTATTCTACGTGTAAAATGACGTTCTACAAGTAGAAAATATAGAATAGAAATCGTTTGTAAGATGCTTCATTTCCGAGAAAAATATGACTTGAAAGTTTACCATTCGCGTCCACCAGATCAGTTTCCAACTAAACACGTTCAAACTGTATTTTGTCGAAAACCAGCACTTCAACGAAAAGATTTTATTTTAGATTCGACTTATTTTCACGTGTGGAATAACTGGTCGTTGATTGTTTACTCGTACTTAGACGGTAATTAGCGAAGTTTAAGGTAGTTCTGGCGTAAACCTCAGAATTCAAAAGTACTCTGAAATTTCGTGCGAAACTAATTTGAAGCGCGGAAGGGCCAAAGTGTAAAATCTGGAATCGATTCATCACGTGGGTATCAAGAAATTGTTAACAAAAGTCGATACATTTTAACACAGTGACATACAAGTCTCGCGGAAGCCAGAAGACAGATCAGTTCCACTTTCTATTAATTATTAATCCTTAATTTCATTGCATAAACACGCGATTAATAGTTAATTCTCAAGAAACAAATGAGTTTACTTACTTCCATGAGTTGATTCGTCGGAAGAATAGCATAAATTATAATAAATCCTACGTAAGATAGTAAGTTTGAAGAATAGTGTTTATAACATTGTCAGGTTTTCTACTTTATTTCTGAAACAGGAAAACTATATTGAAAAATTGTACGAAAATTGGCAAGAAATTATATGACAACGTGGTGCAATGAATTTACTAATTTCTGTAAACCTGTTCGCCTGATTTTTTTAAAATGTTAATAAAAAGACAAGTTCACGTGCATATTTATAATAACAACAGTAACTTCGGTACACAATGTATGGTATTACGTTACAATGTGTAATAGGTTTTTGTCAAACTAAAAGTTAACGTGTACTTTTGAAATTCATGAATTTGTGAAATTTAATTCCCTTCAATATATTTCCATTGATTCATATTTAAATTTTTTAAAATTTCAATTTTCCACCATGTTTATCTCCTGCTATCGTATTCCCATACGATATGAAAAATATAAATGTGTAGCTGTAGCAATATTGCTCGTTTTTGTAGAACACTTTTCAATATCTCGATTTATGACACACATCAAAATTAATTTCTATCAAAAACAGAATTTTAATATATTTTATTAATTTTTAGAACACAATCGGAGAATTACAGTTATATTGGTCATTTCTGTAAAAAATTCTTCGTTGTATCGTCAACATGTCGAACTTCGAAATTGATTTTTATCAAGAATATCTTTTACTTTCTACGCGATATTCACTTTCGTTTTCGCTTTTTTACGATCAATCGCGTGTATTTTTTGATGCGATTTATAATATAGAAGAATAGAAATAGAAATATAAATAATAAATAATATAGAAGATTAGAAATTATACAGGCTCAAGTTAGGAATATTTAAAATAATAAGTTAATAAAATAAAAGTCTTTTAAAATATTTAGAATATTTCATAACAATTGTCCAAACTCTTGTCCACGTTATCGCGCACTGAACTGTAATCTCCGTAGCCTTTTGTGATCAAAATAGTTTTAATTTTGTTTAATCAGCAGCAATCTTAGACAATTTAAAAATAAGTATTGAAAATTGGTTATTTCTAGAAATATGTACAGTAACGATTAATAAATGAATGATTATTATCAAATCTAGCCAGTCAATTTCGGAACCAGGGCCGATTCGTGGATAATTATTTCATAAAAATCTCTACTAAAGTGTGCCAGTGCATGCTATCGCAAGGAAATTAAAACTTGTAACGCTATTATAATTGTTGAGGTTATTCGGTGTGTAATCAGAGAAAACTAGTGGATAAATTGTAAGGCAGAAAATATATTTAAATATAAGTGTAATTATAAGTAAGAATACAATTTGAGCTGGTCCAGATCCGCACGCTAGCTGTGTTACCCAATAACTGAAAACCCCGAAGCCAACGTCGCTTGTCTTCTGTTTATGGTCTGACTTCGTCGCAGTCTTTTGTCTACGCGCTGTCGATGGCTTCAGTGCTTGAGAAACTAAAAAGACCAGATGTACAGTTTTCTTATAAGTGGTGACCACTTCAACAAAAATATTTTTCAAACGATCGTTGACAAAATAATTGTTACGAACATTAAACACATTATCTTGTGTATTTATAACGTAAATATAACACATTACGTAATGCTTGTAACATACGAACCTACATAATAATACGAATATGCTGATAATCATTACGGAATCAATGACATTCGAATAACAGAAAGTTTGCACATTGCACATGGACAAGATAAATCTGTGAAGTGAAAACGACGGTATACACCTGCTACTTGGCCATTATAATATTTCATCCAAATTCATGCGAAAGGTAAAACTCGTACACACGTTACCAGTATTCTAATATTTACGCGTATCCTGAAATGGATTATCATTATTCGTAAATTGAATTTCCATCGGCTGCACAGACTTCGCACAATCGTTCATGAGCGTTTGAAGATGTTAGCAAACATTTATGGCGAACATCTATCAAGCGTTTGTGTGCTTCACGCATTTCCACCAACTATTCAAGAGTTTCATACACGTTCGCAAACAACTTGCACAGCCGATGAATATGCAACTTTGCAGTGCATCAGTGTTTCAGCCTGTTCTCCAATTCACAATGCTTTTACTGTACTGGTATTCGTTTGATAAATTAATACATAGCAGCAGAACTACCTGCAATCTTCCGAATGCTACAATATAAGAACATTCTGCTCTCCAATCAGTCGTATACGCGTCATCGGTGAATATTAAATTCAACCACCGTAACAGTTGTAGTCAAAATGATCAAAAGTTGCACTATAATATTATTTTTATTATTTTTATTTATTATTGCTTAGTCCTTGCGTTTCGGCTTTGGACGAGCTTTCGGTTTTACATCCCTTTTACCTATTTCGCTTCTGATATATCTACCTCCCCTCTTATCCATTCTATTATATTGCACTCCCTTAATTATTCTATCTCTAAGAACTAAAAACTACTAACTGATGTCTGAGAAATAATTTTATTAGCTGCAGTTGTAGTCCTTTTTATCTTTTATCGATTCAGTACGGGAATTACATACTTCTAATTTATAAAGTAGAAAATCCTTAAATAAGGAACAAGCGATATTTGATTCTGTGTTGTGAAAAAGGTAGTAATTGTAAAAGTTTCAGATGCTTAACATAATAATCAAAATATTTGTTAGTTTATATTATTTATACTTCTGCTGTTCTCACTGCCTTGAATTAAAATTGTGATAATACCTCCAATTGAAAATATTTATATATCGATCCGAAATGGCATTATTTTATACATATTTTATACAACGTAATCCGCATATACAGTCATCAATGAGGCTTGATCGCATATGTGTATGTATCACATATGTATAATGAAGTTTGAGTTTTCAGCACATTTGTGTACCTAAGTTTTATTTACTATTATTTTTATTATCCTTGTAATCCTTATATCCGTATGTATACATATAGCAATTAATGAATGATTGAAATTAATATTTATATTTTTGTGTAAACAAGCCGCATTGAACGAAAACGCCGTACCTTTTATGACATACATTTTACTATTATTTATTATTATTATTATTGCTTAGTCCGTGCGTTTCGGCTTTGGACGAGCTTTCGGTTTTACATCTCTTTTGCCTATTTCGCTTCTTATATATCTACCTCCCCTCTTATCCACTCTATTATGTTGCACTCCCTTAATTATTCTATCTCAAAAAATTAAAAGCTAATAACTAAAAACTTTTGCAACTTTTGGGCTTTTGCTTCCGTGCTGTGCTTCCTTCTTGTCGTTTCTCCCCGTCTTTTATTGGCCCTCTCTTCTCTATTATTGCTTTTAGTTCTGTTAGTCCTTCTCCAGTCTCATTTGGTGTTTTTTCTATGTCCTTTGGACCTCCCGTTATTTCGCATTCTTCTATTACATGTCTCGGGTCTTCTTCCTTCCTTTTACATAGTCTGCATCTTTTTTCTCCCTCTTCTTTCCAGTATTCCCTTGCTTTGGTCTCGTTTCCACATCTGAATCTTGCTAATATTTTTCTGTCCTTCCACTTCATCCTCCCTTCTTAGTATTTCAGTTGCACTATAATAATTAGTAGATTATTTTAACTGATTTTGGTTACGGCTAATCGTTCTAAACGATAAAAGTGTTCTTGATTACCATTGGTCAATAAAGATGAAAGACTTCTCCTTTTGATTGCCGATAACCATATGTACGAGAAAAAATTCTTTTATTACCGACATTATAGATGAAAGATTTTCCTTTTCATTACCGATAACCGTTATATATAACAGAATTTTCTTTGGTTACCGATAACCATTGCAGATGAGAAGTTTTCGTTTCGATTGCCGATTGCCACCATGCGATGCGAGAATATTTTTGATTTTTGAGTATCCTCAGATATTTTGACTTTACAATCGTCAATGATGAAGACGTCGTTTTATGCAATGCATTTTAGCATTTGCTAAATAATAATATATACATTTGCTGGTTAAATACCGCTGGCTTTGTTAACGTTGGCAATCTTTCTGTCTGTTTAGAACGTCCTTCTTTGTCTGTTTTATAATTCGAAAAATTGAAGGAAGAATTCGTCAGGCGACAAAATATTTCTATAAAATGTATCACTTACAGACGCCTGTCTTATTGCCGTGTATCGTCTTTCGAAGATAAATCTAATCGAATTATATTTGGTTGTCCGGAAAGTTTCTTTCGTTTTATGAGGAAATAATAGACGCACAACGTTTTTTGTTTTATGTTATTTTGTCAAATTACGTACGATCCATTTTGTTTTATTGAGATAAGCACCGTCACGTTTCACAGACTCGGTTTCACGTTTGTACGAAGGTGCACTGTTGTGAAAAACACGTTTGCGAAAGAAAGACACTTTCCGGACAACCTAATATTACCCTATTGTACGTAACTATAGCGGTTACGAAGACGCAAATCATTGCAGTTTCATTTAACAGTGTCAAAACTAAAAAAAAGTGTCCCAATACGTTTGAGCGACAACGCATCATTCGCATTTCTCCAGATATTTGATCGTTTCCAGTTAAACAGCGTATACCGTATAACGTAACGCACTTTACGTATAAATTAAAATCAAAATGTTAATATAGAATAATATAGGTGTAAATTAATAACGTTGGAGATTGAAGCATATTGCTGTGATTTAGGATTAATATAATTGCGACTGCTGCTGAATCGCAGTTAACTATTCCATCCAACCGAACTTTACTACCACACAGTCGCTCGATCGGGATAGATACATATACATATACTTGTGATACACGCGCAGTAGATATGGTCGTGGTTGGAAATACGTGGATAGCTGTAAATACCGTCGTTCGAAGTTTCATAGACTCGCGTCAATGGTGGCAGATTGCATCGAACGTGACGACCCTCTTTAAAAGTCTCTCATGCGAGAACCTGATACGCTGTCCATTCGTTTCAGATACGTAACAAGATCAGCAGTAGCGCGCGCAAAGACCTGTCAGACCAATTTTTTCTTTCGTTTGATTGCGATTTTCGTTTTATTTCTGGCTTTTTCATACGTATATTTCTTTTTTACTTATGTCAGTCCATTTGCGCTTGTAGCTAAACGTAGTTGTAAGCACGATAAATGCAGAAACGTGTTTTGAATTTTTTGTTCCATTGCGACCTTACTTTTGTTTTTTCGATTTTTCATATACATATGTATATGTCGGGTTAGCGTTAGGTTTAGGGGCGTGTAACGAATCTTCGTTCGGACTAGCCATCGTTGTCGTACGATAGAGATTATATTTACTGGTATAAATATGATTTTTACAAAGTTTGACAAATAACCGTGGTGATTAGACACTCGAGTTGTTAATGACAATGTTCTTAGGTTCAATAACGAATCCACGGTCAACGGGGAAAACTCTTTGTTCAATAGAATATATTTTGAAACACAAAGTGACGTTAGCTGTGACGCACGGTATCATTCTGACTGACTGACAAGACGATGTGTGTAAACTCTCCAAGGTGATCACAAGAATAAAAGACTGACACGATCACATTTGTCAATTGCATATTGACCGGGGATATCAACAAAATTCCAGGCGCCGTTACTAGGCAGACCCGCGTAGAGCTGACATTGCTCCTGCCCGGGGTTTGATTGTTAATACAACGTGTGTCCCACAATATTGGCACTTCTCTGTCAGGTAAAAACGTTCATCCCGTGACCGGGGCTACGTTCTGCGATCAGTTGTGTCACCTCGAGCCCAAGCCCACCGTCACAAATCTCGGGCAAACATAATAGGATTGAATCGTAACAACTATTTCTAAGTTTTATCACTTAAGTACAGCTATAATAGATTAAAGTATTGGGGATCTTCTGAAAAATTCCAAAAAAAGGCCCCGATGTCCTTTCATCTCCGACATATATATTTGTCTTTTTATTAGTTGTGCTTTTAGCTAAACATAGGTTAGTTAACAAGACTTTTACATATTCTTGAAAACGACGAAGATATTTTTTGGGATCATTTAAAGTTCAATTTTACGTTTCCCTTTTTTCCTTTTTCCTTTTTTCTATATCGAACCATTTTATAGTGATCGAATGAATACGCCATTATGGTAACTTAATTGCGACTGGGAATCCATCGATCATTTAAAAATACATCAGTCTTAATTGACATTGATGCACTTGTCATGGGAAACGCAAATGAATAACAAAATTTCATTGAAAAATATATTCACTGTACTTTGAAAGTGGGAGCGTAACATGGTTAGCAATCTTGCACGAAATTGATCGATTTTCGTGTTGAGGATGAGTGATTAAGCCGCGTACATTGTTAATACGTCGCTTTTCGTTCAACTTCCGATGTATTAGTTTTGAAACAAAGCTGTCAAAATTGATGTGCCTTCTCGATAAATCACGCGTTAATAGCTTGTACTTAATATTAAGTTGTTCTCTATTATACAATAAATCGCGAAGAAAATTTGAAAAACACGATCAAAAATCTATCGTATGTAATCGAAACAAACAACTGATTTAAAGGGAACTTTCTTTAAAATGTTGCTGTATGTTTGGCCGTTTTCATCGTAAGAAGCGTTTTATCTATGCATTAATTATACGCATAAAGTTTCAAATTCATAATTTAAATATACAAATTTAAATATAAAATATTTGAAATTTTACATTGCATTCTACATCGTAATATATTACAGTTGATTGTAATCTTTATATATTAATGCCCATGCTTTGGTTCCTATCATCTACCTCATATTTTAGCTCTGAAAAATATTGAAATTAATTATTTTGTAAGTTAGTGTATATTAAGTACTTGAAATCTGTTAGTGTATATCATTTATATTAATTGATACTTTCGTGGACGCTTATGCTTTTGGTATTAACAGAGAGATGCTTACACGTTTCTCACGCATTTTAATTCGTTCTCAATTTAATTTTCTGCGGAATAGCTCCGTGAAATAGACGATTCTCAAGTTCTTGGAAATTAAACTTTTAACCCACAAAAATATCCGCAAAGCGCCTCGTATGTTATTTTAAACGTTGACGTATTCGAGACACCAAGAATCGCACATAATTTTATGCCGAGCTATATTAAGTGGTATTTTTAGTATACGTCGAGTTCTGTTTCATTTTTATGTCAAAGGGTTAAACTGATACTTGTTCGAAGAGAAATAGAAAGAAAGACAAGACACAAGAAGTTTATTCCTTACAGGACGCAATTTCGAGGGTATCTGATTAATAAAATCATTTTATTAAACGAGTAACAAGAAGAAAAGTTTAAAATGGACTTATTCTTTGATGACCACCATGCTCGTCATTGCATTACACACACTCTCTATTTATATTTTAAATTACGCCACAATGCGCCCACGTTTTTTGTATGCAAAACAGTTACAGAGCAAGATGAACGATAATGGCAACTCGTACGTTGTGATGGGATCTGAACCACTTTCGATCGTTTCGAGTTTATATTATGTAGGAGGCAACAAATTCGAGTTACATCGAACGTGATTCGAAGTCTGGAAACTCGTGGAAGTCTTGACAAATCTTGAGTCTCCAAGGTCTCGAAAGTCTCGATCGTCTTGAGACACTCAAGAGTGCTGATGGGTTTTGAAAGCTTCAGCGTTCGACGTCTTACGTGATTTTCGCCTACGTTTGTTCGAACAGCATCGTTGACACGGGAAGTTATAGAAAATCCGGCAAGATCGACCTATCGTACACGCGTTTATCTCAAGACTATCGACTCAAGACTTTCAAGATGATCAAGACGATCGAAGCTTTTAACATTCAAAATTTGTTATGGTTCAAATATTTCAAGACTTGCAACACGCCGAAGACTTTAAAAATTCTTCAAGATGTATCAAGACTCAAGACTATCGACTCAAGACTTTGAAGACTCGCAAGACGATCTAAGCTTTCAACATTCAAAACCTGTTATAGTTCAAATGTTTCAAGACTTGCAACACGCTGAAGACTTTAAAAATTCTTCAAGACGTATCAAGACTCAATACTATCGACTCAAGACTTTCAGATGATCAAGACCTTGAAGACTCGCAAGACGATCGAAGCTTTCAACATTCAAAACCTGTTATAGTTCAAATGTTTCAAGACTTGCAACACGCTGAAGACTTTAAAAATTCTTCAAGACGTATCAAGACTCAAGACTTTCAAGATGATCAAGAATTTCAAGATGACTAAGACCTTGAAGACTCGCAAGACGATCGAAGCTTTCAACATTCAAAACCTGTTATAGTTCAAACGTTTCAAGACTTGCAACACGCTGAAGACTTTAAAAATTCTTCAAGACGTATCAAGACTCAAACTTTCAACAGCTCCAAGCTTCGAGTCGCGTTCAAAGTAATTCGAACTTTTCACCAAATATTGTAGCCATACAGATTCGAATCGACTCTAAATGTTTCAGATTCCATCACTGTTCGTGCATGATCTCGTGTATAACATTGCATCAGTGCATAATGGTATAGCGATAGGTAGAAGGTAGACGTTCGTTAGATTGTTCGATGGCATCCACATTGTTTCTTCGAAAGGCTGCAAAACAATGTGCGGTCACTCAACTTCCTCGACGTGCGCTTCCTTGTAGGTCGGAGCCTCTCGCCGATCCTCATTTCCGTAACGCGTAAAACATCATCTGGCAATGAATCTGAGTTCGGCGGAGATCATTTCCTTTGAGATATAACCTAAACCACTTGTGCTTTAACTATTTCCGCGGAACAAGACCGACCTCTTTCACTTAAGTAGCATTTGAATTTCCTAGAAACTTGCCGACCAGTTTACTTTATTTCGCGAACTGGGTCGTTGCCGAGCTACCAAGAAAGTCGATTTGCTAAGTTTCATTTCCTTAATAAATTACTTCCAAAAGGACAATTGATAATTACGTTTCAAAACGTGGTCGTTGACGTATCAGAGAAGGAACAAATAGAATCTGAAAAAATGTGAAAAACATATTGATTTCATTTTATAGGTATGTTTATTTGGAAGCGTTTACCTCTGTTGTCTACCTCTGTCGATAATTATACTTAGGCACATATAAAAACACGAGCAAATTCAAAGAATCGCTGGAAAATTGCCAAACCTTTAAAACTTATTATCTCATTCGAAACGTTAAACTATTCAAGATTCATGCATTCGGTATTATAATTGTTGAGAATTGTTGATCTTAATTGCCAAAATATAAGTAAAGGAACACTAAGATTACACTTAGAATTCATATTAAAATAGTTTTAGATTTATTTAATAAACGATTTCCAGGATTTTCGTCGATATACATTTGCACGCGTCTCAGCACTTTCTTTGTCTCATCATCTTCCATATCACACTGCCAACGGAACAGTTACATTCATATGTTTTTCGAGACACATACATACTTCCACACACTCATATTCACATATGTGTGTCACTACTACGCGGCCAATCTAGTCTAGCACACAAAATTATACATATCTCAATAATAATAATAATAATAGCTTCGTCAATTTTGTGTAACCGTATTAAATCTTCTCTTGTCTATAATAAATAGTTTATCTATCACGCTGATACTATTTTAATTACTATTCTCATCAGTTTTGATATTTACATTATTATTGTATCTGTTCGTATCCAGTTCCACGTATAATATAAACGATTTCACAGTTGTTGAAATTTCCTATATTACTGTAACTCTTGCAAATAATTAGAACAAATTTTTGCTACATGTGTACATTATTTACTTACCTGTTACTTTATCGACACATGAATATTAAATTCCGATTGATTAGTCGTTTTCTCCGTACTTTAAATTTATTGTAACGTTTTCTTCTAAAAGCAATAGATGTTCCAACGCTTATGAACGAGACTGTATGTACATCGACATTAAGTTATTAAGTTAATATATATACAGAGTGGTTACGCGAAAAAAGAAATCGAAAATATAGAATAAAAATTTAAAAATTTAAAAATTTAAAAATTAAAAAAATAACGTCAATCGAGACAACGATCTGCAGTGAGATCCGTTATAACGAGACGTGATAAAGTGCACGCGTACCGAGCGAAAATTCAAAGTCGATTTTCTCGAGAACAAAGCCTCTAACGAAAAATTTTTATTCTATATTTTCGACTTCTTTTTTCGCGTAGAATCACCCCCTTTCCGCTTGTACCACCAGTTACCAACCACCTTGTATATTATAGTAATTAATAAGATATTAAGTACAAGTATGAGGTAACAAACATTTATTTTTATTTGCATTGAAATTTTCATTGTTCTGCTAATTTGCATCTCAACGTTAACACAAACTAAATAGCATTGCGTATGTTCGCAAACAGTTTTAACTTATTATAAGTCCCGATAGCTGATTATATCGTATAATCGTTGTTCATGGTCATTATGAAGGCTTTCCAAACAAGGAAATGTTATACCGTACTATTGGACTTCAGATTCCCTGCGTTAATATACAGCATACCAATTAATGAAAGCGTAATTAGTGTAATTGAAACCAGTTCATCATGTCAAAATTACGTCAACGATCTGTATAATTATTTTCGTAAAATATAATACCAATTAACGAGGAAAGAAGAACCCGTAATCCAATAAGTCCAGAGGAAATCGGAACTTTTACTTAGACCCGTTATTATTGCTCCCTTTCACCGGCGATGTAACCATTTGTCTTTGAAAAAGAATTCAGAAAAAAAGATACAAATATGCTGCATTCAGATCAGCTTCACTGGTATCTTTCCAGCTATATTTTTAGTCCTTTCGCTGCAAAATGATGATGTGCTGTAACAACTGTCGCGAGGGAGGGTGTTCGTGAAAAATTGGCCAGTTTCGAACGAAAAATTCTTACAGTTTGTTTAAGAGCATCTCTCGCGGAAGGAAAAACATTATTTGCATTTATCCGAAATGCGATGGGAAAGTTGAACGAAATGAAAGCAACGATGAGAAAGTGGCAGGAGTGAATTTACCCTTGCGTTAAATTTGATCTCCATTTTCTTCAAATTCTGATCCAGCTACGGAATAATTGTTCATTTATATCGACAAAATAATTCTTCGGGAATTTTGCTGATAAATATATTGAAATTTGAAATCGAGCAAATTTGACGTACCACCAGATTACAGCTACGCGAGAACAATAGGCGAAAGCTTGTTCGAGGAGTTTGTATTTGCAAATGTACATACTGAGTGTCACGAACGAACAGCGCTCAATCTAAAAACAGAATTAACGTAAAATACTTGTGTTTGAAGTAATTATGAAGTGCAAAGATCCGAGTAATTAGAGATATTATCGGAGATTTTTCTCCATCGCAACTGTCAGCTGCGATGTTTCGAATGGGTACTTTAAATTCCAAATTGCGGTAGCGTTCGATTCCACTGACCACCAAAAACATCAAATCGATATACAACCACATAATAGCATTTTGATTTAAACGAAATTGCACTCTAGGCACTCGAATAATTTCGAATATTTTGTTCGCGTATTCATCGACAAAAGTAAAACCCAATTGGAAACCACTATAGCAGATGCATGCGGGCGCAAAGTTCGTGAACGTGTTGTTAGTCGTTGCCCACACGTTTTTTTTTCTTTTTGTTTTAATTTGTACTTTACAATTTGTCCAGCTGGACATTTGGTAAGTTTTGCTAACTTAATTGCTAAATAACATGTGGATGGCTACCCCCGGCGGATACCATCTTCAAGTTTGACTATTTTATTTCTTCAGTGAAGTTAGTGGAGTGTTTTCTAGAACAAAAGTCTTTTTTTTATTTAATTTGTACTTTACAATTTGTCCAGATGGACATTTGGTAAGTTTTGCTAACTTAATTGCTAAATAACATGTGGATGGCTACCCCCAGCTGATACCATCTTCGAGTTTGACTATTTTATTTCTTCAGTGAAGTTAGTGGTGTGTTTTCTGGAACAAAATTTTTTTCTATTTAATTTGTACTTTACAATTTGTCCAGATGTACATTTGGTAAGTTTTGCTAACTTAATTGCTAAATAACATGTGGATGGCTACCCCCAGCTGATACCATCTTCGAGTTTGACTATTTTATTTCTTCAGTGAAGTTAGTGGAGTGTTTTCTAGAACAAAAGTCTTTTTTTTATTTAATTTGTACTTTACAATTTGTCCAGATGGACATTTGGTTAGTTTTGCTAACTTAATTGCTAAATAACATGTGGATGGCTACCCCCAGCTGATACCATCTTCGAGTTTGACTATTTTATTTCTTCAGTGAAGTTAGTGGGGTGTTTTCTTTTTAGTCTTCCACTGCTCGCACGTGGTAACGAATTTGTAGTACTTCGGATTAGCTCGGGGCCCAACTTCCACCGATTTGCCGACAAAATTCCTAAAAAATTATTTCGTTAATGAATCGCTGTCCGAAGAAGACGAAGATTAAATGTAACGCACGGGTAAGTTTCACCCGCTAGCAGTTTTTTATCTTGCCACTTGTTCTTCTCAACTTCTCCACTACATTTCGGATAAATGCTAATAACACGTTTTCTTTCTCAAGAGAAGCTCGTAAACGTCCCGCAGGAATTTTTCGAGAAGGTTCAAAGATGTCCATTTTTTAACATCCTCCTTTGCTTGGGAGGCGAATTAACCGACGAGTACTTAAGAAAAGATCTGCCTGAACGGAGTACCTTCACCCGGTGTTTGCTCTTCGGCCGGTGCTCACCGCCCATTAATTAAATATCACTTCTCGGAAGAACGTTTCCTCGTCGACTTATATACGCGCCGTACGAGAATAATAATCACCAGAGAATAATAGCGCCTAGCAGCATTCGCGTTCAGGCGATAACGCTTCTTCGTCTCTTTCCTTGTTTCTTTCAACCGGAACCCCTGCCGAGATAGCTCGCGGCGAACTTTGCACGCAATTGCTCGCGTATCACTTGACGAACCGCACGTTGCATCGCAATAATTATCTCGCTAGATCGCGTGACCGCTCTTGCAATACAGTGCCGCCGATATAACGACCCTTGTAATTCCGCGCGCTGAACGCAGTGCCAGAGAAAAATCGAACACGACTCATTATCGACCCACTTTGCTTCGCGGCTCTAGCAGCATCGATCGATCCACATCGGATATAATCGACCCATTACAGCCGATAATTGATGGTTAAATTGCCTCAGCTTGATCGAATATGAGCAGATTAGAATTGGGTGATCTCCACCTTCGCTCGTTTTCTTCAGGTTTAGTGCATCGAAGCGTAATTCTTTTCAGCAGCATTTTGAATCGTGTTTTCTTTAGAAAAATGAGAATACGGGAAAGAAAATTATTTATGTCGCCGAAAAGTACACGCGTTAATGGTCACCCGTTTCTTCGATGGTGAACGCTCTTTCCCGGAGCAGACAAGACGCTCGTTTGTTGCAAAGATGCGAGAATAACGCAACTGAAAAATCACAATTTTAGAGATAAGCAGTTTGAATCGTTGTGATTTTGTATGGACGTAGCACTAAAATGTCCAAACATTTTAATTTTCTTATTTATTTCGACAAATTCACATTCATCCTTAGAGCTACCCTCCTTCTGTGTTACGACACTTGACGCAAATTCATTCCTCGATCGAGATTTACTGAATATTATGTGGTTAATACCGTCCAAAAAATGTTCAGCAAGAGTCATGCATATTATTTCATCGTCAAATTCGTAAGTTAAAGTAATACGGTGTTATAAAAAAAAAAAAAAAAAAAATACAAAGAAGCCATCGTCATCTTTTCAGCAATATTATGATAGCGCAAGATACGACGCTACTTTTTAAACTTCGATGAACGTCGCGCATTTGTTGTAACGACGCAACTGAGATACGTGGAGGTTTATGTAGAGGATGGTTGATCGTGAGATTTATAAGACGAGATTGCTCGTTGTTGAAACCGTCAAGTGTATTTAAAATAATAAATAAATTAATACAGACAGTAATCGCTCGTACTAACAGATTCGCTAAAGTCAGTGTAAATCGCTAATTAGATCGCTGATAACTGACAGATAACTGATAGATACTGAGCTCTTTACGATCGCGTCCGTTTATTTATTCTGGTCAGGGGAGAGCCGGAAAATTCAAAATTCAAATTCAAATTCGGTTGCATGTAGCGAAGACATTGTTTTACCCGGAGTTTATTTATTATTGCATTATGTGTATCCTAATGATATTTATACTCCGAGGCAAAATAAAAACACGATTTGAATTGTCTTGTAGCTCGTGTACCGCTACAGATATATCACCGTTGTAGCAAATCGATAAGAGTAAACGTAAAAATGCAACAGCGACACGAGCTTCTTGATGTTGTAAGATTTGGTAACTCGACTCTAAGTTAGTGTAACAGATGCGGTTGACGTAGTTTGTGAGAGAAGATATGTAACCGGAAGGCTTGTAACCCCATTAGGAAATCGATAAATGTACTAGTACCGCTATTGCTAAATTAACTCGTAAAAAGTACCAACAGCAACCGTATTTTCTCTGTACTAATAATTCAAAGACTGGAAATTTCGAGTTATGTCGTTGTTGTAGCAAATGAGCGAATTGTAGAATTAGAGGATATCCAATTCTCGAAATTATGCCTCGTAAACGAAATTTCCATCCATTACTATACTCTGTAGCGACAATGTATTCCAAGAAAATACGTGCTATGCATGTACCGTCTTTCGTTAAAGATCTTTATCTCTTCCTATGGATGATTACGCTAACCACAACCGTGATTCATGTCGAGGTTAAATTGTATCGTAAAGCTTGTTTTATGTTTGGTCGGGCGTTTCTATGAATTTCTGCTAATTAATGACGTATACAGGTGCGATCAGATATATATTTCATGAGTAATGGCGCATTAATATGCGCGTTATATGCCGGGTAGAAAAGAAACCATACGCGTCGCACAAAGTACGCGCACTTACACATTTCAATTACGGTTGATCTTCGTTTTCGGTTTCAGCGATCTAAAACAATCCCAAAAAGACACATACAGGTCAAAAGTTCGCAGTCCTGATAGCTGTACTTCACCCAATGTAAGGAATTTGTCTAATGTGTAAGGAATTTTTATGCGGATGACATTCCATCGCCTAACATATTACTTGTATCGTATTCTTAACCGATAGTATCTGTTAGGGATTGTTTGAAACTGTTTGAGATTGTTTGAGATTGTTTGAAACTGTTTGAGATTGTTTGAGATTGTTTGAAACTGTTTGAGATTGTTTGAAATTGTTTAACACGTGTGTTAGCACAGAGATGGTACAAGTATTAAATTGTGACTCAAAAATGACAATCAATTCTGACCTGTCACAAACTTAGACTAAGGGCAAGCTCAAACACGGTCAAAAGTTCACAGTCCTGTAGCTATACTTCACCCAATGTAAGGAATTTGTCTAATGTGTAAGGAATTTTTATGCGGATGACATTTCATCGCCTAACATATTACTTGTATCGTATTCTTAACCAATAGTATCTGTTAGGGATTGTTGGAGATTGTTTGAAACTGTTTGAGATTGTTTGAAACTGTTCGAGATTGTTTGAAACTGTTTAAGATTGTTTGAAATTGTTTAACACGTGTGTTAGCACAGAGATGGTACAAGTATTAAATTGTGCACTCAAAAATGACAATTAATTCTGACCTATCACAAACTTGGACTAAGGGCAAGCTCAAGCACGGTCAATAGTTGGGTCAAGTACCAAGTAAATCCAAATTTACACCGTTCACATTGGAGGTCCACTGCGAATAAAACGAGCATGAAAACGACGTTTCTCGACCACAATGAAACAACGTGAATTCAGCTTTACTTGCTACTTAACTAAACCACTACCCGTATCTGAACCAGCCTTTAGGCCAACTTTATGACAGCCTAGGATCAACTGCTATTTTTAGATGTCACAATTTAATGCTTCTAACTCGGTTCTAACGTTCGTAGTGATACGCGACTTATTATTACTGCGTAGTAATTTCTCATATTTTAGATAGTATGCGTTTTAGTTTTCCTGTCGTAATAACAAATATCCTGTCATCAACCTGTAGTTTCGAAGAAGTCGTGCGACTAGAACCAGTCGCCTAACTGGTCTCTAACGAGGTCGAACCTGCTACAACTTTGTACAAGATTGACCAAACTATCGTCCACCCTTATGGTGGAGTTCCCTTTCTGAAACATAATGCGTTCAGAGTGTAATGGAAGAGACGACACGCGATCTCTTAAAAACCTTCAGCTCACGAAGTTTTAAAGAGAATTTTGGACACGACACAACGAGAGTTAAAACAGAGTTTAGAAATCGGCAAACGTTGAACGTAAAGTTGGGGCATTATCCGTGCAAGATTGCAAGGTTGCTCTCAGACTATCAATGCACAGGATGTATCACAACATGTGACATCAAGTCAGCAGTGAATAGGAGACACAGAAACAATGAAAAAAGTTTACTTCAGCACGTGTTCTATCTGATCTTCTTTAGAGTGGTAGTCGAGTGTCTGGAGTTGCATTTGGTCTCAAAGTTTTCTTCGAAGCTACGCATCCGTGAGAAAATTGAGCAAATCCGAGTAAAAAGAAAGGATATAGAGCGGTTAACAAGTCGTCGATACTTCGAGTTTCTCAACTAAAACGATCGATACGTATTGTCAATATTTATTGATAAACTGCAGTTTCGTTGAGAAGCTTGAAATACTGAATATTGTTGGTTGTCAAACAGAGGAAACACGAGAAATTGCACGAACAACGTCTATTTTCAGGTAAATACGATACGTGGGGCATTAAATTTAATTAATGTTTGTATAAATAATATGCACTGCGCGTCACTTATGACCCAAATTTATCGAAACGGGATTGATAATTTCACGAAATGATCGATTATTAATGCCACTTGTTTTGATATGTAACACTATAGCTGATATAGCGTGTTACAGCAAATGATGTTTAATCAAAATATTTCGCATTGAAAAATTATATTGCGGTGGAAATTTCATGTTTACGATATTCGCAGATATGTTCCTCTTATTCAATGTATTGTCTCGCATTTTTGTCGAAAGAAAATTGGGCTGAAATTTCATTCTGTTTCAAATACTAGTGATTATCGTTTCTTCTTTGGTTCCTCTTAAAATCTACATTTCACTTCACATACAAGTTACAAAATATAAAATTCTAAACGATCATTGTATGTCTTATAAAAAATTTTTTTTTAATTTTTATCCTATATTTTCGACTTCTTTTTTCGCGTAGAATCACCCCCTTTCCGCTTGTATCACCAGTTACCAACCACTCTGTATAAACCATAATAGAATGCATATTTAACATAAACATCAAAGTAATACGAATGTCAGAATCGACTAAAGTTACAGACGTACAATAAAATTTCATAACTAGAAAATAGAGCGAAGAGAAGCATTCAATTTACACTAAATATCGTTAGATGTTCTGTTACTTATGGCCGGCACATTCCTTCTCGTACATTTCCTTCTCGTGGAACGTTTTAAATTATTTGAAAACGGAATGTTACAGATAGATCGTGGATACACTTATGCAAATTCCTATTTTTCCGAATAATTAAAAAATCTCTTGCTAATTCACTAAAAGAACGAAACTTATTAATTTCAAGGATTTTATTAATTTTATTAATTCCAAGGATTAATTGAAAGGGCAAACTTAACGAGGTAAACGTTTCAGCCGCAAAATATTGCAACGAGTACTATGCTTTGGTTATTTCATGTAGTTTCTTTTATACATTGTATACATTCTATATATTTCTTCGTCTTCAGATTTGTCATAAACGCATAAAAGTCCCACTAATAAATTATCCACTATTTTTCTGTTGTCAGTTACTTTTGAATACGAGAGAACATCGAGCCTTACGTAGAATTTATGAACGTTCTGATCTTTTCCTATGAAAAAGAATAGGACTAAACAAACCACTTAAGCTATCTATGGGCGAACAACGCTTAACTTTCCATTAAGCAAAGTCGCACTTTTCTAGCGCGCATCGTTTAATAACGGTGATTATTTTAATAAATTGTTGCACACTTAACTTTCACGCAATTATTACCACGCTACCTTCTCATGAATCACCACTGTTCCACGATCTCGCATTACTTTTCAATTTGCGAATAATGCACATACGCTCATCTGCATATCGGATTACATACGACTAATTGTAAGAAGAAGAAAACGGCCGACGAGGCGCACGCAGGGAAGGCAATTACGCGCATAAATATGTAACACAGGATGTTTCGCGTTCGTGTGTAATTGGCTGGCTGAATCAACGGTGATTTGAACAACCTACTCGTACCGTATAGTAACGGCCATTTCGTACGACTCTTTGCAGATGTAGCATGTAACATGCAAAACGTTTCGCAATTTTCCGCGAATCGATCATCGTTTATCCGTTTGGAACATAGTATAATATGGTACTTGGTTGGTCAATCTAACAATCATCTATCAATGACTTCGATGTACTTACCAAGATTTCAATAACTGGCTACACGAAAAACATAAAAATCGTTTGCTTAAAGACGATTGGTCATGCATTGTTGACCTTTGCATTTTGATGGATGCAGGATATTTTTGGGCAAAGTAACTTCTCAGTTCTTTAACTTTGGATTTTTACGTTGTTAGGAATCTGAAAATGATAATTGTTCGATATAGTATGTGTCTATTTGTTCATTTATTTATTTATTTATTTCTAAGGTTATTTTAAAACGGCCCCATTAACTTTTCCACCAGATAAAGTAACCTCATTTTTTTTCGTTTTTTCATTTAAACTTTGCTTTGCTTGAAAGAGTCACGCTAACATTTTGCAATAAAAGATACCGGATGATATTCCAGAAACTTTCAATAGTTTCTCATCAACAATTCTTAGAGATTCTTTAAAACACAAAGATCTAACAAAAATTGCGTGCCTTAAATGATCCAGTATGCAGACAACGTCATTAAAAACGTCATATAATATCTTTTAAACTAAGCGTCTCCGCATACAAGTACACCTTAGTACATGTTTTGGAAGGAACCAAAAAGTTTATAAAAAAATTATATAATTTCGTTTAAAAAAAATCAATTCCACTTCGCAATTGCACCGGTGCATTTTCGATACAGGTAACACGATAACAGTGCAAAATTTTCCTCTACGATCTTTCTCTATCTTCACGTGGAACAGAGTTGCCTATGTTATTTATCTTATTGTTATCATACTGTCGTTATATATGTTATTGTTGTTATACTCGTTCCAATTGCTGGAAACACCCTGTATAGTAGTTCTGTTTCTTCGTGCCGCACTATACACGTTCATGCACGCTGTCCTACATTTTGATATTACGTACTTATTCCATGTACTTCGCTTAATCGCAACCGTAGTTCTAATACATGCTACTGCTCTCGAGCTTATTCACATTAAATGTGTTTGAGATTATGCTAAATCGGGATATTGTACGCTTTGAGGTAAGCTAGAATCCTTCGAAATGTAGATATTTGGACATTAGTGTATTGTCAGTAGATTGCGGATTTCTCTGCATTCATAGGGAATTAGCAGGAATGCGAATAGTGCAAATAATGTAATATGCCAAGGTATGCAGAACGTTCAACGTAAAGTATTTAGTATAATATTTACTGGGTGAAACAAATTTCTATTTAGGTTTCGTTTCTTTAATTACGTTCAAAATTATAAAAATGCATAGAGGTTCGCAGTCCAATTACTGGCGAAAATTTTAATAATCATTGAGATAGTTTTATATCAATTTCTAGTATGCTGCGTATATTTGTTGGTTGGTCATGTTCAATTTGAAGAAGTTTCTCTTTAAAATGAATTGTTATATTGCACGTTAGAATATTTCTGTACAAGTGGCGTTCAAAGGTTGCCAACAAATTTTGTAAATTGCTTCTCACTACTTCGTAGACTGCTAACTATTTCAATGCCTGATCCTGTTTTTCATAAAGCAACAAGAAATTGTCTTCTAGTCTGTGGGAAAGTAAACGCACCTAATTCGATGACTTCGAATTACTTGAAGATCAATTGCTCCAGAAGTGGAATATTTCATTGTTAAATGTTCAATAATTATATAATTTAATAATCAACATGTTTCTCGTCAAATATGAAGCCTATTATAAGAAGAACACTATAAATCGGATTTCCATTCTTCACAGGGAAACATTTCCAAAATTCAACACCTGATCCATTCCAAGTTACCGCAAATATCTTCTCATTTGATTTTAAACACGTGTGTTTCGCACTCTTCAAAATATCCAAAATATTTCTCGTCATAACATTAAATTATTGCTTGTCTTCATATTTAATTATACCTTGGCTTCCACGAAACTTCGTCATCTAAAGTCATCTTACGTGATTCCATCATTTTGGGACATTCTTCTTATATTTTATTTTGCAGAAAGTATTTCACATTGTCTCATTTATGAAGAAACGCATATTAAATAAACTTAAATAAACATGCGATTACCAGATATTGCAGCTTCTTTTCTACCAGTTACCAAACTTTTACAACTGCTATTTTCTGTGTCTGTTCTATCATTCACAGTGTACATTATATTAGCCACTTTTTAAAAGGTTCACATCTCTGGAGCCGACAGATCGTTTTTGCTTTCAGTTTCTTCTTGTTGCTTCTCCATTTCATTTATTTTCCAGAAGAAACTTATCACAAACCTCTTTTACGATATTTGTAATAATCGTAGAGGAGCACTCGTAGCTTACAGACAGATTACTTCAATTATTCTTCAATTAATTGAACCTGAATTGCCAATACTTGTAACACGTCAGCAATGGTTGATCTATATGATGATTTATTTTAAATCTATTTTGTCCTTTTCTTTTTTTAGTCCTGTGATATTAAATATCACGTGTACCGTCACATAGCTACTGCTAAAATCAGAAAATCAACAAATATGTCCCTGTCGTGTTTCGCTTCTGTGATCGCCATATACATGAAATGTAACCAGAATTCAAATATTGTTATAACTTAGCGATGCATATGTCCACGTTGCTATGACTTACGACGACGCGATGTAAACAAGGATGCAACAAAGGATGGTATTAGTATTTCAGTCAGCGCATCGTAGGATAACATGGCACAGCTGCATTGTTCACGCGACGATGCAAGACCAAATGTAATGCATCGTTTCCGCACGCGTTGCATCTCGACTTGGAAACACCGTGAAATCTCGTCTTTCGTCTCGTACATACCGCCATTATTTATCCGCCTCGAGCCTGACATATATTTGACGCGAACGATAGCGTGGTATCCTCGTTTCGTTCAGAACTCACGAGCTTCAACAGGAAGAAAAAAAGAATTTCGAAGCGAAGAACGTAGAATTGGAAAAATTTATTTATTTCACTGCTATTGCTTGAACTGCAACATGATAGAAAAAAGAACTTAGAAACGCTTATAATTAATATTAAACAGTGTGTTACAGTTTCAAGCCAACAGAGAAACATCATTTTTCAAATGAACATTATAAGGAACAATTTATTATTGTCCAGCACTGTATATGAATAAATGAACATTATAAGGAACAATTTATTATTATCCAGCACTGTATATGAAAAAGTGAACATTATAAGGGACAATTTATTATTGTCCAGCACTGTATATGAATAAGTGAACATTATAAGGAACAATTTATTATTGTCCAGCACTGTATATGAATAAGTGAACATTATAAGGAACAATTTATTATTATCCAGCACTGTATATGAATAAGTGAACATTATAAGGAACAATTTATTATTGTCCAGCACTGTATATGAATAAGTGAACATTATAAGGAACAATTTATTATTGTCCAGCACTGTATATGAATAAGTGAACATTATAAGGAACAATTTATTATTATCCAGCACTGTATATGAATAAGTGAACATTATAAGGAACAATTTATTATTGTCCAGCACTGTATATGAAAAAGTGAACATTATAAGGAACAATTTATTATTATCCAGCACTGTATATGAATAAGTGAACATTATAAGGAACAATTTATTATTATCCAGCACTGTATATGAATAAGTGAACATTATAAGGAACAATTTATTATTGTCCAGCACTGTACATGAATAAGTGAACATTGTAAATGATAGTTTATTATTAACCATCACTGACACGAATAACTGTGAACATGCATAAAACACGAATATGCTGATCATAAGTATAAGACATCTATTCTGTAAATATATTAAAAAAACATGTTTCTATATTATTTATTGGCAAGCACAAATTTTGTATCGTAAGGCGCGCATGATGCGAGTGGAATTGCAGATACGATGAAATAACGAGGGAATAAAAACAGTGGAGGACATTCAATTTGTACCAACCATTGGAAAATGTTTTCATCATACGATACACATTAACACTTTGACTGCCACGCTGGTCATATGTGACCGGCCACGGTTCCTCCTGTGACGCCACGGTGGTCATTGGTGACCGGAACGCTTGAACTTCTTACAATTGTAAAAATTGTATGAAAATTGACAGTTAGGGCATTCTGAATATAACCGATAAATAGAAGATACTTTGAAATAAAAAGTGCCCCATTGAACAATTAAACATTTTTATTAGAACATCGATAAAAAAAATGAGAACAAATCTTGCATCTAACTGTGCACTGTTTGCATCCATATCTTTCAGGGGTAATCTACGAATGTTATTATAAACACAGCTTAGAAAATAATCGTAAATGCTGCTTTGTAATCGTATAATTGAAGTTAGAAGCGTGAACATACCTTACTATTATATATAGAATGAGCAAATACCGTTTATTAATATCTTCTACACGTTTCAACAATATATTCTGGACGTTTTGCTTACGACGAAATAACGAATGCCAATGGTTTGTTGAAATAAACGAAGCCTTGTTATAATATGTCGCTATCAACTGTTACCAAGGCGCCACGGTGGACACCTGTGACCACCAATAAGATAAACGATCCATTGGGGAAGAATGTAGTGTTACATCATCGATTTATTATTATTTTGCCAATATGCTTTGGATAATAAAAATATTCCCATGGCGTCTTGAGCGAAACGTGTGATTTCGGCGTGGCAGTCAAAGTATTAATAATTGATCATCGTTTGCAGAGAAAATTTACTTGCACAAGGCTACTAACAGAATACTATACTTTGAATATTTTGTATATTTTTGCACTTTACGTGCACTTTGTGCACTCGCGAGTTTCTCATAATTGCATAAAAGTCTACTTGTGATACTAGCAATTTAAAAAGCTTGTAAGTGGAAATAAATTTAAATAAAAGGATCATAATTATTCGCAGAGTATTTATAAAGCTGCATATTTATCCGAACATTTGCTCGGACTGAGCACCACGCAAACGTCAAGCAAAGGAATATTTGAATAGGGAGGACAATCAGTCAGACTCGAATCGATATGGGCATGTCAAAAGCTGCGTATTCACCTGAGCGTTCGCTTCGAATGAGCGCCGAACGAGCTCCAAACGAATCTCGGAATGCATGGTCGAATCAGAATTCCTGCGGTGTTCATTCCGTGCAACCGCTCAAATAAACACGCAGCTTTGTCTTCCGCTCGTGATCGATAATCGTAATTTAATTTATTACGAAATGAGTTTGAATCAAATTGAAATTGGATTTTTGTGTAATTTGGCCCACGACTTAACGAGGACAATTAGTGAAACAGAAGACTGTTGGGTTGAGCGGAATATGAAATCTCTTGATTTGTGAATAAATGAAAGATTTTATTGAAATTTGAATTTGACGGACAAACACTAGCCATTAAATATTCTCCAATTATCGATTATTAGCTACTCTAAAAGAGAAGAAATTTCCTTAACACGTATTCAATGCTCAGATGATTTTTATAAATATAGAAATGAATTATTTATCAATTAATTGTCGTATGATTTTATTATATGAGATTAGTTTTGGAAAAGATTGTGAAAATCTCTAGAAACATAAATTTGGTATCTGCGAAAAGCTTAAAGATATCATCCACTCAAGTTAAACAATTTCTTAACGCGTATTAATTACCAGAATTATTTTAACAGCAACTGTAAACGAAGATACTATAATAACGAGCTCATTCTAAAATAAAAATTCTTGAATTTTAAAACTGACCATTCTCATAAATGTGCAATAATGAAGGCAATTAATCATTGGGAATGTACATTGAATCATCAAAACACCTCTTTGATTAAATATATGATATTCTGAAGAAATTACGGTTAAAATCTTATTTAGGAAAACGATATTCCGTACGCGATTGTACTAATCGAATTACACTATACTTTAATTATGTAATTTAATCACATTGTACTTCAGTTACATAGTAATTCAATCACGTTGTAATCGAATCACGTCGTTCAAACTTTTCAATTAATTCAGTTGTTAATTACCGCAATCATGAGAGCAATTGAATTGCAACCTAATTGAAATACAATGTAACTGAATTACAGTTCAAAATTCGGAGCAAGTGAGATATATAAATCTGCACAACTCGCACATAGTACACTAAACTAATACAAGTGTTACGATTTTTAGAACAATTCGAATGGTAGAAGTCCAGGAAAATTTTGCTGATTCGATGAGTATATTTTGATCGGCTATCACATTGTCAGTATCGTCGAGTATTCGCCGAGTATTCGTCGATCTGAGTCCGTCGATTGTCTGGTAAGGGAAGCTTGGCAACTCGAAAATTCAACAAAATTTAAAACTGCACAAATGTAGTCCGTGACGATGCTAATAAAAACGGAACAAGTTTCTTTACTGCTGAAAAAGGGGGTGAAAACAGCCCCCTCTGCCAAAGAAATCTTGACTTTTTATAGCACCGTGAATATTTAAAAAACTACGTAAAATACAGGAAAGAAGTTAGATCGGTACTCGTAGTGATATTCTTCACGGTCTATTCGTGAGAAATTTTCAGAAAGATTTTCCTTTTCAAAGAAACCTTGACTTTTCGTATTACCGTGAATATTTGGAATATTTAGAAGCTGTACAGTATAGCGAAAGAAAGTTAAATCGAAAGCTGTAAGTTCTTCATGGTTTGTATCGAGGACGTGGGACATTTTGAAGAAATAGTTTCTTTCTCAAAAAAATGTTGATCTTTACATTATCGTGAATGTTTAAAATAACAATTGTTCAAATTAAAATCTGCTTTTTTAACTTCTCACATCCGCGATATAGACCGCGATAAAGAACATTACAACTTTTAACTTTACGTAACCGCTTTGCTTTCGTAAAGCACTGCGTACACACCAATTTCAACCACGCCAGGATAAATACGTGTAATAATGTCGCCATTGGTACGAAAACTTGCGATAGATTCAAACTTCTGTCAACTAGCTGCGCAAATAAAGACGAGTGTCGATGCTACATGGCAGTGCTACAGTCACGAACCGCAGATCTGTGTAATTTGTTCGCCGGATTAGATCCGGCTGGCGTACAACAAAGTTGCACATCTTGCAATGCAATTTGGGATCTACTCGTGATAACCTTTATGGAATTAGCGGAATTGTTTGTCCACCAAACGTACAGATACTTCCACTGTATGTGACAATCAATTTGTTCTGCTTGTCTACAACCAAAGTATTGGGTATTATTTACAAGAGATACGCCAATACCTCGAGGCAACCCATTTGCATAAAGAACTTCGTGAATGAATTTAATCACGCGAGCCAGGCTTTAGCGTGATGTGTAAGTGTTGTCCCTGATGATTGTAGCTGCTGACTGAAGATGTAGAAGTCGCTAATAAGCTACTGCTGCTTTCTTCTCATTTATGTGCCATGGAAGAAAAATCGGACTACGGGCGCCGGGATTCGAACCCGGGTCCCGAACGTTCGTAACCTAAGACGCTAACCACTGCTTTTTTTTTTTAATAGCGTTTATTTAAACCAAGATACATATTAATACATTTTTGTATTCACAATAAACTATGAATTTGATAATATGTGTTAGGCAAAAGTACCGATACGCAGCGGTACGACATAGCCATACTATATTATGTGTCAGCGCTTTACATTTTTTGTGTTAAAATCTAATCTTTGGATTTAAGCCGCTGGGGAGCGGAGCTTTTATGTAATTTTGTTTTTGGTTGTTTTTTCTGTCTTGAAAACTTGGTCGCAAAACAGGACGCTTCGGTAGTCTACTTTTTGGGTGCTGTATAACTTTGGGGAGGGGCGGGATTATAGGGAGGGGGAGGGGGATGTTAAATAGATTATTTAAAAAAAATTTACAATATATACAATGTTTACACCTGTATTATACGGGGGCAGAATTGAGTTCTGTCGGTTTAATGATTTTCTCTATTATTTTATTATGGATTCGGTATCCACCAATATTTTTTTGTGCTTTTTCTGTGTTTGTCTTTAGTGTCTTTCAGAGGGAGGGCCATGTTGTATCTCCGCCTAGTGCCTGCGGTTTGTCCGTTTAAGTTTTCTTCGTAGAGTATAGCTTTGGTCCCTATTTTTCTTTTTATGTGATAAATTATTGGAATGTTATTTTGGTATTGGAGGTAGTTTTTTTCGTCTAGGTATAGGAAAGCTTCTGGGGGGATGTAGCCTGTTGTCACACTAACCATTGCGCTACCGTCATCCGGTAGAAGTTAGTGTCAAATGGCGGTATTTGTTGTCGAGTGCTGCCACAAGCGATTAGAAAATACAGCGAAAATCAAAGAAATTTTGGCATTTATTAGGTTGTCCGAAAAGTTTCTTTCGTTTTATAAGGTGATAATAAATGAACAACAATTTCTGTTTTATATTATTTTATTGAATTACGTATGATCCATTTCGTTATATTTCTATTATTACGCTCGTGCATAATTCGATAAACATTGTGCGTCTATTATTTTCTTATATAACGAAAGAAACTTTTCGGACAACCTAATAGATCGACAAAGATTTACTTCGTTCGATTATTTCCAGTGAAATTACGGCGACAACTATATTGTATCTCCGTGGTTTTATTCTTCGAATAGGAAGTTGAGGATTAACAACGAAGTTAACGAGTATTAGATCCGAGGAAAAATTTGCCTCATTTTCTGTGCAAAAATTCTCGAGAAAAATAAATGGAGGAAATGTAGACTTCCACATAATCTCTCTATTTCCTGACTTTTATAAAAGCTCTGGTAGAATGTAATTTATAAAGAGAAACAATAGTTCTATAAGATATGATAATTACAAACGTCTGTTTTATTATCACACGACTCATTCGGAAGTCAGATTGAGCAACTCCATAAATCGAAAAACGATAGTGTTACAAACAGTACTTTTTAAATTTACCGTGGAATTTCCCACTATTTACGTCGTCTTCTTGTAATAAATAATCTCATGGGAATAATTCATCCTTTTTCTTTCTCAAATTGATCATTAATCTCGTAATTTTATAACGAAACTGAGAAAAAGTGAACTTGATCAGCTTGTCTTTCGAGAGACTCGTATATTATCTTCTCAAGAACCAATTTAATCGAATTATAATATACTATGATGATTATGAAAAACCAAATTATTTCAGTTTGACGTGACTGCGGTTTCGTAACTAAAATATGTTTTATTAAAAATATGCAAGTGTCGCAATACTTTTGAATCGTACTGTAGATTAGAGGAAAATGAATCTAGAAAGTCGATACTTTTAGAAAAGACTTACTGGGATAAATTGATCTGGCAAAGGGTCAGATATTTTTCTTCCTACGTTATATCCTCTGGGATATAGCAAAGCTATCGTTCGAAGTCAGAAACAAAATGCTAGTAGCCGGAGTTATTCGGATTATTCGGTAATCTGATCGGAGGTATGCGTGCAATCCAACAACAACGAGTCTTCGTTAAAAGCTCAACGACCACCGAGGCATGAATCGTGTTTAAACGTTTTGAATTTGCATCATCTGCCATTTGTCAGGGCGTGCGTTGGCTCAGGCGTTCCACAGGATGAAAGAGGGGCGATCATTCAAACAGAAAGTCGTCCACTCTTATCGTAATGTAATCTTCATTCACGCTCGCAAAGGCAAATCAATCTGACGGCAACCCGATTCCTAGCAAGTACGATTTTTCCCTTTCCTTTTTTGCCCATCTTCGTTACGCGACATTTATCCAGTGATTCGACTTCCCGGATAACAATTTGCACTACAGAAGCCAATCTTGCTTGTACACTCTCGTTCACAAGTACAGTGGATTCCGCTTATTCGAGCCGCTGGTGTATGTATTTTCGACCAATCGCTGGGAGACGCAATCGCGAGGAAACACGTGAACGGAAGTCGTAAAGTCGATTATAATAATCGACACCACGAGTTGATCGATCCCCTGATTTCCAGGGTTATAGGTTCCAGATTAACAGGGTTATAAGGTTTTTATTTCCAACACTTATGAGGTACACTGTTGAGTATGTATACGTTAAGTAAATGATTGATTTAAGGAGAGTAACCCGTTAATGACTTGTTCACTATTCTAACGTTGTAGAATAAGTAAGGTACAGTGACGATGCTGTGTCGGAGGAAAGCTAGCGATGGGTGTGTCTAGCGCACGGGACCATCGGATTTGTTCATGACATTTTTGGTCAGGAAAGTGAGGGCAGTATACATTGCTTCTGATTGGATAAACTTTCCCGTGTCAAGCCGTAGCAGACAATAATGTACAGAAAATGATTTAGAAACAAAGATATTTGTTCGGTCTGAAGGACCTTAGCTAGCAAATTGCTGGGATTTATGATGGGTCCTTGTTAGAATTTAATCTCGGAATTGAGATTAATAATCTGTGGAAGACACAATGTTTGTGTTGAAACAATATTATGTGATATTTATTAAACAATTATTACAGGAAATATAAGTGTGTTGTGGAATGTAGACAGTTGGCTAGTTATTCTCAGACTGACTGACTTAGTGACCCATGGCCCTTGAAAAGATTGAACCTCCACTCTCTATGCAGTAGAGTGTGACCTGAGTAGATGTCTGTGCGGCGTCACATGTGCCACGAAACCTTCTAGTAGTTTCTCGACGTGCCCAATGTTCCATCCACATCCTTACGCTTCTTGCGCCGAATTCTTGAAAGAGCATGCACGCGCTAGTCGCCGCGGTACATCTCACGAACGCACGCTAGTGGGGATATCGCTGGACAACGAAGGGAAGAATCCGTTCGATCAATCACCTCGTCTGTATGCGATTAATATCGTTGTATTCCAACAGTCCTTAAGACTATTGAGGGCCTGGCCTGCGGTGTATGGCCTGGTCTAGGTAGAGTGTCGCCCGTCGTAACAGTGTATTTAGCACGAAGCTGGAACAACAGAACCTAATCGAATAAACAGCCCTAGTTTTCCTCGCTTAAAATTGGGACTTGGGTCAGCGCGCCGCTTATTTAGCCCAAATGATTGCAGTACTCTGTTGGAACGAGAAGATAGCAAGCGAGACAGCACAGGAACGTCAGTGCGTTGCTATGTGACCTTATTTTTAACGTTACACTTTCGGACAAAATGCCTGTTTATCTGCACGATGGCATCGGATCTATGAGAAACGACAAGTAACGGACCGGACCTGCATTCCTTTGCTTTGCCATCTTTTCGTAAAGTGCAAACGTATAAGATTACCCTGGAGCCAGTGTGCACGCGTAGGATACAGCTATGGTGTTCAGGCAAACAGTTGGAATATTGAAACGCTACAAAGATTGCAATCGAAGACCTTACGAATCATATATAACGCGCCATGGTACATGAACAACGAGGATATATACGGTAGTCTTTCAATGATCCCGATCAGTCAGGAGATAACTGAATACAGCAAACATCCTGCTAAACAACTCACAGAACAGTGTTGGTGACAGAAAACTCACTGACCGCAGAGCTAACGTGCTGCGGAAACCACATGTTCGGATTAAAAAGACATAATCCGCTAGATCAGGCGAACAGATTTCCTTGAAAGGAAAATAAATCATGATCGCAGCAAAATTCAACTTGTCGCTACACACCGTAGATAACACTGCGGATTTACTTAGAACTCCTTAGACGAATTAGTTTTAAATGCTTTAAGCTGGTTGTAACTTTGTTAATCCGGAACAATCTTCAGCTACTATTTGTCTAGCTTTTTACTTAGCATAATTGAGACAGACGTTTAATAGAACCAAGAGAAGCTAATTCATGTCACATTATTAGTATAGTGTTGACTATATATACGTATGGGTTCATTATAATCTAACGTTTCAAACGAAATTGTTCGTAAAGGTTTTGATAATTTTCTAATCATCTTTCGAATTTGTTTAAACATTGGCCGCTTGTAAGCCGATATTATACTGCTGCTTCTAAGTTTTATAAGGAAATAATGGATGCACAACATTTTCCGTTTTATATTATTTTATCGAATTACGTATGATCCATCTTGTTTTATCAAAATGAAGATCACAGTGTTCGACAGATTAGGTTTCATGTTTGTACAAAGATGCATCGTTGTAAAAGACGTGTCCGTAAAAGAAAGACACTTTCCGGACAACCTAATATTTGGACATTGGCAGATTTGTCATAACAGTGGAAGAATGTTAAGGAATGTTAATTATTAAGCAACAGTATATTAAAATTTGAAACGTGATTCTTTGATGTATCTACTGATTTTATATTATTATTATTATTTCAATTAATCAGGATGTAAGAGAGAAACCGTTTGCAGAAATCTCTCAGAGATATCTTTTTATCAGATCTGCATTTTAAAGACTATGTAGTCTGTCTAAGACATATAACTTATTGAAAATGTTTTGTTATAAATTTTCTTGAAACATTGTGCCATTAACGTGTTCCACTTCTATAAATGCCAATATTTCGTTTCGCGTATCTATGACTCACGTTATTTCAAACAATTCTTTCATTTTTACCAATGATAAAATAATAATAGAATTTGTACTCGTTACTTATCAATGTACAATTTTTATTCGTAAGTTTGTAACTGAGTCACATCCTCTCAACGACAAGCGATGCTTTTGAGTTGTGATGCAAGTAACGTAAGTACTTACTTACTTGGATGTTCTTGGAAATACATGAGATTAGGGGGACATTCGCAGGGAACTATGATTTCGTGGAATTATGTGATAAAAAATACGAAAAGGGTAAAAGAAAGGAGCAAGAACGTGTTCTCAAGTTCTGGGCTGAAAGTTATCCACCTGCGTTTTACGATTCGAGAATATAAAAATACGTTTCGTCGTTAATTCGTACGACGATGTAATCTACAAACACCTTGCGGCTTTTAAATTGTTGCTCGTGTCCAATGTACTTGTATAATTGGTTTAATAAAACTGAGTGGAACCAAGACGAGTCCCGCTACAGAAAACGAAATTATTTCGTCCGCTTAAAACCTGTTTTACATTGCAAGTTTCCTTTATAGATATGCGAGATATTTTCTTGATAATGATCTGCCATTTATCCATACAAACCATAATTATATTTAACTGTTTGGTTATGCAGGTATAATATTTCTTTATGAATGAAACCTGAATCATTGAATATTGTAATAAACGTGCGATAATTACGCTATAACGAATTAAGAGATAATTCTAATAACGTTTGTCGCTCACGCAACATCAATCTTACTTAAGGAATACGCTCGTAATTTACATATCTAGCGTAATTTATAATCTGAATTTCCAGCCTGTTTTTTCATCCATATATATTTGGAATATATAATCCATAGAGCTCTGTGCTGTTAGAAATTACAGTTTCTAATATTCACTAAATTGCTTTCATGAATTACAACGAACGACAGAACAATTAAGATGCAACAAAATACTTTTCACGTAAAAATGAAATGAATGTTACAATGTGAATACGGCATACACACAGTACCGTTCAATTTGTACTAACTTCACACTAATTCAACTACGTATGTAATGTTTAAAATTCCACGTGAAGTATATGCATACGGTACACGTGTATTTGTGCATTTTTCCAACGCACTTCACGTAGAGATTTCTCGATCTATCAGGTTGTCCGAAAAGTTTCTTTCGTTTTATAAAGTGATCATAGATGAACAATAATTTCTGTTTTATATTATTTTATCGAGTTAGGTATGATCCATTTCGTTATATTTCTGTTATTATGTTCGTGCGTAATTCAATAAACTAATATGAAACAAAGAACATTGTTTCCTTATAAAACGAAAGAAACTTTTCGGACAACCTAATATTTGAGAGAAAAATAGATAAGGATAAAACACCGTTGTATTCATCAAATATCCGTGAAATTTCAAATATTAGAAAATTAACTCTCATCAAGTACATACTTATGAATCAGTGACGCACGCTGAACGTGCATTATTAGTGGAAACCATAAATCATCTATATTGCCAGCGATATAGCTTTCTCTCGCGGTAATGGATTTCAGTTGAACGTTTTATTACTGCGGTGTTGAATTTCGATGGTTAACGAATTGTAAATTCGTCCAACTACCCTACGGCTGCGTTACGTGAGATAGTAATAGAACCCAATTGAACTGTAGCAAGATTATTGGAATTAATTGAGAATTTTTGATGAATAAAGGATTGAATTTTTTTTTTTTTTTTAGATAAAAAACCACATTATTTTTTCCGCAAAACAATGCCAACATGTTCCACGAGCGAAAGTAAGAAAGAGACATACGAATATAGACTCAGAGGTACTTTGTTAGAAGTTAAAACAAAAATACATAAAATTATTTATCCTTTTTCTTTGAAATGAAATGGTTAAGGATTATTTTTCATTTAAATTGATAATCTCAATTGGACGAGCCGAATTATCGTCAACATCGATATAATCCTCATCGCTGAATTTTTATTGTACCTTGAAAGAAACGGTTTACGCTTCAAGAATTAATGCAAAGAATTTGCAAGTATTCGTTGAAATTCGCGGTGTACCTAACCGAAGTAAAATTCCCCGTAATCGATAATGATTATCCATACAAACACAATTTCCCTCGTCAATAATGGTTATCAATGACCAAACAAAATTTTCATCGATTATCAATAAAAGCAAAATTATATAGCGGTCATTCGTAAGCAAGATTATTTAAACAAACATATTAATTCTTATACCGTGACTATTAAAATTTGCCTCGTAACAGTCATAGTTAATACTCTTCTGGAAATCTTCGCGTAACTCGTGTAACGTAACCGTCATCGACGAATTACATTGGCAAAATCTTGCAACAATTGTAATTGTAATGTAAACTGTTCAATGATTAGTTTGCCGCGCGTCCATAAAACATTTGCTAAAGCAGTAGCAACAATAGACGACGCATAGTTCCAGAATGGCGAGAATTTGAAATTAGTCAGTTATACAGGGTGGTTGGTAACTGGTGGTACAAGCGGAAAGGGGGTGATTCTACGCGAAAAAAGAAGTCGAAAATATAGAATAAAAATTTTTCGTTTGAGGCATTGTTTTCGAGAAAATCGACTTTGAATTTTCGCTCGGTACGCGTGCACTTTATCACGTCTCGTTATTTTTTTAATTTTTAAAATTTTTAAATTTTTAAATTTTTAAATTTTTATTCTATATTTTCGACTTCTTTTTTCGCGTAGAATCACCCCCTTTCTGCTTGTACCACCAGTTACCAACCACCCTGTATATCGTCCACCCTGTATAAGGTGGACGTCGCATGAACGTGGATGTCATTGGCGGAAATTCGGATGGAACGAAACTACGCAAGACTGTGGAAGCAGGAAAACTCCTATTTCAAGGTAACGTCAGGATTGGTTCAGCAGTGCTATCGCTGTCGAAAAATAAATGTACGGTTTTTCAGTTTTATGGTCGGCGATTGCATTGCACGTTTGCATCGGACGCGACATGCCGTATATGTACCGATATACCGTTACCATTTGACGATTTACGGGGGACACGTCTCTATCGCAGTGTTTTCTTTTGGTAACCACTCGTTCTGCCATTTCAATTACTGGTCGATATTGCATTTGAATATCACCTGATAACCAAGAGAAAGGAAGCTGACAGACGAAGATACATTTCCTTCTCTTTTCATTTTCTCCTTTCTACCCGCATTTTCCTGCTGTTCCAATCTTTTTCGCGGCGTAACTTTTTGGTCTGCCTCTCGTTTAACGTACATTCAACTGACACTTTAATTAAGACCTCACCTGGTGCCTACAACAGATCAAAATGTCCTCTCGTATATCATCGCAATTCTTTTCATTTTAAGACACTGTAGTTTTGGTCGGACGAGATTAAAGAGCATCCGTTACGGGATTTTTGTCAAGGACCGCTATGAAAACTCGTGCCGCGAGAATTAATATTCTGAATTCGATTAGGGCTAACCGCTATAAACGATTAAAATCTGATTTGGTTACTGATAACGATCGTCGGTAAAGGAATACGAATAATCGTTATCGATTACAGGAATTTTATCTTGATCTTGTTAGCCAATATCGATCACACATAATAAAATGATTGAAATTTCTTTTGATTCAACCATTGTAGATCAAGGAAATTTTTATCGTTCATTATTTGTTATCAGAAAAGTTGGCGATTAGTTAAGATTTAACCGTTTTTAATCGTTTCAGTTTTTCAACGTTTTCTTTAAGATCTAGCGACGACTGCCTTCCGTTTAAATAAAAATTAAATGAAAATGACATTGGAAACATTTTTCAATAGAGACAGTAGAACGATTTCAAACGATTGTTCTTATCGACTCGTCGTGTATATTATAGCGTTGAACATTGTCGTAGAAATTTTATTGCAAGGAAGAAGCAACTTCGAAGTTTCATATACCTTTTTATCAACGAAAGGATATTATGGTTTACTCCTATTTATACTTGCGAACATCCATTTGCCCATTAAAACATTTCGATGATATTCGATATCGAGTACGCAGAAGTATGGAAGAACCTAAGATCGTAAAGGGGAAAAACTATGACATAACCATAAATAGGAAAGGAAAATGTCTGAAACCGAGCGTCCTAGGAGAATTGAATCTCTGAGACATCAGCAAGGATTCCGCCGTACCTCGTTTGTCGCACATTCAACTCGGGGCAGAATCGCACCCTCGTTTTCATCACACCCTTGCAGCCAATCTTTACCGGTCCTCCAGCATTACGCCCCAGGCAACGGATTTCCAAGATTCTGTTGAGTGGCTGCCGGCACGAAGGGGATGAGGTTTATCGGTGATCAGCCCCTGGGGTGTGGTAAGACGAAGGCGGAGGGGCGGCAACTAGAGTTTCTCGCCTCGCAAATCGAATCGATCGTATCGGTCGGCGGGAGAAGAGCGATTCGGTTAAGCGGTGCTGGTAGTTAACAGAGAAAGAGAGAGAGAGAGAGAGAACGGGAGATAGGGAGAGGAGCCTCGATGTAATTCATCGATCGGCCATCGAGCTGGCACTCGACGTTACTCTGGACAAGAGATATCGATGGTCCTCGGAACGTTGTCCGTGGACAGCGGCTCCACCACTAGCGGACAGCTTTACAACCATCTCGAATACCATTACAAGATTCACCAACACCAGCGTTGTCGTGGCCGCGTCCTTCTCGTACGCGCGGCCCTCACAGTCGTTGTTGGCCGACCGCGGATTCGCCAGATGAACGGCATGCCGATTCCGTATTCACGGGCCGGGATAATTCCTTGCCCCTAACAATATCAAGTCACCGTGAATTGCTCCATGAATCTCCGCGGCAGCGTTTATTTGTGTGCCGGCCGCGTAACTCTCGCAGATTTAGTGCGTTCGTCGGACACACCTGACCGAGCTGAACGACCGGATGCCAGGCTCCGCGTGCCCGGAACCGGTTGCTGTCGTCCGGCCACCGCGATTCCGCTTTAAACGCTTCTGCCCCCAGGAGAAAATAGATTACGAGACAACAGCGTTTTCGGTCCACGCCGACCCTTAACATCCACTGCCATGAATCCGGCGTCCCGTTAACGCGCCAACGTGTCGATCGGCTACTCCTAGCTATCGACACGATCCGACCTCTGCTTGCTCTTCCTTTATCGTCGCGTTTTACCTGCTCTGGGTGTACAACGCTGCTTCAAAGTACGCGGACACTCGTTTATTTATCACTTGACAAACTTGTTTGTTATTGTCATTCACGCAATTGCAAATGGAAAGACACAGGATGATTTTATGTTTCGTTAGAGTTCTCGTACGATGTTATGACGTAGTAGGATTGTTGTTAGCCTCGCGAGTTAGCATACAATAAAGCAATTTACATCTACCAGTGTTATTATTTAAGCATTCATTGTCTTCGATTCGTTCGGTCGTCAAGCGACAGACGAGATACAGAAGGTTCTTCCAAATAGACGGATAAATTTTTAATCGCGATCAATTTTAGCATTGATAATATTACCAATACCATTGACAAGATTTTAGATAAACCATTTATGTTTCATACATTTGTCGATCATACGAGAAAAGAATGCTGTCGACCATTAATTTGTCATTGATTCGTATATTTTAGAAACGTTTGTGTATTCTTAATACAAATTCTCCAAAATATTGTACACGTTCAGGAGCAGTAGTGTACTTACTCTTTTCGACAGATTTTCAAAAAATATTGTTACTAACACGTAACCACCATTCACAATATTGAGAACAGTATCAATCGATCATGGCAATCACGTACGGTTTGCAAATATTGACGAAAGCAATGACAGATATTAGTTGAATTAAAGAAAAGAGTAATAAGCGAAAGTGGATCGAAGTTGATCCTGTTGAGACACCTGGGTTAAGCGTTGAAAATTTCCAGATCTTAGACGTACAGAATAAAGCGAGCGCGGGATCTAATTTTCAAAAAACCTCTGCTAATTATGTTGGCACGAGAACGTAGAAATCCGTATAATAAAAACCACGATATAAATAACGCTGCTTATGTCAGATTCCACGCAACAGATGGCTAAGCTCCTTACTCTAGTTAGATGTGATTAATAGTTTCACGGTGTAGGATATTTTATTTAATCTTGATATTGTATACAACATGGCAGTAATAATAGCACATTAGAGATTAATTCACGTACTTACTTCCATCGATGTACTTATCTCAGCAACATGCATATCATTCGCTAGACTAATGTCCATAATGTTTAGATTTTATCGCGTAACTAATTACTAATTACTGGGGAGTATTACTACGCAAATAAAATTATGGAACAACAAATCAGAATTTACAAATAACGGAGTGCCCGATCGATGTGATCAACATCTTTAACGACGTGTATATACGTAACTTATGTTCAAGGATAAACATCAAGTAAATAAGTATATAGTGCCTGATGTGGAATTATAAATGGCTATTTAACCTCGTCGTGTGTCAGTGTATTATTAAAATGATACAGTGACGTCGCACCGATATGTAAATCAAATATCAAAATCGATACGCGATATTCCAACCAATGAAAAAGAGAATCTTACATGACCATGGTAGTTATATGGCACATAATACCATAATAATAAAAACACACTTAAACATGGTCTTGGAAGATCGATGGTTCGCTACGTATGGTTCAATCCATTTGACCAGATCACTCACAGGACATAAATCATTCAGACATTTATCTCCGGAGATATTTACAGTCAATAAATTACGAAACACGTATCGATGGTACTGAATATCTTCAAGTGCAAATAGCATAAGCGTGCAGAAATATACGTACGTACAAATGTGAACCTTAGTATACAAGATATCGACTTTAAACGTTATTAAAGTACTCTGGAGAAGGATTTCGTTAATATCTGTTTCAAAATTGAAAATCGATCGTAAAGAGATACACGAGAATTACAGGTTGGCTGGGCACTTTTGGCAGCTGTAAATCTTCTACTAATGAAACTGGCACGAACATACCGCAATAATTATGCCACGTGTCAATGTATGTACTCGGTGTAGCGAGGAATCAATATACCAAGGTCGTAAATTACAGTGTCAAGTGACGATATTCGTATTAGAGAGTACGATGTAGCCGTATTAGAGAGTCGCGTAGAAGCCTTTTGAATCTTAGGCTACGAAAGTCTCTCGTAGAAACTCGATAGTCTTCGTTCGAAGAAGGTTCTACTGGGATAAACTTGGTCAAAGTTTAAACAATGGCCATTAACCTCGGTTTAATTGATTTAATCTGGTATCGTTGATTAGTTAACAGTCAACCGTAGAGCGCAGAATGGGCGTTGTTGGCTACTTACTTGTTTCTCGTTGGCCTGACGCAAGAGCCAGCCACGCACGTGCGTCGATAGTCACACGACGAAAATTGGTGCAATTTACATGAGACGTTCTACCCCAACTACCATATTCTGTGGGTCTTGCACGCTCAGGCTATCATTTGGAAGACCGCAAAAGCGAATTGGATCGTTTCTTTTCTCAGAAAACTGTGCGATTCTACATTGGTGGAACAACGAAGTTACCGCAAAGTTGGCGAAAAGTCATCGGAAGGAACGCAGCGCAGATTGAAAACAACGCATCCTTCGGCACGGCCTTAAAAACGGAACGAG
The DNA here is from genome assembly GCF_040668555.2 of Bombus flavifrons. Classification (NCBI taxonomy): domain Eukaryota; kingdom Metazoa; phylum Arthropoda; class Insecta; order Hymenoptera; family Apidae; genus Bombus; species Bombus flavifrons. Next base: position 1,024,139 of record NC_138445.1, on the reverse strand, counting down.
CTTTCCCTATGATATTTAACGCTATAGTCCGTGCAACGAGATCGAGTCGGTAGAGGTAAACAAAAGATTCGCCTGCTAGGCACCTCATGGATGCAAAGAATTCGAGGTATCGGCTGGCGAACGTCCGGTTCAAAAGCGAATTTACATTGGCCATTGTTAGAGCTTGCTTTCACTTTATGACAAAGTATCTGAAGGTTGTGAATACGCTCCCAATCACGTGAGTTTGTTTAACCTCTAGTGACTCCACTCGTTGCACGGAGTATAGAACTTGCAATCTTTGACGTAAAGGCTGAGTCAGAACACGCAAAGAGTACGCCAGGAGCTGATTCATCACGCTAAAGTAAGAAGAAGGATCGTATAGACACATGCTCGATATGGCCTCTTCTTCGAGTTACAGCTTATTTTGTGGCGCTAGACGCTGCTTAGGTCAACGATTCCCTGGCAAATGAATAGATCACGCTGCACTTATTTCCTCACCAGCTCTTCGCACCAGAATCCATTCGATTATTATTTACAACGACATTTAAAATCTGTTCTTCGTAAAACGTCGATGAACAGCGTTGCAACTGTTCGTCAACGTGACGACCAATGTTGCTGGACAATTAGTAGAAGCTGTGCAAACAAGTTGAACAGTCTATGACGCGATAGATTCGCGGTTCTGTAGAACCTGCTGAACCTGGTCACTTGGAACAATTTCTCTGAAGGTAGGCAAACAACTATTATAATAGAAAAGACCTGCATTTCTTATTTTAATGTGCTGAACTACTCCTACTTCTCGCATGTTCTGATTTATTCTCTAAGCCTAATTACACAGTAGAATCAACGCATTGAGGACCAAGCAGTGAAATAACGTACGTAAATCAAATTGTATCGAACGTAAGTAACGTCAGTCAGAAATTAAAGGCAAAGGAAGAGGTTCTATAATTTGAAGAAACGAATAGTTCGTTGCTATAAGATACGTCATCGCTATGAAGTATTTCGATTTCTTCAAACTTCATAAAACAGCAGAATTTATGTCGAAGGAAGAATGCCAGTGAAAAGAATACTAAGTAAGTCCTTGCGCTTCCTTTTCATAATCATAATATCAATTTAATAAAAATCAGCAACGTGAATTGTCTGAAAAGAAATTGCAAACGAAATGTTGCGGTTAACGTAAGGTCAGTTCTTAATAGGTCAAAGCAACATAACTAACGACCAAGTATAAAAAAGAGAAGACAAATGAATAAATATATTGAAGCTTCTGTCTCGCTAAAAGTAAGCATCGCTGTTATCAAAAACAGTCGCAAGTTTTCTGTAATTGCGGAAGCAGGAAGTTTAGTACATCATTTTTAATGATTTCGTACTCCTTGCGTTAAGCAATTAAATACCAAATATTGAAAATAGTTGAGAGATTCGCATAGTTATGATATTTATTATACTTATAGCTTTTTTTCCATCACTAAGGATATTTTTCAAAGACTGAAATAATTTATGGTCTAAAATAAGCATGGCAACTGTAATGCCACTTTATGGTCAGCTTTTGTGTAATATATATTGCTTATAATTGATTGGTTACTAACCAAACTTACTATCTCTCACAATCCGTTAATCTCGAAGGCAAATTACGAAAGTGGAGGCATTAATTCTCCAATTCTGATAGTTTCTAAACGTGGGTAATACCTTTGGGAATGCAAACGGAACAGCATGACCATTGCCATTACGGAAGCTCTGTGTAAAATATGACTAAATTATCTGCAATAAATATTACACTTGTTAATCATTCTAAACGGTGTGTACATCGTGTTTCGGAAGAAACGCGTAAATAATATTCTATGGAATATTATTTGAATGGTAGTACCCTTAATTATCTGATCTGATTTCAACGATATATATAAATATATTTCATCTGAATGCTTTCGAGATATTGATAACACTTTGCAACAATTGTCTCTTCAATGTTGCATATGTATTATTACACTTGTACATTGAATTGTAACATATAGAAAAGGAAACATGCAAAATATGCATCGTATTTATATATTAATATAAATAATTTAATACAAATATTACAGAGTGTTATGTATATAGCATAATACAACTATGTAAGAACATTTGTTCTTGTCTTGGGCACATATACATTGAAATATTTACTAAGTACGCGAGAATATACTATTAATTTAAACAATAAAATACGATCGTTCTTGGTTCTTCACCTTTTGACATTTCAGTCGTAAAAGTATCTGTCGCGATATTCGATTCGTCTTAGAGCATAAGGAATAAAAGATAGGTAAATACAAAGAAAACAAAGTGGAATAATCGATCACTATGCTACTATGTTACTTCGTTCTATCTCGTTATCGTTTCTTTTTTATTTTTTTGTAAAAATGTTTCAGTACTATATTTAAATGCTATATTATTAAAAACGATGCTTACACTCATGTTATGTGTAACAACAATGGTATATATTAGGTTGTCCGGAAAGTTTCTTTCGTTTCATAAAAAGATAATAGACGCACAATGTTTCTTGTTTTATATTAGTTTATTGAATTATGCACGAACATAATAATAGAAATATAACGAAATGGAGCATACCTAACTCAATAAAATAATATAAAACAGAAATTGTTGTTCATCTATTATCATCTTATGAAACGAAAGAAACTTTTCGGACAACCTAATAATATAAAGGAAATGTTACTTATATAACGATAATAAAATCTCGTAAAATAATAGGAATAATAATACGAAACAAAAAAGTGCAGAAGCTACGTTGCAGAAGGAACTTTGAATCTCTTAGTACGTGAATTGAATCTTTGATTCTCGTATTTCAGTAACCTATGCATATCAAGAGAACTTAATAAGCATACGCAGTTGGGTTCACGGCGTGGCGGTGCACTTTAGTGCAGCATAAAAACGAAAACATTGCAAGACCCTAAAGGGAATACCGCATGTGCTACGACTAATTGACTATGGTTCGCCATCGTGACTTATTACCAGATGCCAACATGCTCTTTCTTTATGTGTGCTGCGCTAGCTGCAAGTGTATACACTACTGTACATTGGTCACGAACTGCTTTCTGCATATGTAAACGTAATGGTAAACCCTGCAGCAGCTAATGTTAGCATCAATCTTCATTCGTATGTACTATATGTAGGATCATATTATGTACTACGTACTAAAAGAAATCTGAAGACATTTATAAATGCAGAAGACAGAAATAATTAATCTAACACTAAACAATTCATTTTTAACGTATAAACTATTATTATTTTATATTATGAATAAAAAGTAAATATCGAAATTACAATGTAATTCTGATAAATAAATAAATTAATTATTTCATTATTTTGTTCGTTCCACGTAAAAATTCGTGAAATCCAGAAGAATACAATATAAGTAGAATAAACCAGTCTGCTTTCTGACCATACAGAGGAAACAAAAAGTTTTAATGAAAAAAGTTTGCGAGGGGATAGAGCAATTGACCTGTTATCGATCATCTTTTTAATCAATAACTAAATGCATAAAAAAATTTGGACCTGCCCTCGATTTTTCTATCAATCACTTAATAAGCTATTTTCCTTTTTCTATTTATAAACGTTATATTTAGTAGTTTATGAAATACTGATTATATTGCTGTATACATTTACATTTAGAGCAATGATCACAAATTCAGAATAAAGTTCAAAATTGGCGTAAAATTAGAATAAAATTATAAATAATATTCTTATTTATTACACGTGAATCTTCTTCTTATAAATAGTTAAATAGAGGCGGAAGGAAATCGAGGAAAACTTCACTAGCTTATCTTAATGATTAAAGGCAATGCACATTCTTCTATAATTTTTATTTTGTTTCTAATAAATCCCTTTTTTCTTTTTTTTTCTTTTTGTACTCACCAAAACTAATTTAAGCATATCATATTATATATATTTTTGAAGAAATATATACTTTACTCATACTGTTTGCATTGAACTTGATTATGGAGGGTGTCCTACGTAACCAGGACAAGAAATAGAAGAAAATGTTATAGAGCAAAATTAAATACACTTTGCATTCATAATCTATCAAAATAATAGGATTTTAAACTAAAATAGATCTGACAGTATGATGGAATTTTTCCACAGCAAGACAACATTTGTCAAAAAAATAAATAAATAAATAAAATACTAGATGTCGGTAATTTGTAATAACAGACTAATCACCATAGATTAGATACGATTATCCTTTCCGAGGGATTCTTTTTCTGAGAGAAAGTCTAAACTGAACCATAGCCATGACACAAATCGTGTTAGCGGTGGTCGCTAATCCTTAAAAAGGATTCGGATCTCGTCGTGCACCGATGCACAAATTTACAAATTAATTATATTATTAGCAATACGAACGACGCGATCACTCTTCTCCCGAACCTGTGTCCTGTGCGTTGCTGAAAAGGAGCGTAACGCGATCGCACAAAGACGAAAGAGGTCCTGCTCTCTGTTGTTCGCTATCACGCGTTGCTGTATTGCTTTATTTCTAAAAGTGACACCTGCGGCCAATACGCGTTTATCTTCATGATCGTGTTGAGTCTGTACGAAACAACCTTTCTTCCAGCAACGCTCTCTACTTACCCAACTGTTGTCACTTCAAATCATTTTGTTCGAAAGCATCTCTGATCACTGCACGGCCAACCTAGTTTAATGATATAAAAGAAGCGCAGCAAAGGGCATTTATTCATTGCGAACGGATACAAATGCATCGCACAAAATTCAGCAATAACTATACGAATGTTCACCGAACTGACATACGCCTTAATTTTACTCTACCTTCCATGATCATTCCGAACCGAGAGAAATTCACGAAAGCCAACAAATCCGGTCGGACAATGTTCCAATCTACTTGTGACGTATTTCAGCCCATCACTAGCAATAATACAGCATAGAGCGGTACGTCATAGTTGCTGGTATTGTAAGTTAACAAGCATCCTTCGAGGGGCGGTTGAGCTGCAGGAAGGTCGAAGGTTTCGTTGGTTAGTCAGTTGGTTGGTCATTCGGTTGGTCAGCCGAGCTGAATCTACGAGTACTATACATACATATAAGCGTGTACTATATACAAATAGCGAACAGTTTCGAAACGTACCACCAACCGCGTGCCGCGCTCATCCTTCCTTCCTGTATGGCTTTCCATCTGTCTTCCCAGTTTGGTTATCCCTTTTGATTCCTCCGGCTCTAGTGATTGCGCTTTGTCTTGCGCGTGAATAACCCGTTAACCACCATTCGTTGCGACAAATCCGACATAGATTTCGAATTTCCAATGGAAATGCACGGCCTGCCCTTATTCGATGATGTATTAGGTTGTCCGGAAAGTGTCTTTCTTTCGCAAACGTGTTTTTTACGGCACCGCAGCTTCGTACAAATGTGAAACCAAGTCTGTAAAAATGTCGCGGTGTTTATCTCGACAGAACAAAATGGATCGTACGCAATTCGATAAAACAATAAAATGTTGTTATTATTTCCTCATAAAACGAAAGAAACTTTTCGGACAACCTAATAAAATTTATTGGAAATTACTAGCTTCCCTCTAATCTATTGCATCTTGTCATTGGAAATCGAGGATGACTCAAATTCGCAGGAGTTGAGAGATTATTTCGTTCCCTGAAATTTAGTAAATTTTGCAACTTTAAAATGATCGAAATTTTCAGGATTCGAAGATATTACTGCACAATAAACACAACGAAGCAATCTTGTCTCTTTCTACAATATTCGATAACATGTTGTATCCTGAAAATTCTAATCGTCTCTTGTTCGAAGTGACAGTTTAAAGTTTAAATACGCTGTACAATTTGTGCGAAGGAATTACGTTTGAAATCGACACGTATTGAACCAATTTTACTTCTTTTCTGCGATAACGTCTTCATAACAATTCCGTAACATGCCAAATCCTGAAAATTGTAGCCGTCTTTCATCTAAACTGGTAAGATACGTTATAAACTACAGAGGAGAAAATTTAATCGCGCTATGCAATTAATGCGAAGAAATTATGCAGAGATTCCATTGCGTCGGATATCCGACTAAGAATGTATCCGAGCGGCATTTCAGATTCAGCTGAAACAAGCTGCACGTTGAAATTCTTTTCCAATTCTATTGGCTTGCCCAGTATGCAATGCATCAGTCCGCCTCTCTCTAACATCCGTATCGTTGGTCCGTGCGATAACGATAGATTTTATTGCAGCTCGTAATACGTTCTCATTACAGAACGTGCTTCGAAGGTTGAATGGCGCATCTTCAGCGTGTGTCGGCCTCTTAGGTAGGTCACTACTCTCTTAACGAGTCGCTGTTTCCCATGCAAAGCGGAATGGAAAGAAGATAAATTCGATCGATAAGAATGCTCCTCTTCGAGAGGGAAAAGGATTTAATAAAGCAAAGAGATTTAGACATGATGTGAAAACTGGTATTCCCCGTATAATTACTTTCTCGGGCATTTCCATTGGATATTTAACAACACACCGCCACGTACGTCAATCCTTTTCTCGATTTCTCGATTATCAGATAAAACTTTCAATTAAATGATACGTTCGTGTGTAATAAGGATCTATATAACTTGAATTGATCGTCGAATTTAACCGTATTACTCCTGTGATTTATTTTAAACGTGTTGCATTATGTGTCGTGTTATACCATCCAGCATTTGTGCGCAGTCTTGTACACAGATTCAATAGATTTTATTTCGACAATTAAAGATGTACAAAGTAGTCAAATATCATGGAAAAATGAATTTTATATAGAAATGAAAAATTATTCGTTCGTTTGTATGAAACTTCTTTTTAGTGTCCCAGTTAAAATTTTTAATTTGTTTACAAAAAATATTCGGCGAATTGCTTGAGCACGTAGCTATTTTCCTACCAACCAGGTTTTCGAATGTTCTCGTTTACGAGGAAACAAACCGTCGAATAAATAAAATTGTTTAATGATTAATGGTAGTTGAATCATTCAGATGCTCTTTACGTAGTTTTCTCAAGATGAATGTACGACATAAACCAATTATTTGAATGGCTTTCGTCTTACTAATTACAAACTATTAATTTTGTAGTGTAAAGTAATATGCAACGTGATTCCTAATATTTGTGTAAAAATCAAATTGTCCTTTTATTCTTGCGTCTCGATTAATCCTTCGCAGGATTATTTTAATTTAAAATTAGATTGGTTTTTAACAAGCGAATTCCTAAAGCAAAGTTTAGCAAGCCAAATCAGCTAGCAATTAGCAATTAACAACTGAGTTTAATTTAAATAACAAGTAGTTGAAATATTTTCTAGACATTGGATCGTTTAATTTATTTTTAACAAGTCAATTTCCAAACCAAAGTTTAGCAAACTAAGTCAGTTGTTTAATTAACCCATTAAAGGCCAACGTTGCTTTAATGAAATTTAATGCAATGTTTCATTTGCAATCTTTCTCGGTCGATTTACATTATCGAATTTTCTGTTATATTATGCTCTAGACAACCAACCATTTTTCTACTAATACACAATCACGTTCTACTGTGTCTTTTGTATTTTAATTTACTTTATTATCATTTATTTATCATTAGTAGATTCTATATACTAAGTGTTCAAAACGTTAAGATAAAGCGGTGGAATTAAAAGATCTTTTTATATCTACTTTATTAATATTCCTAATTGTTTAGTACAATTAAGTTTAACTTAACGAAGGATTTAACTTTGTCGTTTCTCAATAACATATTGTCGAATCCAAATGTACAAATGGGTCATTCATATTATCTATTCGTATTGCCTTGATCATTGATATTATCATATGGGATCACTATATTATATTTAGTTTCGTTTACACGATCTTCTTTCTGCAAAACGTATCGACCCTTCCCAGTCTCCCTGTTTTCTGCATCGTGAAATTTCACGTTTGTGTTTGAAACGATTTATCGCGAAATACTTTCTAATAACTTTTAATTCACATTCAAGACGATGCATAATCCAACAGGCATATACTGGCTGGAATACGCGGCGTTGACTATATTTTCCAAATTTCCTGACGCGAATTGTGGTCGCGAAAGGAAAAAAAGAAGTCGAAAATATAGAATAAAAATTTAAAAATTAAAAAAATAACGTCAATCGAGTCAACGATCTGCAGTGAGATCCGTTATAACGAGACGTGATAAAGTGCACGCGTACCCAACGAAAATTCAAAGTCGATTTTCTCGGAAACAAAGCCTCAAACGAAAAATTTTTATTCTATATTTTCGACTTCTTTTTTCGCATAGAATCACCCCCTTTCCGCTTGTACCACCAGTTACCAACCACCCTGTATATAGGGGCAAATCGATCGATTCCAGTCGGCGGTCTATTCGAAATCGGTGCTCGTTACGTAATCGAAATTACCTCGACGGAGGAGCAAACTGAATTAGATTATGCGTAGAGAATACGTGTCCACAGTCGACTGAATTCCACCCTTCGATCAGGCGTCCGGTTGCCTACAGTCGGTGTAACCACATCAGTATACAGTAGCTGATTAAGCTGCTTCGAAACGTTTACAATGTCCACGAGCTGCCACTCGGCGCGCGTTTCAATCGAATGAGCCGAGCGACCGGATCGACCGGTTGCATCGCCCGCACCGTCACTCCGTGACGAGCCGTGTAAACACCTACGCCCGAATATGTACTCACAACGGCGACATGTGTTTCAACTAATTCGGCTCTTTTTGTCCAGCTTTTTAATCAATTTTTCCACGAAAATTAATCATTGCTTGTGTTGTTCATTAGCTCAGCTACTAAACATTAAATCCTACTTTTAACGTATCGTAAATATGCATTTTTGAAATTTATTTTTTGGACAACAATCGAATTACAGTATTTATTTTAAGATAGTAATTTGTACATATCACTTTACGAGTTGCAAGGAGAATCAGAGTTAATTAACCCTTCGTCTGTGTGCCGAGTCGTTTTCGATCGGATAAAGTGATTTTTCATTTTTTTCATTACGTCTTTATCTAAATTTTTCTTTGCTTGAAAGAATCAAGGTAACACGTGGCAGGAAAAACTATTGAATGAAATCCTATTGTAGAAACTAGAAACTTGGAAGTATGCAAGAATTTTAGGAGATAGTCTTGCAACGCTAAAACCTGAAAAACCTGCATGGACATAATGGATCCAGTATGCAGACGAGTAGTAAATTTTATGAGCATAAGAATACTTTTATTCTACTGCGAATTCAATAATTTTATACTTCGTCCTGTGGCTTTATGAAGATTATAAAGAATTATAATTAATCTTTATGGAGATAAAAGCGTCAAGCTCTTAACTGAAGAGAGCAGATAGAGGACACTTGAACATCTCCGTCACTTCTGCACTGCATAAAAAAGCTTCCGAGGATTACAAAGTTACGTATTGTTCGAAGGGCCACATGTAATGGTAAGAAAAATTTGTTTTCCAAGAATTAAGGATTCTATTAAAGAAAACATCAACCTGTGGAATTTGTTGAAAAGCATCAGAGATGATTACTTGCAGGTCCAATTATATTTACATCGAATCTTCTATTAATATTGTTATTGCAATGTTAATCCTACGATTATCAATAGTAATTTTCTTTATGTCGAAAAATTTTTCACGAATGACTTTCCTGAGATATACTAAATTTTAGGCTGACATGTTTTAAACTTTTGGATCGTATGAGATACACAGTGACTCGAAACTGTGTACGATGCGTTACTCGAAGGAAGAAAGATTTATCGACCTTATATTTCAACGTCGAGATTTCACGAAACCTGATCAGTATCTGCCCAAGCAGAACTGTCTTATTTCACTGGATCTCTTCCTATATGGAACACTCAAAGACGATATTTATGCGAGCCGTTCACATGTCAAAATTAATTAATTCTACTAATAGGATTCGGTTAATTCTACTAATAGGAATTTTTGAATTTTTAGCACCGAAGCATTTGATCGACGTTCATCCTACACAATTTTATCGATGTTCTCGTATTGGCCGCAAGCACATAGCAGAAGACATATTCGTGCATTTATAGGAAACTTGCAGCAAATTCGTCTTTATTTAATACTTTACATCGTAAGGTAGATATTTTATTCAGGACGAGGTGTGGTAATCTGAAAGAGGCAAGTAAGTTGCGTGGAAAGGGAGAAGATTCGTTGAGGCATTGGAAGGAGGAATGCAAAGCGATAGACAGAATGAATTTGAGCGGAAGAGGATGAATTTCAATGAAATCCTGCATGGAGATGGAAATATGGAAGTAATAAGCTGGTTGCAGGGAGCAGAAAGTAAGAAGGAGGAGGACAGGAAAAAGGGGAAGAAATCGGGAACTGAAGTACAAGTTCGATAATAAAACGAATGGCGGAACGAATGAACGGATGAATGAACTGTAATGGGAAGAATGTGCGTAGAAAGATAGTCTTTGGAGATAAAGAGAAGCGATAACCAAAGAACTGATATAGTTTATCTGAGCGTAATTACCCGTAAGCTTAGTCTTAATTTTGTCTCTACTTGTTTACGGTTTACTGTAGAACCAAGTCCAATTTCTTGGCCATTAGGCTGAAATAAATAGATACACGGACACGTTATAAAATACATATGATGCGAATACAATTACAGATTTACCGTAAAATAAGTAAGAAATACAAGTAGCGGAAGGTACTGAATTTGTATTAAATATCGTATCCTTTTGGCAAATATCTCGGTAATATTTAACAAATATTATACTTCGTCGCATCACGATAGCCCGTAAACGCAGTTTGATTCCGCAATTGGTCTCTTGCAAGACGATAGTCCCGCTCATTAAGTATGAACAAATGTCAACCCCTTTCGGTTCGCTCATGGCAGAAACAAAGGTCTGGCCGAAAAGTCGAGAGATATAGGAGAGAATGCGTTCAAAAAGGATTTCATCCAGCTGTCTCGGACGATTCGTGTCCAGCGGATAATTAAATTCAGCTAAAATAATAGCCGGTGAGGGCGTTGTAGAGAGAGGAAATTCGCAGCGCGTCGACTAGCCGGCAAGGCCAGCATCGGATGAGAAAAATACGGAATGCTGGAGAAGATAAACGGCAGAGTGAGGTACAGAAAGAATCAGCGGAAAGAGATAAAGGGTCGAAAGGCCTTGTTTTGTGCACGCAGCGGAGAATGAGAGGGGCGGACAAAGATGACCCGGTGCAGCGCGACGCAAGAACAATGCGATCCGTGGCAATGGATTAAATACCTGAGCATCGTACCAATGGTATTTACGAGATCTCCGTGTTGGAATTACTTCTGTGATAGACACAAAGCGGCTTTCACGTAGTCCATAGCTGAACGCGTATTGTCATTTCTACGCGTGCGTAGAAAAGTGACGAGAATTAATTTTCTATAAATTTAATTCGTTGAACGTCGTAATTGTACTTTGTGTACGGGAGTGCCTATGCCTGTTAATCCTTTGACGTCGATACGAACGATGCGTACTGAATAACTTTCCTACATACTTGTTAATTCAATAACAACAAGCAATAAAAGTTTGGACTATACTAGAAACACGTGAGAATGAATAGAGTACGTATTGATATGTTCTGAACGAATACGCGTAAGTTTCCTCGTAATGGAGTTGAAAAATGTTCCTAGTGTTCAAAGGTTGAATAACGTCTCTAACGTTGAGTGGTTCAATAATGTTTGCAGTAGAAAATTGAACAATGTTCGTGTCGTAATAGACTTGAAGAATATCGTTAGTGTTCGAAGGTTGAACAATGTCTATAATGTTGGAAGGTTGAACGATGTCTGTAGTGTTCGGAGATTGAACAATGTCTATGATGTTGGAAGATTGAATAGTGTCTATAATATTGGAAGGTTGAACAATGTCTTTAATATTGGAAGGTTGAACAATGTCTATGATACTGGAAGGTTGAACAATGTCTGTAATGTTGGAAGACTGAACAATGTCTTTAATATGGGAAGATTGAACAATGTCTACAACGTTAGAAGGTTGAACAATGTCTGTAGTGTTCGGAGGTTGAACAATGTCTATGATACTGGAAGGTTGAACGATGTCTGTAGTGTTCGGAGATTGAACAATGTCTTTGATATGGGAAGGTTAAACAATGTCTGTAATATTGGAAGGTTAAACAATGTCTTTAATGTTGGAAGGTTGAACAATGTTTACAATATTGAAAGGTTGAACAATGTTTACAATATTGAAAGGTTGAACAATGTCTGTAGTGTCCGGAGATTGAACAATGTTGACATTGTTGGAAGGTTGATCAATGTCTGTAATGTTCGCAGGTTAAACAATGTCTGTAACGATCGAAGGTTGAACTATAATAATACGAATTTAATGTTTTCTGAACAAATATATGACGAATATGACTGTGACAATACATTTTTAAAAGGTCTATTTATTTAAACAGTATATATATCAGAAATTATTGTACTTTGTTAATTATTCTTGCAAAATATTTATGAATCTTCGCTAAATTCGTTTGTGCAAACTATGCATTTGAACTGAAAATATAATAAAACAGAATTTTGATTGATTGTAAATTGATGAAAATAATTGCTCTCGAAATTTGCTTATACAAGTGTTCTACAAGCAACCAAAATGCTATAAATCAGTTTTAAACATTCTGAATATAAAATGCTTATAAGCTTGTTCTAGATTGGTACCAACAGCTATTTGCAAACACCTCAAAAACTAAAGGAGTCTCAGCGGTAACGTGTACAAGAAAAAGTTGTTCAAAATGTTACTTTCTACGACATATCTGAAAATCATCGAAATCGAGAACGCGTCGACTATCTATGTAATTACCATTTCTTTTTATCAAATCATTAAATAATGAGATAACAATCAGTAAAAATCACTATGAATGGGAAACCCGAAGAGCCAATAAAATTCAATCGTAATGCGACTTCTCGTAATGCGACTTCTCGTAATACGAATTGTCGGAGAGTCGCGAAATGTAAGTCAACGGATAAATGCGGTAGGAGAGGGAATGCGACGCGAGGACAAATGTCCCAGCCACGATACTTATGGACGATAAGGCGAGATTAATAAATAATCATTAAGCGACAATAAATAGCCGAGATGTCCGAGGGACCAACCGCGTACGGGGCTCTGTAATTATTAATGGAGAGAAGTCACGGTGTACGTTGAAGACCGCACGTGGGGAACATCAGGAGTCGGTTGAGGTATTCGTGATCACCGCGGACATCGAGCTTTGAGCTGACCGAGAATTTATGATTTTACTCTCAGTTCGACTCGCAGCTGCATCGCGGCTTATTCACAGTTTGTTCTGCTTTATATCTGTACACAGGATGTATCATAACATGTAGCGTCCATTTCAGCAGTGGACAGGAGGAACAAAAACAATAAAGGAAATTCATATAAACACGTAATGTTCTATCTGATAATAAATATCGACAACCTTCTATCAACAACATATATTGATCCTTTTAGTTGATAAGCTGAAAGTATTGACAATATGCAGAGTGTATTATAACATGCGAGAATCATTTCAAGAATGGATAGAAGCAACTTTGCTTTGGCAAGGAAGAAAGTTCATACGAACATGTATTCTATCCTATCTAACCATTTTTAGAGACGTAGTCGAATATCTGAAGCTTCGTCCAGACTCGAAGCGTAGCTAGAAGCAACACATCCTTTAAAAAATTGAGCAAATTAGAGCCAGAAGAAGATGAGCCAGTTGACAAGTCATCGGGCGAAGCTATGTGCTGAAAACGGTACTCTATTAATAATACACAAGTCCATAATGAAAATCAAATGTAGCACAACCTATGGTATACGGTTATGGGGAACAGAGCGAACTTTATTCACGTGATAAATAATTCCTTAATCTGATTATTCGTTTATTGTTAAAAATTGTCCAACTTTGTCCCTCATCTTACAGTAATCATTGGAAGAATCAATTTTGTCCACATAACAAAGAGTTCATTAATATGATTATTCATTTTGTCAATGAATGAATAAATATGTATTCTTCAAAGATAGAAGATGATTCGCAGAAAACAAATCAACAAAGTGTATGGAAATCATTAGTCAATAATATAATGCAGTAAGCAAAGGACATAATATGCATGGAAGGCAAAACAGCCAGTACATTGTCAACAATAAATGAATAAAAATAATGTCTCTGTCAGAAGTCTACCAAAAATAATTCACAGAAGACAAAGCAACAAAAAGTATCGAAGTCATTAGCAGAGAATGCAAACTAGCAATAGAAGCATGTAGAGAGGGCAAAATTCAAGTCAGTGCATACCCTATCTACAGGTTGAATCTGCTTCACATTACGTCTATGCATAGACGTAGCGTTCAAACATTTCCTACGTGCAACCAGTCTGAACCTCCTACGTTGATGAGGTCAATAACCTCGTGCAGCAGGTCAGTCGGAAATCCTGTCTGTGGTTTCCTTTCGATCCTCGATCTGGTTATTTACATTTAAGTTAGAGGAGCCTGGCGTTCTGCCTGACGTTTAAGGAAAATGTCTCTGGGTCAATGGTACCTCGAGAAATTCGCTACGTGTGGTGAACGTGAAATAATGGAATCTCTTTCTGCAAAGTCGGTACATTTGGAAAATGCGATTGCATCTATTTCTTAAATAACCTGCCATTAGTTTGAAAGCTATTTCAGTATATCGAACTTTGTTCAGTTCTTTCAATAGGTTTATTTATATCAGCGAATTTAGGTTCACGCTGTTGCAGATGTATTTCTGCAAACATGTTCGCTTTGTTTTTGTGCGTTTTTTTAGTTTTTGTTAAGGATATCGTACCTTATTCTGGCAATAGTCGTTGAGCTGCAAGACAAGAGGGGTGTGGAATAAAAAATAAAAATATTTGTCTTTATAAGTACGAATGAGTAAATACTTCAAAAATACTTTAAAATAATATCTTTCCATGAAATACTTATGCTGTAAGGTGTATTCCAATTGATCTACTACATCGGTATGTCGAAATAATATGATAAAAATATTAATACCTCGAACTTACGATTGGAATAACGTTAAAACTACAAGGCATTGCACAAACTTAATGTTAGCCTCCCCAAATGCGAATTTGTGCAGAAACAAAACAGTATTCGTTTGTTCATCATTTTTCTACATTTATCCAACCAAAAATTTCATTCTACTGCTCTTGGAAAAAGAAGTATCATGAAATAAAAAGTTAAATAAAATTCCACATCAACGTACGATGATCAAAATTTCTGTTTATCGTACTCTTTAAGGAAAATTATTATGAAATAAAAATGAAAAAGAAAGTGACATCAACAACCCATGAACTTTTTCATTCATTCGACAACGAATATCTGATAATTCAGTCGACGCGTTAGAAGCGTCACACAAACGCGAATAGTTCAGTATCTGATTATGTGATAATATGAAAACCTCGGTTCCATGCGTTGTTATCGATACAATTGCGATTGTCCTAACGCCTTTACAATAGTTTGACTGTGGCAATTGAGTTTGTGCTTAAGCACGATTCGTATTAAGGTCGGGGCCGCGTAATTTCTGCGACTGATGACTGCTGGAAGTAACAGGCGGCAGTTCGTATGCATAGGCATTCTGTAGCATAAGAGACTAGCCATTGCGAGGCCAAGAACTTGGCATAATTCTGTTGGGGTAGGCCCGTTAATGGACGTTCGAAACGTGAACAAGTGTCGAGGCTCAACGTGACGGAAAGCTCACTTGACCGAAGTCCGCAACCGCGACGTCCTCGTAGTGCTTTTCCCCTCGTTCAAGTGCTTGCATGCTATGTGGGTTAATTGCAAACTCGAGTTTCTGTTGCATGAAATCGTATAGTGTCGCGATATCGGTTGGCAATTCACACGCGGAAGGTCCAACTGCAAATGTTTGACCATTGAATCTTGGAAACATAACCGAATTGAATAGTAGTAGATCCATACGTGTCTGCTCGTCGATCTAATCTACTTCGCTCTAGCTGTGGTTAGTCAAACAAGACACATACGACATGTAGCAATTAATTATACTTGTTTCTCTGAACATTTGTACACTTGCCTTTATTTTCATAAAGAAACGATTTAGGTAAAATTAGGTTGCGAGTATTTTAGTGGCTTGGACTTTTGTAGGTCAGTACCTTGAGCTTTCTATAAAGCTACAGACACGCGCACACAGGTGGATTTAACTGCAAATGTTTGACTGTTAAATCTTGGAAACATAACCGAACATTGACTATACATGCGAAACAATCTAACGTAATTCGCTTTCTGATTAGTCCATACAAAGCATAGTAATTCATTTTACTCGTTGTACAAAATTTATACAACTTGCTTTCATTTTCGTACGAATATGTTTTTGATAAAATTAGTAAAATTAGTATTTTAGTGAGTTCCAGTTTTGTAGATCGGTATTGTTCTAAATATACGGATATGCACCTAGATGCGAATTGTCTAAATGCAAATGTTTGATCATCGCATCTTAGAAACATAACTAAATTGAATGGTATCTACGCGTGTCTGGTCGTCAGCCTAATTCTACTTCGCTTTAGCTGTGATTAGTTGTACGAGATGTAGTAATAAATTGTACGTATCTTCACCTTTATCTTCATGAAGAAACGTTTTAGTAGAATTAGGTTACGAATATTTTACTGTAGATCTGTATCTTTTTTTGCATATTATCCATAAAAGTATGGAAAGTGTTGCAGTGAGTTTCTCAAATGACAATATATACTCACCTGTGTTTACAAGTATTATTTGAAATAAATAATTATTTTTAAATAAGTTCAATCATCAAGGAGCAATCGACTTAATGTGCAAACGTCAAACACAGTTGAAACATGTGTACATTATGAAAAAAATTAAATTTTATTCAGCTTATATAATAATACGAAACTAGGGGATGAAAGATAAAGGAACGTGTAATTATTTATTTAATATGTAACTAGACAGAAAAATTACCACAAATGAATTAAGTGAACGCCAAACTCAATCAACTCAATCTTCGAACATTGAACTCAATTAAAACATGTATACGTTATAAAAAGAAATTAAATTTCATTCTACTTATATGACAATGCGAAACATGGAATGAAAAATGTAGAAAAGTGTAAATATTTATATTTAATTTATAACTAGAAAGATAAAATATCACAGATGAATTAAATTAATTCAAACATCAAACTCGATCAACTCAACTTTCAAACATGTGTACGGTATAAAAAGAAATGAAATTTTATTCAACTTATATGACGATGCAAAACATAGAATGGAAAATGGAAAAGAGTGTAAATATTTATATTTAATTTATACCAGAGAGATAAAATATCACATTGTAAATGAATAATTTTTGAAACATACACTTCGCAGTAAATTTTAATTAGCGTCGTTAATCTCTGTTCGAAAAATTGTGGATATTTCAACTGTTTTAACTTGATGAGAAAAGCTCAGTCTGCGTGGACTCGTTTCAAAACAGGAAACTTTGACTTTCTTATCTCTAAATTGAATTTCCTCAATAACGACTTTGTACTCAAAAACGAAATAACAAAGTGAGAATGGTCCTTTATTCCGAAAATTTTGCAAACTCAAATGACTACGAAATTTAATAAAATCTTTGCAGTTCGAAGTTTTATGATGACAAAGACAAAGTTTTACAAAATCAACGTTTTAGAATTAGATAGAATTTTGTACTGGTCTTTTGTTGCACTTTGAATAAAAAGTATGCCGTGGACATTGGAGTAATCAAAAATACACAACGAAATGGGACGACTGGACTTGTACCTTTGGCGCGTGTGTTTAATGGGTGTGTGTTTCGTATGCATATTCAATGTGTTTAGCGTGTGTTGTTGGCGTACACGTTCGATAAAAAACATTTTTAAAAATCTATAAACTAATTAAACTATAGATAGGAAACAGAATAATGGAAAACACCTGAAAGTTAATTTCTAAATTGAATGATCCGTAGTAATAAAAAATATATATTCTCTATTCTTTAAAAAATCAATAAACCACTACATATCTCAAAATTTTTTAATTCGATCATTTTGTAGTGGGCAAACTGTAGATTTTTCTGCATTTATGGAAAGTTTGAAGATACAGAAATGCTCGTAATGTACATAGTATGCAGAAATATATAAAATTATCAAAGTACCCTTAACAACATTTTACAGATAAAACATTTTTCTATCTAAACTGCATTTTGTAAATTATATTTACAAAATTTTCATAGCAGATTTTATTTACTACGCAAACCGTCGTAAGAGACGTGATACGGAATTTTTACTTCATAAACTTGTAATTATAAAATATAAGAATTCAGTGTCGTAGCAGTATTTTCCTCGACTATGTATCCTGTTCCTGCGTTTAATTGCCTTTGCTCTAACACAGAGAATCGTAATTTGAAGTCATTCAAAGTTTTTACGAACGATAAAATCAGTTCACTCTTAGTCGACGAATGGCAAATGGACGGAAAGTTTAAAAGGGGTAGATAAGAAATTTCTTGTACAGTTTAACCTTTAAACTACAGCCAGCGACCGGAACGATTCCCTTCGGTCGAAGTTCGTAACCGCAGTAAAAAATATTAAAGGAAGTTGTAGATTGCCGATAAAAGAACATTTTTACCATGTCCTTAGCGTAAAGTCTTACTCTACGTTTCTACTTTCCAGATAAAAATATGTACCTTTGATCTAACATTATCCACCAAGGGATGAAATTATCGGTTCAATCAGATTCGATTTACTATAATATTTTAGTAAAAAATAAATGTACCTCATGACTTCATGTGTGTACAGAAACTTGCGTTACAGACGTCTGAAAAATATCATAAATATAGTTTCCCATGTTGTACTATTTTACAAATATTATAATATTATAGTACGATACAGGCAATATTAATAGACAACTAATATCGATAAAAGTGGTCCAACGAAAATTAGAATTTCACTGTACGATGAACTGAAAATTAAGCGTATAAAATTCTATAGCTACGTATTTATTTTTTAACTATCTGCTTGCTCCTCTATCCACGTTAAAGTGTACTTCAAATGCTTATCTCCGATTAAACGAACATTTTGTTCGTTCGATGTTGTTAAATTTGAGCTTGACAATTATAAATGTAAAAGCAAGACGTAGTTATTAAATTATTACACGTTTGTTTGATTTTTATTACACGTTATTTATATTTTTATGAAGGCAAATAAAAAATATAATTTAAGTAGTAACTTTGTTTTACTAAATATTAATAGTAAGCGCTAAACTTTATTTATTTTATATATCTCTGCATATTATGCTCATTCTACGTATTTTTCTCCTTCTAAGCTTTCCATAAATGCATAAAGATTCGCCTAGTTCTCTAAATAAATAACTAAAATTTGCTAATATCAGTAGATGCAAATTCCTATTTTTTTTTTATTTTATTTGACAGACGTAACAGATCATGTGAAAAAGTTAATTTTCCGCAAAAGGAATTTTTCTCTAGCTATGAAATAATGTTACACCGGTTGGAAGCTTCCTATCTACGTCACATGCGAACGATCGAACGAACTATTAAAAATTTGGAGGCTTAAATTTCCTTAATATGACCGATTTTATGAAATTTAAACATCCTACCATAATCCCGGCTTTAAAATATCCTATATTCTATATAATTCCTCTGGCGCTGTAATTTTTGATGGCAGAGGAATTCAGGCTGGTTCACCGTGGACCATCGATTATCGACATAGTCGAGCAGTTGGTGAAAATTTTACGCTGAACAATGCAACCCCGAGGAAACTTCACTTCTCTCGGATGATCCACCTTTGTCCTTAATCGGCGGAAAATCGAATTGGAACACCTTGAGGCGATCGCAAAATAAATCCGCCTCTGTACAGGCTGGCTCACATAACAGGAAACAGTTCAATATCTGAAGATCACGACGATCTACGAATATCTACGACCACGAGAGTAATTATGATCCTTCTGATTGTTATAATTACGTGCTTACATTGTGAACTAACGTGCAGACGATCCACGTTATCGTCCATCTTATCGTCTATATTCAGAGTTCTCAAAATTGTATCGACAATATACAGGGTGAGTCAGAACACGTGGGAAGTGCAGCAGCAGTTGATTCGGCACATTGAAATAAAAAGAGAAGTTCGTATAAATACGTAACATATACCTCACTTGTACTTACAATTGGTAGTATCAGACAAAGCACGTAAGAATGAAAATTTAGATTTAGCAGGTGTATTCATTGCACGGTAATAAGAAGCATAACCAAAGATCATTTTCCTTCTCAGTAATATATGCAATTAATAAGAATATTTTTACCTGTTTCAGGTAAGCAAACCAATTCTACTGCCATTGGAAGATGTAACCAATTTTCATCGCTCAATCAAAGTGTATGTACGTATATCTTACATTTTATCTTGTATCGAAAGGAGGGTTTGCTCGTTATACGCGAACCATAAAAATTATAATATCAGATAATTTGTTATATGTATAAACGAAGGAGCGAAATTTTTCAATGGAACTCGAAGCTCGTTTAGAAAACAATACGGCAAATTGTTCGATCAAAGTATTTACCGCGTTGCTTTCTACAGGGGGTTGGTGATTCTACGCGAAAAAAGAAGTCGAAAATATAGAATAAAAATTTAAAAATTTTAAAAATTAAAAAAATAACGTCAATCGAGACAACGATCTACAGTGAGATCCGTTATAACGAGACGTGATAAAGTGCACGCGTACCCAACGAAAATTCAAAGTCGATTTTCTCGAAAACAAAGCCTCAAACGAAAAATTGTTATTCTATATTTTCGACTTCTTTTTTCGCGTAGAATCACCCCCTTTCCGCTTGTACCACCAGTTACCAACCACCCTGTATAACTTCGTGCCATCTATCAGACAAGCGACGAATTCCATCATGGCAAAATGCTACGTCTTCAGACAAGATCCAATCGTCAACCACATTTTTGTATCCGATCCACTAATTGGAAATATGTATCGGATAAGGCGTGTTGCAACGATCGGAATTAATGTTGTAATCCGAAGGAGTAACGTGTAGTGAATAAGTTGGCTGCTGCAGAACGTCCCAGCCAAGCCTCATTATGGTGTCTTTTATCGCAGAAGCAGTGTGTGGTCTCATCTTGTCATGCAGCAATTTCACGGAACGTCCTCCTTTGTCAGCGTCCTGACGATTGCATCCTGTCTAAAGGCACGACATTTTTCCCTAATGGAAATCATCGCGTGCCTGACAGGTGGCTCAAAGCTAAGCTGAGTTCACATTAATCCAGTCGCTGGATCAGGCGATTACATTTCGATTGTTTGACTGGAAATCGTTCAATGTCTACATTATTCCAGTCTTTTTTGAACTGTTGAATTGTGATAGACTGTTGTGGCAATGGATTTACGGGAAAAAAGGGATGAAACACCTGCGCGCTTCAGCCACCGCTTGGATATCGTGCCATCTAAACTATTTCACTAACACTGGAATATTGCGTTCTCAGTGGTAGGATTAAACACCGGATTTTCTCTTTTTATTAATGCCTCGTGAGATTTATACAGTTTACAGGTGCAACTAGCGCGCATTATTCATTTGTAATTGTACGTCGTTGTGAAAATTGTTGAATATTCAGCCGCTGGATTACGCGACACATCGAGAAAGAGAATTTTAAGACAGCAGAAATTGTATAATGCAATTTGCGCGTATAAATTTGATCACTGGTTGGCTGGAGCAGAATTCGTTGTTGTTGGAATAAAACTCCTACTTAACACGTTCGTCGCCACGTCGTACATATCTATGTGATGAGTACACTTCCGTGGGGGCCCCGTCACAAAGTATGGGTGACGCTCTTCTTGTTCGAGTTAATTAAATATAGGATATTATATATAGAATAGACAACATAAAAATATTAAAAACATATTATACCATACTTTTTATTAATTTATATTCTGGATAATATATTACATTATGCTATATCGCGTGGTATTTGTTAAAACGTCCCAAACATATTTGGGGTGATTTTGGACACTTCGAACGATAGTCGTGGACTTCGTCATCGCTACTCTCCTCACTTTCAAATATATTTTCACATTGTTTACTGAACATTTTGAGTATGAAAAAATCACCGAGTATCTCACAAGTATGCTTCTCGACTAAATGAAAGATCCGAGATATCTGCTATGAGATCCCTCGAAATACTCTAGCTGGAAAGCTCATCGCTTTCTCCATTTCAGAACTAAATAATCTTTTCTTTACGATGAATCGAAGGCGATAAACAATGAATTCCCGCTTGTCGCTCTATTTACGTTTTGCATACCGACGGTCGGATTTGGGCCCCGCAGGAAACTTAGCCGAATCACGTTGAGCGACGAACGTGTTAATAGCTAGCTAATCCTTGTTTACTGCAACTTAATTATAGACCTAAACTAAGTTTAGCATTAAGAAAGGCTGAATTGAAAAAGTGGACTTTCGGTCGTCGTTTGGATTACTTGCTGCGATAATGCCACTGTACCGCGATAAAATTATGTTCGTATTATTTCAGTTACGATCCAGTAATTGCATTGGATCAGTGGTTCAGTGCGATGCTACTGAACAAATGCAATCTCAGCTCTATAGAAAGCAACGACTGCGATCAAAATACTTTGCTCAAGCAACTTGCCATATTTTTCGTTTCGAAGAAGAACCTTTGACTTTTTTCACTAAAAGATTTCGAGTATTCGCTCGTGCGCCTAATATTTGATGACCATTCTATGTACGAAACTCCGCTGGTAAAATGGCTGCGATTCTATGTGTAGCATGCAAATGCCCTCCGAGTCCCTGAAGTCAACGCGAGCAGAGTTGTTATTTCCGCAACGAGGAACGTTAACCAGCGTTTCCGCGTTCTATGTGCGTACCACCCGCGGTCGTGGACTTGTTTCGGCTTCACCCCAACTAACCTCTATCCATTAGATTACGTCAAGCCAGGATATAACACCTGACGCACCTCCTTTTCCATCTTTTTCCTCCTTTCCTTCTGATCTTCCCTTCCTGCCCTCTCTCTCATTTTCTCTCACTCTTCGTTTTCCTAACGTTCCAGCAGAATCCACTACCTGTTCGGCACATTCGCCAGGCTCCTCATTTAAAGTCTCCAAGTACGACCGTTTCCTACACATTAGTACGATCGACTTTCTCAGCTTCCCTCAAGTATCCGCGATACAAAATAAGCTCGGAAGTAATTTCTTCGCAGATTGAATATGCTAATGGCCGACCAACAAAGACTATTAAAATTAGATTATAAGCTATTCATACCAGGTGTGTAAATATGAAGCCGGAATTTGCCTATGGATGACCCTAGCTGATAATGTAGTTATCACTAAACTGCGTCATTGATGCCAAAAGTCTTTGTTGACATCTCACGAACATTTTCGACTCGGAACAATACAAGTTTCATACAACAGCATAGTTTGTAATAGCGTTGAACATGTCAAATTTTGTGCCTGGAAACTACGATTTGCAGACAGCATTGATTTTCTGTTACCATTTGAAGAAAACTGCTGCAGAATCGCATCGAATGCTTGTCGAAGCTTACGGTGACCATGCTCTTGGTAAATCACAGTGCTTTGAGTGGTTTAAAAAATTCAGAAGTGGCAGTTCTGACGCGAGGAACGAAGAACATGGAAGACCACCGAAAAAGACCACCGAGTTGTTAAAACCTGGCGAAACCGTTAATACCGAGCGCTACCGACAACAAATGATCGATTTGAATCAAGCTTTGCGTGAAAAACGACCAGAATATCAAAAAAGGCAACACAAAGTAATTTTGCTTCGTGATAATGCACCATCACATACAGCAAAACCGGTCAAGGAAACGATCGAAGCGTTCAGTTGGGAAATACATTCGCACGCGGCTTGCTCACCAGACTTGGCTCCGTCCGATTACTATTTATTTGCATCGATGGGACACGCACTTTCTGACCAGCACTTCACTTCTTACGAAAATGTAAATGGCTCAATGACTGGTTTGCCTGAAAAGAGCGACAGTTTTTTTGGCGTGGCATCCACCAATTGCCAGACAGGTGGGAAAAATGTATAGCTGGCGATGGACAATACTTCGAATAAAATATTTTTAATCATTTTCATACAATAAACGTGTATTTTCTATATCAAAAATTCCGGTTTCATATTTACATACCTGGTAACGAGACGCGAGTAGTATGTACGTTATTGGTGAAGGACGACGCTGCACGCTCAAAGTGCCATTGCAAAGCATCGAAAGAGCCCCTCATGACCAACGTAATTATCTTCTTACGCACTGTCGACTTTGCATGCTATCCAACAATTTTCCCGTAAATTAAGGGCAGATTAATAGCAGAATTATCTTTAACGACTTCTAATTGTTGGGATTAATTCTTCAACGTATGGCGCACGTATCCTCGCGTTTACGAGTATTAGGAAATCTGCAGGTTTCTTATACGAAAGCTGACAATTAGTTTAAAGCACCGAGGAAACGATTAACGGATGAGAATCTTGCAAAGAATTTTAAGAGATCAGAGATTAGAATAGAGATCCGTGAAAGAAGCTAGGAAAGAATATTGAAAAATTGACAATTAGAGTAGAGATTCACGAAAGAATTCAGCAAAGAATTTTCAGCGATTAGAGATTAGAATAGAGATTCGTCTCAAGAATCTTGCAAAGTTGCCTTATGATCTTGATTGGTACTTTGTATTATAAGTCTTTGTGTTCCTTGGAGTGTCCATCAGTTGACGAACGTAAAAGCTGTATATCGTAGGAAAAAATAATGTTTCTCAAGCAACTCTGCCTACAAAGAAAACTATATTCTTATTTGTGCCAAATATCTTTCATCCAAAGTTCCAGAGATATTCAAGATGATAATTCTTATTACACTACCTTGCACGCGAAGAAAAATTTATTTACATTTGTTTAAATTACATCTAAAAACAATGCAAAATGTTCATACAAACGTATGCTCCATCTGTTTACGAGGTACAACTCTTTGCTTTATGAGGAATTTTCTGTTTCGATTTTGTCTTGTCTAATTTACAGGAGATGCTAAAGATGATCAGCTGCATCTCGAAGCAAGTTTATATACGTTTCGTCATAGATCCGGTTGCTCTCTGGATGATTTCTCCAATTTAGTATTTCAACATTTTCCCTAAGTTTCCTCTGTTACGTCTCATAAGCGAAAACAGACAGAACATACGATCGACTGTTTTCTTCTTAATCTTCTGAATTGATCGAATGAATAGAGTCTCTTGGCTGCAGTATTGGCATGATAATTTAATCTGCTTTCGTAGTTACTACACAACCTCTTTATTTTCTCAGAGATCAGTGTCATGCTCATCTTAATCCACTGTCTTAATCTATTGTCAGCATAGATTTTTCTTTTTATTTAATTTAAATTTTATAATTTGTCCAGTAGGACATTTGGTAAAATATTATAGCTTAGTGGTATAATAATATAACATGTGGATGGTTACCCCCAGTGGAGTTCCATCTTCCAAGTTGTTTAACTGTCAGCATAGATGTACGTAAATCAGTTGATTGTTCCCAATTCTTAGAACGTGTGTGTTTGATAAAGCATTGTTGGACAGGTACAGGTATGATAAGCTTATGCGTATAAATATAGTTATAGTTATGCTATAAATATAGTTAGAATAAATAAAAGGCATACGTACCTACGAGAAGAAAAATAATTTGACAAATTTCCTGGTCAGCTGCAGTCTTTCCTCGTCTTAATCTACTGTCAGCATAGATTTAGGTAAATCGGTTAACTCTTTCTTTAGACGAAAACGACGACACTAAATCCTTTTCGATTTAGTATGAAGACGAGAGGTTTCTCGTGCGACAGGCATAAGCCACACCTCTTTCGGTAAAATCATTAGCAATTTAATGGAAAGTGCTTTGCGTCCACGTCACGTCCCAGTTTCACAGGATCTACCTGTGGAAACCGGCTACTGCTCAGTTAGACAAGAGTAAAAGAAATTCGCTGCCTCATAATGAGAGGCTATCCAGCTACGGTGTTTCTGCTCTTGATCGAAAATCGAAAGAAACGAGATCGGTTTGTAAAAATAATCGAATAGCGTTAGTAAACTTTGATAATAATATTATGCACTCATAAATAAGATAAGATAAGCCATCTTGCTCGACATAAAATTGGAAAATCAGTGAATAATACTTAACTTCCTACATATTTATATAATCGAAACTTGTTTAGAAAGAGTAACAGTGAGTACGTTCAGCTTCTTTTTCTTCGTTTCATTTATCTTCCCTCGCGTTTCACATTATTCTATCGGATGAAATATAAAATTATATACCACGTCTAATTACATTTATTCATTTAGTACCACCCGTTGCATTCTGATAACCGATGCACCATAGAGATTTCGAATTTGATATTCAAAATTTCAATGCTAGAAAAAGTACCTCTCTTTCTCTCCCGCCTCTTCCGCACAATTTTCCTGAATGAGAATATTAAAATTTAATGTATCGTTTAACTAATAGTAAAATATATTAATAACTAATTAATGAATTAATATCCGCTGGGAATTTATCTAAGAAAATAAATACCACGCGAATACTATATTAAATGTATGTATAAGAAATATATAATAGCCAGATTACAAAAAAGGAGGATGTTTTAATATTATTCGTTCATTGGTATAAACTTCAAAACTCGTCTGTCACTTAGATAACAAAATGGGTGATACAAGGAATGTCTTTGGCTTTGAACTTGTACTATATTAAATGTAAAAATAATGAGACGCATTGTAATTAAATAGTTAATAATTGTAAATAGTGAGACGATCTCATCCTAATCTGAAAAGCTTCCATAGAATGTGTTTTATCTGTATTTTTTCAAACATGATAAAATGTTTAATAAAAATTGTAAATGCCAGTTTTTCATGCAGTGGTACGACAAAGAAAAATGATAATCTCTAAAGGGGAAAAATACACGTACTACAATCGTAATGTGTAAAACGTGTCGTTAAGAGAATTGAAATAAATTTCTGCTCGTAGTAAAACAACTTAAAACTGCATCGAATTGCAAACAATAAAAATATGATACGATCTTGATTAAATGTACAGGAGAACGATTAAAATGTTTTTCTAAATAGCTCGTGGCAAGTCCGAGCAAACGCGAGAGCAAAGTGTGCGCGGTTCTGCTAGTGTATAGCGGTCGTGCCAGGTCTGAAGAACGATTTATGTGCGATCAAGAGAATGATCCTTTACAGAGGCAACTCGTTTCTCACGCGCAATTATCAGCAAGATAATGCTTAATGACCATGTGGCACGCAGTATGTTTAACACGTACGCAATTTATAAAGGCGCAGCTGAAACCGCATAGTCGGCCAACTCCCTTTCTTCTTCCTTTATTCTCCCTTTCGTTTCGTATCATAGCTGAAAATAAAAGCACGACATTATAACAACACGATAAAAGAATATTTCCGTGAGAAACATTTTTACTGGCCTACATAAAGTATAAGGTAGATAATTAAAAGGAAAGATAATTACAAGTTCTAATCTTTCAATGTATTACGTATGTACAGTCGACCATAAACATATGCATAGGCGCGCAGCCCTTAAATCTGTGGCTTGCTGGAAAAAATACCAATGAAGCAGAGAAAAAGCGAGTATTTATAAAGTTGAGATATCAACAGTTGAAGATATTAGGTTGTCCGGAAAGTGTCTTTCTTTCGCGAACGTGTTTTTTACAACAGTGCAATTTCATACAAACGTGAAAGCTAGTCCGTGAAATGTCGCGGTGTTTATCTCAACAGAAGAAAATGGATCGTACGTAATTCGATAAAATAATATAAAACAAAAAACGTTGTGCGGCTATTAGTTCCTCATGATACGAAAGAAACTTTTCGGACAACCTAATGTGTTAGAAAATGCATGTTCCAACAATTTTTGACACCGAGGTTTCTACTGCTTCGAATTTATGTTCCCATACAGAAAGAGAGAATCGAAACTTATGCTATTCGCGTTTTATATTTATGTTGACTACTCTGGTATTTTTCGTGGAAACCTTGTTTTATGAAAAATTTCCCTTTGATATGTACAAATGTCACATTAGTCGTTTTTGGGTAGAATTGGAATCTGTCGTTTCACATTATTATTTATAAAACTATTATTATTTATTATTAATTATAAGACTGTCGTTAGAGACTATACAATTTTTTTACAGACTCGAGACTAAGTTTAATTCATTTTGGAAAAAATACGACGCTGGCATTTCTTGCGCTAAGCGACAGAGATATAAAATGGTACAGTAGAAATTAGTATGAATTTTTTTGACACAGTAAGATACGCGTTAAAGTGTGATATAATTCATTCGTTAAGGACATTGGAAGGAAATTATGAGAATAAGCAGTGATCAATTATATTGAATGGAATGCTTGCCACTGTTTTTATTCTCTTGCTGTTTTATTATGAATCTGTTAATTCGTTCTTATAACGTAAAATACAAGGTGGCACATAAATCACTTTGTTATTTAACGCGTTGACTGCCACGAAAATTTGATATATTTTTCTCCGCAAGTCACAACAGATTGAAATATGCTATGATATACAGGGTGGTTGGTAACTGGTGATACAAGCGGAAAGGGGGTGATTCTACGCGAAAAAAGAAGTCGAAAATATAGAACAAAAATTTTTCGTTTGAGGCTTTGTTTTCGAGAAAATCGACTTTGAATTTTCGGCCGGTACGCGTGCACTTTATCACGTCTCGTTATAACGGATCTCACTGTAGATCGTTGTCTCGATGGAAAAATTAAAAAAAAAAAAATTTTTATTCTATATTTTCGACTTCTTTTTTCGCGTAGGATCACCTCCTTTCCGCTTGTACCACCAATTACCAACCACCCTGTATATTACAATTTTGCAAAATATTATACTTGCGCACTTTTTCTCTGATAATATTACCTAAGCATTCTATACAATAAAGAAGAAACGCCTTCTTAATACGAGTCATCTATTAATATTCGGAAATTATGTACAAAGTCTCAACCTGAAGAAAGTCATTTTTCATTACTTTTTCATACATTTCGGAAGCTACGTTTACTATCTTCTTCTTTTCTTCGCTAAGCTTCTCGAATATCATCTTCTAACTGGTCAATTCCAATTGGTTTATCGTCATACGCTTTACGTTTAAGGAAAGCCCGTAAGGAAAAGTCCTGTGCAGTTAAATCAGGCGACAAAAAGGGGCAGATGATATGGCTGGCAGATAATACGTGGATAACAGAAACACGAAGTCAGAGACACGAAAGGGAACCTGACGCAGCCTTAGAGTCGCAAATCTACGCATCAAACGCGTTAAATTTCTTCAAAGAAATAATTATGAACTAAAAATAGCAACAATCAAAACGGTGTAGCTTTTTATGCATTTCTAGTGTTCTCTTTGTTCTTCTTGAAAGTGCAAAATTGCACAAAACACAGATGATATAAAAAAAGCATGTAAAACATCCAAAGTATAAACAATGATACATTTTTGCCAATGTCTTTTCCAATCCTCAAAACAGTTTGGCAATTCACTTTATTGTGTACGTCTTGGTTCGTTCAACGTCCTCAGT
The DNA here is from genome assembly GCF_040668555.2 of Bombus flavifrons. Taxonomy (NCBI): domain Eukaryota; kingdom Metazoa; phylum Arthropoda; class Insecta; order Hymenoptera; family Apidae; genus Bombus; species Bombus flavifrons. Next base: position 994,684 of record NC_138445.1, on the reverse strand, counting down.
GCTGCCTTTAATACTTTTCTATCGATCTTCTACTTTGTTAACTATATCACCAACAATATAAATTTGCATAAAAGTGTGCAATCTACTAATCAGTCTAAGCTTAACGTCGTCGCTAATGAGCCTGCAGTCGATGCGACGTTAAACGTACGTTAAAAAAGAAAAGGAAGAATCATAAAGCTGAAAGAAATTTCAGCGAACACAATAAAACAATGAGAAATGATTTGAATCGTTGCTCGATCAAAGGTAAATTCATCTTACACGAACAACCTGGACTGCAAGTTTCTCCTTGTTTCATTAACTGACCAGTAACATTAAATGATCGTGCGACACGGTACTGCCGACGCAGTCATTTACATTTTCGCTGATATATTTTTGTAGCCGCTCGATTACGATAGCGTGTGCTGAATCGTAAGGCCGGTAGCCAGTGTTCGTGTATGTAATGAAAACGTTTTCTCACGTGCACGTGATTCGTTCTCATGATTAAAACGTCGCCAGCCGTGCGTAGTATACCAGCCTCCACATAAATCATCGTAATTTTGTAATTTCGTATCGCCCGTTTGCGAGTCTAAAATACAGCCATGAAAATTATCAATTGAATAGCGGTTACAGTTTAGAAATAACACGTCATTTAAATTCAGATATATTGTACAGGAATGTCGCAACACTTGTAATACGATCGACAATACGGGCATTCTACGTTTCTTTTTTTTATTATTTAATTTGTACTTTACAATTTGTCCAGTTGAACATTTGGTAAATTTTCCTTACTTAATTGCTAAATAACATGTGGATGGCTAGCCCCAGCGGGATACCATCTTTAAGTTTGACTATTTTATTTCTTCAGTGAAGTTAGTGGGGTGTTTTCTAGAACAAAATTTCTTTTTCTATTTAATTTGTACTTTACAATTTGTCCAGCCGGACATTTGGTAAGTTTCCCTAACTTAATTGCTAAATAACATGTGGATGACTACGCCCAGCGGGTTAACATCTTCAAGTTTGACTATTTTATTTCTTCAGTGAAGTTAGTGGGGTGTTTTCTAGAACAAAATTTCTTTTTCTATTTAATTTGTACTTTACAATTTGTCTAGCCGGACATTTGGTAAATTTTCCTTACTTAATTGCTAAATAACATGTGGATGACTACTCCCAGCGGGTTAACATCTTCAAGTTTGACTATTTTATTTCTCCAGTGAAGTTAGTGGGGTGTTTTCTAGAACAAAATTTCTTTTTCTATTTAATTTGTACTTTACAATTTGTCCAGTTGAACATTTGGTAAATTTTCCTTACTTAATTGCTAAATAACATGTGGATGGCTAGCCCCAGCGGGATACCATCTTTAAGTTTGACTATTTTATTTCTTCAGTGAAGTTAGTGGGGTGTTTTCTAGAACAAAATTTCTTTTTCTATTTAATTTGTACTTTACAATTTGTCCAGTTGAACATTTGGTAAGTTTTCCTAACTTAATTGCTAAATAACATGTGGATGACTACTCCCAGCGGGTTAACATCTTCAAGTTTGACTATTTTATTCCTTCAGTGAAGTTAGTGGGGTGTTTTCTAGGACAAAATTTCTTTTTCTATTTAATTTGTACTTTACAATTTGTCCAGCTGGACATTTGGTAAATTTTCCTTATTCAATTGCTAAATAACATGTGGATGGCTACCCTCAGCGGGATACCATCTTCAAGTTTAACTATTGTATTTCTTCAGTGAAGTTAGTGGGGTGTTTTCTAGAACAAAGTCTTCTTTTCTATTTAATTTATACTTTACAATTTGTCCAGCTGGACATTTGGTAAATTTTTCTAACTTTATTGCTAAATAACATGTGGATGGCTAGCCCCAGCGGGTTACCATCTTCAAATTTGACTATTTTATTTCTTCAGTGAAGTTAGTGGGATGTTTTCTTTTTAGTCTTCTTTCTATGAGTTTGGCAATTCATTTTATTGTGTGCCTCTTAGTTCGTTCTTAGTTTTATGTCTTCAGCGTTTTGAAGCAGTTGTTCTTTCGTAGCTTTTTCTATCCTGAGAATTATAAGAAATTGCATGATGTCATATCTGGTGATCGAGAAATCAGAACTGTATTATTTTTCGCCAAAAAGTTCCTAACGAGCTATGATCACACGATAAAATCACAAGATCACAGAAATGCAACATAATAGACAAGCAAATCTGGAGTTATCGACCGATCTCAATAAAGAAACTGATGTATGTAATAAACAAGCAAGACAAGCAAGTGAATCAACGTTTTCCCAATCGGCTCTTTCTATACCAGGAAATTACAAAATTACTCTTATGTTATCGTTGCCATTTAACAAGCAATTTAAATCTTATTATATTCGACTAAACAATTAGCTAAACTATCGGTCACTGTTGTTATCTGTTAATACCGTGGTCGGTTAAAGTTGTAGCCGATCGAGTCTGGCGTCAGTAAATCGTCGTCGGTAAAAAGAATGTCGGTAAAATCCACGTCGGTGATTTCAATGGGTAATTAACATCTACTTTACTATTGCACGCTGTATAAAAGGAACAAAATTAAATACTGTGAGGATCTGCGGAACGTACTGGACGTTTAATATTCATTCAGCAAATACCTCTACGAGGCTTGGCTCCTTCGTTGCAACCAAACATAAAAGAGTATAGCGCAGCGCGTCAATTATGGTTTACAAGTTAAGAGCAATAGCCGTATTTAAAGCTGTTTTGCCAAGATGTACCGTGATTGAATACCATGCGTGGTCGCTAGAGAGCGGTTGCACGTAGAATGTTCACCTGCCCGTGATAGAAGATCGATATTCCTACTTGAATAAACTCAATTTTCTACGGTGCTTATAATCTGCGCGATGTAATCACGGGGAACCGCCGGCCGGCAAAACGATTCATCATACACACATTGAAGAGACGTTGCTCGTATGTGCGCGCCAAGAGTTTGAATGTGTGCCGGCTAGTAATAGCTGCCGTGATCGAAGTAGCTATAATTGCAAAGTAGTAGGAAAAGAAAATGGTAAGACAGCAGAGAGAAGAAGATGGGTAAAATTATATCAATCGGTGATATTAGGATATGCAGTATGTGATGTTTAAACGGATACGTTCAAATATCTGGAAAAATTCGAATGATACACCAGCACACAAAAAAGTTGGGACACTAGCTCATTTTTGACAAGACATATTTTGATTGTGAAATTATAGTGAGATAAAATTGGAATTATTTGATTCTTGGTAATCAGCATAATAGTAAAATAGTATATTATAATTCTGACTCTGAAGATAAAGCGATCAAGGTTTCTTGTCAATTTCTCAATTTCGTTATAGAAGTACACCCATTAGTGTTTAATTTTCGGAAAACAGATGACTCTCCTTCGTGAGTTTATTTATTACAGCAAAACAACATAGGCAACAGGAAATTCCAAGCTAAATTTAAAAAGTAGCGTTGGTAACATCATTATCTTCTTTTTTCCTTTTGCTTTTCGATTTATGAAGTTGATCACTGCGGCTTCTGAATGATCGTCTGATAGTAAAACAGGCGTCTGTAATTGCCATATCTCATAGAACTATTTTGTCACTTGACAAACTCTTTACCTTCAGATTCTCCAATTTTTAATTTGTAGAACAGATTGAGAAGAACGTTTTAAACAGCCAAACAGCCTCCTAACGTTAAACAGCAAACGTATACGCTATTATATACAGTAAATACTGAAATCAATCATTGCTGTGTTCTTTTATATGCAATACAGATTTGTATTCTGATGATTTCATAGAAAAATATCAAATGCTGTTTCCAATTATTAATTTATCATCAGTTGGTGCAGCTTGGTTATATACTGTTACTACAAATCGACCAAAATTTCCCTAGAGACGCTTACGAAGTGTAGTGTATACATATGGACAAGCAAACACACAAACTGTCCTTGGAAAGAAGACTAAAAAGAGAACACCCCACTGACCTCACTAAAGAAATAAAATACTCAAACTCGAAGACGGTATCCCGCTGGGGGTAGCCATCCACATGTTATTTAGCAATTAAGTTAGAAAAATTTACCAAATGTCCAGCTGGACAAATTGTAAAGTACAAATTAAATAATAAAAAGAAATAAAAACTGTTCTTACGTAAGAAATTACTATATAGATTGTCAATTATGTCAATGAAAGGAATAATTCTAAATACCCATGGAATGCTCAAAAACCTTCTTTTCTTAATCTCAATACACATAATACTAAATAATAATGTAGGATTGATAGTTTGCTAATTCATACTTACTGTATTTACTTTACCAGTCTCAATTGCACCGGGAATTTTTTAATTATCTGTTCAATTATATACCGAATATTAATATTATATTAATTTTTTTATATTAATTACATAACTTCCTACGAATTTGCAAATTTGAAAGGTGCAAATGTGTCGATATTAAACGAGTCATTATCACGATACATTTAAGATATTAAGAACTAATTCTGTCTCATGTAACATGTCCTCTTGCGCATTCCTTTTCATAAAATTATATCCACGTATAAAATATTTAAATGCAACGTGTCATGTTTATAAATTAAGAAATGTATAAGTACCTTTCTGATTTTTAACCGAAGGAATGTCGCTCGTTAAGCGCAACCTGCTGCTTTATAAAGACAGACGTTCGTTTGATGTTCAGGAATGCGTCACGTATATGTAGAATATTCAAATACTGAAACATTGTTTATGCGACGTGCAGGACGCAAAAGAATTCGATGCTTATGAATACAATAGCGGCGAGTACATGGTTTTCATCAAGTTTTCCTGCTGCATCCTGTCTGAAACTATGCATACATATATCGCACACATTGTACAAATGAAAAGTTGACATTACCTTAAATGGTGCATTCACAGTGCAATACGGTTTTTAAACTCTTATTCTATTTTTACAAACACAATTACACCTATGTATATATAATACGTACATGTACTGTGAAACACAGATCGGGAGAGAGGCAATCAAAATTATGAAATATACAGAAGAAGAAAATTTTGATAACATGATGGAAAAATAATTAATTTAAAATATATGATACTTGAAGTTTAATTTTGTGGAATTTGCTGCGTTGCTCGTTTGCTGGGACAATGACGTAAATCAAAATTTGTAGTTGTTTGAGTTATTGGTAAATTTATTGAGAAAAGACAGTTGGTAGAAAAAATTATAAGCAAACTTCAAAAATTCAGCGTGTCAGAGAGTTGTACTGTCATTGTAATGCTATTGTCTTGCTACGAAACTGCAAACAGCCCGGAACTTTCAAACTTGTCTTCCCTAAAATCGTGACTTTTTAATTACGTTACTGTTCCAGCAAATGTTCGATAGATACGTAATTCCTTGTTTTTTTATATGATATTCTACAAAATTGATGTTTCTACAAAATATCTTCTAAACTAATCAATATTGATCAGTTTTGGATAATGTTACCTTGATTTTTTTTTTTTTTTTTTTTTTTTGACGGGAGGATAAAGAGGTTGCCATTTAAAAATAAAAATAAATAGTGTAACTGTCTCAAATGCATATGCATTTTTGCATTTTCGAAGAGTTAGAAAATATTATCGCGAAGATGTAGTTCACTTCGATCCATTCATCTTTCTCCACATACTTATCGCTCTGTAACAAATTCAAGTTACCAAGACGCGATAAATTGTGATATAGTAAGTGAAAAATCTCTTTCAGGAATTGAACATTTCCTCGTAAATATCGTAGAATGAATAAAAAATAGAAGACTTATCGTTAACGGGAAAGACTTACTTGAAGATGGTATCCCGCTGGGGGTAGCCACCCACATGTTATTTAGCAATAAAGTTAGAAAAATTTACCAAATGTCCAACTGGACAAATTGTAAAGTACAAATTAAATAGAAAAGAAGACTTTTGTTCTAGAAAACACCCCACTAACTTCACTGAAGAAATAAAATAGTCAAACTTGAAGATGTTAAACCGCTGGGACTAGTCATCCACATGTTATTTAGCAATTGAGTAATGAAAATTTACCAAATGTCCAGCTGGACAAATTGTAAAGTACAAATTAAATAGAAAAAAAGACCTTTGTTCGAGAAAATACCCTACAGATCCGACTGAAGAAATAAAACAGTCAAACTCGAAGATGTTAAACCGCTGGGAGTAGTCATCCACATGTTATTTAGCAATTGAGTAATGAAAATTTACCAAAATACCCTACAGATCCGACTGAAGAAATAAAACAGTCAAACTCGAAGATGGTATCCCGCTGGGGGTAGCCATCCACATGTTATTTAGCAACAAAGTTAGAAAAATTTATCAAATGTCCAGCTGGACAAATTGTAAACTACAAATTAAATAATAAAAAAAAAAAAGAATGGGAAAGACGCTGGCTAGTAAATCCGCGAACACGCCGTATAGTGCACTACATAACAAAGATTGACATACAAATATAGGAAGGTGAAGCTGGAATGCACAGGGCATATAAAGAGGTGTGTGTGCTTCGTTCAGATTTGAAGCATAGCACTCGTGCGATTTTCAGGGGTATTGTTGGCGAAATGGGCCGACTAAGATGCGCGTCCGTGAACACTTTCACACGTACGAGCGGCTTGCGCCTGTGGATGCGCAAAACTGTGAAAGGTTCGTACCACACGAAACACTTGAGGCCGATGTCAAGGGGTCCCTGGAACAATATAACGACACTGCGTGAAGGCAACCACCCTCTGCCTGCTTCTCAATACTTCGATGCAAATGCTTCGCTCCGGACCCACTTTCTACCAACACGTGCTCCCTTTCAACCCTTCAAGATTTTCGATTTATCGCACCAGCGAACTCTTCAAAGTCGAAAAAATTCCAGGTCGAGGCTGAACTCTAAAATTTATGCGAAAGCGAGTTGATAGTCGCCCTATGTTCTACTTATCGCTACCATCGATCGAACTCCGACGACTGTCATCGATCGACCTCGAACTGCAGTCGAAACTCGGCAACTCGAACCCCGAGGGAAGAGTCTAAAGTCTTTGAATTCTAAAAGAATTTTGGCTTATCGAAATTTCCGGGTAAAAGAGCTTCGACAAACGAAAATTCACCGTACAGAAGCTTGGCACGAAGGCGTAATTACAACCACGTTCTCAGAGAGTGTAATTATTTTAAGCTTCCTCTTAGAACTCGTTCTATTCAACGTGCATAAATGCAAAAGTTAAAGACGCGACAGATAATGGCAATTATGCGTTCGACTGACGAAAAACGATTAGCTTCCATGAATAGATACAATGGTCGAAGGGCGAAGAGGTAGGGACATGGTTTGCGTTGTCTTATGTTGCTTGAAACGATCCTAACAGTTGAAAGAAGCGAGATAATATCGAATAATTGGCTTCTCTTGCATATTGTCACACATAGTGTAGCTATAGTCATACTTCGAGTTGTAGACAGAAGCAGCGATAGAAGTTCGACTCATAACGATAAACTTCGACTTGCAGAGTCTAAATTCGTGTTATAGAAATAAAATAAAGTACCTGGACAGGTGGCGAATAATTCGAGTTTAAGTAAGTTTTATTTCGACTTCTAAAGGTTTTCGCAGCGGATCGGAAGAGAACGAACAAAAGTTTTTTTTTTTATTATTTAATTTGTACTTTACAATTTGTCCAGCTGGACATTTGGTAAATTTTCATTACTCAATTGCTAAATAACATGTGGATGGCTACCCCCAGCGGGATACCATCTTCGAGTTTGACTATTTTATTTCTTCAGTCAGGTTTGTGGGGTGTTTTCTCGAACAAAATTTTTTTCTATTTAATTTGTACTTTACAATTTGTCCAGCTGGACATTTGGTAAATTTTCCTTATTCAATTGCTAAATAACATGTGGATGACTACCCCCAGCGGGATACCATCTTCGAGTTTGACTATTTTATTTCTTCAGTGAAGTTAGTGGGGTGTTTTCTAGAACAATTTTTTTTCTATTTAATTTGTACTTTACAATTTGTCCAGTTGGACATCTGGTAAATTTTCCTTACTTAATTGCTAAATAACATGAGGATGGCTACTCCCAGCGGGATACCATCTTCGAGTTTGACTATTTTATTTCTTCAGTCATGTCTGTGGGTGTTTTCTTTTTAGTCTTCTTTCTATCAGAGTTGCTCGAACAAAAGTGTAATCTTATAGAGATATTCGAGTTATAGTTCGACTGTACTACCATCAATTGACTTCGGAACCTCGGCTAAAGGTCTGAGACATATTTAGCATATTTTTGAAGAGTTGTTGTTTCTTTAAGTTACACTGCATTCGGTAAATTCTACCGAATTTCTCCTGTACTTAGATTGTCGTAAACCTTTATACAGTCTCGGTTATTCGAGTCTTCTTTAACACAAGTTTCGTATTATTCCAAGTACTACGAACTTTATTACAACTTCACTTTCTTCGAAATTTTAACACGAAAAGTAGGAAACTGTAAATAGCCAGGTATTGTGGAAGCAGTTAATCAAACTTTTAACAGATTCAATAAAGAAATTAACTCGATTATTAATACTACGTTACGTTATCAAAATGTTTCCTATAATTTTATTGTACGATTTATAAATGTTGAAGTTGAGGTTGACTGATTGGAGAACGAGTGGATGAATTTGTAATAGAGAAGTATATTGAAATAATTAAAGGTATAACTATAAGTTTATGCTGATTCAGATCCTTACACTCTTAGTGTTACTAATGTGTTAGACAATAGAATTATAGGAAGCAGGTTCATATACATGGTGGTTGGTAACTGGTGGTACAAGCGGAAAGGGGGTGATTCTACGCGAAAAAAGAAGTCGAAAATATAGAACAAAAATTTTTCGTTTGAGGCTTTGTTTTTGAGAAAATCGACTTTGAATTTTCGCTCGGTACGCGTGCACTTTATCACGTCTCGTTATAACGGATCTCACTGTAGATCGTTGTCTCGATAGAAAAATTTAAAAAAAAAAAAAATTTTTATTCTATATTTTCGACTTCTTTTTTAGCGTAGAATCACCCCCTTTCCGCTTGTACCACCAGTTACCAACCACCCTGTATTTATAGCAAAAGGACATTACCAAAAAAGTTAAGCTTAGAGCTTTGGCTAGAGGCTACAGGGAACATAAATAGAAATCTGTTTATTAGTTCCTTTGTTCCTAGACCTTGCAACCTAAAACATAATGTATATTCAAGTGTACAATAATATGCACCGCTCCTTATTTAGAATATTTCTTCGTAATAGCAGTCTCCAGGTCACGAATATACATAAATGAAGTTGTAGAGTTTTTCTTGAAGTATTTACTTCAACAATGAACACTGGTAGACCTTTCCGTATTATCCGAGTTTTCACGTCGGATAATCGAGGCTCTGCTCTACCGAATAAATTAAATTTCGGCAAACGTAAACGCGGAATGTTCGCAACATTAAATCCCTCTACTTGCAAACTGCACTTCAGATCTTTCTTTGGTAACTTTCAAACACCTAACTTGCTTCTCGCGTTGAGCATTACGTCGCCTTCTGACGAAATATCTGCAACCTGTGTGTGCTAAAACGAGTATAAAATACAGTTCTACAGGGACTGCAGAAGTTGCTCGTTGTTAATGAACCAAATTATACGAATGTAATTCAACCTTATTTGGGTTAGGCTCTATACAATTTCGCATTTTTACACGTTCGTTTATCAAAGTAACAAAACTTTGCGTTCACTTTCGTCTTCTAAACAATTCTACCAAATATCCAAACTGGACAAATTGTGAATGTAAAGAATTAAATAAAAAAGAAAAAAAAATTCTACCAAATGTCCAAACTGGACAAAATGTGAATGTAAAGAATTAAATAAAAAAAAAAAATTCTACCAAATGTCCAAACTGGACAAATTGTGAATGTAAAGAATTAAATAAAAAAAGAAAAAATTCTACCAAATGTCCAAACTGGACAAATTGTGAATGTAAAGATTAAAATAAAAAAAAAAACTCATCTTTACGATTATACTTTTTACGGTATACTTTTCACTGTTAATTTCGAGAGTTTCTCGATTCACATCGTAGCAGTTTGTGACAATATTAAAACCTACCGGCAAATTGACAAGTAATTGCGATTGGTGTGTCTCAGCAGCATCCGTGAAATTTTAAGTAAAATAAAAATCATCCTCGTCATATTTTCCACCAAGAAGAAGGGAAAAACGCGCTGACAAATTGTAAATTGACTCGCTGCTGTTAAACTGCATTTACCGATGAACTGTTTGCTTGAACAATTAGTTGGCCGTCGTTGTTTCGTGGACAAATGCATCTCAAAGGAGCAAACGTTTTCCACGAGAAAAATGCCTCTGCTTTGTCATTTTTAAAGAGTTCTATTATTTTTCCCACAGTCCGTGTACATCGCAATGAATCCAAGTTTCGATCGTAGTTGGTTCCTTAAAAAAAAAAGTCACGAAACAAAGTTTCCAACATTCGCGGGTCACAATATCGAGATAATATGTTTTTAAAGGATCCTTGAGCCGCTTTCCTTTCTTCAGGCATAATCAAGCGGCAATAATGCCCATCAGACAATAATCGGTCGGCTTACCGTCGCGGTTAGTAGCTAAATCGGAAAAGTTTCCGCCGTCCTTACGTCAGACGAAGAACGACGAATCTTTCCTCGCTGGAACTGTCGGCAACTAGGATTAGTTTTAAAGTAAGAGCATGCTCTCGTCTTTTCATCCTTCTTTCTTCGTTCCGCAAGCCTTTCATCGACAGATATACTCACGATGCCTTGATAAACTTCTTACAGTCGCCAACTTCTTTTTTGTTTCCGCGAGTCCGTTCTTCTATGAGATAGGAGGGTCGAACGATTTTTTCGCTAAATTCCGACTTTCTTTAAACTTCCAAGTAATCTAACTTGAAATAAGTTGTAAGTCTTATAAACTGGATATACATGGGGCCACGAAAGTATTTCAACGTTGCTGGAAACTTTTCTTGTGTACAGTGTGTATGATAATTAGCGGGACCCATTTCAGGAGCGACAGGAGACCCAAAAAGTTCATGCGTTCTATCTGACCTTGTTTCAAAGTTGTAGCCATTTTCGTGTTTCAACGATCCGCGACTGCTTACCTTTTGTCCTGAAAGGTGTACCGTAGTATGTGTGGATAATGTGTGTAATATATGTGCAAGCCATTGTAGAAGTGGACAGGAGGCACAAAAGCAACGAGAAAGGTTCATACTCGCGTATATCCTATTCGACTTTGTTTAAAAGTTACGAGCATTTTTTTTCTGATTCGCCAATCCAATTTCAGCAACTGCTGGGCTTCATAAAAGAAATGGCCACCCACGATCTGTATGAAAGCTTGCACTCATCGCATCAAAAAATTTCGCAATGTTTCAAAAATTCCAGATATTTGTTGAATCTGTTGGCAACCTTGTTGTATACGTGCACGAAGTACTTCAACGCTGGTACAATTGCTTTCAGGTGGGCCTAAAATAAAAATCTAATGGATTTAAATGTGAGGAGGTCCTGCACGACGTATCCTATTAGGAGGAAATAGTAAAGGTAAGCAGTTGGACTATCGAAGCACAAAGATGACTATAGCTTTGAAACAAGGTCCAATGAGATGTATGTTCGTATGAACTTTTCTCATTGTTTTTGTGCCACACTTGTCCTCTCCCAAAGTGAATCCTACACATTACGACACAGCTTTTATTAACAAGCCATTTAGATATTTAGCGAGTCTACTTTTTTTTTATTATTATTATTATTTAATTTGTACCTTACAATTTGTCCAGTTGGACATTTGGCAAATTTAGTCTCCACGTGTAGCACTAATTCTATGTTTAAGATTACTATTCGTGTTGTATACTAATCTCCCACCAAGCGTATATTTACAATAAACGTCTTGCGACAACGTGTTAAACGTAGCGTCAGCTTCGGATACTCACAGTTGATTAAGCTTCAATACATCAACAGGTACTCGATTCTTTTTGGGAAAAAAGGGATAGCGTGTAAGGTGAAAGAGAAAGATCGATAAAAAGGCACACCTATATAACCGGAAAGAGTTACATCCTTCTATCTAGAGACACCTTGGGTCTTCAGATAATAAGGTACTTTGGTATGCCATAGAGCTGGTTCTGAAAGTGGATCGACCCTTTCAAGAGTAATCTCATAAATACGAAGTTTTACGTATCCGTTCGAGTGCTTTATAAAACAAAAAGGAGAAGGAAACACAAAAATAAAAAGAAATTGGACAGCAAAATATGTATTGTATCGATTCAGTTGCAAATGCCTTTTCCATACGCTATGTGTTTATGGTCAACTGTTTGAAATTCAGATTTTCTCCCCTCTAAACAAGAGAACTCGCTACGTAATTAATAACTCGTCTCTGTATCGGTATTTTGTAAGATAAATTTTACAATTTTAAAACAATCTTATAAAACAACAAAAATAAAGAAAGTAGCTGGACGTGAAAATCGATCTAGTTGCAAATATCTTTTCCACGTTCGTGTTGCTCGAATTTAACGTTCTTTTCGTCCTGGTCAAAGAAACTTACTTCTAACTTTGATAAAACTTTTATAATTGTTAATTGAAGATTTGGAATCTTCAATTATCAAGGATCTATATATTTCGTACTATAATAAAAATCTGACAAGTAGTAGAGATCAATCCTTTTTTTAATCGCTCATTTAAATAATTAATTTAATTTAATTTAATTTAATTTCGTATCTGTATCATTAAATTTTTCCTTGTATTTGTTATTATTTGCTTTCTAGCGAAGGTGTCTACACTTTCTAATTAATTCATCCAAAACTCTCTTATCGAGGTTTAGATAAAAAATTTAAAAATACATAATTGTCAGTTCGCTACTTGTCTATAAATCTTGAACACCAGACCTGTGACACAAATCGCGTTAGCGATGATCGCTGACAATTAGTCCTGTAGCTTTCACAGCCTAAATTCTCACGATTCACGCGCTTACGCTTCGCACTGATACATTTAACGCTATTTCCCCTAACTCTGAAGCTTCCTGGAAAGAGCCGTGTCTAGAAAGAAAAGAATTCCGACGTTTCGCCAGCTTTGCAGCTGGCTTCGTCAGTGTGTCGCACTGATACAAGGTGTACGCGTTGAAAAGCACTCTTCCCAGACTTTCTTCTTTAAAACAGTGTTCCCAGACTTCCTTTCGTGGAACAGTGTTTTTTTCACACCAGTATCACTGTGACACCCTGATAAAGTCAACCGCGATACTGTCGGGATTCTTTTCCTTCTGAACACGTCCGTTTCCCGGAAGCCTCAAACAGTGTTACACGAGACAGTGTTAAACATAGCGTTGCTGAGTGTGAATAGCGAAATTTCTGGGAGTGTCGAGTGCGTTCGTGTGCCGCATCGTTGAATGCGCATATTTGTGTGTGCAGCTTTAAGTATTAACGACCTAGTATATGGGCGACGTAGACCTTGAATATTATTCTGAAATATGATGCCAAATGCTGTTCGCCTCAGGTTACACCATAGCTTGCTGCAACGTTCGCGAATTACGATTTCGCACAAGCTGACACCACAATTCCGTACCTGCGTGTTGCGACTGGAACTAAATAAAAAAAAACAAGGACCGCCATGGCAGGAACGGTGAACGTGTTGTATAGAGAATGAAAAATTATTCGAGTCAGCTTGACTATTTCCTTTTCTCTAACATTCTAAAATGAATACAATCGCGCTGTTCTTCAGTGAAATTTCCTATGGTTTCGTACAAAAGTTTTAATTCGAATACGCAATACTATTACCTTTTTCAACTTTTCTCGTCAGTAGCATGATGATTGTTATTGGTTACATTATCCCATTGTTTCGTATAAAAATTTTAACTAGTGCATGCAAAACCACTACATTTTTCAACTTTTCTTCTCAGCAGTATGATGCGTGTTATTAGTTACGTTGCTTGCTGGCCTGTGCGTGTTTTGAATTGAGTTTTTATGGTTTTTGTATGAAGATTTTGCCTTTCTTTTTTCATTAAAAATATGTTTATTCCTTAACAAATCTCGCAATCATTGCAAGATGTACACTGCGTACTTAAATATTGCTTTCATCGAACTTCGTTGTTTGTAATTTAATATAATTGATATACAGGGTGGTTGGTAACTGGAGCTACAAGCGGAAAGGGGGTGATTCTACGCGAAAAAAGAAGTCGAAAATACAGAATAAAAATTTTTTTTTTTTAATTTTTCCATCGAGACAACGATCTACAGTGAGATCCGTTATAACGAGACATGATAAAGTGCACGCGTACCGACCGAAAATTCAAAGTCGATTTTCTCGAAAACAAAGCCTCAAACGAAAAATGTTTATTCTATATTTTCAACTTCTTTTTTCGCGTAGAATCACCCCCTTTCCGCTTGTACCACCAGTTATCAACCACCCTGTATAATGAATATTGTAATGAATTTTCTTAATATATTCTTATTTGAAAATAAATTGCCCATATTTTGAATAACTTGTCGTTGCCTATTTCATATATGAAACATTATAATATAAAAGCACTGTAATTTGATTCTGTATGCAAAAACAGTTGCAGATTGCAGTTCCTTCGACAGTACGATTTCTCTGCGTGTCCTATAATGCCTTTAAAATAAAACCGAGAATCCTCTGCAGTAAGATTGGATTTTCTCGTCCATTAGAAGCAACGTGAAGAGAAGTAACAAAACTTAAATTTGTTTCAGGAGATTTCAACAAGAAGTAAATACGAGACTATTTACATATCAATATAGTTTTTATACTGTACATATCCATTTCGATGTAAAGAAGCGAATTGACTGAAGATTTACAATTTTTTGCGAAATAAAACCTGTTTCATCGTTTAAGGCTCTTACGTCGTCTAAAATACAAGAAACAGCTGCATTTACAGATACGCGTAGATTTTTATTTCACTATCTTTGAACATAGTAGGAAACATGAGTTTGCCAGCGATTTGTATGTTAACGAACGGACCACGGATGTCGATGCAAAATGCAAATGGAAAAATGAAATGTAGATACGAATCGATTATGCGATTAAAGTATAATCTAAAGAATAGATAGATTTGTATTGTATTCTTTATTGCAATATAGATTATCATCTATTACAATTTGCCAACTATATGTTGTATCGGTGAATGATTTACATATTCTCTTATCTTACTTTTCTTTGTTTTCTATGTTTACAGACTGCTTAGCTTAAATTCATATAGTTAATTAAGTTTACATTTACCTTTGTGCTTGATCCTACATTTACTTAACTAAATTTTCACATACTTAGCTTACATGCCTATTAGTGAACATTTACATCATATAACACTTATTTATTTACATTTACAGAACACTTATTTATTAGAATGCTATACTTACTTCTTGCGCTTGTTAAAAACATTACAAAATAGTACTCTTATAATCCATGGTTTAGATTTACAGCTATTATATTTGATACTATATGTGTACGTAAACAAAAGTGCGTTCTGTATCCTCCTGTATCCCTGAATATCTTTTATTTATCCCTGTAGAATCCTTTTATCTTCATTGATTCTTGTATGTAGTAAAATATTCTTCTTGCATAGTCCTCAGTTTGTATTACCAGTATCTCTTCCATTGTTTCTTTTTCCTTCAAGTACAGTGCTCTTATTTGTTCATATAAAGGGCATTGCAATAATATGTGCTCTATGTTTTCTTCTTTGCACCTGTTGCACAGTGTGCGTAGTTGCTCTTTCTTTATTCCTTGGTTGTATCCTTCTTCCTTGCAATAGAACGTTTTCTTCCCAGTTAGTCTTCACCAAGCTGTTGTTCTTGTTGCCCTCAGTGGTATTTTAACATTTAAGTACTCTTCTTCCCTTTCTACATTCCCTTCCTTTAATTTCTCATACCTTTTGCTATATGATGACTCATCCACTCTTTCAATGTCCATTCTCTTCTTTTCTTCTTTTATTATCTTCCATATATTAGGTTGTCCGAAAAGTTTCTTTCCTTTTATAAAAAAATAATAGACGCGCAATGTTTGATATTAGTTTTATATTAGTCAGAACGTAATAATAGAAATATAACGAAAAATAGTTCATACCTAATTCAATAAAATAATATAAAACAGAAATTGTTGTTCATCTATTATCGCTTTATGAAACGAAAGAAACTTTTTGGACAACCCAATACTCTCTGTATTTGTTTCAAGCTCTTCTGCATTTTGCACTTTCTACGGCCTTCCACGTTCTGCTTTATTCAATAATTCCTCGAGTTTCGTGCACCAGTTGTACTTCCTACTTCTTGAATAAATACATTATAGTCGACCTCGTAGTCTCTTATCCGATACTATACTCGTGACGCCTACGCAGTTTCGTTCCCACTGTTTCAGAGTCTCTTTCATTCAAATTGGACAACCTACATAGGCATTCCGAGGACACATTTTGATTATGTTCATTCGAAATCTTGAACAGCTTGCAGCCTCCTAATATCAAGTGTTTAATTCTCTCACGTATCTCACAGCCTCCATTCGTAACTTTGTACAAACACTCGGACGAAATTCCCGTTTCCGTGTATGGGGCAGCTCGTATAATTGCGGACATAATCGCGTTTAATTTAATTAATATTTAAACTAAATAAAATTAATAATTTTAAAAAAATCTAAAGTACGTAAAAAGTGAATACGTTGTAGTTTTTACAAATTTATACCAGGACGCAAATTTTTCGGCAATTTTTTATTTTTGTGGCCACAATTAAGGGAATAAAAGTTAGATACAGGTTCGTTTTGTTTATTACAAATTATAAGTATATCATATATTTTCGTATATTGTAGACATATTTTTATATTACGATTGCCTACTCTACTCCAATTCCATATATTGCCTTACTTTTCTCATTCTTGTAATCTTTCACTTTTGTTATTAAAATATTTTTCCAATACTTCCACAATTTAATTCTTGCAATTGATAATTGAAATTGATAATAAGCCTGCCATATGTTTATCACGTGTGCTCAACATGTACTGTTGAATGTTGAATGATATCCGATTAAGAAGATTACTTTTTCCTTTCTCACGTTCCTTTAAGTAAAATCCATCCTCTGTAATTTTTGAAATTATATATCTAACGATTAAAATTTTGTTTTATCTACTTTAATTCACTACTTCAATTACCTTCACACTCGAGTTTCCTTTACGCTTTAAAGTGCAGTTTCATGAAATAGTTGAGCAGAAAGAAGCAGAGAGCTTATTCACAAACTTCAGAAGCCAATGGGTGCTACACCTTAAGGCTTATTCGCACGTAGCTACAGTTGGTTTCACTTTCATAAAAGTGGCCGCTGGACACAGTGGAATGCAACGGTACTTGAAGCAGTAATAGTAGTAGTAGTAGTAGTAGTAGTAGTAGTGTACCGCTCACTCCTCTTCAGAATTAGCATTGTACATTAAAAACTGGCTACCGTGTCGCGCAGTATATGCTAAGTGCACGCGTGATGTCTCACTGGAGTGTTATGTACATTCAAAGAATGTTAACGCTCTGGCAGAATGTATGTAAATGCAGCAATCGCTAATTGCAAGTCTCAGTACTTCTACTTGTAAACGATCGGGCAGAGAAAGAGAGAGAGAGAGAGAGAGAGAATTACATGTTCTTTTTGCGTACAAAAAGTGATATTATTTTAACTGCACCATTCCTTGCAATGATCGCAGATTATTGGAAAAAGCTAATGGTCGGAATAATTGAAAAACGTTGATAACGCGATACGTCGCTTGTGAAATATTTAAATTAGATCGGTAAAACGTTTCTCTCTTTATTGAATAAGAGTATTAAATATTGAATGACTCCGAAAATTTAACAAAACGATATGCATTCCTATAATCGTACAAGCAGTAATGATAGGAATATTCATTTTAATACTCTTTCAATTTAATACTTTAGTCTTTGATATCTTGTTTAGCCGATGTATCAGTTTAATTTTAATCGAGTAAGTGGCTTAGCTCGTTAAGTACTGACCAATGGTTTATCATAATGTTGGTACATTATTTATTGTACATTAATGTTAATGCATCTATTTCTTTGTGTTTCATAAAATCGTAAAGCCTAGATGCAGGAAATAATGACGATAAAAATACCAGGAGAATCTTAATAATTTTCTTTCGTTTCAAAGTTCATATGTCGACAACGGGTAATGCAAAAGACACGAGTTTGTAGAGATATGAAAACATGTCAGCTACAGGAGTATCTAATAAAAGATAGAATAAAAACCGCGTTTAAAGATTTTAATGTCACCTTTACACAAATCATAAAGGCTATAAACTAACAAACACGAAGATGGTACCCCGCTGGGGGTAGCCACCCACATGATAATCCAACAGCTAAAGAATTCTACCAAATGTCCAAATTGGACAAATTGTGAATGTGAAATATTAAAAAAAAAAAAACCTTTACAGCAGATAAAACAGATAAAAGCACAGTATGTTTCCCTCGATACCATGAAACATTTTTTTCTATCATCACGAATAAGAGAGTAATTATAAGTGACAAAGTTATAGTCTATAATTATAATTAGAAGCTATACTTCCGTATAAAAATAATTATTATACATGTCGGAGATGAAAGGACGTCGAGGCCTCCCTTTTGGAATATTGCGAAAAACCCTAATACCCTAGTCCAGACTTTTACTATAGCTACACTCAAATAATAAAACTAAAAAAAAAAAAAATAGTTGGGCTCAAGGTTTATAACGATGGGCTTGGGCTCGAAGTGACATAACGAGTCACTAAACGTAGCCACGGTCACGGGAGGGACGTGTACTTAACAGAGGTATGGAATAATTATATAGCTTTCCTTAAAAATAAAGATTGACTCGAGAGGTGGGGAGAGGACTATATAAGGGCTGTTCCACTTGGACTCAGGGAGAGTCTATTCAGAGCAGTTCGTTCAGATAATTTTTACTTGTACGTTGAGTCATACGCGTATCACATCGCATTCGTCATCCCGTTGACCGTGGATTCGTTATCGAACCTAAATTCATTGTCATCAACATCTCCACCATTCGATCACCGCTATTACTTGTAGTCTCTTATAATAACCACTTTGTATTAAAAACATCAGCTATAACCGCGATGGCAAATTCGAGCGAAGATTCGTCAAACGCCCAAAATTCCAACATTAACCCGACATACAATTATAAGTTACATTTCGATGTAAGTTGTGCATACACAAGTCGAACGAATGAATGCCACAACATCATCGTATTATGTACGTACCCAGGAAGAATGTTAATATACCAACTGACCAGATGCGGTGTTCACTGGTTATGAACACAAGTTGCAGCAACAAAATACACGTTAACCACGACTGAAATGCGGTCTATGGTTAACCAAAGAATCTTTTTGCGGTAAATCGAACTACGAAATTCGTTCCATCATTGACAATATATTCGGGTGGTTAATATCTACGGTTCCTAACAAATTCTCAAACCGAGATTGATATCCGACTGGAAGGATGGAAATCGCCTTGTTTAATCCATCAATGGCCTAGTCAGATCCAGTTCGTATTTTGTATTCAGGATTTATATAGATTTCGATTAGGTTTCATTTTATCCAAACGATACTGACGCATACGCTGTCAGGGACGTGCAATTATAGGGAAAATTCACTGTAGTGGTACCGGCAGATTTTTGCGAGTATTTCGCAAACTAAATCCGAGCGACGGTTACACGTATAGGAAAAAATTATTCAGAATCGTGGCCCCGGCAATATACTCAAAATCATCGAAATCGGCAAGATGATTGAGATATGGATAAGTAGCAAATGAATAATATTTATTCTACACGACATACAGGGTGGTTGGTAACTGGTGGTACAAGCGGAAAGGGGATGATTCTACGCGAAAAAAGAAATCGAAAATATAGAATAAACATTTTTCGTTTGAGGCTTTGTTTTCGAGAAAATCGACTTTGAATTTTCGGCCGGTACGCGTGCACTTTATCACGTCTCGTTATAACGGATCTCACTGTAGATCGTTGTCTCGATGGAAAAATTAAAAAAAAATTTTATTCTATATTTTCGACTTCTTTTTTCGCGTAGAATCACCTCCTTTCCGCTGTACCACCAGTTACCAACCACACTGTATATACGTATTACAACACGAGTATAAAGGTATGTATTATAATACACAGACCTTGAAATAAATATAATGATTTTCACGTACTATGTGGCGTTGACAAGTATCACGTTGATGTCACATCAAGATAAACACGTCACGGTTGTCCGAGGGTTAATGAACTAATTAGAGCAAAAATGCTGGAGGTTGAGTCGAGGATGAAAGCAGCGTTCACCCGCCGTATTTCCTCAAACTGAAGCAGCGTAAAATCGGCTTAAGTTTCGATTGACCTTATTGATACTTTAATGTACAGCTCGCGATTCAATAAACAGCCGATACGTTATCTAGGAGGAAAGCGTGGGCGCGCGTTGAAATTGTCAGCTTCTAAATCACACGTGGCAAAAGGTGGCGTGGCACGGTTACCATAACCCTGTTATCGTAATTATTGATTTCACCGTGACTGCAGCCTGTCATTATACGCGATGCCATTAACCTCGGTGGCATGACACGCTCGCGTGTACCTGTTTGCGTGCCGCGTCATTACATAGCTCGGTGACCACGGCTCAAATTAAGGATATGATATTTCTTATGAATTATTATTTAACATTCGATGAATAACAAAATAAATTTCTCATTTAATTAATCGCATTAACTGACCAGGGTGAGTCGCTAAATTGGAATTCGCCTCGAGCCGATCAGCATTAATTAAAATGCTGTTTTTCGCAGCTTCTTCGGGTCCGTACGAGACATGGATTCTCAGGAATGAGCTACGCCGAGGCTCCAGCGGCTCTCTATAAAAACTGTTCGACGCGATATACGAACATAATAAAACAGTTAAATACTATATACCGAGAATCACAGCGGTCGTCGCTTTCTTCTTTTATGCGTGTTCGTGGCCGCCCTTTACTCGGCGGATAGCGTTAAACCAGTCCACAACGAAAGATCTTAATTAGGTTTGCAAGGTTTCACGGAATGCGGACGATGTATCGAGAATCGTCGTTACACCTATACTCGGCTACGTTACCATATCTTTGCACGTCAGATCGTACCTGTTTAGTTAATTAACATAGAAATGACTTTTTAGCATTTCTATATGAAATATTATTGTACTTCGTTGGAGTTCGAAGTACTGGGTCGTCCGAAAAGTTTCTTTCGTTTTATAAGGAAATAATGGACGCACAACATTTAAAGATAAAGACTACAACGTTCGACAGATTAGGTTTCATGTTTGTATAAAAATACATTGTTGTAAGAGACGTGTCTGTAAAGGAAAGACACTTTTCGGACAACCTAATAATTTGGTAGAGCTCGTAGTAGAGTTTATTATGAGCATAAGATGATACTTCAGTTTCTTTCGTTTTATAAGGAAATAATGGATGCACATTTTTCGTTTTATATTACTTTATCGAATTACGTATGATCCATTTTGTTCTATCAAGATAAAGATTACAACGTTCGACAGATTAAGTTTCATATTTGTATAAAAATACATTGTTGTAAGAGACGTGTCTGTAAAGGAAAGACACTTTTCGGACAACCTAATAATTTGGTAGAGCTCGTAGTAGAGTTTATTATGAGCATGAGATGATACTTCAGTTCATATAAAAATGATCCTTGACGATCGTTCTTTGTCGTGAAACACTGTACCGAATATAGAGGTGTTTAAACAAACAATTGAAACTAAAATTGCAGAGTAGCTTTTTATAATTTCCACGTTCGTTCGCCTTCTGTTATGAATAACAATAAACAAACGTTTTAGCATAGGAGGACAATCGTGAGTAACTAGTAGATGTTGAGCTGATTGGTTCGTAACTTCTGTATTGTCTATAACATGGTTATAATATTCGTTGCAGACCATTAGAATTTATTTTTCGTATCTGATGGACACTGATCGTGAACGTGGAATTGTAGAATGATTATAATTCATCGTGTATTTATTCGATTGGAAATAATTGAATACGCAGAGGTTTGCAGATAGCATCCGCTAAAGAAGAAATAATTACCCACGCAAGCAGACACGAGAACAAACAACTCTCATCTTTTAATCAATCGGCAAAAACGCTTTGGGTAGAAAGTGGAGTAAAGAGGAAACTCAAGAGATTCCAACCAACAGACCTCCTAACGCGATTTAGTTGAGTTTAACTCAGCACTCGGTAAACATAAATAGCTAACAATAATCAAGTACTCAGTACGGCTATGACCTACCGAACAAGTACCTGCATATCAGCGTTCCATGCAAAATTTATTTATTGTCGTAATAGTATATAAACAACCTGGAAATTAAAAAGGAGAAGAAGAAATATTTCACAATGCGTTATCATTGCCATTGCTTTAAATTACACTTAAATTGACTGTAACAAAGTTCGTAATTATTTCCTGAATAACATACGAGTCTTGTCATTCTTCTTAATTTTTATCAGTTGTGGCTATTTATCAGTTGTAGCTATCGCTATTTTCTCTGATACCTCCAACGAAGTGAAATAGAATATTACGATCTTGAGATGGCCTTGGATTCCAAAATATGGTATCGATCATCGGAATATTAACGTGGAAAAATGATATACAGGGTGGTTGATAACTGGTGGTACAAGCGGAAAGGGGGGGGGGGATTCTACGTGAAAAAAGAAGTCGAAAATATAGAATAAAAATTTTTCGTTTAAGGCTTTGTTTTCGAGAAAATTGACTTTGAATTTTCGCTCGGTACGCGTGCACTTTATCACGTCTCGTTATAACGGATCTCACTGTAGATCGTTGTCTCGATTGACGTTATTTTTTAAATTTCTAAATTTTTAAATCTTTAAATTTTTAAATTTTTAAATTTTTAAATTTTCAAATTTTTAAATTTTTATTCTATATTGTCGACTTCTTTTTTCGCGTAGAATCATCCCCTTTCCGCTTGTACCACCAGTCACCAACCACCCTGTATATTTTTTAAATGAATGCAATAAATGACTGCAATATTTATCGTAGGAAATTTAGCGACCATAAACGCGTTACAAAAGGAATGTAAATATGAGGAACATAACTTGCGCAGGGTCTGGATTACATCAAGGCATTCAGAAACAACGTATATTTCCTCATATACTTTTAGAAAATGGGAACATTCGCGTTGCGAAATAACGATAAACAAATTCATTGCTCGCGCTGCTAAAACTGTTTCAGTGTCTCGGTTCGTCCTTAGATAACTAAAAATGTATTCGTATAATAAAAAGATTGATATACTCTACATGTTCGATGAACGTAACGTTGCAATTGTGTGTGCGCGTTACGAGATATCCAGAGAGACGTAAAAGATATTTTATAACGTTGAAAAGACTTTAAGAACTCGTGGGAAGATTGTAAGAAGAAAAGAAATAGATCTAATCTGATTACAAATGCTGACGATGCTTTTTTAGTGTTTATTCATTTTGAAAAAAATCCACTCACTTATATTCACGTTGTTACTGTTGGCACTGGATTATCTCGTGGTTCTGTTAATAGGATTACAAAGGAGAATTGTGAGCATTCTTACAAAATGTCTATAGTACAACATTTATAGCACGATGGCTAGTCCTTGTTTTCTATGAGCGTTTATTACCAGAAGAAATAAATTACAAATACATTGAATGTTCAGTTGCTGCAACACTCATCCAATTCGTATTAAATTATACAGTGAATCTGCAAGCTTATGAAAGGCCATTCAAAACGTCGAACATAAGAGAATACGATGAAACAAACTACTTGTATCAAACTATATGAAACGAACTACAGTGGATACGAATAAACATAAATTGCATTGCAAATCACAGGTGGCAACTGCGAACTAAACGTGTCAGAACAAATAAATAAAATAGAAGAAACAGTAATATAAAAGCAAGTTGGACAGTATACAACTTGGAGAAGGAGATTAAAGAATTAAACCGAAAATCAAAGATGAAAACTAGGATGGAAAGGGTCTGGCATGATTAGTTGCTGCACGTGAAAGTACTTTGCAAGCGTCAAACAACATTCTGTAACTTTAATGCAAACGAAAAATTAACATGTCGTTCCATCTGAAAAATTTTCATTTTTTATTTCTCCTCCTCCAAGGAATTTGTTATGCTCCAAATAATAAACTGTGGTATCCCATTTAATTGAAAAAAGCAAGCCTGCAGCAGTTTCAGAAAAGGTAGTTTGCAATGCTTTGTGCGATTCATCTTGTGTATTCGTTTCTATGCACATGAGATTTCAAATTGAACAAAGTACTTCGTTGTAATCATGAAAAAGTCACGCATCACTTACTGTTTCTCTATCTTATCTGGTTATTGTTGTTATT
Source organism: Bombus flavifrons (assembly GCF_040668555.2). Lineage (NCBI taxonomy): Eukaryota > Metazoa > Arthropoda > Insecta > Hymenoptera > Apidae > Bombus > Bombus flavifrons. Next base: position 970,408 of record NC_138445.1, on the reverse strand, counting down.
TATTATGTGATCCTAAATCCTAGGTGTCTTCCTAAGTCTAGGATGGGACTTGGCTTTCCATTAAATTAGGTTGGCATATATTTTGTGCGTGTAAAATGTTGTGTATCTATTATTTCTACATTTTCTTTCTAAAATCTCTAAAATTTCTTTTATTTATAAAACTAAAGAAACTTTTGGGACACTATAATTTTTTATTTTTGGCCTGACACTCCTACTTCGTATATTGCACATTAGTGTTCTATTCTGCGGATGTCATTCGATATCTACTCTTATCGCTAACATTCTACTTATGCCCTCTACTTATGTTCAAATTAATGGCTAAACCTACTTATTCGATCCTAATGTAAACTACTCCAAACTAAAGTACCTCGATCTAGAAACTATAGATTAGGCACCTTTCTTCCCAGTTTTTATTCAAAGTTTTCTTAACCAGTTCACAGGCGCTTCTTTTCCCTCTTCGCTTGGTAATTCTTATCTCTATCTTATCTAGTTATTCATTTGTGTTTATTTTATCAAGATCAGCCAATTGACTAAACAATAATTTGGGCATAGTAAGATAAGATGAAGTTGATCATTCTTCGACTCTGTACAATTTTCTCACTCAAATTTTACTTAACACGCATTTAGAAGTTTCAGAATTGTGCAATTTATCTCAAACAGATTATCGGAAAATTATCAAAATTGCTACTGACGTAATTTATTCCCATTCAAAGATACAACGAACGATTGTACTTACGTTACACGTTGCGTCGAATAATTTTCTGCATAGAATTCGTTCAAGAATGAAACAGGATAGCGTTTAATAAACGCTCGTGCGTCTAATACAGAACGAAACATTTTTTCCCCGTCCTACGTTTGCGCGACTGACGAGAAAGCTAAAGTTGTCGAAAGTTTCTTGACGAGCGAGTTCTCTAACGTTCGCCAAGCCTTCCGCAATTGATCCTGCTACATACTTGTGAACTTCTGGAACTGGCTGCGAAAACTAAATAGAAAGTTAAGTTCAATTTCCGGTTCGGCGTTCTCCAACTTGGAATTCTGTTGAGGACAGCGGTACGTCGTGACATGACGTAGGGCAAATTTAGCAAATGAATTGCGTCGAATGGCAACACGAACAAATTACGAGTCGAGAGTTCCAGCTCCTCTATGTTGGAGGAATTTCGTTAGAACTGGTCTTCAACTGAAAGATTACTACCCGAACTCTGTCTGTCAACTAGCTGGTTGGTTGCGGATATAAGGAGACGAAGGCAAGAGCACTCTTGCCGAGTCTTCAACACGTTCTACGACTAGTACGACGTCAGAGGCTTTGAATTGTTAATTTTGATTACCTTCGCGCCTCGTCGTACTTTGCTCCTGCCACTTGTCTAATGTACCGCCATTTGTGCCAGAGTTGAGTCACGTCTCTGGGTTTCAAGGTTGTTACCGCCATTTCCGGAGAGTCGTTAACGCTCTCCGCTATGTACCTCTTCATATATTCCGATTCCTCACTCACCCTCTTTCTCTCTGTTTTACTGCTCCGCTTTTAAAGCTTCTGCGAGAAGTGGGTCATTTTACGGTACTATAAAACGTAACCTATATATCAGCCACTTATTTGGTAAATCGGTTCACGTAGCTCTTGTTCAACTATGTTAGCCAAATTGGGGTTCGTTAATGGATCATAAATATACAGCTGGTATGATACTATGGAAATAATAATAATCATTTTTAATAGCATTTATATTTCTTTTAAACAGTTACGCGTTAATACAAATGATTTCGATACGGAAGCGGGGTAAGAACTACTTCAAGTAGACAAAATTGATGAGATTATACAGGGTGGTTGGTAACTGGTGGTACAAGCGGAAAGGGGGTGATTCTATGCGAAAAAAGAAGTCGAAAATATAGAATAAAAATTAAAATATTTAAAAATTTTTTAAATGTTAAAAATAACGTTAGTCGAGACAGCGATCTACAGTGAGATCTACAGTGTTATAACGAGACGTGATAAAGTGCACGCGTACCGAGCGAAAATTCAATGTCAATTTTCTCGAAAACAAAGCCTCACACGAAAAATTTTTATTCTGTATTTTCGACTTCTTTTTTCGCGTAGAATTACCCCCTATCCGCTTATACCACCTGTTACCAACCACCCTGTATATACTTTGATATATCGATGGAATTATATATCGTTCAAGTGCTTCAGCACTAAACTTTCAAAAATTCCAAAAATTCAATACTTTGGTCTGTGAATACATTCTTACTCTAACTCCAAACTACCTCTTTTATTATTTATTCTATTATTACTATCTATTATTATTTATTAAACTCTACCTCTAATCTTTTATCGAGTACTTGGGGTTTTTTAATTATTTTTCTCTAATTTAATAACGGTTCTTGTTTTTGAAAGTATATCGAAAAATATTGTTAATAATTAAAATATTCGTATTCGTATTTTATGCAATTGTTGTAAATTGAGAGTATGCTATGTTTAACTCGATAGTACTTAAGTTGACAGCATACACCTGTAACTAATTGCTATGCATGGAATTGATACTTGTTTGGTATTCATACAGATTCATCTTAATTACGTAATAAACGTTGTAAATATTTCAGTGAATAACTACAGAAAATTTAATCGCACACATTAAATGCACTCATTATTTGCACAATATTAAAATGACTTTCAGTTTTCAAAATAATTACAAGTGACTTGCTGATTTTTCACTTTAAACAAATAAATAAATAAATAAAATAAGTCTTCCAAAAGTACACGTGTATAATATACAAATATATAATTTGATAAATGCATAAATTAGTTTATATATATGTAATTGTCATTAATTACGTTTTATAATTTGGCGCTGCCTTTGCTAATTAATACAAACTTCTTGTTTCAGTTACTGCAAATCACCCGCCTCAAAGACCATGGATTCCATTGACGAGACCGAATAGGACGAGACCAACATGTAAGTCACAATGCATTTAGTATAAATTTATTACATATGGAAATTAATCTGAGAAATATAAATGATTTTCTTAAGAAACTTGATCATTTCCAAGATCGAACCTAATTTGTTGGAAGTATTAAATATTATTTGTAATGCACGTGTGCTATTTAGAAAGACAGCGATATTAACTTGTTAGCAAGTTTCTTCCTGTAAGAATTTTGTCTATGAAAACTGTCTGTTAAAACTGATAGAGAAAATTTGAATTGAATTTTCGTTTCGTAAACATTTATAAAAATACGATATTGAAAAATGTCGCAATTAAGGCATCACAGTATGTTTCTGTAAAATTCATTAAAGCAATTTCAATTATTATTGGAAGTCCAGTTTTATTTCAATTATTAAGATAAAATTGCAAAGTCAACGAATCGTCGTTTTGTATTTCACGATACCTTTAATAATGTATATGATATGCATGTTTGAACAATAATTTAAAATATAATTAAAATACTTGTTGCATTGACTAAATGTAATGAAACGAAGTTTTTATTCTTTTACTTTTCCACATTTTCCATATTTATAATTCACTAAAGAACACGTAGTATCCGAAAATATGAGAATTTAACAATGAGTAGCGATTAAGTGATATCATATGTATCTTAATTAATATGTTTCATGCTATGTGAGCCACAGGTGGCCCATGCTGTATTTTCTATTTAAAATCTTGATGTTTGGAGTATAAACAGCTATAGTAAAACTGTAGTTTTACCACAGATACATGTAAATATACGATAAAACAAAGCCATCGCTTTTTTTGGAATTTATTACAAACTTTACGGTATGCTGTACTACTTAATGCTAATATTTCTGACTTTTTTAAATACATAATACAAATAACATAGACTCAATGATATTCGATACTATCCTACGCTTTTTACAGTAAATGTAGCTTTGTAGGATTTTACATAGTAATTATGTCATTGCATATAAGCTTCCTATAACTTTCGGTGGAAAAAACAAACTTCACATTTAGCCAATGCAACAAATATTTTAGCTACATTTGAAATTATTGTCCGAACATGCACATCATTGTTGAACGCAACTCAAAATACATAATGCATAGCGATTTGTTAATTTTTCAATTTTATCTTGTAGTAACCAAAATAAAGCACTGCTGTCTTTTTTAATGATTTTTCAGCAAACATTTTCTGATACTTTAGTTACAACGTTTCCATGATTATATTTATAAGTAGCTACAAAACGAAAATTTTTTCAAACGAATTTGACGCAGACGAGTTGCTCTCAAGATTAGTTTGTTGCTTTCCTTTTCATTGCTAAATCACTTCACTCTATGACAATAAGCAAAGGTACGTGTGTCTGTATCCCATTACCCATCGTCTCCATGTTATCCAATCTAAAACTTAGCATAAACATTTATAAAGACACCGGAAATTGCTGTTCGTACATCGATCATATTCTTCACATCCCATTCATATCGTTGAATACATCGTGAAATGTATAATAAATTGATGATAATAGAATAATTTAAAGAAATACATTGGTATCGATATCTCTGTATATAACAATTGATAACAATATTGATTGATTGAAATAACAATAACAATTTCGATAGATAATGAAATAATAGATAACATATATGCGTTTAAAGGGAACATGTATGTATGATACAATATAAAACATGAAATGGAGAATTTCTATTGTTCATACTTACGAATACGTAATTGCACACATAATTAATCGCTAATTGTCCGTAAATATTTGAAATATTTTACAATAATAAGCTATCTGTTTATCCTGCAAACATCAACCGTGTAAACAGAAAGTATAGTACATGTAGGCCACCTGTGGCTCACACAGCATGGCACGTTAGTTAAGAAACATACGTACAATATTATTCATCCACTGTTTACTGTTAGCAGCTCATCATCTTCTTTTCCTACTTATATTAAATAGAATACAAGCATCAGCCACATGTCTAGTACTATACGTCATCTTTCTTTTTTATTGTGTGTTTAAGATCAACGTGTAACTTCTAAGATTATTAATGACCAGGTGAGAATGCTCAGTGAGACAGAACACATAATTATTGTAAAGCAATATCTTTCAGAAAATCTGGAGCTTTTTTGTCGGAGTCTTCTTTTTATAGCATGTTATTTAGTTTTATAGTTTGCCAGGTCATGCTGTGCCCTTCTAATATTCTAATTAAGATAGGCAATTAGGATACCTTCGATGAAGTTCAATATGCCTTAAATATCACAAATATTTAGCTCAGTTTTGATAACAAGGTAGAGTCGTGTCTTATTCTTAATCGAGTTAATGTTACTTGATCTTTTCCATTCAACAGTAAAGCCAGATTGTCATCATTTATATTGTTACAGACTTAGCGTAGCTTGATAAGTCTTAAATTTCTCTATTCTTCGTTCCATCACTCTATTATTCCTCTAATGAAGTACTTTTGAAGATCTTTGTAGAATGTAAATTTATGATTTGTACTGGAAATATTGGGTTGGCATTGGGTTATCACCTAATGACAAAATCCGCGATCACTTAGTTGCCAAACTCAATAGCCAGGGGTGTTGTTGAGTACATCTTTGTTTACGTATATCAACACACGTGTTGATGCGAATCACGATGATGCCTCTCAGCGCAATCATTTCCATAAAACTGTATCACACACGAACCACATTACAAAGCTTCAAATAGTTAGACTTTGTCCTGACAAGAAAATACTCTCATACACCCATAAATAAGGCAGATATTTAGCTGAACTCATTTAGCTAAGACACCCTATTATTATGTGTAAGAATGGTATTTCAAACAGAAAAATATGTAACAATAAAAATATGTAACAAATATGTAAAATTAGTAACAGCATTTGTCACTAACAGACGTTCTGTTTAGATAATTCAATATTCGGATAGTAGCTCCTTTAAATATTAGGCCATTCTAATAATGCAGATCCCTTTCGGTTTGAATTAAAAGACTATTAAACATTGTATAGTACGAAGTAGAAAATTGTTTTAACAAAAGCACGTTGCAACGATAATAAATGCTACCTTGTGACCAGATGACGTGGTCTAATCCAACGACGAATACCTTGGCCGTCGATCAACATCGAATCACAGCATCAGTGAGTTTCGTAGCATCGAAATGTCACGCAGCCTGCCGATTGCCATATCGCACCACACCACAGATTTATTGCAAGCGTTGCCACGGTATTGTGAAAGAACTGGAGAAACCCAGTGTCAGAAAGACACAGCGCGAACAACCGTTCTTCTGCTGATACCACTGTCACTACCGTCACTATTACCATCGCTCCCATCGCCACTGTTGTGGTCAACTAAAAGGAATCCATTGTCTGATTGACTATGGAATAAATGAGATAAATCATTTGATTATGAGTCATGCTATTCATTACTTATAATAATAGGCCGCTGTTATTACATCCAATGACCCGATTGTACTGTCAATCTCTTCTCTTCCCTCAGCTTCGTCTATCTCTTCTTTGATCTGTTTATTTAATTACAGCCTTTTGAACGTTTCGTTATAAACGTTTCATTATTCTTCAGCTTTTCTACACTGCAATATACGGGGTGTCCCGTATACACAGTTCGCTCAGGAAATTCCGGGACCAACGTTATTAAGAACACAGCTTTTCAGATAAATGAAATTTCATTATCTATTAGTCAACGTGCGTCCTTTTGCTGTGCGAATTTTAAAAGGCGTGTGCGTAGTTCTTTTTCGAAATTGGACTTAAAAGAACTGTCACGTTCTTCTGGATCGTTTCTACATCGTCCAAACACGCTATCCTTGTAGTGCCACTTTCAGCTTAGGAAACAGAAACAAGTCAGCAGGCGCCAAACCCGGACAGTAGAAGATGGAAGAGTGAAAGATGAATCGCTGCAACCGATTTTCTAGCAAAAGGTTGCTGATAGAAACGAATGATAGAGACGAAGGTAATCAACGACGAGTGTACTGAAGCACTGTCGTGCAGGAAAAACCATTCTCGTAATTGGTACGTGTTCCGGTTGACCCTACGATTTCTTTTCAAAAGACGATCAAGTACGTCTGCGTAAAGTGATCCAGTTACAGTCTGATCCAGTTACAGATGATCAACTATAGTCTGGCCAGGGGACACGAATTCGGTGAATCAGTCAACAACCTTCATCAACATCCTTTTCATTTTTGATTTTGTGGCCTCTACTTACCAAATTTGGATGTATAGGAAAATCATGTACGTCGAATGATAATAAAATTTCATGCGCCTTAAAAACTGTGTTCTCGATAACACGGAACTTGCTGAATGCACTGTGCAGCTACTGCACGGGGAACCGCTTCGGCGGTGGATTCTGAACACGAGGACAATACAAAACGTTTTGACGTGGTTTTCCATTCTGTAATTTCTGTTGCGTCGTTTCAACGAAAATTCATTTGATACAATTAGAAAGCATGGGTGGATCCAGTCCTAAAATTTCAAGTATAGGCCACTAGTATACCACTGACTACTCTTTTTCCTGTCTTGCATTGTGGTCTCGAAACACATGGAATTATTTGAAATCTGTTGGTCGTGATAAGTCCGTACGTGCAGCAACGCGGAATGCGACTAACGACTATGCCAGCAGGACCGTGCAAATTACTTCTTGCACTTCTCGTGACGACCCTGACAATCATGATCATTATGGACCGCTCACGAACGTATTCTTTGGAAGACAGCAATTATGCGTCATTATCATTCCCACGTTTATAACGACACAATTAAGCTTTTATTGGAATTATTGTTGTTTCCGTATATATAATCGTTGCTCTAGTCATTTCCATTTTTGTTACAGCCATTTCGACCAGCTCATATGTACTGTCGAAAATTGAATTTATGAATTTTTCTTTGTCCGAAGAAATTGACTTTTTCCAAAAGTCTAATGTTTTATTTATGTGAACTATGATTTCGAACTGTAGCTTCTTTTCTCTATTTATCTTACTAAACAAACTAAACTATTATAAGATATATTTTAGACGTTACGACATAAAAGTTAATATTTTTAATTAAGAAATCTTGATTACGGATAACTATTGCAAATGATTCAAATTTTTTTGATTATCGGTAGTCATTGTCGATAATGAGAATTTTTTTTGTTTACGAATAATCATTATCGATAAGGGAAATTTCATTTTGTTTATTAGTGACCAATATAAACGACAGGTACTTTTTTTTCGTTACCATTAATCGTTATCAATGAGGAGAATTTTGTTTTCGTTACTGATAACCATTATCGACGACAATAAATTTTCCTGAATACATTCGATTATCGTCAGTTGTTATTAACATTACTCATTGACAAAGTAAAAAGATACTAATTATAAAACTTATGGTAGTCGAACGTAACCAAAAGGTTTTTCGCTATTGATAATGATTATCGGTAACCAAAATAAAATTCGGACCATCGATAACGATTATTGGTAAGTTTCAAAAAATTAGATCTCCGTCATCGATAACGTTTACTGACAGCCAAACGAAAATTTAATCATTCACAATGGATCAATTAAAAATTAATATCTTTCAATAATTTCATTTCTTGAGAAACTTTTTTGAGTTCTATTGATAGCTGGTTTCCATTTAAATAAAAATCAGGTTTTCTTCAATAAGTCTTTTCCAAAGAACGTTTAAAGTACACGGTAGAATCTTTAGTAAGTGAAACAAATCTTAACATTAAAATTACTGTCAAATTGACTGGTTTTACAATTTTATTTTAAAATTCCTACTTCATGTTATATCTTCTTCCACAATGATGTAATGATTTTCGCAACGATAACTAAAATAATAATATACTGAATTTTATTTTGCTTTTTATGTATTCAATTAAATTAAATTAAATTAAAAATGTTACTTACTTAGTGATAATTTAAAAATTAATTTTACATGGGCTGGCATCCATCCTTTACATTTGCTAAAAGAAAAAAATACATTTAACAATCCATATATATTCAAATAACGTATAAATAGATAAAAAGCTGAATAAACATAATATAAAACTAAAACAAATTTTAAATTTTGTATATAATTTTAATTTAATATTACCATTAAAAGTTGTTTTATTAGTAAAACAAATTATAAAATATGCCTACATGTATTCCATGAGTTCCATGACTTTTTAGCAGCAATTTCATGTGGTGGATATGCCATTTCACATGTCAATGGTTGCACTATCTTCAGTTTTGGTCTATAACGTCCAGCTTGTACTTTATGAAGTACTGTGCTGACATGTAAATATCTTTTCGCAACACTATTTTGATTAATTAATATCTGAAAAAAATATTTCATTTCTAATTTAGTTTAAGAATAGGGTTATGTTACATATATATTTCATGCATCACATATAAATGTGTACATACAGGACGTAGATATGGTATTAAACTCATTATTTTTAACTATCTATGTGATAATTAAACAAAAATTATATTTATATTATATTTCAAATTTGGTAATATTTAATACATTGAACACTGAATTTAACAATTTGAATCCGTGACAGTAGTACCAAACTCTCAAGATACATTTAGACTTTCAACTGTATAAATGAAAAAAGTGCAAATTAAAATTAAATTAAATTAAATTAAAAATGTTACTTACTTAGTAATAATTAATTAAAATTAAAAATGTTACTTACTTAGTGATAATTTAAAAATTGATTTTACATGGGCTGGCATCCATGAAACTCCAAATTATCTCGCTAAATAAAAGGCGCGAGAGATTGAAAAGAGCTATTCGAGGGTAAAAATAACTTGTCATAAAAGTCATTGATTCGAGATATTATTGTTTAATTTGAAAAGTTTCTTTTTTTTCTTCAGCTCTATGCATCTTTCTTGCCTAATCCGAGGTCTTTTCCTTAGATTTTCATACTCCAATAGTAAGATAAGTTTCACCTCATTGATCTAGAATTTTCTCCTAGATTTCGTCTTCCATCTCTCAGGGTGGTAGAATCGCTTCGTGATTATTTCATAATGTAGAAACGAAACGAAACCCTCGATGAAATTTATGACCATTTTATTGTTAAATGCAAAGTAATCAAGATTAAGTATCTGTAAAGGACAGAACACTTTTCAAGGATCGTACGCGACTTTAACGAAAATTTATCATGGTCGCTAATAACTAAACTCACAACATCAAACACTAGAGCTACGACACCAGTCAAAACGACTAGTTTTACAATTTTATTTTAAAATTCCTACTTCATATTATATTTTTTCCCGCAATGATGTTATGACTTTCGCAATGATAATTAAAAAAATAATATAATGAATTTTGATTTGTTTGTTATGTATTCAAACTCGAAATAATTTTATATCAAGGCTATTTATACCAATACCAATCAAAATGACTGATACTTGTCAAAGTGTAAAAGGGTCCTTCGATCTGTTTATCGAACCCCAATATACAATTTTCTCGTTTTGTACAACTTCCCACACGTTTTTACAATTTTTACTACGTATCATTCAATATGATGGTAGTTATCAGAAAAATTCCGGAACGATCGCTAGATCGTTAGACGCTAACACTAGAAACACCACACCATTCAAAATGACTGATTCTACAATTTTATAAATGTCTCAATTCTCTTTTAGGGACCATGGATTAATAATAGCAAAAATGTACTACATAACATGAGAAAGTAATAAATTAATAAATATAAATATATTCTATTATTACGTATTTATTAAAGACCAGTCATTTTGTCTGATTTTGGTAGAATAGCTTCGTGTTAACTATCGATAATTCTGTTAAACTATAAATTTGTATAATCATCCTAAGCGTAGTCACAATCGGACAACTTTTGATTCTTCTAATAGTGAGTATTATTAATGCGTGCGATGTTACGAAGTCGCTAATATCTCTTCGGCGTAAAAAGTTCTATTCAAATAAACGATTCTTGCTAATTATGCTGTTTCGTATCAATTTACACGGTATACGTGCTAATGATAAGCATAGGTACGTATATTTGCTGATCGATCGTTTGTCTTGATAATGACTTCATTAACGATGGAAACCACGTTTGACGTTTCAAATTTATTATTTAATTTTATCTTGATCTGTGTTATTCAGATTTTTACTGCTTCTCGCTGTTCAAGGACCGGATATCATCTCTTCTCTGCGGTACTGTTAATAACATTGGTGGCTTCATGCTAGCGACGGTAAATTAAGTAACCTGTTCGGATTTCCTGAGACTGGTTTGACGACTATTGAGCCAGGTCATGGCATCGATGACCTCGGAAATGCCGTCCCTAACCATGAATGAAGCTGGAACCAACACTTTCATAGCTTACGTTGCCATTGACAATCACTTTCTTATTACAACTCGCATAAGGAAACAGCCATTCATTGAGTATCAGATAAAAGTAATTTATTAACAAAGTCGACAATTTATTAACAAAGCTACTCACAGGATTATAATCAATTAATAATACAATAAAGGAAGACAGAGAGGGATTGAGTTAATTGACAACAATTGAACAGGCAATGTTTCATCTATGCTTGACGATGTCTTTCATATTTATAATTACCTTCACATCGAATTAACTTTCTTCCTACGAAATATCGTTTAAAATATCGTAGATATTACCAAAGCATTGTCAAGAATTCCGTAGACTAAACACGTGCTTAATACAAAGCTGATTCAAAATCTATGAAAGTTGAAACCTTCGACCAATATCTACGCTGGATTGTACATTTTTATTGGACTAATTTTAAACTCTAAAAACATTTCCTACCAAAAACGGTACATCAAAAGACACAATTAATATTTACTATTTTCCAATCAAGATAATGACACCATAGATATATCTAGCACGTTAAACAACAATTTACCTTGCAGATACACGACGACTATTTACTTTCCAACGTTCCAATTTAGTTTCCAATGTTAATTATTGTTTGAAAATAAGAAAACGGCAAAGTCGTACGCTGGATGATACCTGAGTGGAAAAAACATACTCTCAAAGTCTTCTTCCACTGTACTCGTAGTCTCCTTCGTATATATTATTACTGCAAGTCCGAAGAGACCTGCACTCGCTGTTCAATAAGGGATGTTGCAAAGTTACGTGCAGCAACGTGAATACGAGTAAACGCGAACGAGCGAGTATCAAAGACAAACGCGACCGGTAAGACCAGACGCGCTTAACGCGAACTCTCGTCGGCTGGCAGCCGCTTAAATCTTGAAGCAAAGATACATAGTTTATTGTGGCGCGTCCTTTTATCGGAAACCGGCCGCAATTGTGGCGCTACGAAATAGATCGAATGGTGCAACGTGCCGGAATAATAAAGTAGGCTTTCGAAATCTTCCTTCCTGGTCTGTTAATCCGTTTGCGTGGAACCAACGTAACGTAATGAACGCCAACAGCGAAGAAAGTTCAGTCTTAATCGCTCGAGCCTTGTTCCGCCAGAGCAAAGCTGGAAGAGGCAGTCGAGTTATCCATTACAGATAATTACGGATGGTACGCTAGGCTCTGTTATCTGCAGGAAAAGGTGGCAGGGATTCTGTATCCAAAGAGGATGCTATATCTTCGATTCATAGGCATGAAAACATTCGCCGTTTGATATATCTAATTGCGAGCAAACGATTCTGTTTCCTGGCCTGTTGCCAGTTATCCTGCTTCCACCAGTGTTATGGTGTACGAATTGTCAAAGTGATTCTCGCTTCTAGGAGATCTCTACATCTTCTCCAGTGTTTGGTTTTCTTAGTCCTCGAAGCTATTAAGTATTGTTTAGCTTCAAATTAAATCAATTTGAAGGAATAGCCTCTTAGCCTCATAGCTTTTTCTAGGAGCAAACCTTGCAAAGATGGTGCAACCGAGTATAGACGGGTCAGTCTTCGTAATTATATTAATACACCATGGCTTTGGAGCTTTTTCGTAAAGTAACGCTGGCAGTGTGAGGGTCTGGATTGGTATACACATTGTACTTATACTTAAATTTACTTAAATATGTTTCTATCATACATTTATCCACGCATTTCCTCTCTCTATTCCAAGATAAAACCTCAACACCAATGAATAATCCAAATCTTTCAGAGAGACACAAAGTTCGTTTGAAAAAAATATAGTACTTTGCTCGGTAATTGGCTGGTACGCAGAAAAATACAAGGAAAGAACGGCAACACATCCAAACCAGCTACAAAACCCTCATAGACAGAAGACTAAAAAGAAAACAACCCCCTGACCTGATTAAAGAAATGAAATATACAAACTTGAAGATGGTGTCCCGCTGAGGATAGCCATCCACATGTTATTTAGCAATTGAGTAAGGAAAATTTACCAAATGTCCAACTGAACAAATTGTAAAGTAACAATTAAATAAAAAAAAAGACTTTTGTTCTAGAAAACACTCCACTAACTTCACTAAAGAAATAAAATAGTCAAACTCGAAGATGGTATCCCGCTGGTGATAGCTATCTACATGTTATTTAGCAATTAAGTTAGAAAAATTTACCAAATGTCCAGCTGGACAAATTGTAAAGTACAAATCAAATAGAAAAGAAGACTTTTGTTCGAGAAAACACCCCACAGACCTGACTGAAGAAATAAAATAGTCAAACTCGAAGATGTATCCCGCTGGGGGTAGCCAACCACATGTTATTTAGCAATTAAGTTAGAAAAATTTACCAAATATCCAGCTGGACAAATTGTAAAGTACAAATTAAATAGAAAAAAAATTTTGTTTGAGAAAACACCCCATTGACCTGACTGAAGAAATAAAATAGTCAAACTCGAAGATGGTATCCCGCTGGTGATAGCTATCTACATGTTATTTAGCAATTAAGTTAGAAAAATTTACCAAATGTCCAGCTGGACAAATTGTAAAGTACAAATTAAATAGAAAAAAAATTTTGTTTGAGAAAACACCCCATTGACCTGACTGAAGAAATAAAATAGTCAAACTCGAAGATGTATCCCGCTGGGAGTAGCCATCCTCATGTTATTTAGCAATTAAGTTAGAATAATTTATCAAATGTCCAGCTGGACAAATTGTAAAGCACAAATTAAATAGAAGACTTTTGGTCGAGAAAACACCCCACAGACCTGACTGAAGAAATAAAATAGTCAAACTCGAAGATGGTATCCCGCTGGTGATAGCTCTCTACATGTTATTTAGCAATTGAGTAAGGAAAATTTACCAAATGTCCAACTGAACAAATTGTAAAGTAACAATTAAATAAAAAAAAGACTTTCGTTCTAGAAAACACTCCACTAACTTCACTAAAGAAATAAAATAGTCAAACTTGAAGATGGTATCCCGCTGGGGATAGCCATTCACATGTTATTTAGCAATTGAGTAAGGAAAATTTACCAAATGTCCAGCTTGACAAATTGTAAAGTAACAATTAAATAAAAAAAAAAGACTTTTGTTCTAGAAAACACTCCACTAACTTCACTACAGAAATAAAATAGTCAAACTGGAAGATGGTATCCCGCTGGTGATAGCTCTCTACATGTTATTTAGCAATTGAGTAATGAAAATTTACCAAATGTCCAGTTGGACAAATTGTAAAGCATAAATTATATAATAAAAACAAAATTGTGATGAACAACAATTTCTGTTTTATATCATTTTATTGAATTAGGTATGACCCATTTCGTTATATCTCTATTATTACGTTCGTGCATAATTCAATAAACTAATATAAAATAAAAAACATTGTGCGTCTATTATTTCCTTATAAAACGAAAGAAACTTTTCAGACAACTTAATAGATAAGAAAATCGTTTGCCTGGTCTATACTTCTTTAATTATATTCTCGAAAACATAAATTTGCATAAAAACTCTCCGCCTACTAATTATCACGTTTCCTATGAAACTCAGTAGATGTGCTAATAATTATGAACGAATGTGTATGTGCTTCGAACACGTTTGCTCTTTACGTATCTTAAGTGAATCATCTAGGACGTCCTGAACATGGTACTGAAGAAAGCACCTTTTGGAAAATAGCTATAGAAGAATTCCCTTTTGTCTCATTTTCTCAGTCGTTATCGTCTATGCGCGTTAAGATAAGCTCGGGTCTCTATACGTACTTACACTGTCTCTATCTTCCAACTTGGATTTGGATAAGGAAATCTGAAGGAAAACCGGGACACGACAGCCATTAACGACGCTTATCTCACGGCACATCGTGTTCAAACAATGTGCATTTGACATGATAACGTCGATGAATTCGAAATAACTATTAAACTCTCGTTAACCTTTGACGAGAATTTTTATGTAAATCACACGTCTACGAACAATATGTAAAATAATTATTCCTTTTCCATTCACCTTCGCGTCTTATCATTTTGTTGATTATATTCGATGAATTATTTATTCTATGTAAGTAGATCGCGGATGTTCATAGGTTTTTTTGGAAATTTAACGATATTTGTACGATATTTAAAATAGAGCACTAACGTGTAATATTTAGCAGACGAGGCAAATTTCTATTTAGATTTCATTTCTGTAATTACGTTTATAGAAACACAAAGTTGCATGTACATTCGCAGTCTATGTATAAGCAGTAGAACTTTTAATTTATCACGTTAAATAGTTCGATGAATATTTTAAAATACAGTGATAGTGTTTATTCGTATTTCAAGCTCACAGGCCATTGCAAAGAAGATTATTGCCATCCACTATATATATCGTACACATATATAAACATTTACATACGTCACATAGATTCATACACGTACTCAACACACGAACATACACACAACTTCATTTTTATCATCGTCAGTTCGACTGGCACTAATTTTGTTATTTTTATCTCTTGCACAAACGGAAATACGTTTCTTTCTTGCTGAAACTTCGAAACAAAATAATTTTAGAAAATAATTTGAACGTTAAGAAATAGAGAAAATTTTGGCAAACGTAGTCAAATTTTGATCAAATTTCTACCTTACAGAGATATTCTTTCCCTTCCAATTAAATTTACGTTTATATTCCAATTTATGTATTATCAATCTTTCTTATCTTTATTCTTCTTCTTCTTATTCTTCATAATAAAAAAAATTAAAGTATCCGTTCGCGAGAGCGATTATTCTAAAAGATGTTTTGACTTTAATTTCGTAAAATTGCCGAATTGTAAGTGGTTCTGTCTTTGTTCCAGGTATATTCACAGTGATGTGTTACAATGTATTATGCGACAAGTATGCGACTCGACAAATGTACGGTTATTGTCCGAGTTGGGCGCTCGATTGGGAATATCGGAAAAAGGGGATCCTGGATGAGATACGACATTATGCCGCGGACATAATTAGCCTGCAAGAGGTCGAAACGGACCAATTCTACAATTTCTTCCTGCCAGAACTTAAACACGATGGCTACGATGGCATATTTTCTCCAAAATCTCGAGCGAAGACGATGGCGGAGAATGATCGTAAATACGTAGATGGCTGTGCTATATTTTATAGAACAGCGAAGTAAGTACGACACTATTTAAGATCCATCCATTTTTATGTAGAAAACTAACGAGTAAATCTACAAAAAATTACACTGTTCGACGAGTTTGTAATTTCTTTCGATTTTGCAACACTCGGTAGGTGATTCTTCGTGAGCTAAACGCGAATCTGCAAGCTGATTTTCCCGGAACCCACAGTTTTCGAAGAAATAAATTTTCAACAAAATTGCAAAATTTCCATCTCGCAGATGTTTCGTGCTTTTACCGTTGCATCTATCGAGTTGCTAAGTAGAACATCTCCAAAGTTGAAATTTCTAATCTCCTTAAAAATTGATTTTTCAGAAAACTATTAGTTCTAGAGGGGAAAAAATTAGGAAAGAAAAATTGTCCATGGTTTGTGAAGCGTAGCTTAGGATTATAAATTCTGATTGCTACTATAAAGAGATAAATTCTTATTGATTCGAATAATATCTGTATAATAATATAAATTGGAATTCGTATTAATCTTTGTATAATTGAATGGCAAATTTTTGAAATCTATCTTTATTTGGTCATAAATATTGAAATTCCGAAGAATATTGTATATAAACAGAATACAAGATTTTATGCAAATGTAACACAATGCACGTAACTAGGACCACGTAAAAACTAAAACAATTATTTTCTTGCCAACATTTCTTGACACATGAAGACCTTAAATGATTGCAAACTCTAGTTCTAGTACTTTTCAACTATTCACAGTGGTAATTTATAGGTTGTGCTTAGCTGCACATACAGTTTTGCATAGATATACAAAACGAACGCTCCGTGATACGCGTAAATTCGAACATATTTCACCATCTTTACAGTTATCTAATTAGCAAAACATGAGACAATGATGGATCGGCACGTTCGTTGCATAATACGCAAAATACAATTAACTTCATAGCAACTGTTAACTGTACAACTGGCGTACACACCTACCACAACAGAAATTTCTTACCTGGCATTTCCTTCTCGTTATTTGTCAAAATGCAGCAGTTCTCTCACCTGCACAGCTACATGCTAGGAATGTAATTTATTACCAGTAGCCATTAGATCTATTTCACTCGCGCATAGTACTTCTTAAGTGTGCTAAATAATGCTAACTATACGAACATACTATATATAATTTCCACTCTTAATAATACTGTTGTTCCGCTCTGAATCTCATTTGCTGTATTACATTTGAAAAAAATTGTCCAACATAAATTTCGAGGTCGTTGCCTATGTAAAACATAATCAAACACGCTATTTAATTTTCAGAGTAGTCTTAATAATATTGTCGATTTGCATTGAATTTCATTTGTGATATTACGTACGCAAACATTTTTCAAACATAAATTTCGAGGTCGTTGTCTATCGAAAACATAATCAAACATGCTATGTAATTTTCAAAATACTTTCAGTGATAGTGTCGATTTGCATTGAATTTCATTTGTCATATTACGTACACAAACATTTTTTAAACATAAATTTCAAGGTCGTTGTTCATCTAAAACATAATCAAACATGCTATGTAATTTTTAAAATACTCTCAATAATATTGACAATTTGCATTGAATTTCATTTGTGATATTACGTACACAAACATTTTTTAAACATAAATTTCGAGGTCGTTGTTCATCTAAAACATAATCAAACATGCTATGTAATTTTCAGGATACTCTCAATGATACTGTCGCTTTGCATTGAATTTCAGTTGTGATATTACAGACGTAAATATGTTTCAAACATAAATTACAAGGTCGTTGCCCATCTAAAACGTAATTAAACATGTTATGTAATTTTCAAAATACTCTCAATAATATTGTCGATTTACATTGTATTTCATTTATGATGTTACATACAAAAACATTCTTCAAACAAATTACAAGGTCGTTGTCCATCTAAAACATAATCAAACATGCTATGTAATTTTCAGAATACTCTCAATAATACTGTCGATTTGCATTGAATTTCATTTGTGATATTACGTACTGTAGAATCGTAAACTATTACGATTTATTTACAATGAATGGATTGTACAGATGTTGATTAAACAGGAAACGATGGTTGTTTAACGTGAACTAAATACAATAACGTACTATAATTTAGACAACTCAATAGTTAATTTGCAACTCTCGTCACCACGGATCCAATGCTCTCTCTCTCTCTCTCTCTCTCTCTCTCTCTCTCTCTCTCTCTCTCTCTCACGCGGACCACACCCTCTCGACAACACAACTTGCACTCACTTATTTCTCGATTCACACTCTCTGGCTTCTCTACTGACACTGACTGTTAATTCGTCTTTCTCCCTTAGCATCCCTTTGTCTTAGCCCCACCACGCACGTGTTTTGCAACCGCTCGTGGCCAGGGTCACGTAGGACTTTTCTGCGAAACTATTCAATTAGAGGACCGACGACACATTTGTCACGTAAACTCACAAGTCACAACTCAGATTATAAAAAAGCAAGAAGGTTGAGCCGTAACACAGCTATTAACTTTTTTTTTATTACACTTTATTATGCACTTAATAGTCACAATTGAGTGTACACTGAATTGACACGTGTTAATGACACTTTTACTCTAACAACTTTATATAAATTAAGTAGGCGACTGATCTAAGGGTAGAAACCAGATAAAGAGACGTTGACTGTTCGAAAGTTGGAAAATCAGTAAAGTTTAGTGACGATATTGTGGCGGAGGAAAGCTAGTTATGGGTGGGTCTAAGGACACGAAAAGAGCTGATTTGTTAAGGACAAGTTTTCATTAGGAGAGTCAGGGAAATACACTTCGCTGTCAATTGGCTAATTTTCTAGGTTGGTGGGTGAGGAAGGGTGCTAATCGCCCTTGAGAAAAAGTTGCTAACGGAAGATACCGAACGTGAGGAAAACTAACATTCCCGTATCTTCCCGTAGTAGACAGAAATGTAAAGAACACTCGAAATAAAAGATACTTGTTTGGTCTGAAGGACTTTAACCACGAAAATGCCAAGATTTATGGTAAGTCCTTAAGAATATTGTGGGTACGCAGCAAAGATGTGTAGACATCTGGGTGCCATCTTGCCCTCGGTGTGCTGCCTGGTCTCTGATGTGGATTGAGATATGGTTGATGTTACACTTCTCTCGCGACACTGTTTATGATTCACCCAATATCTCGTAGGCCTTTTGTCCACGATACTACAATACGCAAACATTCTTCAAACATAAATTTCAAGCTTGTTGTTCATCTAAAACATAATCAAACATGCTGTGCAATTTTCAAAATACTCTCAATAATATTGACAATTTGCATTAAATTTCGTTTGTGATATTGCGTACGCACATATTTTTCAAACATAAATTTCAAGGTCGTTGTTCATCTAAAACAATCAAACATGCTGTGTACTTTTCAAAATACTCTCAATGATACTGTTGCTTTGCACTGAATTTCATTTGTGATATTACGTACACAAACATTTTTTAAACATAAATTTCAAGGTCGTTGTTCATCTAAAACATAATCAAACATGCTGTGTACTTTTCAAAATACTCTCAATGATACTGTTGCTTTACATTGAATTTCATTTGTGATATTACGTACACAAACATTTTTTAAACATAAATTTCAAGGTCGTTGTTCATCTAAAACATAATCAAACATGCTGTGTACTTTTCAAAATACTCTCAGTGATAGTGTCGATTTGCATTGAATTTCATTTGTCATATTACGTACACAAACATTTTTTAAACATAAATTTCAAGGTCGTTGTTCATCTAAAACATAATCAAACATGCTGTGTAATTTTCAAAATACTCTCAATAATATTGACAATTTGCATTGAATTTCATTTGTGATATTACGTACACAAACATTTTTCAAACAAATTACACAAATTGTACAATTGGACAAATTGTAAAGTACAAATTAGATAATAAAAAAAAAAACGAAGCTGCGAGCGAAAAAATGTTGTTCTTGTTTCTCGACTTATTTGGAGCCATAGAATCTCGCTGACTCTGCTTCTAGCGCAAATTATTCCCATAGCGTGCATTATATTGGAAAACTGGCTGTTCACACAAGCTATCGTTGCTTTTATTCGACAGTCTAAAGCCTAAGAGGAAAAATAGTCAGTGACTGATATAATCAGGTACCGCATGTTTGAAAAATTCCTGCTGCATACTGGTTGAGAATCACAACGTTAAATGAGATCGATTAACGAGCTGCTTCGCCGATGCATGGTCCTTGGACAGATAGAAAAAGCGAAGAGTCGATGAGTCCCAGGCGACATGAAATCTGGAACGACTATAGGGTAGCCAGCCTCGTTAATTATATCTTCACTGGGAATTCATAGAAGCCGCGGTACAGCTTAGTAGTATTAGTGTATCGTGGGTCGGTATTAACCCTGTGAAACTCATTCTAAGTTTTGTAACCGAAGACTGAAAGCTACGGGCAGAGTGGTGGAAATATTAGATATCTGCGCTCGCATCTCAGGGGATAACAAGATACGAGACAGAAATGGTCTGCTGCACAAATGGGCTCTGTTAACGGCTAACGTGCTACGAAAGGTACTACATTCAGCATGGACTGTAAGAGAGCGCGCAGTTTCTTTAAAGGCCGGTGCAACCGTTGCATCTGTCAGCCACTTTATACACTTAATTCGCCGCTCGGCCGCAAAATCCCAGCCGTATAATAAATGCGATGCCAATGTAAGACTAACAATCTAATCTCTGCAAGGACGAAAGACCACCGTTATTTAACGAGTTCCTACTTTCTTCCTGATGCCACAAACTATTCTGCGCTATTTCCAGCAACTTTTAATACGTCTTCCGTGCTACGTTACAGCAATCGATACGTGTACCTTCGTCGATTCATATACAATCTGTGGTCAATTTAAACGTCAAAACTTCGTAAAACTGCGTATAGACTAAGCCAAAAGATCCTTTGAAGATTCGTTCGTTTTTCATCCATTTGGGAAAAAATCATGGAAAAGGAAGAAACAACGCCCTCGTCGATTCACAATAATCTAGAACAACAGATCATGTACAATTGTAAAACAGTTTGTTAGATCAATGTGTTTTTTTTATTGTTCGAACAAATATAGAAAACAAGCAAATCAATTAAAAGGAAATTCTTTAACCTACCTAGCTTGTTGGCAGAATATCTTCACGAGTATCCGGACCAATTTAAATTTCACCAAAATATATAGATATTTACTAGCTTTCTGTGAAACTGATAGACTACAAGTTTAAGTTGCGCGTATTAAAAGGCATATTTTGCTATGTAATATATACAGGTTATTTAATAACTGGTACAAGCGACCAGCAGGTGATTCTACTTGAAAAAACAACTTGAAAAGAAAGAAGAAAATTTGTTCTCTTAAGATTTTGTTTTTGAAGAAATCAAGATGGAGATCTTGAGGCAAACGTGCGCTCGAACGAGTCTCATTTCAATGGATTTCGCCGTAGACTGTCTTTATTCACATTACCAAACATCCCTAATAATAGTTAATAATTTTAGACGACCTGAATAACGAAAACATAGAATAGAAGAAAGTACTTGCTCTACAGGAATTTCATTAACTCAAAAATTGTTGAAAATGACGTCCATGATTTAAATTAATAAAATAACAATAAAAAAAAACTCGAAGATGGTATTCCGCTGGGTGTAGCCATAAACATGTTATTTAGCAACTAAGTTAGAAAAATTTACCAGATATCCAGCTGGACAAATTGTAAAGTACAAATTAAATAGAAAAAAAATTTTGTTCGAGAAAACAGCCCACAAACCTGACTGAAGAAATAAAATAGTCAAACTCGAAGATGGTATCCCGCTGGGGGTAGCCATCCACATGTTATTTAGCAATAGAATTAGGAAAATTTACCAGATATCCAGCTGGACAAATTGTAAAGTACAAATTAAATAGAAAAAAAGACCTTTGTTCGAGAAAACACACTACAGATCCGACTGAAGAAATAAAATAGTCAAACTCGAAGATGGTATCCCGCTGGGGGTAGCCATCCACATGTTATTTAGCAATTGAGTAATGAAAATTTACCAAATGTCCAGCTGGACAAATTGTAAAGTACAAATTAAATAGAAAAAAAGACCTTTGTTCGAGAAAACACACTACAGATCCGACTGAAGAAATAAATTAGTCAAACTCGAAGATGGTATCCCGCTGGGGGTAGCCATCCACATGTTATTTAGCAATTGAGTAATGAAAATTTACCAAATGTCCAGCTGGACAAATTGTAAAGTACAAATTAAATAGAAAAGAAGACTTTGTTCTAGAAAACACCCCACTAACTTCACTGAAGAAATAAAATAGTCAAACTCGAAGATGGTGTCCCGCTGAGGGTAGCCATCCATATGTTATTTAGCAATTAAGTTAGAATAATTTACCAAATGTCCAGCTGGACAAATTGTAAAGCACAAATTAAATAGAAGACTTTTGGTCGAGAAAACACCCCACAGACCTGACTGAAGAAATAAAATAGTCAAACTCGAAGATGTATCCCGCTGGGGGTAACCATCCACATGTTATTTAGCAATTAAGTTAGAATAATTTACCAAATGTCCAGCTGGACAAATTGTAAAGTACAAATTAAATAGAAAAAAAATTTTGTTCGAGAAAACACCCCACAAACCTGACTGAAGAAATAAAATAGTCAAACTCGAAGATGGTATCCCGCTGGGGGTAGCCATCCACATGTTATTTAGCAACTAAACTAGAAAAATTTACCAAATGTCCAGCTGGACAAATTGTAAAATACAAATTAAATAATAAAAAAAAAATGATTTAAATTTCCTTTCATTCGCTACTGTATGTAATCGATCGGTCTCCATTCTACTTATTTTAAATTCGTCGGTCTCCGTTTAGCTGTGCCATTTAAAATTAACTAAATGAACAATTCCGAATCTGTTTTCGTTCATTAAGCATCAGCTTTTGCAAAAACGCTGATGTGCTCTACGTGACGCCTACTCGATATCTATGGGTAACGTTGCTTCCATGTTGTTTAGAGGTTCTTGTAAGATCGTAAGAGGGATGATGGCTTGTAATGGAGTTTCAGTGAAGAATATACTGGCCAACTATACGTGCTGCACATAACAGCGAGAGAAATCTGTATTCTACATGGTGTACGTGATACGCCTTCTTATAAGTTTGCCAAAGAAAATCCTCTGGCTATCGTATCCAAGTTGCAAAGTTTCTTTTTCACTCAACGAAATTAAGTTTCGCTAATCACTCGTGGAATTTTTATGCAAACAGATTAACAAGAAAAATGATTTCTTCGATCACGCCGTTGTATCACATAACAGAAGCATACTAATTTTATAGCGATCGAATTCGCTAATTCTGTAGGCAGGTTCGTACAACTTGAAATATGATAAAACGATATGACTTAACTAAATTTAATTAAAGTAATACATTCACGTTATTATACAATTATACGATAAAGTTAGCGTTAATTCGTGATAATCGATGAATTTCTTTTTCCATTCATTGTATTACATTATTCGATATCGTGTACCATATACAGTAATATTCAAAAATGAGTATAGGTACATCTTGAAGGGACGAGATCTATTGAAAAAATGTGAAAAGATCATAAAACATAAATTAATTGTAAGAAACATGAACGAGTCTGTAGGTGTGTCAATATTATTTTTTTACTCATTTTTAGGGAACGTATAACTTATTGCTGACTTTCACTATATATCAAGTTAAAGAATGATATATCTCAATTGCTGTTATAATTCAAAAAAGGTTATTATTACGAAATTAACAGTGAAACACAATTTCGTGTCGTTCTAATCCATTTGTTCCTTGTTTTCCGACAGATTTACGTTAATAAAAGAGCATTTAGTCGAATTTAACCAATTGGCAATGGCAAATGCAGAAGGTTCTGACAACATGCTAAATCGTGTAATGCCAAAGGATAATATTGGATTGGCTGCCCTGCTTAGGACCAAGGAGGCTGCTTGGGATAATGGTGAGTGATCTTACGAGCCTAAATATACTGCTGATAATGAATACACGGATCAAATATTATTATGATTACCGCATACATTATCGTCCATAAGTATAATATTTGGATACCTCCAAATTATTGCAAATATATAAAATTTATCATGAAACTGTAATTTAATTTCAGTACATATTGCTGAAAAGCTAATATTACAGTAGCTAATATTAATATAAATAGAAAAAAATAGCTAATTTTAATTAGTCAGAATAAAAGAGGTGAGTGAAATACGTGTCAACTGTGTATGTGTTATTATGTACATGCAATATATTACTCCTTGCAACAAACAGAATGTTCCAATGGTTGTAACCCAAACATAATATTTTTGCTCTTCGTGTTTATCTTATTTCGACTTCGTAGAACTACTCTTTAAATTTCTATCGATCTTCTTTTGAACACCCTGTATACGTATATTTTGACACACGGTTTGCCACTTTCACCACACTTGCTCCTGGATCATAAAATCATATCCATTTAGTATCAGCGATTTTTCTTTGTCAAGGAAGTTTCACTAATGAACGCTTTCAAAATTTCAAAGTAATTTTGAAAATTCCTGCTACAGCACCAAACATTCACCAAAACATTGTCTTTCAAATATTTCCACTATTCGAAACCTTCACGTGTTCTCATGCAAACATGTATCCCTTAGTTGCAAAGAAACTCTATTATTTCTATTATTCAGAAGATTTTTTTTTTTTTAGTATTTGCATTATGCCCGTGGTGGGACAAATTTTGCTTTAGAAGCAAAACTATTATTTAATTTACAGGTCTCAGCTCTAAACTAAATATTACTACGAACGAGAAATACAGGGTGGTTGGTAACTGGTGGTACAAGCGGAAAGGGGGTGATTCTACGCGAAAAAAGAAGTCGAAAATATAGAATAAAAATTTTTCGTTTGAGGCTTTGTTTTCGAGAAAATCGACTTTGAATTTTCGGTCGGTGCGCGTGCACTTTATCACGTCTTGTTATAACGGATCTCACTGTAGATCGTTGTCTCGATTGACGTTATTTTTTTAATTTTTAAAATTTTTAAATTTTTAAATTTTTATTCTAAATTTTCACCCCCTTCCCGCTTGTACCACCAGTTACCAATCACCCTGTATAATCATGTATATTTCCCACGTAATTAAACATATTAGCTTCGTACGAAGGAACTTGTAAACCTGTGGCTGCCATCGATATAATTACAAGATCGTAACAAGCAGACCATTACAAGGTCGAGCGAATCGAACATGCATATTAAAAACCGAATGGCATCTGATCATGATACAGAGGTGTTCGAATCGCAAAAGCAGTCAACAAAACATACTGGTAGACAGTATTCGATATCGGAGCAATTTCTTAATTAATTGCGAGTCATAGTCATGCTAACATAAATCGAGGAGCGCGCTTCGTATCACCTGAAGAAGATGAAGTGGCACAAGTTCGTAGACTACATATACGCGAGCAGCCTTATAATTCATGACGTAGAGATGCCAGAATGTCAATCCTATCTCGGGTAGCCATCTAGCAAACGTCCCCTTACGTGTCATACGATCCACTTTTTTTACGAGCGTATTAACTCACGAGTAGAGGCTATCTCAAAATATAACTACTTGCGCGTGTTACGTGTCCAGCTAGTAGCTAGGGACAGCACACCTACGCTCCCCTGCCCATCGGTATAGAGTGGTGTAAAAATGTGGAAGAAGGGCATCTCTTATCCGCAACTTTAATTTTGTTGAATTTCTCAATATATCGTAGAGGGGAAAGCCCTGAATAACATGCAGCTTATCCGAGGCGTGGGACGATCGCGGTTCAAAAGTTACGAGGAAAAGAAAATTGTACAGGTCGTATTGCATTTACTCGAATGTAAGTGGCTAAAAATGAAATTGCATATGCATTTGAATGGGATTGCGATCCTAATATGTCGTGTTAAGGTATGGCTAGGTTCGGCTAAGTTAGGTTGATGCCGAGAGGCAGATTCCTTGAATTCGGCCTGCGGAACCCCATCTCGCTGCTGGTTTCGGTCTTAAATAAGAAAACTAGAGTGGGTTAGACCTAACCTACTTATATCGGAGTGAACGTAACGTAACAAGTACAATTTTCTTTTTCTCATAACTTTTGAACCATGATCGTCCCAAGCCTTGAACAAAAAGCAGGTTACTTAGGATTGTCTCCTTTACAAGATATCCGAAAGTCAATAAAATTAGATCTGAATCCCCCTTTTTCATCCAATTCATGGAAATTTTTTTGAGCCATGTATGAAAAATTACAGTCAGAGAGGAAAATAGGTGTGCAGGTAGTGGAAATAGATATCAATGAAACTATGTTAAATATACGTATTAATTTCAATTGTTTAGTAAATGATATATGTAGTAATTAATATGTATAAGTATAAATATTTATACAACTACTGTATAAATACTTCTAGATTCTAGACGCTACATATAATTGAAGAGAATACCGAATTAGTAATTTGGTAAAATAAAAGTATATTTCTAACTTATGTAGGAAATGCAGTTACTTTTAACAAATTTCTAAAAAGCTTTCGAAATTTTTGTACGTTCTTTCTACTAACTCGAATAAGTAACAAGTGACAAAAATTGTCAAGTCGGTAATTTTGATTTTCAAATAGCTCTCAAATAGCTTAATATCGATTGATGAATCGATATACGTTATAGATACCGATGATTTTTTAATTTTTATCGTCTGTGTTTTTACCCGCTTATCGACTGTGATATGTATTACTTCAAACTGCGCCATCATGTAGCACACGCAAGAACTAGTAGACTGTTACTTTGTAACCTATCAACTTTTGTGGATGTGTCAGTTGCAGTTACAAATTTAGTGCAAGTTCGAATTAAAAAGAAATAAATTTATACGCTATAAAAAATATTAGACACAAATGTCTGGTTATACTGGACAAGAAAATTATTGGGGACAATCTCCTCAAAGCCATTATAACTTTGATTCCTCTGGCTTTGATCAACCTAACCAACAATTCGAATTTCAAACATATAATGATCAACAAGCTGGTGATTATTCATACGCGCAAAAAGGTTATCCTGTTCTCGATCCTGTTCAAAGTACATTTGCTAGTGGTACGTACCGTAAAAATAGTTTTAAAACAGATTTCAATTAAGATAATCTTAGAGATATCAATATTTTATATCGCTTTAAATAACTGTTTATTACGTTTGATACAAATATTTTAGGATCAGCTGGATTTGTAGACGAAGAAGAAGAACCACCTCTGTTAGAAGAATTGGGCATCGATCCTGATAGAATATTACAAAAAACATTAGCTGTGTTAAATCCATTTCATAGAAAAACACAAATAGACGATGCGAATTATTTACTTCAGGATTCAGATTTAGCTGGACCAGTAGCATTTTGTTTAATGCTCGCCGCGTTTCTCTTATTAGCTGGTTCAAAAGCACATTTCGGTTATGTTTATGGTTTAGCTGTAACATCGTGCATTTTGATGTATATCCTGCAATCGTTAATGAGCAACTCTAGTAATATTACATTGTCTTCCGTGGCATCTGTATTAGGTTATTGCTTATTACCTGTAGTAGTCCTTGCTGGTTTAAGTGTTTTTACAACTTTGAGAGGCCCGATCGGCTTATTTCTTGCCATGTTTGCAGTTGCTTGGTCAACTTTATCTGCATCTAGGCTCCTTACAACTATGTCAGGAGAGGAAAATCAACGGCTTCTTATTGCATATCCTTGTGGTCTCCTTTATGGTGTTTTTACATTGATGATAATATTTTAGCAAAATTTGTATTCTTTTGCTACCTTCTTATATAAACCTACTCATTATGATTAAATATTTAATGCAATATATAACATAATGATATATTTGTGTGCTGAATCACATAAATATACAATCACATTTATACAATATTATCAATTACAAATAAAGATCAATACATTGTGGAACATGTATTGTTATTTAAAGCATCTCATCTTGAAAATGTATCAATGTGACATTTTATATATTGTAATAATGTAATTTACATATATGTACAATACATTTTCTAAATATATTACCATAAGTTATTCGATTATTTTATAAGTCTTAAATAAATTGTACAATAACCAACTATTGTTCTCATCTTTCATATCAGTGTGATATTAAATCATGTATAGATTATTCTATCATTTCTACCACTTTAGTGTAATTTATAAAATCACACAAGTAAATAAATTTGAATCAGATGGATCAAATATCATATATTTGCAAAGAATGAGATGTGCATAAAAATAAAACTTATGTATATAACTTATACATAGTTATTATGGTTTAATATTTTATTGTAACTCATCAAATTTCTACATCATACATGTGTATATAATTTTAATGTCTTCCTTCTGCATTAATTATTAATAATTGCTCGATCTAGATGATATTTTCATATACAAGAAGAAAGAAGAATTGCGTTAATAGAATTAATTAGCAGTTACCCTAAACTTGTAGTTAGAACATAGTGATATAAACTCAGTTGCATTTCAAGATAGATAGTTACTTCTCACAAAATACTAATGTAATGAAATAAATATCGTATTTAATGAAAAACGATTACGAAAAGACTATCTCAACAATAAATTCAAGTTTATTATTTCTTTGAAAAGTCATTATCATTCTTTTGTGTTATAAATATTTCTCTTGTTATTTTCCTCTTACTATTCACCTCTTGCATAATTATGAATTTCATTAGATGGGATAAGATTTATTAGATTGATTAATAACCGCAACTTTGCGTTAATATTTTTTCGCTCAGTAGTAATATTCCCTTTTTGGTATCCCAAGATTAATTTATTCGACAATCATCATAAAATTCGAACCTGTCCTAATAAGTACACGACATTATAAATTTAATATATTATTTAGTTCAATTAATTGATTTATTCGCTTTACATTGCTCCAGACTAATTAATGTCCACAACTGTTCTACGTATACGTATTAAAATCTATGGAATTAATTATTATTATACTTTACAAATATTTGCTATTTACTATTTAATATATGATTTTAATATCCATAATTCATCAGCTGTTTCTTAATCAAACCATTTGAATAAAATTTACGAATATTCGGCGAGACATTAAATTATGTTCACTAAAAGTAAAGCAATACTATTTGGTATTTTTTCAGGAATTCCATCTGATCCAGCACAAGTTCAACAACCGATTTTAGTTTGCACAGCCCACATTCATTGGGATCCAGAATTTTGCGATGTTAAATTAATACAGACAATGATGCTCAGTAATGAATTACGTTCCATTTTGGACCAAGCTGGCCAGTCTTTCAGACCTGGTCACAAGCCTGATTCTTCCAATGTTCAGCTGTTACTTTGCGGTGACTTCAATTCTCTACCTGACTCTGGTAAACTATACTATCATTTATATCTTATACGTTAACTTTACATACAATTTTACACGATACTTTATTTTCTAAAATGCTCTAAATTGTCCGAAAACGTCGGTTTCTTGCACTTCTTGGAGAGGCAGTATTTGAACACGTCGAAAAAAGGTGAAAGATTGTTCTTTTCACGTGTTTTTTGAAACAACGTTCATTACGATTGGTTGGTTTTTCAGGATAATATTTTAGATATAGTAGAGAGTACTTTTTTCATATAGTAGAGATTTCTTTTTCAACCAGAAAAAGGTATCACTGAAACACCAAATGAGGTGTGTGATGTTCACAGAAAAGGTTTTCTATCTGATAGAACTATTCACAAATAATTCGCTAACTTCAGAGAAGAAAACTTCAATTAAGAACGTCTTGAAACTCTTAAAAGGCTACCGTGAGTTTAGTAAAGTTTCGTAAAGTTTGCTAAAGTGAGATTAAATTATAAGATTAAAGTTTTAATAGACTGTATGTATAATACATATATTTCTTGAACTTTCGTCTTCGTTGACGACTCTACTGAGCCCTTGGCTTACGACGCAGTACCGAGAGAAGCCTAAATTATGGCACTCTCGAGTGCCTGTTACTTTGATATAATAATTTCTATAAGAAAAAAGCGAGCGATCGTACCGTATACTTGAGTTTCACGTTCCCTGACATTATTTTCCATCGACGATCAAACAAAAATGTTGTTCAAACAAAATCAAGGCATTAATTGCAAATAATTTATTGTATATTGCACGGAAATCAGTAAAAAGAAAAATTGCGATACATATCATATTGTATAAACAACCAAGTATATTAAAATATATGGCTTCCTTATTTGCTTAAAAATCAGAACAGGCTAACGCAATATGTGAAGTATCTTAAATTGTAGAGTATCATTTAAAATTGTAAAATGTAAATGTAAATGTAAAAGAGTCAAAACTTAGTCGCCACTCGACAAATGGCTAATACCGATACGAGTCGAACACTTTAAACATGATTGTAACAGACATTACAATTCGACATCGTAGCCTAACCCACGAGTATCTCCGAACTTCATATCATCAGTGAAATCAGCTGTTGGAAATAAAATATGTATTATAACCTGTTAACCGCAGTGTTATACCAACTCAACCGCCCCTATTATCCCAACAGAAATAAGGGGATCGATCTGTTCGCGGCGTCGATTACTATAATCGTAACAGGAATTTACGACTTCCGTTGACGCGCTTCCTCGCATCGCGTTTTTCCGCGACTGGTCGACTTTACAATATTTATAAATTGAACCGTAATACTTAGATGTCTTTATATTACTTATTTTAGAATATTAGTATAAAATATTTTAATATAAAGGCTGTTTGAAATAAACATTTTTTTTATACAGTATTTAATAAAATAGGAGTAGCAATCTTACTTTGTTCTGTAAAAATAACTTTAAGTCCAATCTTAATCTAGAGAAAGTGCATGTTCGTAATAATTAAGTTATAGAAAACATAATCTAATTCTGAAATCTCGTCTATATTTAGATTTTTAATGTTTGATTTAATATTTAATCTCTATTTTATTAATTTTTAATATCACTTGCCGTGTTAATGGATATTTCATCCAGTGATTCATGTCGTATAACAAAATATAGAATATACATATAATAAGATTTTATTTCTGAAAGAATTACTTTTAAGTATTTTGAAAATTCACTTTGAATATATTTTATTTTTATCGTTTTTATGAAGAATAAGACATTTATAAATAATACGTTGATTTCGTCCCTTTTTCCTTTATTATCGAAACACTTAGGTTGATTAATCTAATTTTGTTTCAAGTATTAAATAATATTTTTATTACATAATGTGATAATATTTATATCTGATATTTTTGTCTTTTACGTTTATTTAAATATCTTTTTTTAGGTGTAATTGAATTTCTTACTTCGGGGCGAGTAGCGGCTGATCATCGTGACTTTAAAGACTTAGCTTATAAATCATGCTTACAGAAGATCTCTGGTTGCGATAAACCTAATGAATTCACTCATTCTTTTAAACTTGCATCTGCATATAGTGAAGATATCATGCCCTATACTAATTATACGTAAGTTTTACTTATACGTTATGTTAATATCTTGCTTTTACTTCATATAGAATGGAAGATAAGATCCTAGCTCTCCCCTTTCTTACAGATTCGAATTCAAAGGTATAATAGATTACATTTTCTACTCGAAACAAAGTATGGTACCATTAGGACTTTTAGGTCCTCTAAGTGCAGATTGGTTTAAAGAACATAAAGTAGTTGGTTGTCCACATCCACATGTTCCATCTGGTAAGACAATAAAGAAACGAAATTTCTATGATGCTTCATAAAGCTTAATGAAATCTTTCTACAAAATATAATCGACATTTATATATTAAATATAAATTAACTGTTTTTTTCAGATCATTTTCCTTTATTAGTAGAGCTTGAAATGACACCAACAGTAGGAACAAGCAATGGATTGATCTCACGCAGGTAGCAACCGCTGCGATCTAGGCCCAAATAAATATAAGGGAATAACAAAAGATAATAAGAAAGAAATCCCCATCACATTTTCTCTTACTTCTGGCTCTAGCAATATCACTCGCAGTCAACAGTTACTTCAATAGTGAATGTTACAAATACTCCATATTACCGCACATTCAACACAAGTTATTAGATACTGATGAATAATTCTAATGACCAGGTGAAGGGAGGTGTGTTGTAATGCGTTTAGCCCATGTATAGTGTATTGCATTTTTAAGAACTAACTTTCCCATATTAAGAGTATTTTAACCTTTACTACCATCGTAATATGTAGATACCTATTTTCCTACAAAAAGATATTCCGATCAAGCCTCTGTGATATTCACATTAACAATTGGAACAACTCACATATTTATTAACAAATTAGTATCTACTAGAAAATCCCTAATCTCTTCCTAAATGTCATTACAACATTCTCCAAGCCAACTTTTTGATAAGAATGCTGCCATCCAATGAGAAATTGTATTTTTAAAGAAAACAAAAACAAAAAATATGAAAACATACACACTATACTGGGCTGTGCGAAGTGATTGGAGTTAACTTAACGATTTCAATGCAAGTACAAATCTGTTCTTATTGGCCACGTATATTGAGAATGATAATGTTATATAAGTAAATAGATAATATTGTAGCGAGTGTATTTGTAAGTATAATAATGTAATGATGTTCATCATTCACAGTATCCTGAAAATCAGTTGACATTCACTCATTAGACGTTCAGTTCCAGTTATTATAGATAACGAATACTAATTTACTACTTGTTAATTCAGTTGCATATAATCTAAATTGTATAGCAAAACTTATTTTTTTTAATCTTACTTTGTATTATATATTTCTTCTTTAAATTTTCAGGGTTTGTAAGTATTGTTATATTAAATACAATGATTTTTTGAGTCAGTAATAGCGATCTTATTAAGTGTTTATAATTTTTATCTAACATAATTCAATGCAAAAATGAAGATTGGAACAAATTTCTATCCATTTATTTCTCATACATCTGTTTCTGTAAGGAAAATGTATACAATTTCATTTATCATCAACGTAATATTTTATTGTATCATAATACATTTTATTATTCTGCACAAGAAATGTTATAGTATCTTTGTAAATGTTTTATAAATATTTTAGTAGGCCTCAAATAATAATAGAAGATTACAATTGAAACATTTTCATATTTTAATGTTACGTAGTATCATCATAACAGATATAGAAATTTATTATTTTTAATTAATTACTGATTATTGATATAAATAAATAAATAAATATATATATACATATATATAATATATATACATATATATAATATATGTATATGCATATATATAATATATGTATATACATATATATAATATATGTATATACATATATATAATATATATCTAATATATATAATATATATATATATCTATATATATATCTAATATATATAATATATATATATATATATATATATATATTAGATATATATATATATATACTCATAATAGGTTCCAAAACGTTGATATTTTTCTGATAATGCTTTTAGTTTTTTCATTAAAAACAAGCTACTTTTATTTTTTATGTAATTGAATACAATACAAAACGTGTATACGAAGAGCAGTAATTCAAAGTAAGATCTTCAACTTCAGCAATTGTAAATGTTGCTTAGATGTACCTAAATACCTGTTAGCATTTATAATGACTAGTGTTCCTACACATTTTATAAACAAAACGGCACTACCAATATACTGTATAGTTGTCATAATGAAAACTATCAAATGGGCTTGTCTTCTATTCACATTTGACAAAAGCAACAACTGAATTATACAAGTAGTAAACGATTAGTTTAACAAAGACATGTGTGTAGTAAATGTTGTATAAAGTAGGTAATTACAATATAGTTTTAATTAATGAGGATAGAAGTGGCAATCCCTATTTGTATATGCATTCACAAATAAACACATGATAATTGAACATACATACAAAATATGCTAGGATAATTATTCATAATTTTGAGCCAATTTCTCTTTATCTTATTTAAAAAATTTTGCATCCAATTTTAAAACTTATCATGATATGAATGAAGTAAATGATATCTGATGTTAATACTTTTTCAAATTCAATTGACGCAATTTTCTTGATAATATCAATATTAAATGCTTTTGACTTCCGCATATCTTTCTTTCTAATGTATTATTAGTATTGTAAATTTCATTATTTGCTACATAGTATAAAATTTCTTATAACAAAATAAAATTTGACAGAATAATCTATATTCTTCAAGTAATATCAAATATTAAGTCATAATTAAATGCTTTTAATTTGACAAATATCTGTATTTTTTATGTGAAACAGAATCGATATTAAAATAGATCATATAATATCCGTTATTTTCAAAAAATAAATTTTTCTTACAAGCATAATATTCAAAACATTTTATTTCAAATAATTATTTTGTCATTCTGACATTCAACAAATTCAGATACATAGGTATCTTTTTAAATTTCTGTTCATAATTTGCAAGACATATTTCAGTAATAAAATATATACTTCTTATAGCAATTACATTTTGTATGAGAAATATTAAAACAAGGCAGAGCAACTAATAATTTATCTAAAGCATTAATGAAACAAATACATAATGTCCTTTGTTTTAATAATGATGAAATCATTAGATAACAACATGTGTTTTCATGCATTTTGGCTGACACAAATGCCATATGCCATAGTATTCAAAATAGCTTTGTTAAATAGAAGCTCGGAAGGATTAATAATCAATATCACATTCTTGCTTAGAGTTTATGTATGTACTTTGAAGTACTATGGTTCTCAAAATGTATAAAAATATGAATTTTGGTAATAAAGAAAAAAAGAACAATTGAATTGAACACGAATTATTCATTGACTGGCACATAATAACTACAAAATTGTATTATTAATCAAAAATTTATGTAATTCAAGTTAATATTTAACTTTGTTATACTATATAATAAATCGAGAACCGCAGTTCTTCAATATAGTAACACTACTTTCGCTAATGTGCTTTCATATAAACTATAATACAAAGAAGATTGTAAAAAGCATCGACAATTTCATATAATTTCTTGTTTTAAGAATATATACATAGTATCCCTTGTTATAAAATAAAGATAGCAGCACTCTTACAAAAATCTTAAATATGTCTTAAACAGTTCGATGAATTCTTATAAAAATTTAGTGGTCCATTTTCATTTGTATAATTGATATTCATATATGAAATTTATAAATGTTACCCTAATGCTATTACACAAAATTTATATAATGACATATTTTATACATCGGAAGATCATCAACATTTTGTAAACAATTTGAAAACATTGGAAAAATACCATATCCGTGCTTGACAAATTCTAATCACTGATATGGCATACATATTTGTGTGTATATAAAAGAAATCAACTGTTTACAATTTAATTAGATGTAACAGTATTAACAATTGATATATGTGATAAAAAAAACTATATAAGACGACGTTTATAATGAAGGCAGTTAACAAACATTCTAGAATTTACATTATTTTGTTTAACAACATTCTTGTTTAGCAATATTTCATTTTAATACATATGAAACAATACTTCTTCTACTATATTAAAACAAAAAGTCTAGTCAATTAGCGCTGTATTAAAAGTAGATTATTACACATTTTTTAATGAACTCTTCTTTATATATCAATATTTGTAGAATTGATTATAAATAAATGAATTATTTAAAAGATGGGATGATTACATACGTATGACAATAAATGGAGTACTTAGATAGAATTAAAGAATCATTTAGATAAACATTTACTTTTAATGAACAGAAATCATACATTAATGAAATACATTAGTTCATTACAATCCGCTCTGTGTGTAAAGATATGAGTTTGTGAAATTTTGTTTCAATTAATATTAAATTTTTTCACGTTTAATGAATTAATGCTGCAGGAAGGATATATCAATATTGAAAGATGTATTTTTAAGATAAAAAAAATATAATTATAAAATTTATTCTGGTATTAGTAAACAAGCAGTTAATTACTTTATATACATATACATATATTTTAATACAACTTTACACACACTTTACATTCCATATTCATAAAGATATAAATGATCAAGTAATGATTTTATTGTGAAATATTATATTTTTGAATATAATATTTAATACCTTAATTAGTACTTATATTAGAACAAAATTTCACTAGAAATCATAGATTATTTCTTTGTGAAACCCACTAAATTTTATAACAAAAACAAAAATGTACTAAATTGTTATAAATGTGTAGAATTAACTGAAATGACGCTGAATAATAAAATGATATAAAATATTGACAATATGAGAATTCATCGAACTGATATAATATGATTTCAATTATGAATTTAAAAATGTTTCTTGCATATAATTTGCATATTTACAATTTTATCTTATTAAATTCATAAATGAGTTTAAAAATAGTTATGGAATTTTTTAAATATGTTAATTTTCAATCTTCTGAGCTCCTCCATACAATATGTAGAAGATTCAACATTAGTTTTAATTAACTAGTAATAATAAACATTTTTATGTGATTAAAAATATATTAGTTGTCAGTCTTGTATGATGTGAACACAATGTTTTGTTTGAAATGTTTGGTACATCTTTAACAGTTTGATCAAACGTATGTAGTCAATGCCTTTACCTTTCTGTACTCTGTAATTTTGGGCATACTACGTAATATAAG
This sequence comes from Bombus flavifrons, assembly GCF_040668555.2. NCBI lineage: Eukaryota > Metazoa > Arthropoda > Insecta > Hymenoptera > Apidae > Bombus > Bombus flavifrons. The sequence goes on along the minus strand of NC_138445.1, from coordinate 933,396 downwards.
TATATATACATAAATACAAAATGACACTATACGCGCAATGTTAATAGAATAATATTGCTTTTAAATTAAGTAAAACAATATAACAAAACATATAGATTTGAAATTACCACACTGTAATAGTGTTTAATAATAATAATTTATCAGAATGTAGTATATAATATACTTATTTATTAATATATACGTACATATATGTAACATAATATTTAAAAATATATTTGCATTTAGCAGTTATATGGTACAATATAACAAACGACACCAAAAGAACCATTTTTAATACAAGACACTTTATAATAATTATTTATTCATAAAAATATTACTTTTTTTAGTTTGTTGCACGTGATACTAGAATTCTTACTAATATCTTAATATTGAACAAATATTTTATAATTGTCTGGATTAAAAGAAATATGGCTTATTAAAATCAATATACTACAATTATAATTTGCAGTATATAGCCATTTTTATATATTATGTTTCTGCAAACGATCTTATATTAAGTAGAAATAATACAATAATAGAACTAATGCAAAATACGACATAATTTTTTTAACATAATCCCAAAGATAATTTGATATAAATTATTCTATAATTTCATTTCGTATTGCCTCGTGTATGTGATTTATTTGCTTAAACAAAGTGCAATGTTAATTATATTCTATATAATATTGCGCGATAGTGTCGATTTTTGACTTCCATAAATAAGAATAGAATTATATTAGAGTACAATAAGACAAGCACAGCACATTTCAGTCTGTACTTTTATAAGAACACGATAACAAATTATAAACATTGGAACATAATTCTTGCGTCCATCATAAGAATAATTACATTTCAGTGTTAATATTGTAAATTCAATCAGATTTCGTGTACGCTTTTGGAAATTTTTTACCTGCTATATTGGAAATGTTGGAATCAAGACTTATTTTATTAGAGTCTTTGTTTTGTCTCTAAAGGTAAAAAATATTAATTTAAGCAAATAATTTAATCACTGAAAGAATAAAATTCTTTAAAAACATATGATATAATTATTATAATATATGGTTACACAAAATTTTTTAAATATCAATTTTTTAATCAATGAATTTTTAATGATTAAATATCTTCTAAAAATATATTTTTAAAGCAATGTCATTTTTACTTAAAATATGTCATGTACGATATACTGCATAATCATAAATTTGTAAATTCTATTCACAATTTTATATAAGAATGTCTCATCATAATAATTCTTCATATAAACATACTATAAATTTATTGCCAACTATAATTGTAATTTTAATTTTTTCACTTAATTAGTTAATGATGATTCCTCATTACTATATACCTATATAAATACTCAAAGATCTATTGAAAGTACAAATATGTAGCAACACGATCCTGATTGAATAATGGAAGAAAAGAGTTGTAAAGACATACTAGAGGAGAGAATGTGTCTAGTAGAATATATAAAAGTTTGAATGCTCTGTCAGTTTGCACTTAAATATCTTTTTATTTAAATACCTATCTTAAAATAATATGTAATTTACTTTTTATTGAAAATGCAATGATTGTATATGGGCTGCGTTTGAGTCATGATTGAATGTAACAGTTTATTAACTAACATAAAATAAATTAAAAATATTCAGAAAATAAAATTATTACATGCTTATTATTATATGGAATAAAATTATATATGAACTTTTTTGTTCTATATAAAATTTGTCAAAATTATATGGGAAAAAAACACTATTGAATTATATCAAAATATGATACTTTTAAAGTTGTATTTAGAATATATTTAATGTTAAAAGTTGTACAGTAAAAGAATGCATATTATAGTAAATTAATAGTACATATATCATAGATTTGTGTTTATTTTTATACAATATAATTTTTATGATAATCATAGCTAACATTAAAGTCAGTCACATGTCAAGGATAAATTATATTACTTATATATATACATATATAACATCAGTTTTGTTTTATACTGTTACTATTAGTTTCATTTTAACTGAACAATGTAACTAATTGGTTAAAAGTAAATGTAATCAGAAAGTAAACTTTAGTAGCTGATATTTCATACAAAAAAATATCGGCTATTTTAATTATTTTATGTTTATTTTTACAATTCTAAATTGAATATAAGTGGTTACAAACCAACTTCCTTGCATATAATTTCAAATAATAAAAATCTACAATAATCTTCAGTGACTTATTATCATCTTTTACATGCATTTGTTAAATAAAATAAATATACACTTCGTAGTAAATATGCATTCGTAATCGGAGTGTAATTTAAATAGATGACCAAACTTTAGTATCATATTTTACTTTTTCTAATAAACATTCAAATTAAGTAGTCGGAAGTAATGATATTATTTCTGCTCTTGAATAGATTAACATGTATTATAGTAAATCGATCTCTGTTTAAATATTTTACAAACGTAATAATCTCTCTGGTGAAATCCAAATCTATGAAATAGATTTTTAATCTCACGTTTATACCTCTTTTTTTTTTAAGGAAGAGCAGAATACAATATCAATCTTTGATCGCCTATTTTTAATGCACCGTGTATATTTAAATAATGTGCTTAAACATAAATAATTAAACTTAAAGAGTAAAGAACTACAAATTAAGAAATTTAAACTATATCAGATTTTTACTTTTATATAAAGAAGATTATTATTATAGAGGATTCCAAAGTTAAACATACTTTTGTCAATAAAATAAATTAAAATTACTTCAAAATTGAAAATACGCGTACGTGTCTTCCATGTATTCGCTAATAATATAATAAAAAATATTCCCTATTTAATATATCAATGGTTGGATTTACATATAACATATATAAATACTTCCATAAATACTTTACAAGTCATTGCTTAATATTTGGGAATAAATAATTTTTACTTTGTCTCAGGTATAAGGTTATATTATATTTATATAAACAAGTCTTCTTTTTATATGGGCATTTATGTCTATGTATTGATACAATGAAATCTCGGACTAAAACTTAACCATATATGTAATATGTATTCGTGCCGCTTGATGCTTACGGCTCGGGTGAATAAATTAATTGATTACTAATAAAACGCAGTACAGCGTCATAGTGCAACCAATGTAATTGAGTAACCCAAGACGTCGAAGTAATGTGGTTCACCCGCTGTTAGCCACTGTTAGGGCAGTAGTTAAAGTTTACAGCTTTCGATGACCGTAACAAGTAATTAGGGATGCATTGAAGATTACAACTTGTAATTTACAAGGAACCAAGTTCTCTCTTTGCGCTATATCTAACAAGATTTGCCTCCTTGTGAAGGAGAATGGATATGAGTCATATCTAAGTTATATTCTGAAAGTTCCAATGTTATAGTTCATCGTTCAATTACGAATGATAGTAGAAATTGATTACAAAAATCTGGCGCAAGTTACGTGGATGCGAAATACGTACAGCCGTAGCTATATCACTTTTATCGAGTGTAACTAATTCTTGCTGATACATGATCATCATCTTTTTAGTAATTAGATTGTTTCAGATTTTAGTCAATATTCTGATTTGAATCAAATTCCTCACAAATTTATATAAGGGGTAATATGCAGCTGGCAAGACCTATAAAAGTTAATGACCTTGTAATGTACCCTCCCCCCCCCTCTTCAAATATTAACATTCCTTATTTTTTAAAACATTGTTGGTTTACTTTTATTACATATTTTATAGAGCCCTGGTTGCACAGTTTACGGTATGGCCGGATAAAAATTGTACCTCACGTCGCCATAAGTGATGTTTATTTGTTTCTTTTTATATTTTATGTTAAATTATTTTTTTATGTATTGTCTTGTATCTTATAACATATTTCACATATTAAAAATAGTGTCAAGCCTGAAATTACTACTTGTTATAATTCCACAAAATATAATATGACTTATATATTATATATAGTATACTTTAGACAAATTTATGAGGGAATATTTATGTTAGATGATATATACGCTCATCACTATTTTTTTCAATTAAAGTAACATTTTATAGAAATGAGAAAAAAGACATTTATGAATAAATTAAGAAATAAATCAGTACATAAATCTTTTTAAGAGAACTTGCAAATATATTTTTATACTGATTTATTTTTCATACAGCAATAAAAGAATCAAAGAATAAAATTAAATGTATAACTTGATAAAATGATAGCATAATTGTAATGTAGAATCGAACCTAGTATTTGTACAAATTTCAATATATTATATATATTTTACAATATTTGTTACTTTATTTCCATATGTTTTAATCTTATATATAAGTATATTAATTGCAATGTCATGTGTAGACATACTTAATTTAAAAGGTTGTGTAGTAAAATACATGAGTTAATAGTAGTACATATAATGAATACATATAATTGTAAATTTACTTTTATTCATACAATGTAATTTTACAACTATAGCTTAATTATAACAATTATAACTATGATTAACATCTTTACAGTCCTTAAATCTATATATCAGAATAATTAAGAACCTATGAACATGTTAAATAATTTTATATACAACATCATCTTTGTCATTTACTGTTGCTATTTCCATCTTTACTGGACAATGTAACCAATAGCTCAAAATTTCTTCAGTATAACCAAGTAAAAACTGCATTTTAATGGGTGTTACTTTGCGCATAATAATAGCAGCGATCCTTATAATATTGTGTTGACGCTTAATAATTATCTCGCTTGCAACCAATCCATGCCAAGTTCCTTGTACAAAATTTCGAATAAACAAATCTTCTGTGGCAGTTTCTGATGGCCTATTACCATCCTTTACATTTGCTAAAAGAAAAAAATACATTTAACAATCCATATATATTCAAATAACGTATAAATAGATAAAAAGCTGAATAAACATAATATAAAACTAAAACAAATTTTAAATTTTGTATATAATTTTAATTTAATATTACCATTAAAAGTTGTTTTATTAGTAAAACAAATTATTTAAATATGCCTACATGTATTCCATGAGTTCCATGACTTTTTAGCAGCAATTTCATGTGGTGGACATGCCATTTCATATGTCAATGGTTGCACTATCTTTGGTTTTGGTCTATAACGTCCAGCTTTTACTTTATGAAGTACTGTGCTGACATGTAAATATCTTTTCGCAACACTATTTTGATTAATTAATATCTGAAAAAAATATTTCATTTCTAATTTAGTTTAAGAATAGGGTTATGTTACATATATATTTCATGCATCACATATAAATGTGTACATACAGGACGTAGATATGGTATTAAACTCATTATTTTTAACTATCTATGTGATAATTAAACAAAAATTATATTTATATTATATTTCAAATTTGGTAATATTTAATACATTGAACACTAAATTTAACAATTTGAATCCGTGACAGTAGTACCAAACTCTCAAGATACATTTAGACTTTCAACTGTATAAATGAAAAAAGTGCAAATTAAAATTAAATTAAATTAAATTAAAAATGTTACTTACTTAGTAATAATTAATTAAAATTAAAAATGTTACTTACTTAGTGATAATTTAAAAATTGATTTTACATGGGCTGGCATCCATGAAACTCCAAATTATCTCGTTCAATAAAAGGCGCGAGAGATTGAAAAGAGCTATTCGAGGGTAAAAATAACTTGTCATAAAAGTCATTGATTCGAGATATTATTGTTTAATTTGAAAAGTTTCTTTTTTTTCTTCAGCTCTATGCATCTTTCTTGCCTAATCCGAGGTCTTTTCCTTAGATTTTCATACTCCAATAGTAAGATAAGTTTCACCTCATTGATCTAGAATTTTCTCCTAGATTTCGTCTTCCATCTCTCAGAGTGGTAGAATCGCTTCGTGATTATTTCATAATGTAGAAACGAAACGAAACCCTCGATGAAATTTATGACCATTTTATTGTTAAATGCAAAGTAATCAAGATTAAGTATCTGTAAAGGACAGAACACTTTTCAAGGATCGTACGCGATTTTAACGAAAATTTACCATGGTCGCTAATAACTAAACTCACAACATCAAACACTAGAGCTACGACACCAGTCAAAACGACTAGTTTTACAATTTTATTTTAAAATTCCTACTTCATATTATATTTTTTCCCGCAATGATGTTATGACTTTCGCAATGATAATTAAAAAAATAATATAATGAATTTTATTTTGTTTGTTATGTATTCAAACTCGAAATAATTTTGTATCAAGGCTATTTATACCAATACCAATCAAAATGACTGATACTTGTCAAAGTGTAAAAGGGTCCTGCAATCTGTTTATCGAACCCCAATATACAATTTTCTCGTTTTGTACAACTTTCCACACGTTTTTACAATTTTTAATGCGTATCATTCAATATGATGATAGTTATCAGAAAAATTCCGGAACGATCGCTAGATCGTTAGACGCTAACACTAGAAACACCACACCAGTCAAAATGACTGATTCTACAATTTTATAAATGTGTTAACCCTCGTTTAGGGATCATGGTCCCAGATGGATTAATAATACAAAAAATGTACTACATAACATGGAATTGCTTCTGTAGGAAAGTAATAAATCAGTAAATATAAAAATATTCTATTATTACGTATTGTTTAAAGACCAGTCATTTTGATTGGTTTTGGTAGAAATAGCTTTGTGTTAACTATCGGTAATTCTAGTGTTAAATAATATATTTCCTTCTTTTTTGAACTTTTTATCATGCAACCCGTATTGAATATTAGAACAACATATAAACGTATTTTGCGATTTATGTATATATATACAGGCAATTTCAAAGCTCCTAATATATATATATATACATATCGATATTGATATACATAAAGCCGAGTTTATACAATTGTGTGAAAAAAGTAGATAATACTTTAAGCTTAAATATTGTAAGTAGGCATCAATATTTTTTTATCAACATTAATCAATCATCACATCAATAAATTATATAATTTTATATGTAATACACATTCCTGGTTTTGGAATAAACATTTGAAAAGATGATTCCCCTTACTTTTTAAACTTACATCTACTAATATAATTTTGTGTATATGTTATATACGTTGTGTATACACGTATTAGCTTCTAAAAATTTGTATGAAAATTTAATAACTATTATTGCTTATCATAATTAAAGTACTGTTTGTAAACATCGATGGCACTTAATTACACCCAATAATCATGAATAATTCCCGCAAGTCGCATAAGCAAACATAAGTTTTATGTTTATAATTATAGACAGCAAATACTATGTTGACAAAGAATTCGCTTGTTATCTCTCGTAGAAGAAAGAAACAAATAATTATTAAACTGAAGGCTAGCGTTGCGTATTCTGACACAACGAGAATTTTTTTTAATATATTAAATAAAAGGTACAATATACGACACTACTATTATTAATAATAGTAATAATTATTTACAACGAAATTGAATACAAACATGCTGGAACAAACGTTAATTTGACATCGAAGAAAAGAAATTCATTATATATAAACGTATTGTTGTAAAATAAATGGATAAAGAAATAATTTTTATAGAGGAAGAATATTTTTCAATTTCTAATATGAACGTAGCAACTATGACAAAATTTGTTATATAATTACACTTGATATAAAATACAAGCCACAGTAGATAAGATTATAACCTGTGAGAAGTTTAAATGAAGTAAGAAATTAAGAATAGTCTAGTATAAACTAAATTATATACGAGTACATATATAATATATGTACAATTATGCAGTATAATAGATAAATATTGTATAATACATATATAATCATACATATAATTATACATATATAACATTAGCAACATTTTACATTTTCTTATATTTGCAGGAATTACTAAATTGATATCTCGCATATTAAAAAAAAAAAAGATCGAAATTCATTTCTGCATTAAATGTTACGATATATAACGATATATATATATATATATATATATGGTTATAGATATTTAGAAAATAGTTTTGTAGGAAAAGATATTGAAGGGAGAGAAAAGGAATCGCGTCGATGATAATCGAGGGCAAAAACAAAAAAGGAGGAACATAAAATAATAAAGACCCGATGCACACGAACGACGTGGCAGCGACACGTTGCCGTAGCAGTGTCGCTGTGCGATTGTTGTAAATTATAGACGTGCGATGCAATATCGCTCGTATGCATTGCACGATTATGTCCGATGCAGACGAGCGGTTTACGGCAAATCGCCGCAATGGCAACGAGTTAGAAGAACAAGGAAATACATATATATGTATTCCTCTTTTGTGAGACAGAAGATCTTTATTTCTATGTTTTTCCAACGACAGCAGAACGGTGTCGTACAGGAGAAGTTGGTTGTCTGCAAAGAGTCTTAAAAACATATACGTAGCCGCCAAACCCATAGAGATATAAGAATAAAGTGTGCGAGTCACATGTACCGTGTAAGTTGATGCAACTAATACGATATAACGATAGAAACAGAACAGAGGCCCTTTTCGCCCTTGTCTGATTAAACGTGCACACTAACACCGCTCGTTGGTGTTATGCTTACATATTTACTGTGCGAATATACATGCGTTATTAAACAAGGATACAAGGACCTCTACTCAGCGTTCTCTTTCTATCCCTGTATCACTTTTTCATCCCGTTCATGCACTCTGTTACTCTTTATGGCCGAATCGCACAAAGTTGCTATATCGTTGCGGCATCGTATACCTGCCGCGTCGCTCGTGTGCATTGGGCCAAAGAGTAGCATAGTTGGTACGCGGGAGGTGGTAAGGTGGGGAGCATCGAAGGGTGGAGGATCGAGCGTTGGAGGGGCAAGCAATGAGATTTAGTTGGGTGGGAGAGTCGGAGGGACGAGTGGAAAGTCTGAGCTGCTTGCAGTCTCGTTGATCCAGCCTCGGGTAGTATGTACCGTGACGTGACAATGGCGGTAGTCGTAATTACGAAACGGTACGTTATTGTGATCAGCTGATCAAGCGAGCCCAACGGAAAGAGCAAAATCGAGAAAATACGCGCGATAAATAATAGAACGAGGATTCGAGACGGAGTCGAGGTATCGAAGCTCTGCGAGATAATTCGAAGACAAAAAGTCAAGAGAAGAAGGGAATTGGATTTTCGGCTATGTCATTGCGCTTGTGATTTGCTCTGCCTCTAGGGCACCGGTGCTCTTTTGTGTTGTGTGAATAGTGGCTTGCGTTTTTGCGGCTGTGTTGTGTGCATGTGTGCGTGAAATTCGCAAAAGCGATAGATAAATGTGTCTTAGCCATGCCTGCTGTGCGGAAGTATAGAAGGGATACCAGTGAAGTGAGCTGCTGTCTCAAGTATGTGATCTTTGGATTTAACGTGATGTTTTGGGTGAGTATTACATCTCGATATTGCATTTCTAGCTTTCTATCTCTATTAGCAACGTATCTCGTTTTCTATCATATTTTTGCAACGTTATTGCTAGACTGCGGATATTTATACGAAGTCATATCTTTACAAAGATAATTTAAAAAATGTAACTTGGATGCACAACTCTTCTACATATAACGTAATATAATATTATCTTTTAGCTACTTTATGTATATATCGATACATATTACACGCATTTCTAACGCCTCCATAAATGAATAAAAATCCGCTGTTTAGTTACTATACTTTATCAAGTCGATGGTAATTTTCATTCGTTTGAAGTTGAAATTTATTTTTCATAAAAACGCGAAGAGCTAGTAACTTTTGGCAGTATGTCTTGTTCTAAATGGCAAATAGGGGTTATGTCGCGATTAATGATTAACTTATTGACTAATCTGGTCAGTGATTAATTGACGAATTAACATTTTGTTTGCAAAAGTATATTTTATCGTTTCGTATAATATATTATTAGTTAATGTATAATTAGAATATACGAAAATGAGCAAAGATTTATACACAAGTGAACTGTTTGTTTTAAAATATACGCGTGAAAGAAATGTAGCTCATCAAAAAAACAAAAAAGTATTTTAAACAAAGAATACAACGAATAACCTGCAATGCAGCCCTTGTGCACTCCAATTGCTCCAACTGCGAAAATCATGATACAGGACGTCCATTTACATACGTTATGATTTCGATGCTGTATAAAAATATATACGCAGAATATTTACATACAGACATCTCAGAATTAAGAAGTATACAGCTCACTTTGATTTCTATTCTGTAAAACGTAATCTCTTTCCTGTAGATTTTCAGTTGCAAGTTGGATAAATAGTTCTGATAACGTGACACGATAATTAGAAATTATGTGTCTAATAAAATTATATATAGGTATAGACTTAAATGGATGTTTGTTTTCGTCTGTTGTTTAAAGACAAATTTATTTGCATCCTGCACTTTCCCTTTTAATAATTATATACATAAAGTTTGGCGATTAAAATTATATTTCTGCTTCAATAGTATGAAACAGAACGAATTTGCATTACGACGTGTATAGAATGTAAAACGAGTCGTATTTCATTCATTATGTTTATCGTAATTTGAATTAATTAACAGATTGATATTTAATTTCAAAGAAATAAATCCAGAAATGTTTGCATTATTAATTGCTTGAATAATATATTATGAATTATGCAATTTTTATTATATCATTCGTTTGATGATCATTTAAAAAGCATAATTTTCCTATTTAAACCAAAACATCTTTCGCTACATTTTTTCTCGTCAACAATGAGGAAGTTACTATAATTCTTAATTTATAATTTTTACCGTTAAAACTATAATTATTATCGTTGGCCGAAAACTATATAAATATTATTACTTTGTCTTTACAAGTTAAAGGAAGAGAAACCTTATTAGAGAAATATTTACATGCATTTCTACGTACATGAATTGTTTACGCTGTTTATTCGTTATCTGGTTGAAAATTTATAATAATCGCAGTGAACGTGATAAAAATCGCCATAGCGTTTCGACGTTCTGATAGACATTATTATTACGACGCTGTAATTTATGACTTATGAATATAACCTGACCTCCTGATCTTTCTCAATCTTCTCATTTAACTCGCTAGAGGACAAAGGCAAATTGAATAGACAAGATAAAAAGAAAGGCAAAAGAGGGGCAAAATGATTCGGAATGAGCGTACGCCTGGCCCTGACATTTTTTAAGCTACAAATCCACCTATAATTGGCATCGCGTTATTCAAATATATTTATAACATAATTTACATATATTAGCAGTAAAATCGATAAAGCGCGGTAGTAAATTAGAAAATTAGCCAGGATAGTGCGTGTTTGGTTTGGGACGCATTAAGGGGGGATTCTCGTGTTAGTAAACTCAAGTGACTTTCATGAATGTTTTTTTTAGACCAGCTACTAGTTATATGGGGCGAGACCTTTTTAAGATGTAAATATAGTCTTGGAGAACAAATATCACTTTTAATTCAGGTCTTCTTATTACTGTTCATTGTATATTGTACAATTTGATCATCTTTGACGATGTAATCATCGTTACCGTGTAGTATAGCGTCTATCGCAGCCATCGGTAGACTGCGGATGTTCGTGCAATTCTGTGCTTTTATGAACATAATTAATGAAATCATAGTAAGTGCTCTACTTTAAATATCGTTGTTAATATACGAAAACCATTTCTTAAATCAGAAATAGACTAACAAATTACTTGTAAATTGATATCCTGCTTATAGTAGTGCGTTAAAAGTATACGGTATCAGGTTCCTGTTACTTTTTACTCGATAAAAATTGCTGCCCTAGTAAAGATTAATCTGTTATTGTTAAAGGTTAGAAGATATGCTTTTGAAATGGGCGGGAAGAAATAGAGAGCAGTCGGATAATTGTAAATGGAGCTCGAGATTCTTATCTTCTCCTATAACATATCTCGAATTTCTGTTTTGAAAATCAAAACATGTAAACTTTAGCTCCTGACAGATTTTATATGCTGTATACTTACGTGTATTATGTATGAGGCGTGTTCTATTTTTCCGGCTAAGCTAATCTACAAGTGAAAATAAGAAGAAAATGTTCCATAAAATTTGGTCGTAAACGTTCTGTTATAGAGCTACACGTAAATATTGAATGCAGTCTGAATATGTGTGTAGCAACAGATTCTACATTATTCCTATTATTATTATTTATTTTATTTCAGGCTAGTTTTATTAATAATTTTGCGGCTCATATTTAGTTCGATTCTCAAGAAATTCGGAACGTAATAAATTCCATGCTACATCGATGTCGAGTTTGTACTGCGAATATCAGCGTACTGTAACAACATGCTGTGGTCAGAATTTAAGTATTCAAGCAGCTCTAGTTGCGTATAATAGGAATAACGTAGAAACGTATAGAAGTTGGTAATTCGCTTTACCGTATCTCATATCTCGCTTTCTGCATATTCCTGTTATGCACTTTGTTAATCGCTTAAAATTCCTTAAATAAAATAAATAACAATAATAAAGTATTTACGCATAAAATCTCAACATGTGACATTTTCCTCTTATTTTCACTTGTACATTATATTCCTACAATTTGACCGGAAAAGTAGGGAACCCTCTATGCTATAGAGCTACTCACATTAATATTCAGACATAATACTACGTATATCCCTGTATTTGTGGCTTCGTATAAGAGGGGATGATTTAAATATCCTGCTGCTTATTCTATGAAAATATGAACCACTTCTCGTAGCTCGACAGTGCGTAAATTAATTTCTCTCTAGCAATTTTTTAATTAAACAACGTTTAATTGTATATACAGCAGATTTTTATCAAACAATTGTCTTATTTTCACGTCATACTAACATTCGGACTCTCCTTTCCGTTCTGCGATCTAGCGATTTTTAAAAACGGTTCCAAACGCAAAATAGATTTATTCTGTATAATTAAGCCAGGGAGAGAAGAAATCAACGTGAATATTTTTATATCGCATCAAAAAATCTAGCATGTCACGAAAAGGAAAGAATACTAATTTTGTTAAAAGACGATTCGCAATTTATTATAGAGAAAAGGATAAAAGTTGTGGTGAAATTGCTAAATTATTGGTATTAATTGCAGCAGATGTTAGAATACGCGAAAAAGAAGACCACATCGAATTTAAGAAACAAAGAGAATAATCTTCTGTTTGTTTAAAATTTATTGTACAATTATACGCTAGTTTTAGAAAGATATCGTTTGCGTATTTTCAAGCTACAATAAATGCTTCATTATATTCGTAGAATAAGCAGCACAACATTTAAATCATCTCCTCCTACACAAACCAACAAATACACAGACACTGTTGTGTGCGAATATTAATGTAGATAACTGTACCTATTTATTGCGAGTCTAATTATAGAATAAGCCTGTAATTTGCGGAACCTTTCAAACGATATGGTTGAATTCTTTCTATCATTTGGCAGAAAATTATGTTCTATATTTCAGAAAATGTAGACACAACCAATATATATATGTCGGAGATGAAGGGACATCGGACCTTTCTTTTGTTTTGGGTGGATCCCCAATGCTTTGGTCTAAACTATTCATTATAGCTGTACTTAAATAATAGAACGATGACTGTGTTTGCCCGAGATTTGTGACAATGGGCTTGGGCTCGAGGTGACACAACTGGTCGCTGAACGTAGCCACGGTCACGGGATGAACGTTTTTACCTAACAGAAAAAGTACCAATATTGAGGGACACACGTTGTATTAACCGCTTCCCGTGCTATTTAGTTCGACTAAACTCGGGCCCAAGCGGTAGACATCGACGCGCGCTAAACAGGCCAGACTGATGCTCGTAAACAGTCGCAATACGAACCGAAATGTAGAAACTAACATTCAGTGACGATCGTAACGGACAAAAAAACAGTCCGCGAGCTCGGCTTGTTATGTTTACGTTTGGCCCGAGTATCTGGTCGCGAGTCAGACCCGCCGATATTAATGTTTGAGCCAAAATCTTCATCGCGAGTCTGACTCGCTAAAGTACGGGAAGGGGTTAACAAAAAAACCCTGGGCAGGAGCAATGTCGGCTCTACGCGGGTCTGCCTAGTAACGGCGCCTGGAATTTTGTTGATATCCCCGGTCAATATGCAATTGACAAATGTGATCGTGTCAGTCTTTTATTCTTGTGATCACCTTGGAGAGTTTACACACATCGTCTTGTCAGTCAGTCAGAATGATACCGTGCGTCACAGCTAACGTCACTTTGTGTTTCAAAATATATTCTATTGAACAAAGAGTTTTCCCCGTTGACCGTGGATTCGTTATTGAACCTAAGAACATTGTCTTTAACATCTAGTGCGTCTAATCGCCACGGTTAATTGTCAAACTCTGTAAAATCAACATTTGTACATATAATTGAAAATATAATCTCCATTGAACAACAACGATGGCTTGTCCTAATGAAGATACGTTACACGCCCCTAGAACTAGCGCCGACCCGACAAACCCGACATATACTTATACAGGGTGGTTGGTAACTGGTGGTACAAGCGGAAAGGGGGTGATTCTACGCGAAAAAAGAAGTCGAAAATATAGAATAACAATTTTTTTTTTTTTAATTTTTCCATCGAGACAACGATCTACAGTGAGATCCGTTATAACGTACCGCACGCGTACCGAGCGAAAATTCAAAGTCGATTTTCTCGAAAACAAAGCCTCAAACGAAAAATGTTTATTCTATATTTTCGACTTCTTTTTTCGCGTAGAATCACCCCCTTTCCGCTTGTACCACCAGTTACCAACCACCCTGTATATACATATAGATATACTAGTATTCGTATGCCTTCTACGTATTCATAATAAAAAAACATTTATAATAAAATGCAAATACTAGAAATATGAGATGACGATCCTTTCGAAATTATTCAATTTTGATGTAAAATATTTTCATTTCGGCATCATCAATTTCGAAAATGTCCGCATGGACAGATTTAAATGGGCCATCTTAAAAAAGGATCGTATGAATATTAGTTGATTGCTTCTGGCTGTATCCATATATATACATATGTGTGTACATACATAGTATGATATAATGAAAATGGTATATCGATTTTTATTGCGTGAGTGTAATACTTGAATTTATGCGATTACTTAACTCGCCCTGTTCGTTTCAAAGGCCACTGATTGTCAATTAACAGGATAAACGAAATACGATCGTATTTCGTGTAATTAATGATATTGTAATAAGTCAGATGAGTATACAAAGTATTACAAGCCAAACGCACAAACAAATATATATATACGAAAACAAATATATAAATATATGTATACATTTTATTAGTTTTCGCCTACCAAAACGAGATTGATTTACATAGATTTCTTATTCAACTTCAATTAGGTTATTACATATATATTTAAACTTACTCTTAATTATACACTGTTTACTTTATAGCCAATTACTTCAGAAATACCTATATTTAACAAACATCTACTTTCGTGTTATTTTAAATAAATACAGTAATATAAATATAGTTGGAGGTAAAATTATTTCCAATGTAAGCTAAATTAAAAGTATTAATGCATCGTTGACGCATGATGATTTTCACGCGACAAACATAAACATATTTTTCGAAAATATGCGGGAACTGCAGTAAAACATTTATTTCACAATTATATCGTGTACTTTTCTACTTTTTTTTTTACCTTAATAAGGTTTAAAGGGAATAAATCGTGTTATATTTTAAAAGCATGTATCTTAATGGGACACAAGGATCCAACACGATATTAATATCTTAATTAATATGCAGATTGTCAACTAATTTACAAGGTTTGTTAGTTGAGAGTTGAAAAGAAGAAAAATATATATGTATATGTATGTGTTACCAGTGACTCATCGGAAATACTTGATGAGGACACCTGCACTTACGACTCTTCGGAAACGGTTGAACGGCCTTGAACTCGGTGAACAGATGTTCGGTAATGAACTGCTTCTCATTCATAGCAACGGGTTGTACTGTTCCAATGCGTTCATAGTCTTCATAATTTCTATCGAAAAATCTATCTATACCTGTACCTTTGGAATTGATAAGAAATATAGAACAATGTTTAAAACGTTTACTATAATAACGAGAATATCATGAGGTGAGAGAAGATTATAAAAAGATTATATTAGAGACAGTCACGAAGATTTACACACACTTCTTAAAGTCCTTACTATGATATAAAATATCATAGTTCTATGAATTCTTTTTTCTTTTATTAAGATACATATTTTTAAAATGTAACGCAATTTATTGATCCTCGTTTTTATTAAGAAAAAAACAAGTAGAAAAATACAAAATACATTGTTAGAAATATTCTATACACCCGTTGTATCTACATAAAATCATAAAAATAATGGGCTTAATATTATATGAATGTGTTTGTTACGTCGCGCAAGGCACCTGCAGGCCATCCGGTGCTGCTTGACCGCCAACGGTCTACGCACCGTCCTTCGACCCTTAACAAATCCAAGGAACCCGTAAAACGACAGCTTTTAATGCTATTGTTCTGATATATGTCGTCAATTTACGGAATAAGCTTTAGAGATGCTTTCTGTTTATAGCCAGTTTAGAAAGGCCCTTGGATTTACTACACGCTATTAGGAAACCCGGAGAAAGCAGGTAGTGACTTAGCAAAAACGAATGTTTAATCACCGGGAAATCCAGGTTTTCCGTTAAACAAGACATCACCTAGCAACATTGGTAGGAGGCTCCCTCCCCTCTGGTCATTCTTTAACATTGACTTAAACCAATGGACATCGTAGGTCGATGCCCTCACTCTACTCACGAAAGGTGTGAACAACGAATCCACGTCCTTAATAAAAAGGGAAACACCCACACCGAGCTGTCTTCTGTAATCCTACGAAAACGAACTACAGTGTTCCTACAACATCCATCCTGTCGATTACGAGGCTACTTCGGTTGTCTCTCTTACTTGTTCCTTGACTACGTCATATCTTAGGATATCGTCTACGTTACTACATATCAGTGAAAAGTGTTGAAAATATATAACGTTTATAGCTCTGTTAATCACAGTGTTATACTTATTCAATCACCCCTATTATCCTAGCCGAAATAAGGGGATCGATCTATTCGTGGTGTCGATTCTTGCAATCGTAATGGGAATTTACGACTCCCGTTGACGCGCACTCTCGCAACCGCGTCTCCCCGCGATAGGCCGAAAATACAGTGTTGTTGAATCTTTTTGTCCCATTAAGACACATGTTTTTAAAATGTAACGCGATTTATTCACTTTCACCCTTATTAATAAAAAGAAGGTAAAATATGTACAAGATATAATGTTAGAAAAATTACAGACACCCGTTAGATCTGCACGAAATCATAAGAATTGTAAGCTTAATATTATATTAATACAATCTTGTAGTCTTACATAAGCTTCAATACATAATATATTACAGCTGTCTGTCTTCTTGACGTTGAAAAAGTTGAAGGTTTTGCAATTATTTCTGACTTATTCTGACTTTCCTTCAGTGTTCGTCTTCAGTTTCTTAAATCAGATAGACCAAATCCGATAAATATACTGAGTCTCTCATGACTGACGGTGCATGTATCAAGAAGAATACTGATTAATTTATTTTTAAATTCGATCGAATTTCTTTGCAAGTATTCGCATAAAACTCTATAGATATAAAGATCGTGATCGATAGCCATACTATGTTGCCCGAGTGGTTTACCTGAATCAGCGTACAAGGTACTATTTATTGGCATTAACTGCCACGTTAATTTCTAACCGCATCGCATGCAAAAGCTTCAAGTAGCAGCATATTTTAAATTTCCAGGGAATTTTGCCCAAAAACATTGCAATCAAATTTATTTACAGCTTTCGGAATACGAAAATGGATTTCTGCGTTTAATAAAAATTATTCAATAAATCTAATTCTTATTGAGTGAAACAAAAAAAAAAGATCCATGTCGACATGGTTAATAATTTCGAAGATAAAAAATGATCTAGGTTAATAAGACATGTTAAAGCCGGAGAAATTTTCATTTATCGAAAACGTCTCATCTCACAATGAAACGTATTCTTTTCTATCGCGGCCACTTAAGAGAAATTAGGAAGAAATATAAAATGCAAAACAATATCAGTGAAATCACGAACATACGTGAAAATATTAACAACGTAATTATATTCTTCAAAGAAATCAAAATTTATGCTTAATTATAGAGACAAGTGGAAATACTTAATATATGCATATACCTATATAAGTTTATAGTGATGTGCGGCTTTTTATTACATATACCACGTAAAATCATATAAATAGGAAAATTTTCCAATCTCTATATACGTTACAATAAAAATAAATGTAATTGTACCAAATCGCTCATAAATGTAGCAGTCGATGCGACTACGAACCTTTTAAATAAAAGAAAAGGATCTCATTGATTATTATTAGACTCCGAATTTCTACGAACTTATGAGAAATTTGAAGCCACAAGAATGTACAGAATGCAGGTAATATGCGAAAACGTATAGAGCATTCAAAGTGGAATACTCGTTATAGTATTTAATAACCTAAATTCCATTCATTTAATTACATTGATAGCAATATGAATTCCCATAAACATGTGCAGCCTAGTTGCATATGCTTTGACAGTATATTTGTATAAAATTTCCTGCTCTGAATTACGCTCTGACTCAATTAGTCAATTTTTATTCATCCGATTGGAAAGTTGGCATTGGAGTTGCCCTTAGTGGAAACGTTGCTTGTTTTCCATCATTACTACTTCCTTTCTGTAGCTCTTCATCCTTATTGTCCCACTCGTTGCTAGGACTGTTTGAGGAATCTCATTACAAAACTTGCCTGTAAAACCGGTTTCTAACCAGTGCAACCGGCCACCATGGCATGGGTTTGCTTTTCTCGAAGGAAGTGTGACTTCTTCGATTCCTTTGCGCAGTAAGAAGGCAAACTTTCGGTATCGTAAAAACTCTCGTGTATAGTTGCACCTTAAAGATGCTTCGCTTTACACGCTTTGCAGTTTGTTTGGAACAATAAAAGAACGAAACTAAGGGAGAATCGTTTAATCGAACACACAGTGATTAGAGTTTTGTTAATTCATTAAGGACCGAGCAACGGTTTATCATAATGTCAAGAATACCTCGATTTCTTTATATTTTGTACAATTGCAAAATCTAGCTAGGAGAAATAGCGACGAAAAAGATATTACGCGAATTTTTGGAATTTGCTTTCGTAACCACAATATTGAGAAACAGATTTGGTAATATAAGACGATCGAAAGAAATGTTGCAAACGACGAGTGATTTTGAAATTATTATTTTTTAATTAAATATATAAGATACAAGTTTCTTGCGGTTAAAAGAAAGCTATGAGAAACTTCATTCAGTAAATTTTTCATTCTATTGAGCAAATATACTTCATCGAGTTTTAGCATTGCTTCACAGCTGTGTATTTATGCCATAAGTATGTTTTAATGGCTTTTTTGAAGTCGTGCAGCAATGTTTTCCTAATGTAATTTTTGTATCATTATTTTAAACGTAGTCTCTGAAGTATACAGTTGTATACAATATACATACAATATACATTGTGTACAATATAGTTTGTAAGTATACAATCAGAGAATAAAGCACTTTATATATTATTCTAATATATTCCTCGTCCTATTTTCTTCTCGTCTAAATGATTTCATACTTGAACGTCTGAAATGTAATACCTGGTAGATACTTGCAAACTAAAATAGAAATTTGCATTAATATTAGATAACCGAAAATGTGATCCTAAGAATTTGCAATATTTAGAGGAGGATGAATTACTTTGAACAATATTATATTTAATTAATAATATAAAGTTGTTCCTAATTCGAGAAACCTATTTACGCATTACATGTTATTTAAAAATATGGTCTTTAAACATTATTGGTACGTAATTAAATTTATAGAGTCATCCTGCATTTACATAATTAATCAGAGTATATCCAAGTATATCCTCTTTGCTTCTTTAGATAGCTTCTGTTTTCGAATTATTTTATTCACAAAAAGTCTGGAATATACAAAAGATAGAAAAATTACATTGAATAGTGAAATATTTAAAAACTATGTAAAATTCCCTAATATCTGAGGTGGTCGTTGGTGAAGGTGCCCACAAGAAATGCCCTTCATGTTCAACAATAAAGTTTATTAAGCTATTAACAATTAACAACAAATAACGATTAACGATTAACAACGATTAACCCCTTAACCTACGATTTACGTTCGAGAATTTTGGGCCGAAAACGTAAACAAGCTATTATATATTACATTATACAGGTGGTTGGTAACTGTTGGTACAAGCGGAAAGGGGGTGATTCTACGCGAAAAAAGAAGTCGAAAATATAGAATAAAAATTTTTCATTTGAGGCTTTGTTTTCGAGAAAATCGATTTTGGATTTTCGCTCGGTACGCGTGCACTTTGTCACGTCTCGTTATAACGGATCTCACTGTAGATCGTTGTCTCGATTGACGTTATTTTTTTCATTTAAAAAATTTTAAAATTTTTAAATTTTTATTCTATATTTCCGACTTCTTTTTTCGCGTAGAATCGCCCCTTTCCGCTCGTACCACTAGTTACCCACCACCCTGTATATTATATTTGGCCCGATCATCGTACTACGGCCTATGGCCGTAACACTTACGTTTGGCCAGATCATCGTACTACGGGCTATGCCCGTAGTTGTAGGTTAAGGGATTAACGATTAATAACAACTAACGATTAACGACTAACTATCAAGAGTTATAACCGCGTATCTCTAATAGTGTTTGCTTCGCTATGACACTTAACCTTTCGCTCTTGGCAGCTCAGGGCTTCTTTGGTTCGAAACCAAACGGATTCTTTTCTTTGTTGCCCCTCGACATCCCCACTACGCACGCGTTTATTAGATGTCGCGACGGTTGCCACGTATGCATTCTTCCGAATATTCGGCGAAAGAACCGTAGGGATATCGATGGTACATTAGGCATTACGCTTTGAAGGTATAGCGCTTTGTGTCGCGAAGCCGTTGGAAAGTTCACATATCTATATCACAAAGCCACATATCTATTGAAATGTAACGTCTATTTCGGATCATATATAACTGAAAAGAACAGTAGAAATTTCATATCATTTAAACTACCAGTTTATAGACTTATTCTGCAGTTTGGTTAGAGCTGCGTGTAACACGAAAACCACGTTGCAAGAAATTTTATTGAAT
Source organism: Bombus flavifrons (assembly GCF_040668555.2). Taxonomy (NCBI): domain Eukaryota; kingdom Metazoa; phylum Arthropoda; class Insecta; order Hymenoptera; family Apidae; genus Bombus; species Bombus flavifrons. The sequence continues at coordinate 912,302 of NC_138445.1, read as the reverse complement.
AAACAGTAATTCGTAACATAAGACGTAGCATATTATAACGGAGCGTACCGTCGGTTCGCTTTCTAATCATTACGTAACTCTTAAGTGCTATAACAATATAATAGTCACTTAGAACCTACTGTTACAGAAGACAAATTAACCCACTTAAGTATCGATATAACTCGTTATCAAAAAGAAAATATAAATAATATTAAAACAATGAAATTTGTTATGTTATAAAATAAAGTGACTGCTGCGAATTATCTGCACAATGTATGTATTTACTGCAGCATTTACATATTAATTAATTTCTTCTTCACGTTTGTATCCCTTCAGATATCTTCCTTTTTCAATTATTTTCTTCGTAGAAAGTCTGGAATACACAAAAGGTAATTCCAAATAAAGTTCCATACCTATTGAAATATAAAATCTTTTTCGGGTCATATAGAGGTCAACAAAGACAGCAGAAATTTCACACCGTCTAAGCTATGGAAATTTGATATTATGAAAATGAAATTAGAATTTAATAAAAATACACTTCATAGGAAGATGAGGATATGCAAATACTTTTTGTTGCTGAATAAAGGACTTTTTTACACCTTTGTGTACATTGGACTTAGTGTCTAGAACAATGATATATCACTTCGATATTGTATTTCAGTATTCACGAACCTTATGGTGTCGTGACTTATTAATCCGGTTATAAACAGCTTCCGTATAATAATAAGAAGGATTATGACTATTAGTTTTAAAAGCATTCATGGTGTCGCTGTTATGTGATTAAATCTGACAAATCTATTCAGGCCATCGTATTGCGTAACGAAGTATAGTAATCTTTTAGTAGATCTTTTCCATTTTTCTCGCAATATCTGCAACTTATAATTGATGGAAATTAACATTGGGAAACTACATATAATTAAAAGAAATTTTTAAATCAGATTATATCAGTTATTACTATATCGACACTATGAAATCGTAGAGTACAGGCGTTGAAGTCATAAAAGTATCGTGATACCTTCTGACTATTACTTTCTGCATCGTAATAACGCACCGTAATAACACGCGTTTATCACTGCTCATTTCGTATATCGTTTCTTCTTGTTATAACTCTTTTTAACGATGCTTCCAATGGCATATGTCTATATGACATTTTCTTTTTGTCTTGACCTATAGAATATAATGACAACGTTTGGTAGGGAAAACTGGCACCCCCTGTATATCCATAAACTCAAATCAAATTTAATACACAAGCACCATTTCGTGGGACTCGACTGCCAGCTTCGATACTGCAAGCTCATTACTCAGTGTTACGTCGCCTAAAACATCGGCGCTGCAGCTCTCGCGACCGAGCAGCCGATGGCCTGCGTAACGTCATTTCGGCCCTCAATAAACCTAAGGATCAACCATAACTTTTCTCTTTCATTGTGTACACATATGTCTTCATTCAATCCGTTGTCCTGAAAGATTTCTTAAGGCTAAAAATATTTTCGACGCGAAGCGGGTACGCACCCATTAGGAAAAACTGAATAGCTATCTAATAGAACAGGCTGAGTTTTCCTATGCACAAGGTCACTCACGAACCACGTTGGTAGGAGGCTTCCTACTCATCACTTCTCCTACGACTCTAGGAGGGTCAAGTCGAAGACTTCTCCTGCTACATCAGGAAGGTCAAGTCAACTTATTTCGTCAACACCGCTAGGTCAAGTCAACTTACTTCTTCTACATACTACAACGTCGAAGTCTAGCATCAAAATCTAACGTCTATCAAGTATCCTCTAGTGCTACGTCCACTAACATACGAAATTCCACTGTAAGAGCCTTGCCCTACTATTCATACCTATCTCATCTTCGTGCGACAAGTTGTCATCGACGATTTATATCTACTCAACAGTGTGGTTTAAGTGTTGGAAATATATATATTTTATAATTCTGTGAATCACAGTGTTATATAAACTTAATCACCCCTATTATCCTAACGGAAATCAGGGGATCGATCAACTCGTGGTGTCGATTAGTATAATCGTAACGGGAATTTACGACTCCCGTTGACGTCTCTCCTCGCGATTGCGTCTCCCCGCGATTGGTTGAAATTACACTCAGTCAATGGATTAAAGGTATAATATATGAATTGTTTTTGGCGTTTTATGAGAACAATAATCGTGCTGTGTATATTTTTGCAAAAATCGTTCTGTTAAATGTCAAACGTTTTCTAATAAAGAAAGAAATTCGAATATTGCTGATAAGAGAATACGGTTCGTTCATTATACTTGCCAAGTATCCGATCTTCACAAGCTGGTTTCGAACCTGGGAACAAGTGCTCGCGAGTTTCGAAAATCTACTAATAACGAGATCTTAAGTTAAAATTCGTAACAGAAGAAGTAGACTACTACGTCCCTGGAAAAAGACTATGTAGCAACACACGAATGATCTTTTTCCTTGAAATGATACGTTGCAACTCTGTGCTGATGCTTTCTAATGAGAAATGCATCTACGTAATATATAGCCATACATTAGCTAAATCGTAAAGTTTCTTCGAGATACAAAAAAAGAAACTTGTAACAGCTTCGATATCTGTGCGAATCGAAGCTCTTGCAAGTATCACTCGAATCACGTGTGGCGGCACTCAACAGCAAATACCACCACTTGACACTAACTAGCGTCGAACTACAGCAGCGCAATGGTTAGCGCCTTAGGTTACGAACGTTCGGAACCTGGGTTCGAATCCCGACGACCGGATTCGATTTTTTTTCTATTCATCAAAAACGGAAGAAAACCAGCAAATTAGAAGAAAGACACATTACTATTACATTGGAACAAATGTGTAGAACTTGGAACAAATGTAGGAAAATTATAGTAAGAATTATTAAGAATAAACAGGACTCCTGTAGATTTTATTTGAACGTTTGTAATTGGAGGGTTCAGAAGTTTCCATGAAAAATGATTTACGCCGAGTAAATAGCTTCTCGTTACATTCGGCGACACTGACAGTTTACGATGAAGGAGTATAAATGAAGAACTGATTTACACCGATTGATTTCTGACTTATATTATTTAAGAACTTCAGTCTAAAAAGATGATTTCATGTGAACGGGGAATTTCTTGGCATGTTCATTTCAATTCTACTTGGAAGTACTTGTTTTATTTGCCAAAGTAGGTTCTCATGGATATTCCAATCTGTCGCGTTTAGGTTGCAGTTTACTTTAAAAGTACAGCTTCTTTTTTTTCAAAACACTAGTAGAGGATTCGGATCTAGTCAATGAATATTCCAAATTCAAACTTAATTGCGACGTATTTCGACCTATCACTAATTACAATTATTTGTCTCAATAAATCTCGTGCACTGACTGATTAATTACCCACAAAACAAACGTAGTAACTGATACTAATAACAAAAATATCGTACTAAAATACGGTATGTCATAGCTGTTATCCACAGTGATAAATGTAATTCTAGAACTGCGTTTATTTTTCTTACCTGCTCCACTTCTTTCAGCTACCTAGGCGAGTAGAGTTAGAGAGAGAGCAAAGATCTTGCGTCATTAATTGGCTCGAATTAACGAGCCATAAATCCTAGTAGAAAAAGGAAATCGAAATGTTCTCCAGTTTTTTTACTTCGATTTCCATTTATCCGGATTCGTGCAGCACATATTTTCACAGTCGGTGCAGGTTTTTATGCTCGAAAGAGGGTTCGATGACCCTTTGTCATGAGTTACATGGACGAATAAGTGTAGCATGCGTGCGTGAAACCCTATCTTCCGGCCACCGGAAAATATTATGAAGAACATTATTACAGTATCCTCTCTTGCAACTACATATTAAATGCATTTCCGACCAAGTAAACTTTTTGCTCCGATTAAACCAATACGACACTTTGAGGTTTGACACACTCTATGAACTAATCAATCTTCTAAATATATCGAGTTATTGCAATTAACTCGATATCAGCTGGAAACTATATCTATTTGCAAAAATGCACGTGATAATGTGTAGATTCTGAAAGTCGTTGCTGTTTTTTTAATAATCGCGTATCTCTAAACAGAATGGGTACGTACCTCGAAAGAGAATAGAAAATGTAAGGGAAAAGTAATTAAATTTCGAAGGATCTGTAGCGGCGCGTGAGTCAACGGAAGATTGGAATCGCAAGAGACTCATATTGTTGTGCCTTGGAGTGCCAACGTTGTTTTGGTTTGCTACGTTCAAAGGTAAACGAACTCTGGACAAAACATTCTCGCCGTTATTTGTAATCGTCAACCGGAGTTATATTCGAACTTTTTATAATACCACCGATCGATATAAACAGACGAACGTGGTCTATAGGATTATTATAGCGAGTCATACTGTCGCATAGCGAACGTAGAGTTGAACAGTGGCATTGAGCGAGTGACGGTTATCTCTGTACTTGTATTTAAAGTGATTTTAATATACACCGACTGTATTTTCGGCCTATCGCGGGGAGACGCGGTTGCGAGAGTGCGCGTCAACGGGAGTCGTAAATTCCCGTTACGATTGCAAGAATCGACACCACGAATAGATCGATCCCCATATTTCGGCTAGGATAATAGGGGTGATTGAATAAGTATAACACTGTGATTAACAGAGCTATAAACGTTATATATTTTCAACACTTTTACACTGATATGTAGTAACGTAGACGATATCCTAAGATATGACGTAGTCAAGGAACGAGTAAGAGAGACAACCGAAGCAGCCTCGTAATCGACAGGATGAATGTTGTAGGAACACTGTAGTTCGTTTTCGTAGGATTACAGAAGAAAGCTCGGTGTGGGTATTTCCCTTTTTATTAAGGACGTGGATTCGTTGTTCACACCTTTCGTGAGTAGAGTGAGAGCAACGACCTACGATGTCCATTGGTTTAAGTCAATGTTAAAGAATGACCAGAGGGGAGGGAGCCTCCTACCAATGTTGCTAGGTGAAGTCTTGTTTAACGGAAAACCTGGATTTCCCGGTGATTAAACATTCGTTTTTGCTAAGTCACTACCTGCTTTCTCCGGGTTTCCTAATAGCGTGTAGTAAATCAAAGGGCCTTTCTAAACTGGCTATAGACAGAAAGCATCTCTAGGATATAAAGCTTATTCCGTAAATTAGAATCCTATCCTAGATAGTGATCGAGAACAGAAGGCAAAAATGCATAATGGATAGTTGCTACAAATACCATCAAACGACTTAATACGTTCTTCAAATGTAGGTATGCACGTCAGGGTCACCAACTTGTAGAGGTTTATGTGAAGAGGACGTTGGTACGTGAGGTTTAATGACGAGATTGCTCGTTGTTGAAACCATCGAATATATTTAGAATAATAAATTAATATACAGCCGTATACGTGAGTCGTCAGTACAAAGTATAAATCGCAAAGTAAAATCGCGGTATAAATACTCGTAAATGCTCGTCGCGTAACTCGGTAGATACTCGAAGATATTATAGGTACTGTTAGATACTCGTGATGCTCGGAGATACTCAGAGATACTGTGTAAATACTGTACGATACTGTTACATACTTGATATGTACTGTGTGATACTGATTACTGATTACTGTAGATTATATGATTACATTTTAACAAGATTACGGTAAAATCAAACTGCAATGATTTCATTCTTATAAGCATCATGGCTAGGTATGATATTTAATTATATAATATTACAATACGTTATAATATGATTAAATTAGTTTTTGGGAGTCTATATTCAACAATAAATCTGGCTTTTGCAACCGTGAAACTTTACAGAATTACTTTGTTACTTGAGCAACTCTTTCTCTAGATCTCTTATCTTTAGATTCTATCATTTTTAAATTATAGGTCGGTTTGAGAATAATATGCTAAACTGATGGGATTATTTTCCATGTTAATATTACCAATGATAATTAAATAGCAAATGTATATAGTAAACAGAAAAATACATTACTGCTATATTTTTGATAAGTAACTTAGATCTGTAGCCTGAAAAAAGTACCCTTCTATAAAAAAGTAGCAAATGTTGTTTCTAATTACTAATTAATTCATCATTAATTTGTACACATTGGTGGAATTCACGTATTGTTGCTATAAATCCATAAAGCGTCCGCACAGTTACGAACGACGATATAATTCTCGGTATAAATTCCGAATATCGATAGTATGAGATAAAAAGACGAGTAAAACGATTCGTAATTAAGAACAAACAAGAAATAAAATTTGAAATATCAACTAGTACCTTACAAATGAGAAAAAACAAAAACGAAAATGCAGAGAATCGGCTGTTCGTTAATTGAAAAAATATCAATAATAAATTGACATTGTGCTCACTTTTTTATCTTCATTTTTGACACATGTACTATTTTCTGTATATAGTTGAATCGTTAATGAAGGAACGCACCTCATTTACCTCTTGTACAAGTTTGTATAACGCACCTCTTATTTTTTTTTTTTTTTTTTTATTTGGTGGGCTATTTACAATCAATTCTCGTTGAGAATTTTAAGTAACTTCATTTGGCGTGGTACAATAGCTTGGTTTATAATAATTTATATTATGTTGATTCTAGTTGAATCTAATGCTTCGATCTAAAGGGTATTTTCTTTTTAGTCTGCGGAAAACGCACCTCTTGTACCAATAATAAATGTTAAAATAACGTACGTAATACTTATTTGCTGAAATAATTTCCTAATGCGGTACACATTTTGACTGATTACGTGGATGTCTGCGAATCTCATCCAATACTGAAGCACAGACTAGGTACATCAACAATTGAGGACACGGATGCAAGAACAGTATAAGTGCACTTACCCTCCTTATGCGTCCGAGCGCATCATCCAGCCCTCCATACCTGACCTACTTACACGAAGTATACTTGCGTAATAAAAGGTCGGTTAAATCATACAGTAACGAGAAAGTCATTTTCATTTATTTTTAAATCATACACAGTGGCTGCAGAAAATATCTGTGCGTAACCTTATTTTCCAATGAAGCGTTTCTTTTATCAGCTTCCACATTTCATTTTCGTAGCATTACATTTTTGTAATCACATAGAAGTACCTGATAATATCAAATGATCAGAAATTTAATATACTTAATTAATTAGTATATCGATTGTAATAAATATAATCCTGTACAAATACTTTTTGTAGTCACTGTATAATGCAGTGAAAGTCAAAAATAAATATATACCCCGTTTAAAAAAAAATTTATTCAAATACTCTCACGCATATTATAGTAATTAAACTATATGTAAATTCTAAACCATAATGCATATTTATACGTTGGATATGAATTTTCTCAGCTAATGAACGATCAATATCTTTGATTTTCGTCAAACTCTACTTCCCCCGACTGAAATCTAATTTAAAATTGACAAATTTGCACAGGCTCACGAAAGTGTTTGAATACTCGTAGATGCGTTTTATGATGTATTATGTGTATTATACGGAACATTTCGAAATTTCATTAGTACTGTTACGAGACTCGACTATCGCAAGACTGTTACAAAATATTTAGTACAAATGTATGTTTCGCAGAGATCACAAACATTCAACAATCAATTTGCATTGCATATATTAATAAACTTCGATGTTTCAATGTGACTAATTTTTTAATAAATTGTAATTTCGATATACACTCGCATTCCGTATAAATTTACTTAAATTCGTACCTCTATGTAAATTTGTTTATGTAAAATTATCATTTTGAGGATGTTCTTCTTTCTGTAAAAATCTAATGTAGACTACTGTTCGATAAAAATATTGCTTTAATAAGCTACACTTGCAATTTTTGTTTCACACTCCGTCTGCAACTTTATTAAGCAGCCCTTTTTAGGCTTTCGAGTTTTAAAAAATCCTCCAATAATTTCTTTAAGAAAGCAAAATTTGGACAGAAGTGTGGAGGAAATGAAAAATTACTTGAAATTACTGGCCGAGAACGACCCAGTAAGTTAAGTATACTGCTATGCAAGTAAAGTACATCATTTTCAGAGTTTTATCATTTTATTCTTAAGATCTCAGTTTTACTCCAGTTTCCCTAATGTAGAACCATGCACGACTCTTCATGAGGAGTTGTTAGAGCAAACACAAATAAATAAATAAAAAGGCATACGAGTTAGTAAATTTGAGACACTTTAGAACTTTACAGGTACATACTATCTCATAATTGAGAATCCGCTGAAAAAGATGTTCATACCTCTTCCGCATGAAAAGTACCGTGTGAAATTATATTCAAGTTCAGCGATTCGTTTTAATTTTTAAAGCTTCTTTGCCACGGCTGGTGGTGGGTTAGTTCTGCGCGAGTGTGCCGTATTCATTGTGTTTGATCGACCGTACTGTCCCCATGTACGTCGCGTTAGCCTCGCCCTTTTACGCAGATTTCATTTCCCTCCGTTTATCACTCCCCCGTTTCACTCCATACTCATTATGACCCTCGTGAAAGTGAAGTTGTTTCTGTTGGGGTAAAACTTTCAAGCACATTGAGCACAATGGCCACTGTTGTGTCAACAAGAGATTGATGTTGGCGTAAAAGTCTTTTCAAACTACTTAAAGCAGCATTATTTTTAAACAGTTGTGTCATACAGTGGCGGACAGAAGAAAGTTTCAAATTGATGCTTGTGTATATACAAGTGAGATTTCTACTAAACAATTTTTCTGTACTAAACGCTCGTCCGTTGTAGAACGGGCAATTATATTGTGCATTCGTCCCTTTTGTCAACTATACAGGGTGGTCGGTAACTGGTGGTACAAGCGGAAAGGGGGTGATTCTACGCGAAAAAAGAAGTCGAAAATATAGAATAAAAATTTTTTGTTTGAGGCTTTGTTTTCGAGAAAATCGACTTTGAATTTTCGCTCGGTACGCGTGCATTTTATCACGTCTTGTTATAACGGATCTCATTGTAGATCGTTGTCTCGATGGAAAAATTAAACAGCGTTTCTTCCGTTTCACTCTTCCAACTTTCCTTTCACCGTATCATTTCATATGCAGTACAGCCTTCCTTATCCGGGATAAGGTAGACGAAACTATTCGGATAATGGAACAATCATTTTTCTCATATGAAATTTCGTTTATTCAAATACGCATCAAGATTAAGTAAATTAAAGAAATTAATGATAATTTCTTTAAACAAGGGGAGAGGAGAAGGGATGGGGCAAAAGGTAATTGGCAAGAGCAGGGTGCGCAGCTTGGAAAATGCACGTAAATGTTGAACGACTAAAGAGGAAAGGAGCTTATTTCGTAAAAGCAGTGAAGGGTCATTTGAACACTGGAAGTGGAAAGAAATTGATAGGACAAGCCTGAGCATGGGACAAATACTATCGGAGGAAGAAAGGGCGGAAGTAGTCGAATGGCTAGCAATATAGAAAAGGGGGAAAAGGGAGAGAGAGACGGAGGAGAGGTGAGCCAAGTGGGCTGTGCAAAATGTGAAGTGTAAATAGCAACCAATGAAATAGTTTCAGTTAGTTTTAAGAATGGAAAGTGCTTTACAACAAACCAAAGGCAATTTCAGAATAGAAAGCAAGGAAATAAATAATTACGTAAGGCAGGTTCGGCAACGAATTATAAAGATAACGTATATATCGTAACCTATGTAACCAAGTCGAATTTCTGGGCTAGTAAGCTGAAACGAATAAACTACTGCTAATTTTGTTTTTTAATGTATGTATTTCGCTCTCTTTGGCTGTTAGACCACGTAATTCTTTCAATACAAGTAACTGTGTTGAATTACATTTATTTTGTATTTCGAACTATCCATGTTCCTTTTCAAATTCTACGAATGCTTCGGCATGAGAAGCCATCGTATCATTATCACTTTCGTTTGCTGTTCCCATTTGTGCAAAATCTTTTACACAATCAATATATTTGCAGCTTTCCTACCGTTGCCATGGAATCTACGTGCTTCGCATAATTTTCATGTATCATGTTTTTGTGTTTTAACGTCCGTGTTTGCGACTCTTCCAGCGCTGTGTATTTTTACTAATTCTGTTGCATTCGCACCGCATTCGAGTGTTTGAATCGTGTCGTATTTCTTTCCGATAGTTATCAGTTTCGTATTAAATTCTTATAATCAAAATTCACTGAATCGCATGAAGCAAGGGATACATTTTACGTGAAGGTTAATAAAATACGAACATATCTGAAACGAAAAAAGGCATGGGAAATATTACGTTCGGGTAATAGAGCGGTCGGATAATAGAATGTCTGGATATTAGGGTATTTGGATAATGGCTGCTCGAATAAAGGAACTCTACACTGTATTAAAGAAAATGAGACTCACATGAAAAATCATTAGGGTCTTGCTAAAACCTTTGTGGCTATGTCGATGGAAGTGTCACGTAAAATAGGTACTTGGAATGTAGTAAGGAGTTTGAGTCGTAACCCAACTACTAGTTTTCCTTTATAAAGCTTTATTATAAATCTTAACACTTACAGAGATGACACTGAACCGGAGAAAATAGGTAGTATGAGTACAGTCACTAGAACAAGAACAAGAACAAGAACTAGGACTGCCCGAGCTGGGTGAAGTCTTTATATATATGTCGGGTTAATCGGGTTTGTTGGGTTGGTGCTGGTTCTTGGGGCGCCTTGTGTTTCTTCATTAGGACTAGCCATTATAGTTGTTCAAAGGTTTATATTTACAGTAATATGTACAGGAGTTGATTAAACAAGGTTTAACTGTATAACGTAAAGTCACTCTTAAATAAACAATGTTCTCGGGTTTAACGAATCCACGGTCAACGGGACAACTTTTTGAACATTTAGTTATAAGCTATTCTTGAAATGACGTTAGCTATGACGTTCGGTATCTTTTAGACTAATCGTTTTACGTTGTGTATCAACTCTCCAAGGTGATCATACAAATAAAAGACTGACACGATCACACTTGTCAATTGCATATTGATCAGGGTTATCAACAAAATTCCAGGCACCGTTACTAGGCTCGCGTAGAGCCGTTATTGCTCCCGCCTCGGGACTTGTTTGTTAATACAACGTGTGTCCCTCAACATTAGTACTTCTACGTTCATCCCGAGACCGTGGCTACGTTCGGTGACCGGCAGTGTCACCTCAACCTCAAGTCCACTGTTATAATACTATATTGAACAGGTTAAACAAACAGTTTAACCGAAAGTATTGGGAATCTTCCCAAAATTCCAAAAGAAAGGCCCGCTATCCCTACATCTCCGACATATATATTTTGGTTTTAGGATGTTGAGGGGCTAGGTGTGGGTTGTGATGTGGCGAAGTGTTCGAAGGTCGGGGGTCGATGTCTTATCTATGATGTAGACTAAGGTGTGTCATAGCTTCTGTGTAGTCGGAGAAGTGTTCGAAGGTTAGGGGTTGAACCCTTTATCTGTGATGTGGACTAAGCTGCGTCACAGCCTTGGTGTAGGCTATGATGATAAGGTGGTGATGTGTCTAAAACTCGGGGTCGATATCTTATGGTTGGGATGAGATTGGTGTTACAGAAGCACGGGCAGGGCAGAATCCACATGTTCTATAACGTAATAAGAATTTTATAAATGATAAAATTCAACATTTTTTTTCTCCAACTCTATTTTCTTTAACTTTGGCATTTGTATTGTTAAATATTCAATTTGTAGCGGCACATGAATCAATGGAAAATTCCAATCGGGAGAGACTCACGTTGTTTTGGTTTGCTACGTTCAAATGTAAACAAACTCCGGACAAAACATTATCGCCCTTATTTGTAATCGTCAATGGAGTTACTTCGAACTTTTTACGATACCACCGGTCGATATTTTTTTTTTTTTTTTATTTATTGAAATTTACAATCAATTCTCGCATTGAGAATTTTCAGTAATTTTTCTGGCGTGGCGCAGTGACATGGCTAATTATTTATAATAGTTAATACTTATTATAGATAAGTATAATCCACCGGTCGATATAAATAACCGAACGTGCTCTCCTGACATCAATCCACATCAGAGACCGGGCCACACACCGCGTGCAAGATGGTAGCCAGATGTCTACGCATCCTTGGCGCCTACCCTCAATAGTCTTAAGGACCCACTATGGATCTTGACGTTTTCGTAGTTAAAATCCTTCAGACCAAACAAGTATCTTTTATTTTAAATGCCCCTTTACATTCATTGTTTACTACGGGTTGACAGGGGAAAGTTGGTTTCTCTCACGTTCGGTATCTTGCGTTAGCAACTTTCTCTCGAGGGCGGCTAAAACCCTTCCTGGTCCACCAACCTTCTTATTATCCAATCGGAAGCGGTGTCTATTGCCCTCACTTTCCTGACCAAAATTGTCATCAGTAAATCCGATGGTCCCGTGGCTTTAGACACACCCACCCCTAGCTTTCCTCAGACACAACATCGTCACTAAACTTATTCTCTATCCTTAGAATAGTCAACATATCTTTACCGGTTTCTACACTTAGACCAATCGCGTACTTGATTTACACATACGCGTTAGTGTATACTCAATTGTGACTATTAAATGCAAAATAAAGTTTAATGAAAAACAAAGTTAATAGTTGTGTTTCGGCTCAACCTTCTTTCTATCATATAACCCTCAAGTTTACGTGATACTCTCTAGGATAGCGATGCTACCGAATCATTATAGCGAGTCATACAGTCAAATAGCGAGCGTATAGTTGAACAGCAGCAATGAGCCAGCGACGATTACCACCGGTATAAACTACCTCTGTATTTTGTATTTAAAGTGACTGTAACACTTTGACTGCCACGTTGATCATATATGACCGGCCACGGTTTCTCCTATGACGCCACAGTGGTCACCGGAGCGCTGAAACTTCTTACAATTGTAAAAATTGTATGAAAATTGACAGTTAAGGCATTTTGAATATAACCGATAAATAGAAGATACTTTGAAATAAAAAGTGCCCCATTGAACGATTAAACATTTTTATTAGAACATCGATAAAAAAAATGAGAATAAATCTTGCATCTAACTGTGCACTGTGTTTGCATCCATATCTTCGAGGGGTAATCTACGAATATTATTATAAACACAGCTTAGAAAATAATCGTAAATGCTGCTTTATAATCGTACTATTGAAGTTAGAAGTATGAACATACCTTACTATTACATATAGAATGAGCAAATACCGTTTACTAATATCTTCTACACGTTTCAACAATATATTCTGGACGTTTTGCTTACGACGAAATAACGAATGCCAATGGTTTGTTGAAATAAACGAAGCCTCGTTATAATATGTCGCTATCAAGGCACCACGATGGTCACCCGTGACCACCAAGATAAACGGTCCATTGGGGAAGAATGTTGTCTTACACAATCGATTTATTATTATTTTGCCATTATATGCTTTGAATAATAAAAATACTCCCGTGGTGTCCTGAGCGAAACGTGCGATTTTGGCGTGCCAGTCAAAGTGATATACACCGACTATTACAATTTTATCACTCGTCTCTTTAATAAACCAACACGTATAATAATCCACCTGGAATTGCGTATTATATATGTTATTCTAATTTTTCATGCATTCTATAAATTCATATTTCACGAGTGAAATTAGATGGCTTTTTAAATGAGTTACTTAAATCACTCCGTGATTATATTTGAACATGTATAACCCTATATGCCCGCAAATTGTTCTAAAATAATTATACGTTAGTTCATTCGAAGGTGAAATAATTCTTGTGTAAACCGTTTCATTATTTGGCTGTGAAGCGAAAGAACCTTTTACCTTATTCCTTATCTCGAATCTGAATAAATTTTCTAAGGGTGGTCCGAATCATAAGATCGCGAGGGGTATGAGATGCCAAACTTATTATATTTTTCTATAACTTTTGCCAATGACTTTCTCAAATTTTTGTGATCGATTAGTCGTTCTATTACACAGATCAATTTTTATTGTTAATAGTTCTAACATTTATGAACGAGAGTGTGTACGTATCGCTCATTTGCTGAAACAATGACGTAACTCAAGGATCACGATTTTAGGGAAAACAAGCTTAAATGTTTTAAATTGGTACAGTTCCGTGGTGATTCTGTCGTCGTATGATGAATATGTAAAGTTCACTTGTAGAACTCCACCAATAGAACGTACAACAACTGTGTCTTTTGTATCAGCAACCCAAACACTACGAATTTTAATCGATATCGATCAAATGTTACGTGGATATCGCAACGAACGAGTGTACGTACCAGGGCCAGTCAGATATCAACCGGATTGCGCGCGACATATCTGCACTGTGCCACTTATTCAGATGGAACTGCGTAGGAGTTCAAATAGGCGTGTCTTAAAGACGTTCCACTCCACGTGGTGCTCTATTTACCATTTCCTCGGTACACAACTCAATGAGCGGGAAGGCAATACCGTCTTCCGTCGCACGATGCATAATTATTAAGTTTCTAAAGGTTGGCTGCACAAAATTCACTAGAATTTTGCATAGATTGCGACTACGGTTTTAGGAATGGCACGTTATCAAGAAGCCAAGTGTTCGCGAGACATAAACCATTTTCCAATGGACGTCGATACGTTCAAAACGCATCGCATCCGCGACGCTCCGAGACGAGCGTAACATCGGCAAACGTCGAAGCTGCTGGGCAACCGATCGAGCACGATCGATGCACAACGATCGACGAAATTCGCTGGAAGATTAATATTAGTCGTGCAAGTGTGGTTTCTATCGTTCGGAAGGAGTTAAAGTTCCGTAAAATCATAGCCACTTAAAGAGGCGTTAGGAGGACAACGTTTCAACAGCCACGAAGAAGTAGAGCAATTTGTGCGTAATTGGCTCTTGACCCAGCCCTGCACTTTCTACGAAACTGGGATGAAAAAATTAGCAATCCCGTGGCGGAAATGTAGAGAGGCAAATACATAGAAAAAATAACCGAACTGTTCTTTTTGAAACATTTTACTGAAATATAAAGTTACAAAGCCCGGTTTATGTTTGACTCGCTCTCTGATTGACTTTCCTATTAGACATGCACATGTGATCTAGGTATATGTAAGCTTACAAGTGTATGCATATGTAACATTTGCAAGGATTTAACAATGGATACTTAATGACTTAGTCCGTTAATTTATTTACTTTGCCGACTTATCGAAGATTTCGCATTTATCTTAGTTTGGAACTATAAAAGCAGATCTCGGAGAGTTCAGATCGTTGTACGTTGCGAAGCTTCGTTAACTCAGGCTGTTGGGTTTCATCCTTGGCCTAATTGCATTGCAAGTAGGACGGCAGTGAATCTGTATCGATACCCGACTTAGATGAGTAGAAATATACCGAAGCATTTGTTCGACCTCTTGTTTTATAATTGTGCATTGATATTTTATGAAGCACAGACCGTGTATCGTGCACGTAATTCAGTCGCTTATATTGAAAGAATTTTGTTGTTACAAAGATACTGCAATATCACGAGGTTTTACATGTTCAAAAGAATAATCGACGCGATATCCATTTTCAAATCGACCGCATAGAATTTACTTGTATTTATAAATGTACCTTAAATTTGAAGGGAATTTAATCGAGTTGGGCGAATCACGAAGAAATAAATATATATTTTATAATTAACCATTGTGAAATATAAAGTGCGAATAGTTAGAATAGTTATAAACGTGTGTGTTAAGTAGTTAACTCTGTTATATCGCAAGAATGTAAATACAAGTTGAGAAAAATGAACATAACACGAAGAAGTTGCTCATTTGAAACTATCAATATTAATATTTTTTCTTAGACTTTTTTAAAAATAACGTTGCAAGTTAATATGTAGTTAACATTATATACGTATATTAATGTTGTTTTGTTAAAACTAATTGTATGGATAAGGAATATAGTAACGTATCTAATTATAATGAAATATAATATAATTACGAAATAATGTAAGCAAATAATACGGATAAATATAGAGATAATAAACAACCAAAAATAAATACCGCATAAAAGAGTAGAAATGAAAATTCTTGTGTGCCATTAAAAATACGAAGTAAAAAATTAATATTATAACATTAAGAGAACATTAGAAAGACGAAAGATTAAGGTTGTTAAGCATTCTGCTCGAATCCTCGTATCATAATCAGGAACAAGACTCCTTTACGTAAGTCCAATTAATTGGTATAGGACGTCCAGTACCTGAAAAACAGTTGAATCGTCAAAATAATAAATATAAATTAATTTGTATTTAAACGATGGCAGAAAAAGAAGGAATAAGATACAAACTACGTAAAAACTGAAGATTAACAACTTTGATGAAGTGGTATTATTCATTTAATAGGCATACATACAGGGTGAACACTGTCTATAACAATTCTTCGTCTTTCTTAATAGGTAATAGTTTACTTTAGGATTAAGTTAACGATAAAAGTAACTCTACAAGTTAAGAATAGTGTCTTGTAAATAGTTTTTGCCAATTTCCTACGTAATCAATAATCTGTTTCCAGGGAAATTTGTTACGCATAGATAATTTTGTGACAAAATGTGCGTTTAATTTCTTTGGTAAGTTAGATACGCAAAATTCGATAAGCTATTTGTGCAGGCTTTCGCGACTGACTGTATGTATGTGTATTAAATTGAGATAAAATATTTCAAGCTCAATCGAATACAATGCAAGCAAAATTTAGATTTGCAGGTAAACCTGTGTAAATAATCTTCGAAATACTTACAGTGTCCTGCTTTCCCAAATATATATCTGGAATGGCAGCTTTCAAGAGTTCCGCTTCTAAACACGGTCGGTTTTTCTCGTTAATTGCTTTGAGTAAGTCCCACAAGCAGTCGATATCGTATCGCTTTCTGCGTAGGCGTCGTGCTAATTCTATCGGTATTGTTAATTTCCTACCAAACTCAGGTTTAAAATCATATTGCCATTCACAAGCCAGGCAATTGCATAAAATACGTTTCTCTCTTCGTAGGACTATTTGTCGTGGTATAAATTGGTTTATGAAAGTTGTGTACTTACTTGTAAGTAGAAAATTAAAAGTTATCTGCAAAGTACTTTATTAGACAAATCTTTATTTCACAGGTTAATAGCAACGAAAAGACGAAATTTATTACCTGTTCACCTGGTCGAATGTTTTTAGCTGCGTGTACAGCTATCACACCATTTTTATGTATCGAATGCACTGTATTCGCACAACAAGAATGACGAAACAAGCTAAACAAGGAATACAGATTGTATACTTCACTTACATTATCTGTGTTAGCCGATATATCCTTCTGGAAAATATATGATTAGTAGCTATTACATGAAAACTTATTCAATCAGCGACTTTTTACATACTATAGAATGTATTTTATACAGCAGCGGTTTGAAAGAAATGCAGTTAAAAATTGGTTGATACTCACCGTAAAGACGTGTACATCGAAGATGTAGAATAATCGAAATAATAATTTAGCGATACTTAACATATCGTTGTATTCCCGCAAATAATTGGTCTGGTTCCGTAGGAATGAAGCGATATGGGCTGATTTCAATATATTTTCTACATTTCTCTTGTCATTCTTCTTCATCGATATACTCAAATTGAGGACGGATTTCAAATTGTTTCTCAAATTATCACGTATCGTACAAAATTCTTTCTTCGGATCTATTAAAAATTGAAACGATGTTGTTAACGACGAAGTTACGAGACGATACAAATGTCTTCCTCGTTGATGGATTATGGATGTTCATGCAAGTTCACACTCTTACGAATACAACGAACGAAACAGAAACTGAATCGAGATCTATTTCACCCTTAAAATATTACAATCAGTAATTCTATTTGGTATATGCTGTACATTTTCTGTATTACGTATGTTTAATTTCTGTGTAAATGCTGGAACATTCGCAATTTATTAATAAAGTCCAGCCTCTATCGCTAATATATAAAATACACTTGCGAGTAAAAGAGAAATTGTCAGAATTTGGCACGAAGCTTTAAATACAAGACAGTAGTACAGAAAGAAAAAAGAATTAACGTCGAAGAGTATGTTCTTTCTATGCACAAGCTAGTAACTTCAATTTACATTTATGTTTATATCGATGATGGCGGAATAGAGAATTACGAATTAATTATTATTACCTGCACTGATAGCATCGAGCTCCTCGCAATATTTAATGGCTTCTGTAAGTTCTTCACCGTTTTTTGTAATCTTCATAAGCAAGATTAGTACAAATTGAACATCATCTGGAAAGCTTTTAGAGTTGCATTGAAATCGATGGTATTCTTCATATGCTTTTGCACGGCATTCTTTCGAACAATATAGCGCGCTATTGCACCGTTCACATGGAAGTAATGCCATGCGCCGGTTTAGGCAATAGTGACACGCATATGCAGGAGCGACGTTTGAGTCAAGGATAGACGTTACTTGTGGTTTCTCGATTAGAATGACGTCTCCAGAGCGGATGGGTCTCGTCGCTTCAAAATTTACACCATGTTTTGTACTATGAACCAAGCGAACAGCATTGCTCATGCCAGGAATATCTTTGTTTTCGCTGTGCGATAGCGATGGTATATCCTCGAAGAGATTTCTTTTATTTTGTTTCGTTTGCACACGAGAAGCTTTTTTTTCTAAATCCATCTTTGCATCTTCGAAATACTTGATTAATTCGGTATCGGGAGAAATTTCGATCGCCCTATCGATATCTATTAAACTCTCTTCGTACATTTGAAGGCATTCCAAGGCCTTAGCACGAATTGAGTATAATTTTGCAGCCATTTCGCAGTATGGGACAATCTGTTGCAATCCTCTCGTACAATATTTGATAGCCACTTCATATTCCTTTCGCCATATGCCTTCGCTTGCTATTGCAAAAAAATGAAACAAGAATATGATTCCTGCATTTCTTGATTATTTTCTCTTCAATATGTTCGTGAATATGAATTTTTGCACTGTGTTAACTGACTTGTAATCGATAATGAATAAATGTTGGAGAAGATTTTATTTCGATATAACGTTTCAGCTCCTTCGACTAATCGCGATACGTCTCGGACGAGATATCTCACGTCTATGCGTTTTAATATGACAATCAAATGTCGCTCATCGGTTGCGTAGTATTCCATTTCTAATTGAAATTCGTAACTACAGTTTTCATTCAACATTTCACATTCATTCATTTAACATTCCGAATAACAGATTTTGGAGGCTTTCAAGGCCTCGATTGTCGCTATTCATACTGCTACACTTAGCGGTTAGCTCTTACATTAACCACACAGTTTTTTTTTTTTTTTTTTTTTTCTTTAGAATCGACTGAACCAACATCTTTTTTCAGGCTCGTGAATAGACCTACATCGCTTAATATATTGTTAACGTCTCGACAGAAAATGGACTTACGCCAATCTCAAAGTAAATGATCATGCAATTGCATATACGTATGAACGAAATTTCATTCGATTGAAGCAAACGAATACTGTAAGATTTAATTATAAACTGTTAGAAATGGAAGGTTCACATCAAAGTATATATAAATTTGTTGATGCGTTTAACATTGCTTCATGTAACGCTGTTTCTTCTGAACATAGCTTTTTCCCGGAAGTCTCAATCAGCGTTAGACGAAGCGGCGTTAGATCTATCAGTATGAATAGCGATTGCTAGTTGTCTTCATATTCATAAGCGGGCTGTGTCTTACCAACTGTCTTTTATCCGAGTCTTTGGACTAGATAGTTTAATTTCTAACGAAAAGATATCCGAGATATGTCGTTTAAAACGTCAACATGAACGACATTGCAATTGCACGATATCTCGTCCGAATACGAAGAATATTACGTGCCGAGATATTTAATTCATTCGTAGAAGTTAAGATTCAGTGTTTTACATACGGTTATCATTTCTAGAGATAAAATTGCAAATCGAATACTGAAATTTGATCAAAGTTTATGATCGTATTCGATCTGTACATATGTGTATATTTCCAACATTGCAATACGTAATTTAATAAACAGACCACTATATTATATGCGCATAATACATTTTATACCAAAGTTTAATGTACAAAACTAAGAGAAGATCTGAATACCTGGAAATCTGAATACCTGGAAATCTGAATATAAGAGATATAATATTCGTTTGTTATCGTACTCACCCATAGCATTAAACAGTACAGCATTATCTGTGGATCTTGTATCAGGAACTATTAGAGGTTTTCGGAATAGTTCATCGATGCACTTTGTCAATCGATCTTCGTCTGATTCAGCTTCATCAAAGCGCAACGAAAATGCAAATCTCTCTTTGAAGGTATTCATGATAGGATGCAAAAGTTACTGAAAACCAAAAAAAGAAATGTTCCAGTTACTCCGCACTATTCACCGTGTAACGTTGTGGAAGTCACGCCGAGGAATGATTCTCTTTTGATTCTGAATATAAGTACGTGTATATATATATATATATATATATATATATATATACTCTTGTGTATTTATTGATAATTCTATGTGACAATTTTATGAAATGCACACACATATATGTTATGTGCAAATGATGTCAGATATTAATATTTTTTAAAGGTATCACACACCGGAGATATCATATACCAAATTTTTTTGCAAATAAAATTCTCCATATGTGCGGTTGTAAAGTATTATTATAAAAAATGCTGTCACTCATACAGACACAAGAAAAATTATGTAATTACAGATAATTATAATTCTCATAGAAACTGTAAAACAAGTAAATTCAGTTATATGCTATGTAGATGAATTTGTAAATTGTATAAAATAATATCACTGTTCTGTGCAACGTTAAATGATATCTCCAGCAGTTTTTACGAAATAAACCTATTATTATTATAGGATTATTTATTCAGAAATATTAGAAATTAGGATTTCCAATGATTTCTATACTATATGGTAAATTTATTGATAAATGGATCTATTCACAAATAACAGTTTATGATTCGTAACAACTCGACAACTCTCACTGCACTCAACTCTCGACTCACAACTTACCAACTCTTGACAACTCGACTCTCAGTTAACGACTGCCTCGCAATTCGTCTTTTTCCCTTAAACATCCCTTTGTCTTTTCTCGTATCCCCACCACGTACATGTTCCGTAACCATTCACGATCATGGTCGCATACTTCTGCTTTCGCCTAACTATTGGCCTGTAGGACCGACGTTACCTGGATGGGCCGCTTGAGCCATTGAAATTTCCCGATCCCTTGGGGCTGTTGGCACTTAGACCTTCTCGCGACATTGTTTAAAGTTCACTCGATATTTCTTAGGCAATCCACGATACTACAATATTTCACTTTGTCTTGTATTGGGTATCGTGCTATTGTATCTGAAATATTATTGTACAAATTCAAGGAAAAATTCATGGTAATGGATATAACATACATTTTTGTAGTAGCTGTATGTGCACTGTGTGTGTACAATATCACATACATGTTATTTATATGCAACGCATGTATACATACGCATAAAATGTAGAAATAGGAAATATAAAGTGGTAAAATATCCACATAAAATTCTTTCTTCAATTTTAATGAATAAAGTTAGAGTATAACAATTTTTTGTGGCATTATAATACTACGAGAAGTGCTAAATTGCAGTTTTACTTAAATTGCAATACATATATGCATACAGAATATTTCTTTTATTTGAAAGGAACGTAATCACATTACACTCAAACAATTTACTCAGTACGTTTTGCACTATTTTTCCTGTCTTTCTAGCTTCTTAGCAAAATACGTTTTATTATTTTATTGAATTATGTATGGTCCATTTTTATTGTTCCGATAGAACAAACAATAAAACAAAATGGATCATACGTAATTCAATAAAATAATATAAAACAACAAGTGTTCTGTCCCTATTATTTGCTTATACAATGTGTTACGTCGTGCAAGGCATCTGCATGCCATCCGACGCTGCTTGACCGCCAACGGTCTACGCACCGTCCTTCGACCCTTAACAAATCCAAGGAACCCGTAAAACGACAGCTTTTAATGCTATTGTTCTGATATATGTCGTCAATTTACGGAATAAGCTTTAGAGATGCTTTCTGTCTATAGCCAGTTTAGAATGGCCCTTTGATTTACTACACGCTATTAGGAAAGCCGGAGAAAGCAGGTAGTGACTTAGCAAAAACGAATGTTTAATCACCGGGAAATCCAGGTTTTCCGTTAAACAAGACATCAACTAGCATTGGTAGGAGGCTCCCTCCCCTCTGGTCATTCTTTAACATTGACTTAAACCAATGGACATCGTAGGTCGATGCCCTCACTCTACTCACGAAAGGTGTGAACAACGAATCCACGTCCTTAATAAAAAGGGAAACACCCACACCGAGCTTTCTTCTGTAATCCTACGAAAACGAACTACAGTGTTCCTACAACATCCATCCTGTCGATTACGAGGCTACTTCGGTTGTCTCTCTTACTCGTTCCTTGACTACGTCATATCTTAGGATATCGTCTACGTTACTACATATCAGTGTAAAAGTGTTGAAAATATATAACGTTTATAGCTCTGTTAATCACAGTGTTATACTTATTCAATCACCCCTATTATCCTAGCCGAAATAAGGGGATCGATCTATTCGTGGTGTCGATTCTTGCAATCGTAACGGGAATTTACGACTCCCGTTGACGCGCACTCTCGCAACCGCGTCTCCCCGCGATAGGCCGAAAATACACAATGAAATAAACTTTTCGGACAATCTAATATTTATCGACTTGCTTTAATTAAGCTCAAATTAAACGAAAAGTAAGAATTTTAAACTCCGGGGATGAAAGAGTAACTGCGGCGGAGTAACGCAAGAATTTGGAACTTTCTTACTCGGTTAGAATTATACGAAGAACGCCAAAATTATTAAATTTCGAATTCAAAAAAATAGAAAAGAGGATTTCTTTAAGCAAATAGCAAAGAATACTGCATCTGCAATCTGTGGCTTGCCATACCATATTGTGGCAATGTCATACTTTCGGAAAAACGAATTAAACCCGGTATTGAGTTCTGTCTAAGCAAATGCATGTTCTATATAAAGAATGACAATTAAGAATTCTATCTAGGAACGACTTGAATGACATTTGTATATGACAATGTCAAAATTTTTCATGAAATAATCTTTCTGCAGAAAATACCTAAATTAACATACGAGACACAAATAGCATAGACTTTGGTTTTCTATTTTTGCGTTAGAAAAGATACTTGAAACAGCGGAAACTTTTCTATCAGAAACTATTTCAAGTGTTAATATCTCAACTTCAGAAATACTGACATTGATGTTTTTTGCATCCAGCCACAGATATAATCGGTGAAAGATCGTTCCTGGAACTATACAATGAAATGTGGTAAAATCCAATTGAAATTATATTATCGCATCTTACATTCTACTGCCAATATTTGTTGTTATTAAATGAACGATGAGAAAGAATTGAAGACTATTAGTCTTTAATTCAGTTTTTAAATCTTTAAAACAGATAGCATTGTAGCTGTTTTGATATAGCAGAAGAAGTATAAAATAAGGTAATATCTATAATAAATATTTTTATTATGAATTGTCAATGCTTATTAGAATAATGACTGTCAGAGAAAAAAAACTGACAACACGGTTCTTTTTTGAACGCGTTGATGAAATCTTTTGGAAAAAATGAACAATATTAATCAAACATTATCAGTGACGAAAGCGGCTTTTTCCACAATGCCAACGACAAAGGTAATTTTCATTTTAAAATATTCGAGTGAATTTCTTTCATATTTCTGGTATATTAAAATTAAGACAATCTAACGAAACAGTATAAAAAGTTCACGTTTACAAGAATAATTTGCAGGACACTCGGGCTGTTTTATGTAAAACCTTATGAACTCACAGTGATCCAAAATCGAGAAAATTTAGAATAATTTGTAATAAATTCAGAACTTTTTTTTTTTCTTAGTTGATTGAATTATAAACAACATTTATAACGTTTAGCGCAATTTTTCATGTGTCCGGTTGTAGAAATAAGACAATAAACAAAACGAAAAAATAGATCGATTTTATGATACACAAAGGGAAGGAAAGAAGACAGGAGAGATTCTCAGATGCCTCATTTTCGTCGATTTCGCTGCTCGTCTATATAGTGAAATTATTAATCTGCAGCAATAATTGTCCTTTCTCGTCCCGGATTTCGATTAGGAACGCTTGGCCGGCTCCTCCCATCGCATTGGAATCCTTCGTGCATGTGCTCCCATGTCCCGGAAATTATTTTATCCTTCCCACGATCCTCAATCTTAGCGAAGTTTTTAGATAAAATCAAGATCGACAGTGATGATGGTTTATTTATATATTGAAATTTCTAGATTAAAGTAGAATAGCAGAAAAAAGTCAAATAACAGATGAAAAATAACGTCTGTTGAAAATATAATTTCTTTTTCGAGAAAATGTTGGGAATGCGGCGAATGTGTATGCATCTAATTTTTAATCCATCAAAGATTATGTTGTGCCTTAACGCTCTATTTTAATCGTAACCTTTTTTCTCTTTTAATCAAGTGACACGATCGAATCCTATTTTCTCCATTGTGTTATCTTAGTGGGAAAAATTTGTTTACTATTTTTTTTTTTTTTTTTGGCTACCATTTTTCGACTCTTGAACCCTACAGTCTCACGTAGTTTGAAGACATTTGCAGAAACCTTTATTTTCGAGTTTAAGTACGTGATATGATATATAATTCCGCTTGATGATAAATAATAAACTTTTCCAATTCTTTCATATGTATTTCTTCTCATAATTTTATTAACATAGATGGATAGATTATAAATATTATAGATGGATGCATTTATAGAAAAAGGGACTCAATTTGATATTTTATTTCTGTTTCAGGTAAGTTCTGACAACTAATTGGGAGGAATAGAAGTACCTAACGTAACTAGATACATCGCATATCGTAAGTGAATAGTTCATCCCACACACAAATATATTCACGCGTGCAGTATAAAAAATTAATGTAACGAGATATAAAATATATGTTATCTAAAACGTCTGTAAATATCTGCACACTTACGTATTTGTGGATTTAGCATGATTACCTTACTTCAATTTCATTTATGGATTTATTATGTCGTTCTACAATCTTGATGTCATTTTTTAGCAATATTAGACAAGATTGTTGGAATCTTAAATTTTCCAGAAATGCATAAACATCCACGGTCTACTCATTACCCGAGTCATCAATAACACCAAAGTGAAATTTTATTTTTCTGAACGTGTAAAGGGTGCCATTATATTACGTAAAAGTTGTTTTAGAATATTTTGACTTTTGGCGTAGTTGTAAAGAAATAATCTCAATGAATCATTAAATCATTCAGTAATGGATCTCTTTCTAAATACACCTTGAGTTCCGTTGAAAAATTTGGATTAGTCGTTTGTACACTTAATATTTGAGTATTTCGATTGATTCATATCATATTCACTTAACGAATGTTGAGAATTGATTGTAAATAGTCTACCAAATAATAATAATAAAAAAAAAACAAACCTAATGAATGAACACTGTCAAACGCAGCATCAGATGCACAGTAGAAGAGTCTGGTACAGATCGGACGGCTGTATCAGATGCACAGTAGTAGAGTTCCGGAAAGATTAGACGACACAGCGTTCATATCCAGAGAATCTGAATATAAAGAGTTCGTCAAGTAATTAAACAGTTCTATATGGTTTGGCGATTACGAATGCCAGTTTTATTATTGCATATCGACTTTCAAAATTCAATTTAATCGGACTATGATATATTATTCTATCTAGCTATGGTGATTATTAGAACTTGGATTTTTATGCAAATTTATATTTTGACAAACACAAGTAAGGAAATATAGAACTTAAACAGAGATTCGTTTCATCGATTAAAAATTATAATAAATATTCTAGAGTAATAATTTGACGTGTTATTAAAAATATTTTAATTTCTTTAAATTTTGTAAAATCGTAGAATCTGAGTGGAAAAAGGATCCGACGAAAAAGGATCCCTGGATTCTTTTTGTAGCCACGATAGTAAGAAAACAGAATTCGATAATATAATTTTTTTTTATTATTTAATTTTATACTTTACAATTTGTCCAGCTGGACATTTGGTAAATTTTTCTAACTTAATTGCTAAATAACATGTGGATGGCTACCCCCAGCTGAATACCATCATCGAGTTTGACTATTTTATTTCTTTAGTCAGGTCTAGCGACTCTGATTTGTTATAAAGTATTGGTTTGCTTGTGTATTCTATTATTATCGATGTATGATCGGAGCTAAGCTCAAGACTGGGTGTTATTTTTAATTTGTTCGCGTTTAGTCTTTTTATAACTGCAAAATCAAGCATGTCAGGAGTTTTGATTAGGTCTGTCGACCAGTATGTTGATCTTCCTGTGGATAATATGTTGAGATTACTAGTTCTAATGTATTTTTCTACGCTGCGATGTATTTGTCACCTAAGGATTGAAAACACTGTTCTCACTTTTGCAATGTTATTTTGTGTCGCGCTGGTATATATATTGCTCACATGTGGAAGTAATTGCCGTTAGTTTCTATTGTGTGTCCCTGACTAATTCTACTGTGTAAGTGGCGTATACATTTTACATTTTACCATTGTGAAACATACAGTACGAATAGTTAGAATAGTTATAAACGTGTGTGTTAAGTGGCCAACTCTGTTATATCGCAAGAATGTAAATACGAGGAGAGAAAAATGAACATAACACGAAGAAGTTGCTCATTTGAAACTATCAATATTAATATTTTTTCTTAGACTTTTTTAAAAATAACGTTGCAAGTTAATATGTAGTTAACATTATATAAGTATATTAATGTTGTTTTGTTAAAACTAATTGTATGGATAAGGAATATAGTAACGTATCTAATTATAACGAAATATAATATAATTACGAAATAATGTAAGCAAATAATACGGATAAATATAGAGATAATAAACAACCAAACATAAATACCGCATAAAAGAGTAGAAATGAAAATTCTTGTGTGTCATTAAAAATACGAAGTAAAAAATTAATATTATAACATTAAGAGAACATTAGAAAGACGAAAGATTAAGGTTGTGAAGCATTCTGCTCGAATCCTCGTATCATAATCAGGAACAAGACTCCTTTACGTAAGTCCAATTAATTGGTATAGGACGTCCAGTACCTGAAAAACAGTTGAATCGTCAAAATAATAAATATAAATTAATTTGTATTTAAACGATGGCAGAAAAAGAAGGAATAAGATACAAACTACGTAAAAACTGAAGATTAACAACTTTGATGAAGTGGTATTATTCATTTAATAGGCATACATACAGGGTGAACACTGTCTATAACAATTCTTCGTCTTTCTTAATAGGTAATAGTTTACTTTAGGATTAAGTTAACGATAAAAGTAACTCTACAAGTTAAGAATAGTGTCTTGTAAATAGTTTTTGCCAATTTCCTACGTAATCAATAATCTGTTTCCAGGGAAATTTGTTACGCATAGATAATTTTGTGACAAAATGTGCGTTTAATTTCTTTGGTAAGTTAGATACGCAAAATTCGATAAGCTATTTGTGCAGGCTTTCGCGACTGACTGTATGTATGTGTATTAAATTGAGATAAAATATTTCAAGCTCAATCGAATACAATGCAAGCAAAATTTAGATTTGCAGGTAAACCTGTGTAAATAACCTAACCTGTGTAATTAACGGCTTTCTACGTTGTTGAATCCTGTGTTTGTACCGATTGTACCGATGTTCCTAATATTTTATCGTGCTCAGAACAAGGACCCAATTCACAAGTCGAGCAATCCCATAAAATACATTTCAGTTCTTTTAGGATGACTTGTTGTGATACAAACTTGGTTGCTAAATTTACGAAATTTGTACGTAGAAAATCAAAAGTTATCTGCAAAGTACTTCATTAGACAAATTTTTATTTCACAGGTTAATAGCAACGGAAAGGCGAAATTTATCACCTGTTCACCTGGTTGAATGTCTTTAGCTGCGCGTACAGCTATCATACCATTTTTATGCATCGAATACACTGTATTCGCACAACGAGAATGATGAACCAAGCTAAGCACGGGATACAAATCGTATACTCCACTTTTACAGTCTAACGATGTATGCCTCTGGAAAATATACGATTAGTAGCTATTACAGAAAAACTTTATTCAATCAGCGACTTTTTACATACTATAGCATGTATTTTATAAAATCATATATTAACCGCAGCGGTTTGAAAGAAATGCAGTTAAAAATTGTTCGATACTCACCATAAAGGCGTGTGCTTCGAAGATGTAGAATAATCGGAATAATAATTTAGCGATACTTAAGATATCGTCGTATCCCCGCATATAATTGGTCTCGTTTCGTAGGAATGAAGCGATATAGGCTGATTTAAATATATTTTCTGCAATTCTCTTGTCATTCTTCTTCATCGATATACTCAAATTGAGGACGGATTTCAAATTGTTTCCCAAATTATCACGTATCGTACAAAATTCTTTCTGCGGATCTATTAAAAATTGAAACGATGTTGTTAACGACGAAGTTACGAGACGATACAAATTTCTTCCTCATTGATGGATTATGGATGTTCATGCAAGTTCACACTCTTACGAATACAACGAACGAAACAGAAACTGAATCGAGATCTATTTCACCCTTAAAATATTACAATCAGTAATTCTATTTGGTATATGCTGTACATTTTCTGTATTACGTATGTTTAATTTCTGTGTAAATGCTGGAACATTCGCAATTTATTAATAAAGTCAAGCCTCTATCGCTAATATATAAAATACACTTGCGAGTAAAAGAGAAATTGTCAGAATTTGGCACGAAGCTTTAAATACAAGACAGTAGTACAGAAAGAAAAAAGAATTAACGTCGAAGAGTATGTTCTTTCTATGCACAAGCTAGTAACTTCAATTCACATTTATGTTTATATCGATGATGGCGGAATAGAGAATTACGATTTAATTATTATTACCTGCACTGATAGCATCGAGCTCCTCGCAATATTTAATGGCTTCTGTAAGTTCTTCACCGTTTTTTGTAATCTTCATAAGCAAGATTAGTACAAATTGAACATCATCTGGAAAGTTTTTAGAGTTGCATTGAAATCGATGGTATTCTTCATATGCTTTTGCACGGCATTCTTTCGAACAATATAGCGCGCTATTGCACCGTTCACATGGAAGTAATGCTCTATAATCTCTTAGGCAATAGTGACACACATATGCAAGAGCGACGTCTGAGTTAAGGATAGACGTTACTTGTGATTTCTCGATTAGAATGACGTCTCCAGAGCCGATGGGTTTTGTCGCTTCAAAATTTACACCATGTTTTGTACTATGAACCAAGCGAACAGCATCGCCCATGCCAGGAATATCTTTGTTTTGGCAATGCGATAGCGATGGTATATTCCCTGTGCAAATTGTCTTAACGGTCCGGTTAGGCCCCAAATTATCTTCGATCCACTTCTTTGTATCTTTGAAATGCTTGGTTAATTCGGTATCGGGAGAAATTTGGATTGCCCTATCGATATCTATTAAACTCTCTTCGTACATTTGAAGGGATCCCAAGACCTTAGCACGATTTGAGTATAATATTGCAGACAATTCGCAGCAGGGGACGACCTCTTGCAATCCTTTCGTATAAAAGTTGACAGCCTCATCATAATCCCCGAGTGATTTGGCTCTACTTGCTATTTGCGAAAAAATGAAACAAGAATATGATTCCTGCATTTCTTGATTATTTTCTCTTCAATATGTTCGTGAATATGAATTTTTGCACTGTGTTAACTGACTTGTAATCGATAATGAATAAATGTTGGAGAAGATTTTATTTCGATATAACGTTTCAGCTCCTTCGACTAATCGCGATACGTCTCGGACGAGATATCTCACGTCTATGCGTTTTAATATGACAATCAAATGTCGCTCATCGGTTGCGTAGTATTCCATTTCTAATTGAAATTCGTAACTACAGTTTTCATTCAACATTTCACATTCATTCATTTAACATTCCGAATAACAGATTTTGGAGGCTTTCAAGGCCTCGATTGTCGCTATTCATACTGCTACAATTAGCGGTTAGCTCTTACATTAACCACACAGTTTTTCTTCTTTTTTTTTCTCTTTAGAATCGACTGAACCAACATCTTTTTTCAGGCTCGTGAATAGACCTACATCGCTTAATATATTGTTAACGTCTTGACAGAAAATGGACTTACGCCAATCTGAAAGTAAATGATCATGCAATTGCATATACGTATGAACGAAATTTCATTCGATTGAAGCAAACGAATACTGTAAGATTTAATTATAAACTGTTAGAAATGAAAGGTTCACATCAAAGTATATATAAATTTGTTGATGCGTTTAACATTGATTCATGTAACGCTGTTTCTTCTGAACATAGCTTTTTCCCGGAAGTCTCAATCAGCGTTAGACGAAGCGGCGTTAGATCTATCAGTATGAATAGCGATTGCTAGTTGTCTTCATATTCATAAGCGGGCTGTGTCTTACCAACTGTCTTTTATCCGAGTCTTTGGACTAAATAGTTTAATTTCTAACGAAAAGATATCCAAGATATGTCGTTTAAAACGTCAACATGAACGACATTGCAATTGCACGATATCTCGTCCGAATACGAAGAATATTACGTGCCGAGATATTTAATTCATTCGTAGAAGTTAAGATTCAGTGTTTTACATAGCGTTATCATTTCTAGAGATAAAATTGCAAATCGAATACTGAAATTTGACCAAAGTTTATGATCGTATTCGATCTGTACATATGTGTATATTTCCAACATTGCAATACGTAATTTAATAAACAGACCACTATATTATATGCGCATAATACATTTTATACCAAAGTTTAATGTACAAAACTAAGAGAAGATCTGAATACCTGGAAATCTGAATATAAGAGATATAATATTCGTTTGTTATCGTACTCACCCATAGCATTAAACAGTAGAGCATTATCTGTGGATCTTGTATCAGGAACTATTAGAGGTTTTCGGAATAGTTCATCGATGCACTTTTTCAATCGATCTTCGTCTGATTCAGCTTCATCAAAGCGCAACGAAAATGCAAATCTCTCTTGGAAGGTATTCATGATGGGATGCAAAAGTTAATGAAAACAAAAAAAAATGTTCCAATTTCTTCTCCGCACTAATCACCGTGTAACGTTGTGGAAGTCACGCCGAAGAATGATCCTCTTTTGATTCTGAATATAAGTACGTATACATATATATATTTATGTGGGATGGTGTGACGTCAGGGAAGGACGTGGCGTGAGGGGCAATTGTTTATAAACGTTGTCAAGATATGTTAATGTTGTGAAGGAGTGTTGTGAGCGTTACCAAGGTTTGTTAAGGGAAAAATGAGCGTGGAAAATGCTGTCAGAGTTGAATTTATCGTGGTCGGGTGAGGTTTGTTGTGTTGTTGTGACGTAGAATTAATAAGAAAGGAATACGCGAAACGCGGTATTATATTCGATTTTGTGTGAGTGCAACGATATTATATTTATCATACTCTTTTCTACTTATTTATAATATAACATTTTTACATTTATATATATATATATTGTGTGCATTTCATAGAATTATCACATAGAATTATCATTAGATACGCAAGAGTGGGATCGATGATGAAGCTATGATATATATATGTTGGGTTCACATTATAATTAGTTAGTCAATTTCCAATTTGTTGGTAGTTAGAACAGGTTGCTAATCGCACTTGAGGGAAAGTTGCTAGCGGAAAACGTATAAAAAAACGTGTAAAAAAATAAGTTTCCTCTATTTTCCCGTAGTTGGGACAAAGACTGTTTGTCTGTTTGATGGACGTTAGTTAACTAAATCTTAATATTTATAACGGGTCCTCAGGCTAACTGCACATGTACTGTGGAGATGTATCGATATCTGGTAATCATCTTACCCCGAGAATACGGTCTGCGTATGGCGAGCCACGGGACAGAAACCGTTGTTATGTTTACTGTCGCGTGCCGTCACCCGATATTCTTCACACACACGAAATATTTCTTTTAAGGAGAGCTATAGAATTACTTCATACCTTTGTTAGACAAAACATCCATCCCGTGACCGCGACTGGTTGTCGCCTCGAGCCCAAGCTCATTATCACAAATTTCGAACAATTTTAATCGAGTTAAGTTATAGAGGCTAAAATATTGGGGGGGGGGTTTCTGAAGAATTCCAAAGGAAGGTCCCAGTGTCCTTTTATCTCCGACATATACATATATATATCGTAGCTTCGTCATCGACCCCACTCTTGTGTATTTATTGATAATTCTATGTGACAATTCTATGAAATGCACACACACATATGTTATGTCCAAATGATGTCAGATATTAACATTTTTTCGTATCGTATAAGTATCGTACACCGGAGATATCGTATACCACACTTTTTTGCAAATAAAATTCTCCATATGTGCGGCTGTAAAACATTATTATAAAAAATGCTGTGACTCATACAGACACAAGAAAAATTATGTAATTGCAGATAATTATAACTCTCGCAGAAACTGAAGACGAAAGGTTTCGCACAATTGAACAAGTAAATTACATGCTATGTAGATGAATTTGTAAATTGTATAAGATAATATCACTGTTCTGTGCAACGTTAAATGATATCTCCAGCAGTTTTTACGAAATAAACCTATTATTATTATAGGATTATTTATTCAGAAATATTAGAAATTAGGATTTCCAATGACTTCTATACTATATGGTAAATTTATTGATAGATGGATCTATTCACAAATAACAGTTTATGATTCGTAACAACTCGACAACTCTCACTGCACTCAACTCTCGACTCACAACCTACCAACTCTTGACAACTCGACTCTCAGTTAACGACTGCCTCGCAATTCGTCTTTTTCTCTTAAACTTCCCTTTGTCTTTTCTCGTATCCCCACCACGTACATGTTCCGTAACCATTCACGATCATGGTCGCATACTTCTTCTTTCGCGTAACTATTCGACTGAAGGACCGACGATACCTTGATGGGCCGCTTCGGCCCTCCCAACTCCTTGGACTCTTTCGGGCTGTTGACACTTAGGCCTTCTCGCAACATTGTTTATAGTTCACTGGAAATTTCTTAGGCAATCCACGATACTACAATATTTCACTTTGTCTTGTATTATAATTCGTTCATTCTCTTGTTTAAACTAGTTTTTACGAACGATGGTTTGGATCAACTCTTAAAATAAAGTTTTGGGTATCGTGCTATTGTATCTGAAATATTATTGTACAAATTCAAGGAAAAATTCATGGTAATGGATATAACATACATTTTTGTAGTTGCTGTATGTGCACTGTGTGTGTACAATATCACATACATGTTATTTATATGCAACGCATGTATACATACGCATAAAATGTAGAAATAGGAAATATAAAGTGGTAAAATATCCACATAAAATTCTTTCTTCAATTTTAATGAATAAAGTTAGAGTATAACAATTTTTTGTGGCATTATAATACTACGAGAAGTGCTAAATTGCAGTTTTACTTAAATTGCAATACATATATACATACAGAATATTTCTTTTATTTGAAAGGAACGTAATCACATTACACTCAAACAATTTACTCAGTATGTTTTGCACTACTTTTCCTGTCTTTCTAGCTTCTTAGCAAAATACGTTTTATTATTTTATTGAATTATGTATGGTCCATTTTTATTGTTCCGATAGAACAAACAATAAAACAAAATGGATCATACGTAATTCAATTCGAACAGTCTAATATTTACCGACTTGCTTTAAAAAAGTTCAAATTAAACGAAAAGTAAGATTTGTAAACTCCAGGGATGAAAGAGTAAAAAGTTATTAAACTGTTCGAATATTTATTGTGCATATATTTTGCCAATTTTTGGATATTTCTTAATATTTTCGCAAAGATATATATATGATCATACAAAGATATATATAACGTTCCAATATAGATTTCCCGTCCCATTTTTTATGAAAATTATTTTCCAGTCCTGTAAGGATACATACAGATTTTTTATTTGTTAAAATTTTATTAATAGACGATGTTCTACAATATTTTTGGTTAAGTTAAGTACCGTGCGAATACTTCTTACATTGACTGTATATTTTCATACATGTTATATGATACAAAGCAAATTACAGAGAAAACACAATTATTTTTTGGCAACCTTCTAGCGAAGATTTATAACGTTTAGCGCAATTTTTTATGTGTCCGGTCGTAGAAATAAAACAATAAACAAAACGGAAAAATAGATCGATTTTATGATACACAAAGGGAAGGAAAGAAGACATGAGAGTTTCTCAGATGCCTCATTTTCGTCGATTTCGCTGCTCGTCTATATAGTGAAATTATTAATCTGCAGCAATAATTGTCCTTTCTCGTCCCGGATTTCGATTAGGAACGCTTGGCCGGCTCCTCCCATCGCATTGGAATCCTTCGTGCATGTGCTCCCATGTCCCGGAAATTATTTTATCCTTCCCACGATCCTCAATCTCAGCGAAGTTTTCTGCTATTCTACTTTAATCTAGAAATTTCAATATATAAATAAACCATCATCACTGTCGATCTTGATTTTATCTAAAAAGTCAAATAACAAATGAAAAATAACGTCTGTTGAAAATATAATTTCTTTTTCGAGAAAATGTTGGGAATGCGGCGAATGTGTATGCATCTAATTTTTAATCCATCAAAGAATAATGTTGTGCGTTAACGCACTATTTTAATCGTAACCTTTTTTCTCTTTTAATCAAGTGACACGATCGAATCCTATTTTATCCATTGTGTTATCTTAGTGGGAAAAATTTGTTTACTATTTTTTTTCTTTTTTGCTACCATTTTTCGACTCTTGAACCCTACAGTCTCACGTAGTTTGAAGACATTTGCAGAAACCTTTATTTTCGAGTTTAAGTACGTGATATGATATATAATTCCGCTTGATGATAAATAATAAACTTTCCCAATTCTTTCATATGTATTTCTTCTCATAATTTTATTATCGTAGATGGATAGATTATAAATATTATAGATGGATGCATTTATAGAAAAAGGGACTCAATTTGATATTTTATTTCTGTTTCAGGTAAGTTCTGACAACTAATTGCGAGGAATAGAAGTACTTAACGTAATTAGATACATCGCAAATCGTAAGTGAATAGTTCATCCCACACACAAATATATTCACGCGTGCAGTATAAAAAATTAATGTAACGAGATATAAAATATATGTTATCTAAAACGTCTGTAAATATCTGCACACTTACGTATTTGTGGATTTAGCATGATTACCTTACTTCAATTTCATTTATGGATTTATTATGTTGTCCTACAATTTTGATGAGTCCCGTAATGATCAGACGACACAGCGTTCATATCCAGAGAATCTGAATATAAAGAGTTCGTCAAATAATTAAACAGTTCTATATGGTTTGGCGATTACGAATGCCAGTTTTACTATTGCATATTGACTTTCAAAATTCAATTTAATCGGACTGTGATATATTATTCTATCTAGCTATGATGATTATTAGAACTTGGATTTTTATGCAAATTTATATTTTGACAAACACAAGTAAGGAAATATAGAACTTAAACAGAGATTCGTTTCATCGATTAAAAATTATAATAAATATTCTAGAGTAATAATTTGACGTGTTATTAAAAATATTTTAATTTCTTTAAATTTTGCAAAATCGTAGAATCTGAGTGGAAAAAGGATCCGACGAAGGAAGGATCTTTTTGTAGCCACTGTAGTAAGAGGACAGAATTCGATAATAGAAATTGATCGAAAAAGATTGCAACTTAAACGTTGCATTATGACAACGTTGGCCCTTGATGAATTAAAGTAATCAAGCGTACAAATAAAGTAAGTTTATGTATAAAGTATACGGTGTACATATTGTCAAAAATATCCACGTGCCCGCATACTTTTCAGCGATAGTGTAGATACAACAGATGTGTTTAACGTTTCTTTAGTCTTCTTTTCTCTTAATAAACGTGAAAGTGAATAAATTGTATTATAAACTTTAACAATTCGTGTCTGAATGTGTTAAAAGAATTTCTAGAGTTAACGCTTTTGCTAATTTTGCTAATTTTTTATTTAAAGACTATATGTAGATTTTTCTCACTCACTGTATGCATATAGGGACGAAACGTTTTTGTGCAGATATTTTTGTTCCTGTTTGTTAGTGGTAGATATCGAAGTCTACAAGGAACTGCACATGCGGGTATTGGTATAAAACTGCAGTATCGAGTAGTGTGCAGGAAGATACATGTGTTCACATTGTGATAGTAAACGTGCAGCTATGTTTATTGCAAGACACTTTGTAAAGTCTACTTTAAATGGAAATAAGTTCCACATATCGTTCTATGTCCCCTTTTCTTCTGCTCCTTTTCTATTTTCCTACTTTTCCTCTTTGCTTTCTCACTTTGCCTTCGATTCTTCTAGCATTCTTCCATTTTAGATTCCAGTCTCTTACGATTCCCTTCACTCTACCTCCTGTCTTATTCTTTATCGCATCCTTTTGCATTTGCCTATTCTATTGCTGCTTGCCTTATCTTTTCCTATCTCTTGAAGCGTTCCAGTTCCATTTAACATGACCACCTAAAGTAATTCTGTTGCTTCTACTACTGTGAAGAGATAGCAAAGGAAATAAGTAATTGAGAGTATCATGGCTAACAAGATTTTTGTCATACATTTGTACATTATGGGATGTTAAGGGTACTGATATTTTTTAAATAAAATGTAACCTCCCAATGTGAAAACCTCCCAATGTGTATGTGAAATTAATTGTTACTTATTCGCGAAAAGGTTAAAAGATGGTCAGTTTTTGGCATCGTCTAAAGTTGAAAAATTCAAGAAACGTCCTCGTCATTTTCCCAATAAACTTTGGGCAAGTTGTTGCAAATGAATTCGAATTCACGCGAATACGATAATGACCCAACTCATCTAACTCGTTGCATTCTATCTTCTCTTCTTTCGAATATCGAACCATTTTCAAAATAATTAACGGAAAGATCAGCTGATAAATCGACTGTAGTTTGGAAACGAACAAAACTAGAACAGGCAATTGTTTTATTCACTGGATATGATATTTTTATTGTTGAAGTGATCACCACTTATAAGAAAACTCTACATCTGGTCTTTTTAGTTTCTCAAGCACTGAAGCCATCGACAGCGCGTAGACAAAAGACTGCGACGAAGTCAGACCATAAACAGAAGACAAGCGACGTTGGCTTCGAGGTTTTCAGTTATTGGGTAACACAGCTAGCGTGCGGATCTGGACCAGCTCAAATTGTATTCTTACTTATAATTACACTTATATTTAAATATATTTTCTGCCTTACAATTTATCCACTAGTTTTCTCTCATTATACATCGAATAACCTCAACATTTATGTCGTGAAATTTCCCTGAAATGCATAAAAAAAAATCCTCGGTGTGGTAATGTACTGTCTACATCAATTTGGACACACAGTTCTCTAACCCTTAAATCTCTGGCTTTTGTTACTTTTGTTTATTCCTCCGAACGTTTACGTATTCCATAAATGAATCCTTAAACTTTTTCCCCCTTTTTCATTCTTTTTCAGTTACACTTTAATTTTTTTCAAGTCATTCGGGCATCCGACGTTCATCTTTCTCATTTTTCCCCACTGTATTGTAATTTAAACGAGACGATTAGAAAGAAGAAATCCTATGAAAATCGTTGTTAAAGCTGCTTTTTCGCAAACTCACCTAAGAGAATCGTGATCGTTATCGGCCTTCGCCAGAGTTTGCTATATCGTCTAAGAGACGATAAATTTAATTTTCGCCATTTCTATACGTATAGACTCGACAACGATGCCCGCGGGTAAAATCGATTATCGAATATCGACGTAGAAATATTTCCATTCCATGGAAACTGTTATACTCGAATTAGCCTGCGGGCTTTAGAAAACTGGCGCGGCTTTTGCATTCTGACTAACTCGTGGTCAGGATCTGTTCTATCTGTGTATAGCAGTCGGCGATCACGATGCTGTCAAACTGATAAAATTGTGTGTCAATGTAAAAAAGTTTCAACTGTACACGGCAAATTTGTTTATTACTTTTTATCCTTGTTTTCATTCGTACGTATGCTACAGGTGAAACAAATCGACTGCATTTATTTGATACTTCAAACGAGATGATGTTCCGATATCACGGTGCAATTGAAATGCAAATAGAATGGGATAATTAGAAGGGAAATCTTATTTTTAGCGCAGCTATTTTAGATTATAATTTCGCACGATGGTTGATGTCGTGCTTTTGCTTTCTCGGAATCACTGTTGTGCAAAAGGTACTATACAGCGAATAACTTAACTTAAAACCGAATAACTTCTTCAAGATTGGACCAAACGAGTTGATTTTTCTGACAAGTTAAGATTAAGTTTAGTGTGAAAGAATTTTTGGAAAAATTGCTAAGTTTTCGAAAAAAATTGGTACCAAAATCACGATGAAAATAGTAGAGGTTACCTTTTTACAATTTTTTCATTTAAACAACAGGTTTTTTAGATTTAAGAGAAGTTCCGTGTATTGGATCATTTAAGAAAGCATTATTTTTTTTTATTTATTTATTTAAATTTTACAATTTGTCCAGTAGGACATTTGGTAAAATATTATAGCTTAGTGGTATAATAATATAACATGTGGATGATTACCCCTAGTTGTTTATTTTATTTCTATTGTGAGGTCTGCGGGATTCTTCTTCTTCGGTCTTCTTTCTATTATGGTTTTATTCGTTTCAGCAACCAGCTGGTTTTGGTGTGTTACAAGTCTTTCTTTATACTTTTTTGCATATGTAGCGATTTCCTCTTTGACTGTTGGAATTTTTAAATCTTTTCGTAAGTCTTCATTTCTGACGTACCGTGGAGCGTTAACTATTGTCCTTAAAATTTTTGCTTACTCTGTTTCTATTTTATTTATGTGACTCATTACTGCCGTCCCCCATAGTGAGACTCCGTATGTTCAGATTGGTTTGATTATTGTTTTGTACATATTTAGTTTATTCATTATGCTTTATCTAGATTTTCTATTGGTTAACCAGTACATTTGCTTCCTTTTTTCACGTATTCTGTTTATTATTGATTTTATGTGATGCTTCCATGTAAGAAAGCATTACAGTTCCATAAGTCGGAAACGCGTTCGTAGTTTTGTTTTGACCAGACCTTAAATGGATGTCTAGATATTACGATATCGAGTTAGGTTTCGATAAATAAGAATTACGAAAACACAAAAGTTGCTATGTATTGAAATAAAAATATCCTTATTTATATAGTGACACATGAGTCAATGGGAGATTCGAATCGAAAGAGACTCATATTGTTGTGTCTTGGAGTGCCAACGTTGTTTTGGTCTGCTAGGTTCAAAGGTAAACGAACTCCGGACGAAACATTATCGCCCTTATTTGTAATCGTCAATGGAGTTACTTCGAACTCTTTACGATACCACCGGTCGATATAAATAAACGAACGTGCTCTCGTGACATCAATCCACATCAGAGACTGGGCCACACACCGCGTGCAAGATGGTAGCCAGATGTCTACGCATCCTTGGCGCCTACCCTCAATAGTCTTAAGGACCCACCATGGATCTTGACGTTTTCGTAGTTAAAATCCTTCAGACCAAACAAGTATCTTTTATTTTAAATGCCCCTTTACATTCATTGTTTACTACGGGTTGACACGGGAAAGTTGGTTTTTCTCACGTTCGGTATCTTGCGTTAGCAACTTTCTCTCGAGGACGGCTAAAACCCTTCCTGGTCCACCAACCTTCTTATTATCCAATCGGAAGCGGTGTCTATTGCCCTCACTTTCCTGACCAAAATTGTCATCAGCAAATCCGATGGTCCCGTGGCTTTAGACACACCCACCCCTAGCTTTCCTCAGACACAACATCGTCACTAAACTTATTCTCTATCCTTAGAATAGTCAACATATCTTTACCGGTTTCTACACTTAGACCAATCGCGTACTTGATTTACACATACGCGTTAGTGTATACTCAATTGTGACTATTAAATGCAAAATAAAGTTTAATGAAAAACAAAGTTAATAGTTGTGTTTCGGCTCAACCTTCTTTCTATCATATAACCCTCAAGTTTACGTGATACACTCTAGGATAGCGATGCTACCGAATCATTATAGCGAGTCATACAGTCAAATAGCGAGCGTATAGTTGAACAGCAGCAATGAGCCAGCGACGATTACCACCGGTATAAACTACCTCTGTATTTTGTATTTAAAGTGATTGTAACACTTTGACTGCCACGTTGATCATATATGACCGGCCACGGTTTCTCCTATGACGCCACAGTGGTCACCGGAGCGCTGGAACTTCTTACAATTGTAAAAATTGTATGAAAATTGACAGTTAGGGCATTTTGAATATAACCGATAAATAGAAGATACCTTGAAATAAAAAGTGCCCCATTGAACGATTAAACATTTTTATTAGGACATCGATAAAAAAAATGAGAACAAATCTTGCATCTAACTGTGCACTGTGTTTGCATCCATATCTTCGAGGGGTAATCTACGAATATTATTATAAACACAGCTTAGAAAATAATCGTAAATGCTGCTTTATAATCGTACTATTGAAGTTAGAAGTATGAACATACCTTACTATTACATATAGAATGAGCAAATACCGTTTACTAATATCTTCTACACGTTTCAACAGTATATTCTGGACGTTTTGCTTACGACGAAATAACGAATGCCAATGGTTTGTTGAAATAAACGAAGCCTTGTTATAATATGTCGCTATCAACTGTTACCAAGGCGCCACCCGATGGTTACCCGTGACCACCAACAAGATAAACTGTCGAAATATAGTCGAAAATATAGAATAAACATTTTTTTCGCGAGGCGGCGGGAGGGGAATCCTGAACATACATGTTCGATTCCGATTGCAAATGGACTAGCTGAATGCTTATACAGAAATCCATTTAATTTCCAATATGGTACATTTTACACAGAAACGATTAAAACCTCTCCCCTCTTGAATTTTTTGATTTAAATCAATTAAGGATTCATGAACCGACTATTTATTGAATTGCTATCCAATAAAAATACTTAATTACTTTCTTGCAACAAATAAGAAAGGAAAATAATCGGATTTTTTAGCACAAAATGCCAGTATTTTTCTTAGGAAAAACTTTCCACTAATGAAATATACAGGGTGGTTGGTAACTGGTGGTACAAGCGGAAAGGGGGTGATTCTACGCGAAAAAAGAAGTCGAAAATATAGAATACAAATTTTTTCTTTAATTTTTCCATCGAGACAACGATCTACAGTGAGATCCGTTATAACGAGACGTGATAAAGTGCACGCGTACCAAGCGAAAATTCAAAGTCGATTTTCTCGAAAACAAAGCCTCAAACGAAAAATTTTTATTCTATATTTTCGACTTCTTTTTTCGCGTAGAATCACCCCCTTTCCGCTTGTACCAGTTACCAACCACCCTGTATATTATGCTATACGTCATATATTCCGCAAAGCATCCACTCAAGTATTCAACGTGGCCTATCGTGGCACGTTGGCCGATAACTCACTGCCTCGTTTCTTAAACCTCTCGCAGAACACGCCCTACGTTTCTTGCATACTTCCGTTTCTCCCTTCTTGCTTGATATTGCTGGCAAATGTATCTACAGTTTCCACCATCGATTTAGGCGGAGCACCCAAACGCAGCCTGTTTCTATATATCAATTTATCAGCTACCGCCCTTCTAAACTGCAGCAACGTAGTCTTCGTTCCCGTGTGGATTCTATGCAATAAATACGCACTGTTCATAATAACGTGGAAAGTGTGTAAGCCAGCTTTCACATACCATTGGATCTTCTTTCTGTAGCATACGTAGTACGCTACGAAACGATCCGCGTGATCAATTCTCTTCCTATAAAGATTATACTTGTCTATAATCTTCGGCTTTTTCACTTTACTACCAAATCTAGTTTTTACCCTGACGAGATCCTCTCTGTATTCCTGTATCAGTTCCTCGCGCTCGTAGCGCTGTTTCAGCAAATATACGTCTTCCAGAGAATGGCGTGCTCCTCTTTCTCACAATTTTCTCAATCACATCCAGAGGATTAATTTTCCTGTCTGACCTTAGAGTACCCGTCGAGTAAGTTTTGTCGTACGACAATCGCGTCACCAAAGGCACGGTTATGTTTACATTGTAAAAGAAAACCGAGTGTGAAAATATCCTTCTGCAAAGAGAAATTACCAAAGTACTTAGAAGGAAGGATGAAGTGGAAGGACAGAAGAATACTGGCAAGATTCAGATGCGGAAACGAGACCAAAGCGAGGGAATACTGGAAAGAAGAGCGGGGAAAAAGATGCAGACTATGCAGAAGGAAAGAAGAAGACCTAAGACGTGTAATAGAAGAATGTGAAATAACAGGAGGACCAAAAGACATAGGAAAAACGCTAAACGAGACTGGAGAAGGTTTAGCAGAACTGAAAGCAATAATAGAGAAGAGAAGAGCAAACGACAAGGAGGAGGCACAACAAGGAGGCTAAGGACCAAAGTGGCAGTAGTTTTTAGTCATTAATTGATAATTTATAGTTCCTAATGCTTAGTTTTTAGAGGTAGAATAAGCAAGGTAGTGCAATCGAATAGAGTGAAAAAGAGGGGAGGTAGACATATAAGAAGAGAATTAGATGTAAGAGATGTAAAATCGAAAGTTCGTCCAAAGCCGAAAGGCACGGACTAAACCCAAAATACCCAAAATATCAATTTCTACGATATACTAAGAAATCATCGAAATTAGAAGTTAGGCAGTGTTTCTACAGTTTCTACAGTGTTCCCGTAAGTCAAAAGTCGTAAGAGGCAATGAAGAAAACGCAAGAATCAGAGAGCAACATTTGGGTTATCTTTTTCTCGTTCTTAATGGGTGGTTCTAAGTTTTTACAGAGGTTTGAGAGAAAAGAGGGTAAATTTCGCGAAAAATGTTCGTCGAAGATTTCTCACATCCACGATGTAGGTCGTAGAAAATGCTACAACTTGTAATTTAACTTTTTCCTTCTGTCTTATACAGTTTCTAAGATATTCACGATAATACGGAACCTCAAGATTTCTTTGGGGGAATGTTTCCATCCCCAAGGACCGTTTTTCAGCTAGAGAAAAGATCGTTTCGCTATTAACATCGCACGAACTACGTTCGTGCAAAGTTTCAAGCGTTTTTGAATTTTCGAGTTGCCAAACTTCCCTCGTGAGATACAAAAACAAGCGTAATTGACCTTTACCAGGCCGCTACGATATTCGACAACAGCAACGAAAGTTTTTATCTATTGGTAAAACTAACAGGAGCGATGTGCTTTGTGACTGGATAACAGTGCAAAGTATTTGTCGATTCGCGTAATGAGAGACGGCTACTGAAAGCGCAGAGCGTCTTAACTCGAAAAAGAAGCAAAAAAGCCTTCAAATAGAAAAAAATCGCTCGACTGAAGTTTTTTAAAGAAAAGAAAGCCTTGCTGTAGCCTCGGAATAACAAAGTCTTTGGATCGGTCTTTCAGCTGTAAATATGTTTACTAGGAACTTTCGACGTATTTCTCTGGGAATCACGTTTTTGTAAATTAGTGAGCAGGATAACTGGGAAACTGATGAGCTGATCAATTTTCAACAAAGTCCATTCTAATCGTTATAAATTTTGTCCAAAACTTTTACTTTAGTTTTTATTCAGAATATCTTCTCCGACAACATAGCTTGTTAACTTACCCATCGGAGAAATTTATTCTTCTCTCAAACTCTAGAACTTTTAGAACTTCTATAATTTTTCATGGTTTTTTGAAAACGGTATAATCCCTCTGCGAATTGTCAAACTTTCGGAAACTTTTTTGCTTTCAAACGACTGTGATAGATGTTAGACTGTGCATCGATAACGGTTACATCGTCGCAGAGATTCACAAGATTTTTCAACGGTGTTCGGTAAAGAAGAAAGAGGATCAAAAGAAAGGACTCTTTTTCGTAATATTCGTAATATAGTTAAACGATTCGTCTAATTAGTTTCGAATAGAATCGCAATTTCATATATCTGAAACATAAAAATATGAATTTCTCAATCTTTTTATCTTCTGGGACAAAGACATACACTTTTCCCACCCCATAAGGATTGAATTTCGAGAAACGCTGAAACACGCGTTTGTTTATTTTCAATGCGTAGTTCGTACGTCGAATTTCGCGTCTTTAATTTTACTGGATACGATTATCGTAGAATAAAATGTACGTCTTTTATATTTTTATAATTATGTACTTACGTCATAAGAGAAATATACTGTCTAATCTTTACGTTTCAGGACACAGCGTTTTGGGCTGGTTTTTTGGTGAACAGACCGATCACTTTTGCATTGTAAATATGGGATATATATGTCGGGTTAGCGTTAGGTTTATGAGCGTGTAACGAATCTTCATTCGGACTAGCCATCGTTGTCGTACAATAGAGATTGTATTTACTGGTATAAATATGATTTTTACAAAGTTTGACAAATAACCGTGGTGATTAGACACTCGAGATGTTAATG
Organism: Bombus flavifrons; assembly: GCF_040668555.2. Lineage (NCBI taxonomy): Eukaryota > Metazoa > Arthropoda > Insecta > Hymenoptera > Apidae > Bombus > Bombus flavifrons. The sequence continues at coordinate 867,902 of NC_138445.1, read as the reverse complement.
ACAATGTTCTTAGGTTCAATAACGAATCCACGGTCAACGGGGTAACTCTTTGTTAAACGTAGAATATATTTCGAAGCACAAAGTAACGTTTGCTGTAACGCTCGGTATAATACCGCACGTAAAGACGATGTGAAAACTCTGCAAGGTTTTCTTTTTTTTTTCTATTTATTTATTTAAATTTTACCATTTGTCCAGTAGGACATTTGGTAAAATGTTATATCTTGGTGTTGTAATAATATAGCATGTGGGTGGTTACCCCCAGCGGGGTACTGTTGAAGTGGTCACCACTTATAAGAAAACTCTACATCTGGTCTTTTTAGTTTCTCAAGCACTGAAGCCATCGACAGCGCGTAGACAAAAGACTGCGACGAAGTCAGACCATAAACAGAAGACAAACGATGTTGGCTTCGGGGTTTTTTCAGTTATTGGGTAACACAGCTAGCGTGCGGATCTGGACCAGCTCAAATTGTATTCTTACTTATAATTACACTTATATTTAAATATATTTTCTGCCTTACAATTTATCCACTAGTTTTCTCTCATTATACATCGAATAACCTCAACAGGTACCATCTTCGTGTTTGTTAGGTTGTGTCCTTTGTGAGATCTGTTGGGTGTTTCCTTTTTAGTCTTCTTTCTATGTTTGATGTGTTGATCGTTTCCGCTGCTAGCCGATTCAGGTGCGTTGCTACTCTTTCTCTGTACCTTCTTGCGCATCTGCTAATCTCCTCCTTGACCGTTGGTATTCCAAGGTCTTTCCGTATATCTTCGTTTCTGACGTACCATGGTGCGTTTACTATTGTTCTGAGGATTTTAGCTTGGATTATCTCTATTTTGTTTATATGGCTCATTGCTGCTGTTCCCCATAGTGGTATTCCGTACGTCCAGACTGGTTTTATAATTGTTTTCTATATTTTTAGTTTGTTCTCTATGCTTAGTTTGGATTTTCGACTTGTTAACCATTGCATTTGTCTCCTTGCTGTCTGTATTTTGTATATTATTGATTTAATATGTTGTTTCCATGTAAATCGTGTATCTAGGTGGAGTCCTAGGCATTTGACTTGCCTTGTTTGTGTTATTTGCGTGCCGTTTAGTGTAATGTTTGGTGGTATCTGTTTTCGCAGTGTGAATGTAATGTGGTTGCATTTATATGGGGTTTGCTTTAATTTGTTTATCCTGAAGCCACTTTTCTACTTTTGTGATATGTTCTTGTAGTAATGTGACTGCTGTTACAGGGTTCGTGTGCCTAACTAGTACAGCTGTGTCATCCGCAAATGTCAATATTTTGCTATTGCTGGTTGTTGGTATGTTGGCCGTGTATAATGTGTATAGCATTGGTCCTAGGACGCTTCCTTGCCGAACCCCTCTGCAAGGTGATCGCAAGAATAAAAGACCGATGGAAACTTTCCTCTCCTTACGATCGCGTTTGTTCGTTGCATATTGACCGGGGATACCAACAAAATTCTAGCTGCCGTTGCTAGGCAGACCCGCGTAGAGCTGACATTGCTCCTGCCCGGGGTTTGATTGTTAATACAACGTGTGTCCCACAATATTGGCACTTCTCTGTCAGATAAAAACGTTCATCCCGTGACCGCGGCTACGTTTGGCGACCAGTTGTGTCACCTCGAGCCCAAGCCCACCGTCACAAATCTCGGGCAAACATAATAGGATTGAATCGTAACAACTATTTCTAAGTTTTATCATTTAAGTACAGCTATAATAAATAGTCTAGACTAAAGTATCGGGAATCTTCTCAAAAATTCTAAAAGAAAGGCCCCGATATCCCCTCATCTCCGACATATATACAGTGTGGTTGGTAACTGGTGGTACAAGCGGAAAGGGGGCGATTCTACGCGAAAAAAGAAGTCGAAAATATAGAATAAAAATTTTTCGTTTGAGGCTTTGTTTTCGAGAAAATCGACTTTGAATTTTCGCTCGGTACGCGTGCACTTTATCGCGTCTCTTTATAACGGATCTCACTGTAGATCGTTGTCTCGATTGACGTTATTTTTTTAATTTCTTAAATTTTTAAATTTTTAAAATTTTAAAATTTTTAAATTTTTGAATTTTTAAATTTTTAAATTTTTAAATTTTTATTCTATATTTTCGACTTCTTTTTTCGCGTAGAATTACCCTCTTTCCGCTTGTACCACCAGTTACCAACCACCCTGTATATAGATTATTTAGTCACAGTTTTTGTGAATACAATTTCTCCTTTAATTCACATCTTTTCTTCGCTATTTATTTATGTAATCTACAATCTAGAAATGTTGATAGAAAGTTTATGCATATTTTATATATTGCTAGCTTTATGACTTTGCTATTTCGCAAATCTTTCTTGTAATCTGAAAAGTGTTCCGTGACTTGGAAAAGGTCAACAACCATCGATTTAATTACGTTCGTTTGCGTTTCGCGTTATTGTGTTTTCGCACCCTGTTACGATTCGTCGTAAATAAACTGTTTTTTGTTTTGCCGAGAGCGCGGATCATCTAAGCACCGTACACAATTCTTCCTCGGTCAATCGATGCGGCACCCATTTCCTTCCTTTTCAATCTTTCTCGTCGCATGTAACCAATTGGAAATGACGACTGGAATTATTGCAATTTGCATAGCACACTATCCGTTAGACCTAAGCACTAGATTCAGCTAGATATTTCTAACAAGTAATATTTACGTATTTATAATATTATTATTTATAAATTATACTTACTTATAATAAGTTAATAAGTTTATTAACTTATTATAATTAATTAGACATGTCACTGCGCCACGCCAGAGAAACTTAGTCAAAATTCTCAATACGAGAATTGATTGTAAAGTACTTGTAAATAAAAAAAAAAGACTTGCATGGCAGGCTCTTTTTCCATCTGTTGTCGCCGTGTTTTCGCGCAGAAAGCGATCACCAGTCTTTGTCTTCGATCATCTGAGATCATCCAGAGAAGAAGTTTTGCAGAACCTGTTCCCATAAGTTACGTCCAAAAATCGTAAAACTCTTTTTCTATCGTCTATTTTAAAATTTTTAATTTAATTTAAAGAAACTCAAGATTCTCTTAATGTTTCAACAAATATAAGGCATTAAAAAATCAACATGTACCCATCTGCCCAAGCTCCTCAAATATTATAAATAATAACTAATAAAATAAATAAAAAATAAATTTCACTTGAAACGTATTCTGATAAATTCACTAGATAACGAATTACTTCAAGTGGTAGTTCTTATTGACCGACTATATGTGTATAATAATTATGATATTTATAAAAGACAAAATCACACACAATCGAAATTTGATTTCTGCCCGTAATTTTGCAATCAAAGAACAACTTGTAAATTAAAAATAACCGAGTGTCCCGATACTTTTAAACGGAAGTGCATACTTTTAACTTGAACTAATAAAAAGAAGGAAGAATTTATAAGAGTTATTATACATTCGAGGCTTTTTTACTCGTGACTAGTTTTTCTTCAGATTTTCTGTGCAGAAATTTTACTTTAGACTTTTCACAATCAAAGTGCATTCCACTTCTTGAATGAAAGTAGCCGGTAAAGTTCGTGAGGAAAATCCCGAACGCTATTCTGCATTCACCCAATTTCCCTCCACTCCTTTCTGTTTCGTTCCTTTTCCCTTATACATAAAAGTTTGAGAGTTGAAATGTATGTACGATCTTCCGCTCCACCTGATACAATCGAAATCGCTAATGCAACATACTAATTTGCAATATAAACAAGATGGTTTAAAATCGTAGCTATGCTACTGCAGTAAAACATCTGTTGCACGAGTTAATTGGGGACGAAGGTGTTGGAATAAGCTAATTACGAGCATAATAAGATACAGCATAAACGTATAGATAGAAAATAAATAAGAAGATGCAATAGAACAAACAGTGTGCATAATAGAACAGAAAGTGTTTAGAGTCGATATTTCTATGGAATATTTAAGAAATAAAATAAATATTGCTTTGCAGGCATTACGTTGTTAATTAATTTATAGCATAGGGTTGTACATATGGGAGGATATTGAAATAAGAATAACACTAAACAGTGGAACATGGTTTATTGTTAATATTAATAAGAATTGATGGTGTTACAAGTTGATACGTAATTACCAATATTAATGTTGTTTTGTTGAAGCTAGTTGTACGAGCAATAAACAGTGAGTAAGTCTAACGTATCAAACTTTTCATTATAATATACCGTAATAAAATAATATGGAAGACTACAAATAAAAGTACTTGTGTAACATCCCTCATACGATAGAACGTTTTAAAGTACAATAACTAACTACTACGAATTACCGGAATATGATATATGACGAGGAAATAATATCACAACATGAAAAAAGTATTAAAGGAAGAAAGATTAAGACTGTTACATATTTCGACGAAACTTCATGTTATGATCAGAAAACAATGATATTTGTATTTTATAAAATTTACAAAATTCCAAGCACTTCGTATGGCTGCTACAGCTTTTGGAAAAGAAAAATTAAGTTGTCAAAATAATAAGAACAAATTAGCTGGTATTTAAAAGAAAACGAAGAAGGATAAAAATAAAATACAAGCTATGTATAAGTTGATAAGATAAACAATTATATTATACGCGAGATTAACAATAATATTAATTAATTTAACATACATATCAAGTGAACAATTTCTAAATTGTAAAAAACGCAGAAGGATAAAAATAAAATACAAGCTATGTATAAGTTGATAAGATTGACAATTATATTATACGCGAGATTAACAATAATATTAATTAATTCAACATACATATCAAGTGAACAATTTCTAAATTGTAAAAAACGCAGAAGGATAAAAATAAAATACAAGCTATGTATAAGTTGATAAGATAAACAATTATACTATACGCGAGATTAACGATAATATTAATTCAACATACATATCAAGTGAACAATTTCTAAATTGTAAAAAACGCAGAAGGATAAAAATAAAATACAAGCTATGTATAAGTTGATAAGATAAACAATTATATTATACGCGAGGTTAACGGTAATATTAATTCAACATACATATCAAGTGAACAATTTCTAAATTCTTCCTCTCTTTTCATAACTTACTATACTTTTTCCATATATTTTCCGTGGTATGAGTCGAAGATACAAATCTATGGAATCACGTAAGACGTTAAAAGCTATCTGCAAAGAACAAAGGGAAATCTTTTTTTACAAGTTAGTAATAACAAGGAGACAAAATTTATTACCTCTTCATCTAGTTTTATATCTTCAGATGCACGCAGAACTATTACACTGCCATTGTCCGTTAATATCAGGTCTGTAAATATGAAACCGGAATTTGCCTATGGATGACCCTAGCTGATAATGTAGTTATCACTAAACTGCGTCATTGATGCCAAAAGTCTTTGTTGACATCTCACAAATATTTTCGACTCGGAACAATACAAGTTTCATACAACAGCATAGTTTGTAATAGCGTTGAACATGTCAAATTTTGTGCCTGGAAACTACGATTTGCGGACAGCATTGATTTTCTGTTACCATTTGAAGAAAACTGCTGCAGAATCGCATCGAATGCTTGTCGAAGCTTACGGTGAGCATGCTCTTGGTAAATCACAGTGCTTTGAGTGGTTTAAAAAATTCAGAAGTGGCATTTTTGACGCGAGGAACGAAGAACGTGGAAGACCACCGAAAAAGACCACCGAGTTGTTAAAACCTGGCGAAACCGTTAATACCGAGCGCTACCGACAACAAATGATCGATTTGAATCAAGCTTTGCGTGAAAAACGACCAGAATATCAAAAAAGGCAACACAAAGCAATTTTGCTTCGTGATAATGCACCATCGCATACAGGAAAACCGGTCAAGGAAACGATCGAAGCGTTCAGTTGGGAAATACTTTCGCACGCGGCTTACTCACCAGACTTGGCTCCGTCCGATTTCTATTTATTTGCATCGATAGGACACGCACTTTCTGACCAGCACTTCACTTCTTACGAAAATGGCTCGATGACTGGTTTGCCTCAAAAGAGCGACAGTTTTTTTGGCGTGGCATCCACCAATTGCCAGACAGGTGGGAAAAATGTATAGCCAGCGATGGGCAATACTTCGAATAAAATATTTTTAATCATTTTCATACAATAAACGTGTATTTTCTATACAAAAATTCCGGTTTCATATTTACATACCTGGTATATTGGTACCCATGCTGATATCCACAATAATATAATATTATCATATAATATAACATAATATTATCCTGTAAGGGATTAATACAAATTTATTCAACCAACTACATTTTACATATTGTGCTATATATTTTATAAAATCGCAAATGATTTTTTTTATGCATTTATAATCGTCAAACCGTATAGAACCGTTTAGTTACTTGACGAACTCTTTGTATTCAGATTCTCTTGGTATGAGCGCTGTGTCCAACTGAAAGCGTTCAGACGCGGATGCCTGATCTTTCCGGGACTCTACTACTGTGAATCTGATACAAACTACACTGTGCATCTACCTATCAGTGTACCTTTCTATGATGCATCTGACATAGCGCCCGCGATTTATTCATTAGATACAATATAAATCGTTCAAAATACCTAAATACTTACGAGCAGTGGTGTATATGTACAGGTGAAATCATGCAAATAGTAGACATAATATTATAATTAATATCTTGTTGGTCATACGTAATCATCGATAATATCGCGCTGTTCTCTTAGCATTACATTAAAAAGATTGAAGATTCTATAGTTTATGATATAATTTTATTCCAAAATTTCCATGAGTTAAATGATTTAACCTTTTCAATTCCTTTTAGGAATACATACATAATAATCGTACTGAAATGTAGAGACTGCTAATTTTGCGACACACGTTTTCACTCTCTTACGTCAGAGACAAAATTAAATAGCCGTGTAAAAATTTTTGTAACTGGCATGTCCATCTAATTAAAAAAGTTAGAAATAAGGGAAATATCGAATATATAAATAGTAAAGTTTTAAACGAAAATAAAATATTTAATGGAATAAATTCCAAATTAGAAGAATCAAAGAATATACAATTATAAACATGATATAACAACTTTTTATTTAAAAATGAAAAATGTATAGTAATATTAATAATAAATAATCTTGCAATTGAAGACATGTGTATGTTAAAAATGAATTTTTGTGTGCCGTGAGATCCCTCCCACCTTGCTTATCAGAATACGTCATTGCCTTCTCCATCTCGTAGCCAGATCCTATAAACAAAGTCTCTATTCTTTTTCTTTGTTAATGCAACGTCGAGTTGCTTGGCGTCAGCCTATCTCTCTACCAATCTATCTTTCGCCAAACTGTTTCACGCATCCTCTAAACAGGTGATCGATACCTCATACCTCGTTTCACGACTTCCAGTCACCGGCTATCGACTTTCCAAATATTTGCTCAAGCATCCTGCCAATCCATAAATTATCATAAAGCTAAATAACGGCGTGGCACGAAATTGCGTCGTCGCTAACACGCATACGTGTGTGTGCACGTATCGTTTATTGTAACGAGGCTCGTAGCTTAGTACGATCTTTGTTTATTAATATAATCTATATTTTTCATTTCTTTATTTGTTTTCTTATACGATATAAAAGCCACACTTCAGGAGAATACGAATTTTGAGAAAAGTTTGAGCTTGTGTAACTTTGTGCTATCAGTAAGCTCTTTGTGCTATGTAATTATCAGTAAGCTCTTTGTGTCTCCCAAGGGGGAACAGCCGAGTAATATCAGAGATTAAGTAATATAAAATTCTAATAACTTCATTTGGCGACATAACACGTTGACTGCCACGCGTGTTTTCAAAGAAATCCCCGTCAGGCCACGCGTGTTTTCAAAAAAATCCCCGTCAGGCCACGCGTGCAGCAGTACCAAGCGTTCTCTGCTAGGTGCTCCCATCGATATTTTAGTAATGCGAGTCTCTCAAGTGGTGGTCCCAAGAATGATCTCTCGTTTCTTTTATTCGCAACATTAAAACCACTAGCTGTTGTTGAATATAACGAAGGAAAGTGTGGTATAGATTATTCCGACCAAATGGTTTCTTATGCCACCACAATTAGAAAAGGAATCGAATGGTACAGAAAACTTGGCGTTCAATTCCTTCTGGGAATTTCTGTTGTAAACGCTTTGACGGTTTACGAAATCGCAACAAGGAAAAATATAAATATTAGAATATTTAGACAATTATTAGTTGGAAAATTATTAGGGTTGTCTGAAAATACAAAAGATCCTTGTCTTCGACGGAGTCAGCATAACATCGCCGTTCGGAAAAACGGCTCCGGAAGAAGCATTAGACGCGCGTGCAAACTATGTTATGCGAATAAAAGACGTCGAATGGACCGAACAAAGGCAGAAAAGAATTTGAAGAAAACAACAACTTATTGTCCAAATTGTCCTGACCAACCTCGCCTATGTATAGAATGCTTTATAGTTTTACATTCTAAATCATTTTTTTAATAAACCATTTTCGTATTTTTATTTTATAACAATTCAACAGTTTTATTATTATGGAATATCTTTTCAAATACCTACGACGATCCTTGGCGAGTAGTCAAATAAGCGACACCCGAATATGGGTTACGCGGCTCGACCAGAAACTTTGCTGACACCCGAATACGGGTGTCGTGGTAGTCAACGTGTTAATATGGATTAATTAATATTAATAATTGTATACAATTCTATTAATAATTATTGAATATTTATCAATATCGACAACTTTTATATATATAATATAATAGCACGTATTTCTATGATCTATTACTGTGGTATTAATTTCGCATATAAATTTATAATACAATCTCTAATGATGAGAAATTATGTATATCGAAATGAAAGCAAATTATATACATACTATTTGATTTAATATCAATATAAAAGCATCAAACGCATGCGATATGCATTCTACCCGCATGAAATTCACACGATGGCGTGTGCAGTTCTGCGTAGGAATAATCGTCGAGCACGTTAACTACGGTGTACCATGGACAGTGGCTAGTCGGTTGAAACCATGCGTCCTATTGATTTTTCAAGTACAGCTAACCGATCAATATTTATGCTATCCGGTGCGACGCTCTTCGACACGTATCAAACGCAAAGTCATTTCCCTGTCCATAACCAACCGAATTAAAGAATCATTATTGAATGACGAAACACCATGAACCTCGGTTTTATAGCGCAAATGGTCTAACCGCGTTCTCGATAGGAGACGTGAAAATCGGTATTTTTCATTTTATAGTTTTTAACATAACTTTCATCTTAAAATTCATTAAAATTCATCTGACAGCGTATCAATGATGTTAATATCCACAAACGTTCGTTGTTAGGTGCACAAATGAATAGTCGAAATTTTCTAAGGAAATTTATTTAAAGGATGATTTATTTTAAAAAAAGTGAAACGGATTTTCTATTAAAAAATTATCTTACATTTTACATCGAAATAACTTTACATCTTTCGGGCAGTTGATGGGTTCCACTTCGAAAGAGTGTCGTGTCCTTTGACACGATCAAGTCGTCCAGTCGTTTCTGTATTTCATCAATTGATCGAAAGCGCGTATCCGAGTAATCGTGCTGCGTCGACCGAAACAGATGATAGTTCGACGGAGCAATGTCGAGTGAATGTGCCGGATGCTGCGTAACTTTTCATCCAAGTCTCATTACGGTGCCTCTTCTATCAGAAGCAACGCGTGACCTGACGTTATCATGCAGCAATTTCACAGGACATCCACGTTCCTTCTAAATCTTTCTCATCTCGTGTAGAGTGCACCCGAATCGGCTAGCAGCGGAAACGATCAACACATCAAACATAGAAAGAAGACTAAAAAGGAAACACCCAACAGATCTCACAAAGGACACAACCTAACAAACACGAAGATGGTACCTGTTGAGGTTATTCGATGTATAATCAGAGAAAACTAGTGGATAAATTGTAAGGCAGAAAATATATTTAAATATAAGTGTAATTATAAGTAAGAATACAATTTGAGCTGGTCCAGATCCGCACGCTAGCTGTGTTACCCAATAACTGAAAACCCCGAAGCCAACATCGCTTGTCTTCTGTTTATGGTCTGACTTCGTCGCAGTCTTTTGTCTACGCGCTGTCGATGGCTTCAGTGCTTGAGAAACTAAAAAGACCAGATGTAGAGTTTTCTTATAAGTGGTGACCACTTCAACAGTACCCCGCTGGGAGTAACCAGCCACATGCTATATTATTACAACACCAAGATATAACATTTTACCAAATGTCCTACTGGACAAATTGTAAAATTTAAATAAATAAATAGAAAAAAAAATCTCGTGTAGACGATTTGACATAGTCTGTTGTGCTGCTCCTAACTGTTTCGCAGCTGTTTCTGCGCCTCAATCTTGTAACAAGTACTTCGTTACAACACTTACTTATAAATTATAAATTATATTTATCTATAATAAGTATTAATTTATTATAAATATTTAGCCAGGTCACTGCGTCACGCCAGAAAAAATTACTGAAAATTCTCAATGCGAGAATTGATAGTAAATATTAATAAATAAAAAATAAATAAAAAAAAGTACTTCTCTTTGAATACTTTTTATATTTTTACATATTACGTACATTTGTAGATTTTTGCATTTTTAAATTTCTTGTAAACGCGTAAAAGTCCACGGTCTACTACTAATAGCAATTCAATTAAAAAATTTGTTTATCCGAAGATTAGAATTTCTTGAAAGTTTCTTAAGGATTTGCTTGCTGAAGTATCTGTACGAAAATTGCGAACTAGAACAAACTATAATATTTCCTACAAATGTGATTATCATTAGCCATTATCAAATAAGTATGGTAGATTACCTAATACTTTTACACAGCAATCTATCTCCATATTCAATTCTATAGTTCAATTTATGTTACACATCAAGCATAGAAAGAAGACTAAAAAGGAAACACCAAACAGATCTCATGAAGGATATAACGCAACAAACACCAAGATGATACCCCGCTGGGGTAGCCACCCACCTGATAATCAAACAGCCAAAAAATTCTACCAAATGTTCAAATCGGAAAATTGTGAATGTAAACAACTAAAGAAAAAAAAAAGAAAAAATTGTATGTCACCTCGATTCTGTATAACGATAATTTGCTTCAGCATCTCGGCTTCTCATGTTTTAACGCCGTCGTCTCATAACATTCCACTTCTGTATAAATAAATAAAATGGTAATATAACTTGACAGACGCGTTCGTCAAAATTTAAACAGAGACGAGGCTTTAGTTTCACGAAGGGCGCTGGTTATTCTCCGTACACTGGCCAAGGGTGTTCTCGGATTCATAAAATGCGAGGACACGCACTGAATCATGCGGGATTCGTACACATTTTCGAGCAAACTACATATTACCTCGTCTGCTAATTTGATGAAGTTGATGCTACTCAAACTTTTGATGGTTAACGTACATGTATTATATAAACGAATTGTCGACCGTATGTGTGTGTGTACATACGTGTATGATGCAGAAGATAGGACACGAGAAATGTTTCCTTCTGTTTTAACTATGAAATGTTTTGGTTATTTCTTAATTAATTCTAAATCTAAATATTGTAGTATCGTGGACGAAAGGCCTGAGAGGTATCGGGTGAACTATAAACAATGTCACCAGAGAGCCGATTCCAAACTAAGCATAGAAAAGAAATTAAAAATTTACAAAACGATCATAAAACCAGTCTGGACGTACGGAATACCACTATGGGGAACAGTAGCAATGAACCATATAAGCAAAATAGAGACAATCCAAGCTAAAATCCTCAGAATAATAGTAAACGCACCATGGTACGTCAGAAACGAAGATATACGGAAAGACCTTGGAATACCAACGGTCAAGGAGGAGATTAGCAGATGCGCAAGAAGGTACAGAGAAAGAGTAGCAACGCACCCGAATCGGCTGGCAGCGGAAACGATCAACACATCAAACATAGAAAGAAGACTAAAAAGGAAACACCCAACAGATCTCACAAAGGACGTAACCTAACAAACACGAAGATGGTGCCCCGCTGGGGGTAGCCACCCACATGTTATATTATTACACTACTAAGATATAACATTTTACCAAATGTCCTACTGGACAAATTGTAAAATTTAAATAAATAAATAGAAAAAAAAACCAGAGAGCCGAAGTGCCGATAGGCCCAACAATGTATCGTCTGTCCTTCAATCGAATAGTTTCGCAGAAAAGGCCTGCGTGACCCTGGCCACGAACGGTTGCGGAACACGTGCGTGATGGGGCTGAGACAAAAGACAAAGGGATGCTAAGGGACAAAGACGAGTTTATAGCCAGTGTTAGTTGAGAAGTCAGAGAGTGTGAATTGAGAAGCCAAAGAGTGTGAATGGGGAGATATTGTTGCTAGTGTCATGACCGGCACACTTCAAAACCGACGGGCTGATGACGGACACTCATCAGACGGCAAGGGACTGCACACGACAGCAGCAGGTCCAAGGCTCAGACCCAACACCTGGGGGTCCTCCCTACTTCATAACCACTTGTATAGGAATGCGACTGAGTTGTAAGAGCTTCAGTCTTGGAAGGTCACGGCTGCAGTTCGGAAGTAAACTGTCGTTAGCGTAAACAAAATGTTAGGAAATAAATTCTCTCTTTCTTATTTTCATCTTCGATTTCTTTTTTTTTATTTTACGGGCCTTTTTTGGCGATCCTGCCAGGATACTGAAGAATGTTTGTTCAGAAACCAAAAGACATTCATCATCTACGTAAGATAGAATTATTTGGGACTACGGTCATCCGTAGAAACAAAGAAGAAACTATCACGAACCAAGTGGAGTGACAATAAAAGGTAAACTGGATTCCTTTGTACGTTACGGTGAAAGAAAACCTAGCTTCAGCAGTAACCAAGACTCGTCTTCGTCCGAAAGTAACAAAATCAGCGTAACAATACCTAAGACAAACGAACCTCAAACCTCTACCTCAACTGATCCAATGTTGCGAGCAATATTGGACAGTATCCAAAAACAGAATGAGAATATCGCCCGTTTACGAGAGGATATGTTACGTTTGCCTATGCAAAGTGACGAAGAGAATAGACACAGGGCAGCAGAAATCGAGAGTCTTGGAAAGTCACGGCTGCAGTTCGGAAGTAAACTGTCGTTAGCGTAAACGAAGTGTTAGGAAATAAATTCTCTCTTTCTTATTTTCATCTTCAATTTCTTTTTTTATTTTACGTGACACTAGCGTTGTCGAGAGAGTATGCTCCGCGTGAGAGAAAGAGAAAGAGAGAGAGCATCTGTAACGTCCATTCACATCAGAGACCAGGTCACACCGCGGGCAGGATGGCGCCCAGATGTCTGCACATCCTTGGCGCGTACCCTCAATAGTCTTAAGGATCCACCATGGATCTTGGCGTTTTCATAGTTAAGATCCTTCAGACCAAACAAGTATCTTTTATTTTAAGTGCCCCTTTACATTTATTGTTTACTACGGGTTCACACGGGAAAGTTGGTTTTTCTCACGTTCGGTATCTTGCGTTAGCAACCTTTTCTCGAGGGCGGCTAAAACCCTTCCTGGTCCACCAACCGTCTTATTATCCAATCGGAGACGGTGTCTACTGCCCTCGCTTCCTTAACCAAAATTGTCATCAACAAATCCGATAGTCCCGTGTCCTTAGACACACCCATCCCTAGCTTTCCTCAGACACAGTATCGTCAGTAAAACTCCACTTATTCTGTATCCTTAGAATAGTCAACATATCTTTACCGGTCTCTACCCTTATAACAGTCGCGTACTTAACGTATCATTGTAACTAAGTTTTACATAACGTGGTTGGAGTGAATTGTGATTTATGTTAATTCAGTGTGTATTGCAATTTGATTGCTGAATTTGTAATAAAGTGTAATTAAAACAAAATTAATAGTTGTGTTACGACTCAACTATTTTTATTTTATCACACAACCCTCAAGTTTACGTGACACATCCGTGGTGACGAGAGTTGCAAATTAACCATCTAGTTGTCTTAATTATAATACGTTATTGTGATTAGTTCACGTTAAACAACCATCGTTTCCTGTTTAACCAACGTCTGTTTAATCCATTTATAAAATATTATTTTAAATAAAATAATTGTAGTAAAGATACTGCAATATATATGCGATAGTTACAGTAGTTCATAGAGTTTAGTGTTTAGATTTAGAATTCTAATCTAATATGTAGCATAAAGATAAGTAGTATACTGCTAGTAGTCTGCTTATTTTTACCTTCGACTGTATATAAAGATATTCTTTGAATTCTCTGTAGTTTACCTATTATCCTCAAAGTAATACGTACATGGATCAATCAATTAATATTTTTTACGCAACATAACAGCTATGCTTCCTTTTGAAGAATTTTTATCTCGCTTAATTGCAGGAGAATAATGCGACATTTGATTAATTTCTCAGATTAATCGATCGGCTGGAACATCGAGGATAATCGGGATATAAATGAGAAACACTTTTCGCTACACGATGATATATTCCTCGTTTCCTTTCGCAGGGCTTCGTATTTTATTTTTCGTATTGGTAGCAAATGAACCGGTCAGCCAACTGAAAGAGCACTCCAATTGCTCTCATCGCCTCGGGGCGATGGTTCTGTCTGCAACTTGGTTCAAGTTTAATTGAGCTTAAAAGTTTTCGACTTGTTGTCTGAATTCACCTCCACGCGCCTACCACTTTTATCATTCGCCCCCTGAACGACATTTTTTGACGTCGAGAACGATCTCCGTATTCAATGTACCATACATAAAATTAATTCCGAACAACGAACGCCTATCTTCATTTTTCAGTGCATGTCAAAATGATAAAACGAACTATTGTTTGTCGTATGTGGTAATTTTTTTCACTTAATTTTGTAATTACTCTGCCGGTCATAATTAGACTGCGAATGTTTATGCATTTTGGGCAAATTAAAAATTCCGAGAATCTACAGACTGTGTATAATATGCAAAAATGTATAGAATATTTAAAGTAGAGCACTTGCTATGATATTTAGCAAAGAAATTTCTATTTAAATTTCATTTTTTTAATTATGCCGATAAAAATTAGAAATCTATTTATAAATCTAATATGATTCGATGACACTTGCTATGATATTTAGCAAAGAAATTTCTATTTAAATTTCATTTTTTTAATTATGTCGATAAAAATCATAAATCTATTTATAAATCTAATATGATTCGATGACACTTGCTATGATATTTAGCAAAGAAATTTCTATTTAAATTTCATTTTTTTAATTATGTCGATAAAAATCATAAATCTATTTATAAATCTAATATGATTCGATGACACTTGCTATGATATTTAGCAAACAAATTTTTATTTAAATTTCATTTTTTCAATTATGTAGATAAAAATTAGAAATCTATTTATAAATCTAATATAACATTTCATTTGTGTTCTACATGTCTTATAATGTTCATTTTAGTTCCTTTATTAAATGTTTGTAATTCTTTAATACAGCTTTTTACTATAATTTTTTAAGAGTTTTGTTTAAAATATTGTGAAGATTCATTTATTATTTCTGTTTCATATATATGTTTTAGTAATATATACCTGTGTTTCATTATTCTCGCGTTTGGTTATATTACGTGCTTGTAGAAACATTTCCGTGCCGATTTCTATCAAATAGCGTTATGTATAATGAATGATCAAAATAAAATGCAGTAATATAACTTGAAAATCGGAGTAGCATAATTAATTTCTAAATCAAGTTACAGCTTGATAAATTATTATTTCTATTTTAAAATTGTACTTTTCAGTCGTTATTACCATATTGTTGACTGAGAACAGAATATACATATAAAGATTTATTAAGACATATTAAGATTGGTTTCGTAATAATATAACATATTAAGATTTATTAAGACGTTTATAGTATAAAATAATAGAAAATTGGCGGTACAAATACATTCTTTATAAAAATATTCTTAAACTTTCTACGTCGCTCCAATAGTGTATTACGTTTATGTTTACATTAGTCAGGTGTAGCTTGATTTCGAGCGGGAGAGACAAGTAACGGTATTTCAATTGCTACAAACTTGATGTGTAAACAGAAGCGTCAGTGAACGGCGTAGAACAGCAGTGGAACGAAGTGGAATTCATTACAGAACCGGCAATGCTGTATATTTCACTATAAAACAGGTAATACTTTGAAAATTTCAAGAAAAAATTGCTTTCGATTCTCATTCTTATTTATATAATATGATTAAATACGACATATTAATAAATTTCATTGAAGTGCTACTAGTATTCCAGTATTCAGTAGTAGTAGTATTCCAGTAGTACTAGTATTCCATTTTTCATTTTTGCAAGTGAACAAACAATTAAATAATGAAACAACGCGTAATAAAAATATATATTAATTGTATTAAAATATATTATAATTGAATTATTATAATTGATATATTGAAAATATATATAATAATTGTATGAAAGTATACAAGATGGTATAAATAGCAATTAGTGTAATATTATTCGGAAATCTCAAGAATTAATGAATTCATCTATTATTATTTTATTTATTATTTATTATTTATTATTGCTTAGTCCGTGCTTTTCGGCTTTGGACGAACTTTCGGTTTTACATCTCTTATGTCTATTTCTCTTCTTATATGTCTACCTCGCCTCTTTTCCACTCTATTCTATTGCACTCCCTTAATTATTCTATCTCTAAAAACTAAAACTATAAACTATAAACTACAAATTAGCAACTAATGACTAAAAACTATTGCAACTTTGGTCTTTAGCCTCCTTGCTGTGCATCCTTCCTGTCGTTTGCCCTTCTCTTCTCTATTATTGCTTTTAGTTCTGTTAAACTAATTACTAAAAATTCTCAATGCGAGAATTGATCGTAAATATTAATAAATAAAAAAAAAAAGTTCTGTTAAACCTTCTCCAGTCTCAATTAGCGTTTTCCCTATGTCCTTTGGTCCTCCCGTTATTTCACATTCTTCTATCACATGTCTCGGGTCTTCTTCCTTCCTTCTACATAGTCTGCATCGAATTCATCTATTCTTGGTATAATATTTTTTTTTTATTTAGTTGTTTACATTCACAATTTGTCCGATTTGGACATTTGGTAGAATTATTGGTATAATATAATACAACTTTATATAAATATAATATGAACATAATATAGCTTTAATATCGCAAACAGGACATTTCTAAAACGAAGAGAATGTTATCCTTTATCGATGTTACGATATTGGATAAAAAAGATTATACATGTATTGCTATATAAAAAAATGAAAGTTTTTGATCCAACATTTTTTTATGCCAATTTTTTGTGTCCCAGTTTACTGCCTCTTCACCACTGGCTAACTGTTGCTCAGAATATATTTTTTTTCTCGGATTATCGGACATGTCCAAAAAACTGTAGCGACTATTATATTGCACATATACATATATACCTTGTATAAAGTGGAGCTATTGTTTACCTTGAAACATGAAATACCTACGAATACGGAAAAAGTCTATTTTTGTTTTCGTTTATTACAGAGAATGTCATGGTCAAATTATATGCATACAAAATGGGTCAATAAGAAGTACAGTCTAAAATATTATTAAGTTACTACTAAGTGTTAGGAAATTTAATATGTTTGAATCTACTTAATTAATATGTAAATTTTACACTGGATACGATGGAGTGCAAACATTTTCTGTAGTCATATATGTTTTATGTACAGAGTGAATCAATAAGAATCTATCCATCTAAAATAAATCGTTATTGGTCTTATCAAAAAATCGTCTTAAACGAATTTTGCTGCGTTTCAAGAGACTCGTCGTTTGCATGCAATTTTATTTTCCGAGATACCAGGCCGATCTTGAGTTTTTTAAATGGCTTGGTTTGCTTGTTTAAATTTTTCATAATATTAGTCGATCTAACTGAAACAGATTAAAGTTAAAATACCCGCCTAACTGATAGCCTTTCGGTATAAATAGATTAATACCTTTTTGTAGAGAATATATTTTTTTTTTTTATTTATTGAAATTTACAATCAATTCTCGCATTGAGAATGTTCAGTAATTTTTTCTGGCGTGGCGCAGTGACATGGCTAATTATTTATAATAAGTTAATACTTATTATAGATAAGTATAATTTATAAGTAAGTATTATAAATAAGTAAATATTGCTTAATTTAGATAACTAATTGAATCTAGCGTTTAGGTCTAGCGGGTAGTGTCTCTTCAGCCTGCGGATCTGATCCGACGTATCAAGTAGTCCAATAATTAGGGGGTTTCGATGTTTGTTGATTCTTTTGCTATATCTGTCGCTATATTTTGCTATTTTCTCTTTGACTGTTGGTATCTTGAGGTCGCAATGTATTAGTTCGTTGGTGACATACCAGGGTGCATTTATAATGGATCTTAGCGTATGTAGAGAATATATGGCTGATTAATATTGTAAAAAATAGACAAAACGTGAGATAGCAGAATATAAGAAAAGTATCCTTTGAAATCCAACGTAACTCAGTTAAGAAGTTTCTCAGTGAAGACAATAGGTAACGAGTAAAGTTATTTACACGCCAATGTACCTATTGTAGAGTTTACATATTAATTAATTAAATTCAAACATATTAAATTTAGTAATACTTTCATGTCTTTATTTTTTTTTTATTTAGTTGTTTACATTTACAATTTGTCCGATTTGGACATTTGGTAGAATTTTTTGGTATACTTTCATGTGACTAGAAAAATTTAATATCGTGGAAATGAAATATGGAACTTGCTATAGGAGCGTTTAGTTAGAAAATAAGAGTACGTTCTATTACGAATATTTTCTGCAGCCACCGTATGTAATTTACATCTTTACTCGATTTTGCTTAAGACACGTTTCTACTGGCGATATATCTGTTACCTTCAAAGTCATGATATTTTACGTTTTATTAACCAGAAATAAAAGCAATTTATCGTTTTAACATTTTTTTTTTTGTTCATTCATATATCATGTGATCTCACAAATAACTCTGATTTCGATTCTCAGAATGTTATGTATTGAAATAAAGTACGTATATGTAAACTCCCTAGAGTTCAAGTGTGATAGGGGCTTTCCCTGTTTCATGGACAGCACGACTTTCTTTGTTTCACGGACAGAACGACTTTCTTTGTTTTACGAACAGTCATTTTGACACTCGTTTCCCAAACGAACGGACAGAGAGAAACATCAGAGATAGACAAGACCACAGAAGAAAGAGTAATTATTTAAAACATTGAAGATTGACGGAGAAAGATCGGTAGCTCAAGAGAATCGATTTTATAGACTTCAGAATCGATCAGCTGAATTACCATATGATTAACGATCTTACATATGTATCATTATATTGAGGAAGCAGAAGTAAATACTATTTTCGGGGCCAATTGGAGAATAAAAGTTTCAGTGCATCGTAACAGCACCGAAGAGAGTAAACACGTCTAGACGCATGCGGACAGTGTATTGATTACTAACCAAAGTAAGAGTACAAAAACCAAAAACGCTAGGAAACGATCAGCAGAAAACTGATGTAAACTGTGAAACTATGTAAAAATTCACATAATAATAATAATAATTTATTATGTACTTTAAGCTCGTAGCCTGTTACAGAGAGAGCTTGTTGGATTCTTATTTCTAATTTCTTACGCTATATTATATTCTTCTGACACGAAGATGGTACCCCGTTGGGGGTAGCCACCCACATGTTATATTATTACACTACTAAGATATAACATTTTACCAAATGTCCTACTGGACAAATTGTAAAATTTAAATAAATAAATAAAAAAAAAATATTATATTCTTACATTGATCTCTTATTTTCTGTATTTTATCGCTCTTTTATTGTATTACATTATACCGCTGGATTTTTCCTTGTAAAAATTCACACAGTTAATTTTCCAATCTATAACGGACAATGTTTCACACAAAGAAACTTTGGTGGCGTGTGAAAACACATAAAAGGTGGTACATAAATTGGGAACGTATGTTTCATTGAAATGTTATTTGTTTAAATGTTTTCTTCTGAGATTTTAAAAGGACTCGTAATGAATACAGCACCGACAACAAAGAAACACGCGAAATAAAATATTCGCAGCATATGCAATTCTATGAATCTACAGATTTATACAAATTCGTAGAAAAAGAGAAAGGATGGTAACAGAAATTGACGTATGAATAAATTTAATAAACCTGGGAAACACAATAACGAATACGATCTTTTATCTTTGATGAAAATTATTTTTCATTTTTAATGAAGATGATTTTTTATCTTTAATTAACGAATTCGATATTGCCTATATTGTCGCATGCAACGTGGTGTGAGCTTTTTGGATGAAACTTGAGTACACTGCATAAAGAGTGTGTAGCAAACGATGTGTAAAAATTACACAAAAATGTATAATAGAAATTTTAATTTCTAATGATTCTCAGTTTCAACTATTTGCGTTCATTATTCGTTGTTTGATTAATGCAGAACACATAGTCGAACAGGATGTAATACAAATTTCTTAGAATTTTTAAATATTCTTTCACCATAGTATTCTACGCTTATCGAGCTTTACACAATATGCAAAAGAAAATTTTGATTTTTAGAAGCCGCCGACACGGTCGCATACTCGCCTTTAATGCGAAAGTGGTGTAAGTCTTAAAAGTTGATCACTTACACTCTATCAAATACTTTATCAAAATGTAGAAAAAAGTCGTAAAGGTCGTAAAGGGTCGACTGAAGGATTCTACTTACTTGCTCTTATCTGCGAGAAACTAAGGAAAATGTAGTATATCCTTATTACTGTCCTTGCAAGATATAGTAACTACGAGACGTTGATAGCCAATTTACAAAAAGCTATTTTTCACCTGTTGTCCGAAAATTACGTGTAAAGTAATCGCTGTCAAGAGTCGATTGATAAGCGTTCAAAATTTATTTCCTATACATATCCACGAAGCGAGAGAAATTTCGCTCAAGTAGCAATTCTCACGCGATCTTTAACTCGTCTCTGAATTATTCACTCAGCTTTCTCGATGATTAAAACGATCCTAATGAACATGTAAATTACTCCGACGTTCTGATATTTAACGAAATCCGCGCCTCGAGCATCTATGTTTCGAAGGATATACAACAATACCATGTGCTAATCTCACAATTACACTGCATCTCTATGCGACTGTAGGAAATTTGAAAGTGCAATATTACACAGAATGCACATAATATGAAACGATATACAGGGTGGTTGGTAACTGGTGGTACAAGCGGAAAGGGGGTGATTCTACGCGAAAAAAGAAGTCGAAAATATAGAATAAACATTTTTCGTCTGAGGCTTTGTTTTCGAGAAAATCGACTTTGAATTTTCGCTCGGTACGCGTCCACTTTATCACGTCTCGTTATAACGGATCTCACTGTAGATCGTTGTCTCGATTGACGTTATTTTTTTAACTTTTAAAATTTCAAAATTTTTAAATTTCTATTCTATATTTTCGACTTCATTTTTCGCGTAGAATCACCTCCTTCCGCTTGTACCACCAGTTACCAACCACCCTGTATAATAAGATATTCACAGTATAGTGTTTTCTGTAATATTTGATAGATAAAGCAATTTTCTACTGAGCTTCCATTTTCCCAATTATATCTTCAAACACATAAATTTACATGGAAATACACACAGATTATTCGGTAATATATGGTTCGTCAATTATTAATTATTAATATTAGACGTGATCGGTTGGCAGCAAACTATCCAAATCACATTCGCTCTAACGTATTATCTGTATTTTTGTGCTTCGACCGCGATAATGATCAATTATTCAATCGCAGTGTCATAATCGTTTCATTCGGTCGTCTCTGCTTGCAAGAAAGACAACTGTTCGGAATTTGGAGTGGCCACCTGGTAATTACCGCGACGCTTTATGTGAACCAGATACGATCCTCGGTCAGGACGACCGTCAAGGGTCTACGCTACCCTAGTGCGGACCTATCATAAACAGTGGGCCTATTGTACAGTCAAGGTACTTTAGGATCCCACGGAAAAGACCCATAAGGCACGAAACTTCTTTATTTTATGGTACATCTCAGGAAGACCTGACACGTGAGTTTCCGCAAGTGTAGGGTCACCCGCACGCGAGCCTTCATGAAGGCAGCCAACCCATTCTCAAACATACGTCTTTACCCAATGATCAGTTAGAAACAGACTTGAGACACACCCACCACGAACCTTCCTCTACGACAGCAACATCACCAAGAGACACTCTTGCACCAGTATTCTAAGAGTCAGCATGTAACAGTATTCAGTCAGTGACCATTATATTTAACAGGATAGCCAGTGAACTAAAGACACAGTAGTCCTCACTTAGTTCGGTTAAGTGCTACAACTAGTACAAATAAAGTGCCGTCTGAATCTAACACTCGAGTTATTTCATCTTCTCCACCTTGAACGTTAAGTCATTTGAGGTACGCGATATCGACCGATCGGTTTGACCTGACCGGTTGCTCTTTAGTCGATAATACGCAACAACAACTAACCATTATATACAGGGTGGTTGGTAACTGGTGGTGCAAGCGGAAAGGGGTGATTCCACGCGAAAAAGAAGTCGAAAATATAGAATAAACATTTTTTTTTTTAATTTTTCCATCGAGACAACGATCTACAGTGAGATCCGTTATAACGAGACGTGATAAAGTGGACGCGTACCGAGCGAAAATTCAAAGTCGATTTTCTCGAAAACAAAGCCTCAAACGAAAAATTTTTATTCTATATTTTCGACTTCTTTTTTCGCGTAGAATCACCCCCTTTCCGCTTGCACCACCAGTTACCAACCACCCTGTATAGCGCAGATATTGCGATTGCTATATACGTAAACCGTAAGACGATATTATTAAATTGTACGAAGTTTCAGCACTTAAATAAAATTACTTAATTATCCTTTATTTGTTGTTGAATGAAAAATATCCTCAGGATAAAATTAAGTTCTTTCGAAAGATATACGTAACGATGGGAAGAATCTATTTTCTAGAATCTAATAAGGAATCTAATAAAAAATTATTTTTTCTTTAATCGGCACAGATGTTTAGATATTAAGCGTAAGTAGCATCACGAAAACAGAAATGTTTTTTATCGAATATTTCTATTACGAGAAATTTGACAATTTGATAGAGGAGAACGAGAGAGAAGAATGTTTTCGTGGATCGTTGTTATTTCTACGTGTACGAACAACGGCATTCCCGTGTCAGGCTGGAATGTGTCACTAGCACATTCATGGAATTATTGCGGAATTATTGCGGATGATTGTTCTCCGATCGAGCCAATCTCGATGACCCGTTGCTACGGACAAATCAACGACAGAAAAATGTGCACACACACGAAGACGTATTATGATAAGTCTATTGAAGTACTTCATATAATCTTGTTTCTCTCTTAAATCATTGTTCTTGAAAAATTCAATATTGTAACTTATTCCTTATCGAAATATTTGTGCGATGTTACGCTTTATTACAACAAATTACGTTCATCAGGCAAATGAAATATTTGTTTCTACTAATTAGAATAAATGTTGTAGTATGTTATTAAAAACCAATCGATTCAGTGACATTGTTATAAACAAAGAGTGTAGTAATATACTACACTTATAAATAGAGTGTAGTAATTTTTAGAATATCGCGATGAAGTATGTTAACCCTTTAACCTACGATTTACGTTCGAGAATGCCCGTAATATTTACGTTTGGCCCGATCATCGTACTACGGGCTACGCCCGTAGTTGTAGGTTAAAGGGTTAAGAAGTGTCACTGTAAGTAAATGCCCCGCTGGGGGTAGCCACCCACCTGATAAACAAACAGCCAAAAAATTCTACCAAATGTACAAATTGGACAAATTGTGAATGTAAACAACTAAATAAAAAAACTAAGTAAAAACAAAAAAATATAGCATTTTGAGGATTCTGATAGTGTATTGCTATGATTAGTCGAACATGAATACTTTCAATATAGGAAACTTTTAATCAGTTTGGTAAATAGAACTTAATATTTTGTTACATGATAAAAGGGGTGCTTTAATGCAAAGCTTCAAATCAATTAAAATTCTGAAACAGTAGGAATAAAGCTACAACTGTATTAAATTATACATACATGATTTTAAATAAGTACTCCTGTCCACGGATTTTTGGATTTCCTTAAAAAATTTTATTTCGCTTTGAGTCAAGTAATTCTTTGGATTAAAAAGAAAACTATCTTCTCTATGCTGTGCAAAATGTCTTTTGCTGTTTGATATTTTGCTAATAGAAAAAAGTACATACAAGGCACTTTACTCCACTTTTTGCAACAGAATGTTTATTAGTAAATATTGTACCGTACATAATATTTAATACATTAAACTTATATCGAATATATTATTAATTTGTAATTTGCTTTATTTTATGTCTTTCGGCCTCAAAATGGAGAGTCGCATTTGTTGTTGCTTGTGCAAATGGAATATATATCGCTAATATATTATACCCATCTTTCATATATATTTGTATATTGAACGTGCACGAACATCTACAGTTTATTTATAACCACATTCCAGCTTGGCCAATACACAAATTTAACATCGGCGCAGTTCATCGTGAATGCTCAAAGTCGATATGTTAAATTTAATAACACGTTACTCGTTATGCTAATTCGAAGGATATCGCATTTAGCTTGTCAACTTAATCAGTACCTGTAATCTTTCTAACTCCGATATTAAAAGTCTTCGAAGATAAGAAATAAATAATATTAACATAAATGCTGAAATACAAATACACAATGTCTATTTTCCTCATAAATCTACGAAGAGGAGTTTGATTGAATGCGGATTTGTTGGTTTCGTCTGCGCCAACGAACGTATTATTCCACTCGCATAATAGATACATGTTTGTTTCCGCAGCAAACTCGATAGTTGCACGATGCCATAAATTAACCTCCAAGGATTAGAAACGATTATCCCGCAAAATACGAACGCGTTATCGCATACGGCTTCAGATGGCCAACTATTTCTATTTAAGGCAATTCTATTAAATGACGTACGACACTGACGCGCATCTGTTAATTAAACATATTTTCCGTATAACTATCCCTATTTATGCCAATTATTCTCTTAAACGACATATGATATAGGGTTGTTCGGTAAATTCTAAACCTTGTCAGGCTCACGTTTTTGCTGATAATGAGAAACAACAGGAATTCCATCACGAATGGAATAATGGCACTATCTGAGGTGTAAGTTGTTGTCCTTGATGATTGTAGCTGCTGGCTGAAGATGTAGAGTCGCTATAAGCTACTGCTGCTTTCTTCTCATTTATATGCCATGGAAGAAAAATCGGACTACGAGCGCCGGGATTCGAACCCGGGTCCCGAATGTTCGTAACCTAAGGCGCTAACCACTGCTTTTTTTTTTATAATGTTTATTTAAACCAAGATACATACTAGTACATTTGGTTATTCACAATAAACTGTGAATTTCGGTAAAATGTGTTAGGCAAAAGTACCGATACGCGACGGTACGACGAAGCCATACTATGTTATGTGTCGGCGTGTTACTTTTTTTATGATGTAATCTGATCTTTGGAATTAAGCCGCTGGGGACCGGAGCTTTTATGTGATTTTGTTTTTGGTTGCTTTTTTCTGTCCTGAAAACTTGGTCGCAAAACAGGACGCTTCGGTAGTGTACTTTTTGGGTGCTGTATAACTTTGGGGAGGGGCGGGATTATAGGGAGGGGGAGGGGGATGTTAAATAGGTTATTTAAAAAAAATTTACAATATATACAATGTTTACACCTGTGTTATACGGGGGCAGAATTGAGTTCTGTCGGTTTAATGATTTTCTCTATTATTTTATTATGGATTCGGTATCCACCAATATTTCTTTGTGTTTTTTCTGTGTTTGTCTTTAGTGTCTTTCAGAGGGAGGGCCATGTTGTATCTCCACCTAGTGTCTGCGGTTTGTCCGTTTAAGTTTTCTTCGTAGAGAATAGTTTTGGTCCCTATTTTTCTTTTTATGTGATAAATTATTGGAATGTTATGTTGGTCTTGGAGGTAGTTTTTCTCGTCTAGGTATAGGAAAGCTTCTGGGGGGATGTAGCCTGTTGCCAGAGTGTTTTTGTAATATGCGTCATTTGGGAATAAGCAACTGAAGATTAAGCTGTTTTCTTTTATCTTTGCCGCTTGTGTGGTTTTTTAAGTGGTTTCTTATTAAGTTTAAGATGTGATAGTCTATGCGGTGAATGTTGGCTAGGTCGTAGATTATTTTGTTTTTAACATATTTTTGGAATCCGCTGTGTTCGGATCTGTCAAGCAAGCTCTGATGCATTTTCCTTCGAATATGCGAATTTTTTCAATTTGGGAGGCTGATATGTTGTACCAGATTGGGCAGCCGTAGGTTATGATCGGTCCGATTAGTGCTTGGTAGCACAGGACTTTTACTTGGTTGTTGAGATGTTTGGAGTAGAATAATCTTTTTGTTCTCCAGAATGTTTTGCTGGCTTTGGAGAGTTGGATTTCGATGTGCTGCTTATAGTTTAATTTTTCGTCTATGTTTATGCCTAGGTATTTTACACAGTTTTTGTGTGGTATGAGCTCCCCTTCGTTTGGTATGAGCTCCCCTTCGTTGCGCTAACCACTGCGCTACCTTCGTCCGGTAGAAGTTAGTGTCAAGTGGAGGTATTTGTTGTCGAGTGCCGCCACATATCCAATGGCAGAGAATTATTGTACAGGACGGTGTCTGTTCGCTAAAATTGTATTTTTGAAACGTGTTGGGATAAAGTTTGAGTCTTAAGACTTACCCGACAATCCCATACTTAACATGGGAGATAAAATGTTATTTAAACGACGACGCAGGAGTAAAGTCACCCTCGTATTCATGTTCCGTTCTCCAAAAGTTTGCCGTCAGTTGTTCCAGGGCTGCAGGTAATTCTTTCAAGCAGCCAAGTCTGGAACAACTTCCATTCTCAAGAAAATTGATAAAACGTCGTCGACGAGCGGCGTCGACGCAACAGTAAGGTCAGCCTCGTATTCGTGTAATTTGCAAATTTTTGTTCTGCATTGTTCTACGGATGTAAATACGTGTTTCGAAGAAGGAACCCTTTACCGTGTATTATCGTCGTCAAAATGGAGAAAAATGTCCATGGTTCTATGGCTACGGTTTCTTCAGATTATTTCCTAAATTGAATACGATAATATAATATAATATAATATAACATAATATTACATTTCGGAACAGTACTTTGGAACAACGTTTAGAGCAATCTAGAACGACTTTTATGCGTTTGATTCTAAAAAAAAAAAAATGGGGGTCTTGTGAAGAATTCCACTCTTTGGCAATGTTTCTGTAACCTTTCGAGATGATTCATTATTTCTTTGCAACGAGGTAGAACAAGCGTTGAACGATTTGGAACAAGACAAAGAGATACGAGATTTAAAGAACCAGCAGCTAATCTCATACAGGCTACTCATTTGTATACATTCATACTCATACTATACTCATGTATACTCATTTGTTCATGTTGAACTTGTGCATTAACTATTCTCTCATCGATTTCGATGATTTTTAAATATGTCGTAGAAATTGGCATTTTGAATAAATTTTTCCTCTGACGAAAACGTCGGATTCTCTTAATTTTCTGTTAATTAAGAACGTATCTTACGTTCAGTGTAAATAGTGTTAAATATCGACCGATGGAGCAGACCTGGACGAAATTTACATTTGAAATATTATTTTTTAAATAAGTACTTTAAATAATACCAATTGTCAACTTAATGATTATTATATTTTAATTAATATTCTTTTTTTTATTTGACCAAGCGAATGGATTTAAAGCTAAGCGAATATTTGTCAAAGTGATGCATTAGAATATTGTTCATTTTAGAAAATCGTGGGAATTTAATGAAATGTCTAAATAAGAACAAATTTCACATATAATATGAGTTGTTTGCAGCTTTGTTAAGAGATTACGACAAAAATACGAAATACCAGTTCCCGTGATTGATCGATGCATTTACTTAAAACCAAGAATAAACCTAACATAATTAACATATTTTGTTTATCAACATAATCACTGTTTTTTGCAATGGATACAACTACAAAAGATGGGAATATAAATCAAGAAAAATGTTTGAGAAAAAGTTTTAATGCCTGTTTCAAATTAAAATGTTTCATCTATAATGTTAGAATTAATCGTCGTTGTGACTAATTTTTAAAGTTCTTTTCTCTTGATATTTCAGTGGTTGGGTTTGGGTATCATGGCGGTAGGTGTATGGGCTTGGACCGAAAAGGACACATTCAACAATTTGTCCAGGCTCACAAATGTTGCGCTCGACCCAGCATTTATCCTCATTCTAGTCGGTAAGTAGCGATTTATATTAACTCTTTAGAACTCCATTTATTTGAATGAAAGTTAATCGCCGATTAAGTGAAATTTTGCCGGTTGAATTCACTTTTCTGAACATCAGCTCCTATCGTGTGAACGAAAAATAATAGGTACATAATGAGGGAAGTTGGTGAGCCCCCATTATTTTTTTTTTCATTTGGTAGATTATTTACAATCAATTCTCGTTGAGAATTCTAAGTAACTTCATTTGGTACAATAACTTGGTTTATAATAATTTATATTATGTTGATTCTAGTTGAATCTAATGCTTCAATCTAAAGGGTATCTTCTTCTTAGTCTGCGGATCTGGTCCGTCGTGTCAAGTAGTTGGGTGAATAATGGGTTGTGGTGATTGTTGACTCTCGTGTTATATCTGCTTCTGAACTTGTATATTTCTTCTTTTACTGTGGGTATCTTGAGGTCGTGGTGGATTGTTTCCTTGGTGACATACCAAGGTGCATCTATTAAGGATCCTAGTGTTCTTGATTGAAATCCTTGAAGGATTTCTATGTTGGAGTTACTCGCTGTTCCCCATAGTTGGATCCCATAGGTCCAGACAGGTTTTAGTATGGCTTTGTATAGCATTATTTTGCTCTGAGTGCTTAAAGTTGGAGCGACGGCCAATGAGCCAGTAAAACTTGTTAAGTTTAACCTTGACTTGCTTCGATTTGTCTATGATGCGTTGTTTCCATGTCAATCTCCTGTCCAGAGTATCTGACCAGATATCTGACTGAGAGCCCCTATTATACGAATTCCTATTATACAAATTATTTGTCCTCCAAATTCAGAGAAATGATTCCACTGTATTCGTTTCGGTCAATTCAACTTTGTCCAATCGTGTGAATAAAGACGTATCAATATTTTGAAGATTAGTTGTAACGAAGAGTAGTTTTTCAAGCTTTTCTGATAATGCAACAGGAAAATGTTTCAAACAAAAGTTGACCTACTTTGAAACAGCTAGAAATTGCAGTACTTAAAACCGCCAAGAAATGCTTCTTCCTGTAAAAAAGCATAGTCATCTTCACTTTTTTTTTCAATGGTACGATGTATTTTTGATTTCATGCATCAACATACATACATCAATTCAACAACTCTATACTATGATCTTCGAATGATCCTGACTTCAGAAATGAATTCCTTGATTTATAGAATTAATGAAATTTAGTTCAACACAGCGTTGGATCGGATGTTTGAAATGACGTTTATGTCGCGAACAAAATATTGCAATAGTAAAAATTACTGGCAGATTCTTTCGCCAGATTTATCCTCAATAGATTTTTTATGGCGGCAGATATTCAGTTGAAAGCACCAGCCCATCGCTAGGAAAGATCCCATCACTAGACATATCGGTTTTACTTGTAGTCTTAAATAAAAAATGTTGAAACTCGTGGATGGTCAAAAGGCGAACATTTGATACACGTAACTTGCCATTTCATTCCACATGATTATAAAGAGAAGAAACTATTTGCGCAGAAAAGTAACTTGCTAATTAAAGCTCTCGTTAAAAGAAGTGGAAAAATGAGTTTCAGCCCATCTCGTATTTAGCTTCAATGAACAATTGGCCAAAAGATGCGTACTAATTATTTTTTACCGGGCGAAGGTAATTTCAACGTGCTTTTAGGGTATCGCGGACAAGTTCCTTGCACTTCCAGTGCGTTTTTCCGTGCCTTTTCTCGAGAAGATGGGCTACACTTACACGGAACGCATCTTTTCGCGAGGATCTGGAATTTTTCTCGAGGTCAACCGTAATTAAGCAGTTCGTTACATACCATTCTTAATTAACCTTTTCAAGACGCTGAGTTTAAAAATCTTAACTAAAACGACTCAAAAGTAGCTCATTTTCTTTGAGAAAGTATCGTAAAGTTTCCAACGAAAGTCCTCATCTGTTGCGTTTTCCTGCGGTCGATAAAAAACTTTTAAAAAATGATCTTGTTGCAAAAAAAAAGAGGCATTGGTCAAATTGATAAATTTGTAAAATGTAAAGTGTAAAAACTGTTTTATATTGAAATAGTCTGGCGAAAATTATTTTATATTGTAACTGCATCTATCTGACTTGAACAAAAGCAAACGACTCATCGTAGAAGTTAAGTAGTTGATCGTGTACGTGTAAAAAGTTATATTTTACATTAGTCGAACAATACTGAGATAATTATAAGTTTATTTCGTTATTATTAGGCTACAGATTTCTACAAATAGGGAAACGGAATGGAAATAACAATTTCTTTCATCTATTAAATATTATAAGAAATATTTTTCTTTCAATATTTTATATATTTTCGTGTACTATATACATTGTGTGTAATTTTACATTTTCAAATTTTTCAAAAATACGTGAAAGTCCGGTTTAAGTTCAACTTTAATTATTATAGAAAAAATAACAACTTTTTCTGAAATACTCTGAATACATTCCATTATATCATACACCATAAACCGATTAAATCGTTTATTTGATATTTCGAAGTACATTATGCAACGTGAATTCTATGTTCGTCCTTTCGTGTACCATCTGGCGTTGTAGGAATTTTATTAGAAACAATAAAGTTCGTGAAATTTGCACCTCCAAATGCGAATTTTTATAAACAGTGCTCGTGCACATTTGTCCAAC
The DNA here is from genome assembly GCF_040668555.2 of Bombus flavifrons. Taxonomy (NCBI): domain Eukaryota; kingdom Metazoa; phylum Arthropoda; class Insecta; order Hymenoptera; family Apidae; genus Bombus; species Bombus flavifrons. The sequence continues at coordinate 836,951 of NC_138445.1, read as the reverse complement.
CAGAATTTTTGTTTGTCCAGCTCTAAAAAAAAAAGTTATCGTTAGACATTTCCATTTGGTGCTATCCTTTTTTTTTTGTAGTTTAGTCAATTGAAAATGTTGAGTGGACAAACATGAACAAATCGTGGACAATCATATCCTACTGGAAAATCAATGAAAAATTTCATGCAGCGCTGATGTCAAACTTTTTACGTTTTTATTTGGTGATAGCTTTTTTTTTGAAGAGTGGAAAATTTTAGTTGGACAAATGTAGACAACCAAATCGTGGACACATCTATACCATTCGCTTTTTCTTTTGCTTTTTTTTTTTTTGTAAAAATTCACGCTTGAGGTGCCAACTTCGTGGACTCGAAACAGTAAATTTCAAAGCTCGCCAAAAAGTAATCTAATGGCAATAAGTGAGGTCATGAAACTTGCATCACAGCTTATCCATCCGTCAGCAAACATATCATTTGATCTTACTACGATTGTCGAATTTTTATAGTATTTCAATTTGGCTCTTATTTTAGTAAACGAAACGCGTTTGTAATATTTCAAGAGAATATTCAATATGAAATTAAAAACGGAAATCATTCAAACCAATAACAATTTTTCCACATTTAGTACAAACTTGAGATATTTTTGTAACTTTAAAAAATTACAATCGGATCGGAAATAATGGAAAGAATGCAACAGATTTGTTGTGATTGTGAGATGGACAATCATCGTATCGATATTACATTGGTATTCGTTGTTGATATAGAACAATAATTCGTATAATTTTTAATTGGAAAAATTGTAAGTAATTCGCGCAATTCATAGTAATACACATTTAGCGCCGATTATCAAGAAATTTTCGGTCAAAAGATTATTTCACGAAAGCAACTCCGCAGTTCATTTCTGACAAACCTCACGTCGCCAGTTCAATAAACCTCATTTGTGTCGTCGATCTGAAACCATTGCACGTGCTGCATTACCATGCCTTCGTACCGCCGTTAGCACATAAAAGCTCATACACGCGTATGCGCGTACGTAAAGCCACAGATACTCGCATATACGAAAAAGGTAATAAATAATTTGGCAGATCAAAAAGATTTCCTGGGGTAGTGTACAAAAGTATTAATTAGTATTAATTAGCATAGCAGAACAAATTGAAGAACTTAGATGTAGAACCATAAGAACAAACATTTGCATATAGATCTAATGTCAATTTTAGGAGAAGATATGAAGATATCGTAGTAGACTACGGAAGCGTTCTGTTTTGCGACCAAGTTTTCAGGACAGAAAAAACAACCAAAAACAAAATCACATAAAAGCTCCGCTCCTCAGCGGCTTAAATCCAAAGAATAGATTAAAACACAAAAAATGTAAAACGCCGACACATAACATAGTATGGCTACGTCGTACCGTCGCGTATCGGTACTTTTGCCTAACACATCTTATCAAAATTCATAGTTTATTGTGAATACCCAAATGTATTAAAATGTATCTTGGTTTAAATAAACGTTATTTAAAAAAAAAAATATGAAGATATCGTGTTAAAAAAGGCGGATGAAGAAATTTAAATAAGTCATGATGTGTAGCATTAAGCATCAATTAATTAATCATAGACATATTTTAGTCAATTGTCAATTCAAAGAAACGTATCTCGACAAAAGGTGGTTTTGTGAAAAATGGCTTTTAGCATTTAGCAACCAAGCATCTACTTGCCTCCAATTTCTTATAGTATAAGCCTTTCGGACACTCGGTATAACTGTTAACTTATTATTTTATATTAATTATATTATTGCGTCGTTATAATTCTTGCGAATAATTTACTCTTCTTCCGAGTATTTTACATGAATAAATAATTTTAATTTTTTATTATTAGTCGTTCTTTTGGATAGTCTGGGCCAAGTGTCCTATTTTGTATGAAATTAGTAAATGGTTTATAACATATTATTCAGGGTGGTTGGTAACTGGTGGTGCAAGCGGAAAGGGGGTGATTCTACGCGAAAAAAGAAGTCGAAAATATAGAATAAACATTTTTCGTTTGAGGCTTTGTTTTCCAGAAAATCGACTTTGAATTTTCGCTCGGTACGCGTCCACTTTACCACGTCTCGTTATAACGGATCTTACTGTAGATCGTTGTCTCGATGGAAAAATTAAAAAAAAAAAGAAAAAAACATTGTTTTTAAATTTTTATTCTATATTTTCGACTTCTTTTTTCGCGTAGAATCACCCCCTTTCCGCTTGTACCACCAGTTACCAACCACCCTGTATAAGTATATGTCGGGTTTGTCGGGTCGGCGCTAGTTCTAGGGGCGCGTTGCGTATCTTCATTAGGACAAGCCATCGTAGTTGTTCAATGAGGTTTATATTTTCAATTATGTGTACAAATGTTGATTTAACAGGGTTTAACAATTTAACGTGATTGTTAGACACTCTTAACGTAAAGACAATGTTCTTAGTTCAAACGAATTCACGGTCAACGGGATAACTCTTTGTACGATTGAATATGTTTTGAAACTCAAAGTGACGTTAGCTGTGACGCACGGTATCTTTCTGACTGACAGACAAGACGTTGTGTGTAAACTCTCCAAGGTGATCACAAGAATAAAGAACTGACACGATCACATTTGTCAATTGCGTATTGACCGGGGTTATCAACAAAATTCCAGGCACCGTTACTAGGCAGACCCGCGTAGAGCCGTCACAGCTCCTGCCCCGGGGCTTGTTTGTTAATACAGCGTGTGTCCCTCGATATTGGTACTTCTACTGTTAAATAAAAACGTTCATCCCGTGACCGTGGCTACGTTCGGCGACCAGTTGTGTCACCTCGAGCCCAAGCCCACTGTCACAAACCTTGGGCAAACATAATCAGATCGTATCGCAACAACTACTTCTATGTTCAATTATTTAAGTACAGCTATAATGAATAGTTTAGACCAAAGTATTGGGATGTCCTCAAATTTCCAAAAGAAAGGCCCGATGTCCCTACATCTGCGACATATATAACATACTATAACATATTGTATCATAAAGGAAAGTTTGCAAAAGAAGCGTTACTGCAAAATGTCAGGAAATAAAAATATCAGATAATAAGTAAAGAAGAATCGCGTTAAAGAGAAGACTGAGAATTGTAGGTTGCAGGTATTCATCCACTCTGCGAACAGCGTGAGAGGCTGGCGTGGGTTGTTTTATGCGACATAATTGCAAATGTGTTAACAAGTGAATGGACGAACGTGATACGAAATTAGGGATTCGCTAGGATTATTGTTTCCAAGGACGAATCTGACGCGAAATCACGAAGGCTCTAGGACGAAGTCACGTGCGGACGAACCTGATACGAGGTCAAGGAGCCACAAGAGATTGAAGTTGAAGCTTCGTAAACGAACCAGCAGTCACTAGGATCGATAGCGTAGACGAACCTGATACGAAGTCCAGGATATTATCTTCCATTTTGTTCATTGACGAAGCAGTATTCACTGAAAGTGGAAAAATAAATTATACTAACGAACACGTTGGGTTAGAACATAATCTACACGCAAGTTTGCAGTCGAGGCATCAACGACAATTTTCTATTAACGTGTAAGATGGAATTATGCCACAGACAGTCTTGAATTATCTCTAACTTGAGAACTAGGGTCCATAGCATATACAGTAGAAATAAAAATAGACTAACATTTTTCTTGATACATCCTTAGAGACGTTCGACTATTCGTACCTGTTTATTATTCACGGACACTTGCTACAATAAATGTAGAAATAACAGTTAATTACATACATAAACAATACGTGGAACGATATTGAGGTATTTTTCTTATTGCTGCAGCATTTTTCCTACTATTGCAGCATGTTGGGTACACAGGATAAAATTGTAGACTAGCATCGTTGACAAGTTGATGTTCTGATATTCGAGAGACTCTGTGAAACACTCTAAATCGGATTACTAGAGATATACAGAGAGATTCCAACGAGTAGAAGGTAGAAGGTAGCGAGTCACTCTTGAGCGGTTAACCACGGTGTAGTTAAACGTAATGGCGAGAATCAGCGGATGTCCTACAAGCCAAACATCCCGACAGAGACGAACTACAGGTTCTTGAAATCGTGCAAGGCTAAATCTAATATGCACGTGATCTGGACCACTGCTTCTAAAGGAGCAAAAATCGAACGACGAGGATCACGGTGGATGTTGGAAAAGCAAGTACGATTTGCGGATAATCGTTTCTTTCAACCTCATTCCATTCCTCTTGCCGATGGTGAAAGCAACTCATCCAAGCAATTATGTCTGAGATATTTATCTTTGAAAAAGAGATGTATCTTGGCATCTTCCTTCATATTTAGAGGAATTTATTTCGTATTTCTTATTATCGCTTCCTCTGAACAGCTTTTGCTGCCAACGGAAACGATATTTTCCTTTCTTGATGTCTGAGAAGTAATTTTATTAGCTGCAGTTGTAGTCCTTTTTATCTTTTATCGATACAGTACGGGAATTACATACTTCTAATTTATAAAGTAGAAAATCCTTAAATAAGGAACAAGCGATATTTGATTCTGTGTTGTGAAAAAGGTAGTAATTGCAAAAGTTTCAGATGCTTAACATAATAAACAAAATATTTGTTAGTTTATATTATTTATACTTCGGCCGTTCTCACTCCCTTGAATTAAAATTGTGATAATACCTCCAATTGAAAATATTTATATATCGATCCGAAATGGCATTATTTTATACATATTTTATACAACGTAATCCGCATATACAGTCATCAATGAGGTTTGATCGCATATGTGTATGTATCACATATGTATAATGAAGTTTGAGTTTCCAGCACATTTGTGTACCTAAGTTTTATTTACTATTATTTTTATTATCCTTGTAATCCTTATATCCTTATGTATACATATAGCAATTAATGAATAATCGGAATTAGTACTTATATTTTTGTGTAAACAAGCCGCATCGAATAAAAACGTCGTACCTTTTACGACATACATTTTACTATTATTTATTATTATTATTATTGCTTAGTCCGTGCCTTTCGGTTTTGGACGAACTTTCGGTTTTACATCTCTTTTATCTATTTCGCTTCTTATATATCTACCTCCCCTCTTATCCGCTCTATTATATTACACTCCCTTAATTAATTTATCTCTAAAAACTAAAAACTAAAAACTATCGCAACTTTGGACTTTTGCCTCCTTGCTGTGCATCCTTCTTGTCGTTCCTCCCCGTCTTGTATTGCCCTTCTCTTCTCTATTATTGCTTTTAGTTCTGTTAGTCCTTCTCCAGTCTCATTTGGTGTTTTTTCTATGTCCTTTGGTCCTCCCGTTATTTCACATTCTTCTATTACATGTCTCAGGTCTTCTTCTTTCCTTTTACACAGTCTGCATCTTTTTTCTCCCTTTTCTTTCCAGTATTCCCTTGCTTTGGTCTCGTTTCCACATCTGAATCTTGCTAATATTCTTCTGTCCTTCCGCTTCATCCTCCCTTCTAAGTACTTTGGTAATTCTTCTTTGGCGATTTTTCTGTAATGTATCTTATATTTGCTTTCTTGCTCTCTTCTGCTTCTCTCTTTCTTCTTTCTTCTATAATTTGGTCTGCTGTCATCCTTTCTTGCTCTTCTCTTGCTTCTATCTGTGTCCCTCCATTTCTCACCTCTTCTAGTCCCTTCTTTCTCTTTCTTGCTCCTTTCCCTTCCTGGCCATTTCCTCAGTCTCTCTCTTATTCCTTTCTACACTCCTTTACTAGTTTCTTTCTTGATTCTAAGGCTTTCTCTTCGTACCTCGCTGCTCTTTTTAATGCTTTTTCTTTGATTTCTATTAGCCTGCATTCTTCTATCAATGTATAATTTGATGTTGTCATATCTAAACCCAAGATCCATTTCACATATCTTCTTTATATTCTATCCAGTCTTTCTTCCATGTTCCAGCCCCATGCCTCTGCTCCATATTTATTATTATTCTTTTTATCCTTGTAATCCTTATATCCTTATGTGTACATATAGCACTTAATGAATAATTGAAATTAATATTTATATTTTTGTGTAAACAAGCCGCATGGAACGAAAACGTCGTACCATTTACGACATACATTTTACTGCTTCACTTATTATACCTCTGTCCCCGATTGTATAAATTACACATACATATTTTATTATTTTATTTATTTATTCTTAGTCTGTGCCTTTCGGCTTTGGACGACTTTCGGTTTACATCTCTTATAATGCCCTTACATCTCATATATTTCTCTTACTCTAGCACTTCTAAATTACACATACGTATATCTCCATGAATGAAATAGCAGATCAGTAAGAATAGGTTTTATTTTATCACATTAAAGTTCAGTTGTAACAAAGCTTTTTTATGCAATGTCTTCAAAGGAGATTTAATATTGTACAAAAAAATGCCTGTCATTGTGGCTGTCAACCGCAGCCAACCGCAAATTTATAACGTTGAGGTGCATTTTTATGTGAAATAATGGAGCATTGTACATTGCACGACTATTAATATTCTTCATTGTGGAAAAGTCGGTATTTAAACCGCGCGATTGCTTCAAACTTATTACTTTAGTTTGCATTGTACGAGACTGTTGACTGCTATTGATTCTGATAGATGACTAACTTGCGTGGGTGGAGTCGATCGTTTACAAAAAATATTAAAGTTTGATAGAGTGTCGCACCCTTTTCGAGGCGTTGCTGCCTGTGATTTGCAAGGCTCTGAAGAAAGGAGGTAATTTGTTTCAGGCAAACTTTCTTCTTTACGTAGGAAGCTAAAGACACTTTTTACAGTCTGATTGAATCACGCTTCTCTATTGTCTCTCGTTCGGTCCACAGAATTATTTATAACACTTGGATTTATGTGGTTCCTCTCTAATCGCATTAGGTTATTGCATTTTTGAGATAAAACTAGAATGAATATCTTTTCACTATAGCGTCAAAGTTGTTTTGCAAACACAAGAGTAAACAGTTCCTCCAATGTGGTTCTTGCTTTGCCTTCGTAACTTGAAACACATTGAAAGGACAGGCTTAACAATAATTCACAATAAAACAGAAGGCAAAGATCTTTCTACGTCAAACGTGATGTTTTAGCTGTATATTGGATATGTATATTATACAAAATATATGTACAATATGCATATATTGTGCAATACTGTATAAAAGTGCTCGGTTGCATTTAAAGGCAACAAAGCTAAAATATAGCAAGTAATAATTTTAACTTTCAAATATCTTTGCGTCTATAAAATATCCTTCCATCGTTTTTTCTTATCGACGATTTTAGCAGATCGCTATTTGAGTTGTCTTCGTATTTATCCTTTACAAATCTAACTTAAGTTGCTAGAGAGAAATTTTCCTCCCTGATTTTTGAAAATAACTCATTGACTAATATAACAGTCCTTAATTCATATCTTGTTGTACTTTTTGATTATTTTTTAGGCATCACAGGATCGTGGATATTATATTTGTGTAATTTATTTCATTTGTTTTTCACAATAATGTGCTTGCATAAAATTTCCATCTGCTGTTTGTCCCAGCAAAAGAAACCAGGACAATTTAATTAAAGTTTTCACAAACTCATGTTTCCCATTTTCAAGAACACATGTTACAAAATTCGATTTGCTGGTCGAACAGTCAGACCTGAGGGAAATTTTGCAACGTTGCTATGTGTGCCCACCTCCTCTCCTCCTCCACCAGCGAAAGATGAACCTAGATTGAAATACTTACTAGCCACACTAGTAGAAATTTTTGGTAATTGGAATAGTATATGCTAGCAATTAGAATGTTTGGTAACAATTATTGAATAATTATTCGATAAATAGTCATATGGTGGCTCACGGAAGTCTCGAACTCTTCTACAAACTTTTCATGTGTTTATTATAAAAAACATTTTGATATTTCATTAGCACTGTAACGAGACATAGCTATCGTGACTGTATTAATAAAATTTGAAACGGATCTAAAAATGTACATAGAAGTTACAAGATATTTATTGGAAGCATACACTTTGCAAAAGTCACCAAAGTATATTTGAACATACAGTTGTTCATTTTGTACTAGCCACGATATTCAGTGAGACTATCTTTATGACTAGTCATTTTTCATGAATGCCTTGTAATTTCTATATACAGGGTGGTTGGTAACTGGTGGTACAAGCGGAAAGGGGGTGGATTCTACGCGAAAAAAGAAGTCGAAAATATAGAATAAATCTTTCTTTATTTTTTTTTAATTTTTTTAAAAATCTACAGTGAGATCCGTTATAACGAGACGCGATAAAGTGCACGCGTACCGAGCGAAAATTCAAAGTCGATTTTCTCGAAAACAAAGCCTCAAACGAAAAATTTTTATTCTATATTTTCGACTTCCTTTTTCGCGTAGAATCACCCCCTTTCCGCTTGTACCACCAGTTACCAACCACCCTGTATATCTCCATGAATGAAATAGCAAATCAGTAAGAATAGGTTTTATGTTATCACATTGAAATTTAATTGTAACAGATCTTTTTTTATGCAATGTCTTCAAAGAAGATTTAAGTCTTAAGTTAAGATTTGAGTCTTTCATGAACCACTGTATTTAACTTTGTCGTCGGAAAAACAAATACAAAAATAGTGCTTCACGTCTTCCTTTGTCTTTCATACGATAGGTTTTCAAAAGACAAGTTAAAATATTTAATCAATTAATGGGTTCTCGATTTAAATAGTTTATCAAGTTCCATAGAGAATGCCAATATGGATCAAGTAATATATCGTAAAATGTATTACAAGTTCTATTTAAAAAAAGGAGAAAATTGACCTTCTTATGTGCTCTACGTTTCTATTTTCTTTTTATCTTTCTATCTGTTTATTACTAAAGCTTATTGACATCCTAAAAGCTATTGACATCCTAAAAACTATTGACATCCTTAGCTAAAAGTTACCGACATCAAATTATGTCTTCTCCAAAGCCATTTAAGTTTCTTTCGAAATATTTTCTAGTATCATAAATAGTTTAAGAGATAGTGGCAGGATCGATTTAAACGCGACACTTTAAATATTTAAAAAATAACCAGGCAAGACATATTTTACAGTTTAACTACGAAATAGAAAATAAATCGATTACACGTGTAATAATTAAAGTTCCTATTTAATTTTACATTTTTAATTACAAATTTTATTTAGGTTTCCTAGTTACGTAGTATGACATATGAAGGATTCTCTCCAGGAACATGAATTTGTTGCATAATTCCACTTGGAGAGTGAAGCTGCTAGTCGAGAGACAGTTTACAATACGGAATTTCCAGCAATTAACGGTATCTCAACATCCACATCCGACGGTTGTGGCCCACGTACTTACCGAGCTCCTTGATACCACGAGTAAAGTTAGAACGTAGCAATTAGTATTACAGACCAGGAGCAGTTGATAATTATTGAATGGCTTGGTAAATTCGTAGCATTCCGGACAGTCAGTGAATTTCTAGCAAGTGAAGGAGTGCCAGCTTCGGTCATTGTCCCTGGTTAGACATTAAATGTAGCACAAGCAGTAAACAAAAATATCTAGGATTGATCAATGAACAAGACGTTTCTCGACGATAGACCTGTACGTCGATAAAGTGTAAAGAAGAAATTGACTTTAGACTGTTCGCTATTTTATATCTTTTATATCTTTATTTTCTACGATCGATAATAACACGTTATTTGCTTATGATTTAGTTTATGACTTACTATTCGCTAGGTTTCGCCCGCAAACTTCGTTCGCGTGGATTCTTAAATATAAGGAACAATCTTTAAGCGAATGAATTTTTATAAATGAAATACTCACATATTTTTTATATTAACAGTTAAATTATTCTTCGCAATAAAAAGTATTAAATCACAAAAAGATTTCAGAACAAGCACGGCGTTAACAATAACTATCGTTCCTCCTTCACCTCTACGAAACATGCGAGCGCATATAATTTAGATGCCAGGCTATTTCTCAGCTTCTAGAAAATGGATCAAAATGAAACGTATCCTATTTTCCTTCCCGGGTAGAGAAAACTCCATCAAAGTTCGTTCAGTAGTTTTTACGTGACGCGAGTACAGACAGACAAAAATTCCAATAATTAGTTTTTTGGCCTCCATAATTTATGAGTTGTCTCTGGATGATTGTTCTGTTTTTTCTTTTTTTTATTCGATGTACAAATACAACCCTTCTTTATTATATGCATAAATAGATGCATAGATTATTTATTATACACAGTCCTCGCCTATTGGCTTAGGACAGTCTTCTGGTTTTTACATCTTTCGCTTATATCCTACGCTTACTTGCCATACTCTCGCTCTCTCCGTTCATTCTTCTCCACCTACACTTTCATTCACACTCTGTACACTCTGCCTACACTCCAATCTAAGATTTCTACATTTATATATCACGTAGCACTGATAACACCTATCATTCTCCTTCATTCCTTCCTTTGCTCTCATTCTCTCTGTCTCTATCTCTCTCTTCGTCGTATTGTTCTTCCTTCTACTCGGTTCCTCTTCAATATTCAATGTTGCTTTCTGTCTCTCTTTAGTTTCTCTTTTTTACCATTGCCTTTAACTCTTCGTTGTCTTTCTCTCTCTCTCTCTCTCTCATTCTCTATACTCCACGGTATTTCTATTCCCTGTTCCATCGCATCTAATACCATTTTTATGTCCTTTTCCGGTTTTGTCTTCTCACGCTCTTCCAGCACGTACCTCATCGTCTCCTCTCGCTCCCCACAGATTCTGATTTAGTTTTGACTTTGTTGATGAAATAATGTGAACTATCTCCTAATATCACGTTTTTATAGCAAACTATCTGCTTAGTTGTTGTGCTACTATTTTCTTGGAACATTATTACAAAAGATATTTCTAGATCTTTAAATTGTTTATTGTTGTGACACTCTGCATATTTTCCACAGACAAGATTCACTATTCACTATTCATCGATTGTAGTTACGCGATTGCTGCTGCTAACTCGTGTCTAATCACATGACATCACAAGAGACGTAATAATTAAAAGGTGGCTTTATGAGCGTCACAGAAGTTTATTCACATGCAAAACAGTTCGTACTGGAGAATTATACTACGAAGACTAGTGACATGAAACGAATAATAGCAGATATGGATATTGTTATTATATCAAATTTAAAGATGATAGAAAAATTTGGAAAGTTACAAAAGACTATATCAAGCTTATTTATGTTTGTGGCTGATCTTGAGGAGGCCAGAACCGTTAACATGTGCCCTTTATTAACACTAGAATTACCGACCTTTAATTGTATCTAAATGTTCTCTATATAAATCAGTATAATTCAAATGATATTAATTAAAGTAAATAGATCTATATAATTATGTTTCAATGTATATTACAATGTATACAAACGTATGTATTAGATTGTCCGAGAAGTGTCTTTCTTTTACAGACCCGTCTTTTACAACGACGCATCTTTATACAAACATGAAACCTAATCTGTCGAACGTGATCTTTATTTTGATACAGCAAAATGGATCATACGTAATTCGACAAAATAATATAAAACTTGTGCATCTATTATTTTCTTATAAAACGAAAGGAATTTTTCGGACCACCTAATATACAGGGTGGTTGGTAACTGGTGGTACAAGCGGAAAGGGGGTGGATTCTACGCGAAAAAAGAAGTCGAAAATATAGAATAAAAATTTTTCGTTTGAGGCTTTGTTTTCGAGAAAATCGATTTTGAATTTTCGCTCGGTACGCGTGCACTTTATCGCGTCTCGTTATAACGGATCTCACTGTAGATCGTTGTCTCGATGGAAAAAATAAAAAAAAAAATTTGTATTCTATATTTTTGACTTCTTTTTTCGCGTAGAATCGCCCCCTTTCCGCTTGTACCACCAGTTACCAACCACCCTGTATATTTCATTAGTGGAAAGTTTTTCCTAAGAAAAATACTGGCATTTTGTGCTAAAAAAATCCGATTATCTTCCTTTATTATTTGTTGCAAGAAAGTAATTAAGTATTTTTATTGGATAGCAATTCAATAAATAGTCGGTTCATGAATCCTTAATTGATTTAAATCAAAAAATTCAAGAGGGGAGAGGTTTTAATCGTTTCTGTGTAAAATGTTCCATATTGGAAATTAAATGGATTTCTGTATAATCATTCAGCTAGTCCATTTGCAATCGGAATCGAACATGTATGTTCAGGACTCCCCTCCCGCCGCCTCGCGATTGTTATCAGTGTTATCAGTTGCTAAACAACATAGTGAACACGAGAGAAATGGGAAGTTCTCTTGCAAATGAAATTGGTAACTCTGTACCATTTAAAACTACCTTTAGCCTTTTAATGACAATTTTTCTGCTTTCTATTATCTTAAAGCTACGGCTGAGTTCAATTGTGTGAAACGCTCTGTACATCCAACTTTAGACATTGTGTTCTAAATATGATTTATTGCGAAACAAAACGATCCTAGGAGGATAAGCACAGAAAGATTCCTTGAATAAAAGATAAGATAATGATCAGTCTTATGTACACAAATAAAGATAGAGCGTAACAATAGATAAATTGAAAACGTAAACTTAGCATAAACGTAGTATCAGCGAAACTGATAAAATAGAGCAGATGATAAAATATTCAGACTTAACTCAAATAATTGTTCCTCTGTTATAGGTACAGTGACATTTATCATTGGATTTACGGGATGCGTTGGCGCACTCAGGGAAAATACGTGCCTCCTAGCTACGGTATGTATTTGAACATCTAATGAAGCATTTGTGGATTGCTTTAATTATCTGTAAGCACACGAAGATACATAGCTTCTCGTGTGTATATTACCGCTCAAACGTATGTGGACACTTGCTTACCTTTGACAGAATGTAATTGTAACATACGGATGCGAGCATTCACGGTAGCTCGCGCGCGACACACGACAACCCAATACCCGAACGACAAACATCCGGTCTTTATCTTCATTTTTGTCGTGGGTCCAACCTTTATCGGTCCTTTACAGGTGGTCCCGTAACTTCTAAATTACTTAAAAAAGGTAAGTAGAGGAATACAAAGAAGAAAGAGGGATGTTTCGATACTGTAAGTTACACTGTAATACACTGTCTATTTGTAAAAAGTAGCAACTCTAGGGTACTATCTAGACGCAGACAGACGTCGCGTCGTCGCTCGTGCGTCTCGTGTGACGGCGAAGGCGAAACAAGAAGGGAGAGAGAGATAACTAAAACCGAGACTCACTATGGTTGTTTATCCTTATCGCTACTCCAACATACACACTCAGAATTTAATTGCGATCATCTCATGCAAGATCGGAGGCTATCGCCACGTGACAGTCGCTAAAATATAGAGACAGGATATAACACTCTCCTAGCTCCTGTAGCTAGATCCTGGTACCATCCTCGTCGGCAGTTTGGTACATAATTTTCGCGCCATACACACAGGGAACTATCTTAAACTAGCAAACGTTTATTCACCCATATACGCTCAGTGCTGTCTGGTAGACCTTCAGGCGAACAAGGTCTCGCGTCGATGCTCACGGACAGAGCTGAGAGCAAAGTCGCGGGCTAGTGATGTCACAGACATTAAAGCGGAATGGGAAAAAGACACTTGCGGTTGATGTACAGACTCGTAAACCGTAGAACAATACTCGTTATTTGATGTTTACTGTAAACTGTTCGGAACATAATCCTCCTTTTTAAGACGGGCGATTGTTACTGCACACACATACACGTGGATATACGTACGAGGAGCGTTCTCCGCTGGTTTATTTATGTCCCGAGAAGTGTAATGTGTTGACCGTACGGGCAATAATTGAACGGCACTGAATTATACACTGTCACAACACGGAAATATACAACACGACACAGGATCACTTCACTGGTATCATTCTTCGTTGCGGTGACCAGGAGCCAAATTGGGATGGGCCTTCTTCTTTCCTCCTAGCGCAGTCCTTCTGTTTACTCCCGTCTTGTCGCAGCATGCACTCAGAGTAGCAGAGCGGTCAAGATCAGAGTCAGGTTATCGTATGGTTGAGCACCCGGTCTGGTGATGGCAATACCGCTAAAACTGGCTCCATGGAGATTGAGACTCCAAACGTTTTCAGGTAGAGATCGATTACAGGGATTTCTTCGTTGTCCGTCTGTGTTCCTGTGGACGCGGTGCTAGGTCTGCTGAACCCCTCCATATTAGTCCCTTTATCTTATCTGTGGCTGCGCCTGGATCTCAATCTTCTGCTTCGGCATCGTCATCCCTTGCGGTTTCGTGGTCGTTTGGGCTTCGTTGGCCGTTGCGGAAGAAGGTAATAGCTGACATTCGGACCCTGCAGAGGTGGCGTATCCTCCGCGATACATTGTCCTGTGGCTGCGTCCTTCTGCTGCCATTTTTCTGGCGCTGAGGTTAGCTTGAGGTTGGGTTAGACTAGGTTGGGATTAGGAAATTAATATAGCTTCCCCAAGATGTACTGGTCGCAGAGGAAACATTCGATCATGCGTCCCGACTTTCTCTTTGCTGCGTTCTTTACTTTAACCGTGCACGAGAGAATATGTTGCTTTCCTGCACGAGTTCTTTCCAGCGCGATGAGTAGTTTGCAATATAAACAGGACTACGTTGTAGACTGTTGCTTTTTATGTGATTTTTCGCTCCACCCGATCTGCTCGGAATTTGCACCTGGTGCGGGGATTATGGGGTTCTCTATTGGTAGTTGTTCTCCGTTGGGAACTTTACAGTTCTGAGAACCTCTCGGTTCTGCTTCTGCTCGCTCTTATTATTATTACACACTCTTATTACATTACGTCCTTTCGCCATCGTATTCCTTACTTCTCTCCTCGCGTTCTTCCTTTTCTTGTAATAACAAAGTCCCGAGAGGTGTACAGTGCACTTCCTTGGTTTCTACTATAACAGCAACAGCATATTATCATTACGAACATTTCAGTGCCAAACCCTGTAGTCAGATAGTTATTATTAAATTCAAATTTTATTGACCTTGTCGTCGATGCCTTTCGATTTGTTATTTTTCGTTCAGTATCCTATAATTCTATAGGATACTCATCCCATGCAATCTCCACAGATATTTCATCGTCTCCTGTATTAAATATTGTTGATAGCGAAGGTGCAGTTATTCTATCAATTCTTTTTATTTCCAGGATTAATATTGTTTCATTCGATGTATCAAATCTTTCTCTACGCTCATATATCTTTATTGCTGACAATATAGTTCTAGACAGCGCTATACAGAGAGGTAGGAGGTGCAACTATACCCACTTCCTTCAGAGTTTTAGTGTCTCTTCTTCCTGGACACGTGATCCGAAAATCAATCATCCTACTTGGTAGGCCAGATATATTCAAAAGGACTGTTTTTCATTTCTTTATGTCGTACGGTGACTGAGAAGGTGGGTCTTTAAGTTCTCTCGCTACCTGACACTCTCGTTCCTTCAAAGAGAAACAGTGTAAATTCACCTTTATATACCGGCAGGAAACGTTACTGCCTCGTATCGACGGGAATATCATCTACCGTCGGAATTTTGCATGAGATTTTATACATGATAAACGAACACCGGGTAGTTTATATCTCCGTATATGGTATGTAACACATAATGTTTCTCCTCTTCATTCAACCGCTCCAGACGAACAACGTCCATTATTCAAGTAACACGATGCTCGGGTGGAGCATGTTCTTCGAACGAAGAACAGTGAACATTAAACTCTCCTTCTTCGTCGCAACTATGGTATGCGGAGGGTATCGGTTCCTGGCTAAGTACTTCAGTTCCTACGTCTTCGTCCAGCGCGTCTATGCCAAAACGTGACATGTCTGTGGCGACACTCAACAGCAAATACCACCACTCGACACTAACTAGCTAGATTAGCGCCTTAGGTTACGAACGTTCGGAACCCGGGTTCGAATCCCGACGACCCGGAGTTCCGATTTTTCTTCCACGCATCTAAATTAGAAAAAAATCTACAGCCAGCATCTACTACTACAAATATCACGGTCGACACTTACACCTCATGTCGGTTTTTTGAGTTTAGTTTGTAAACGTTTCTCCCACGGACAGGATATCTCTGATTTGAAGCAGAATATGCGCAATCTGCTGTGTGTGTATTATTTCGACGTATCTGTTTACGCATACGTGTTAGTACAGTAAACACTCGTGTACGTCGGTTTGCATCATGCGGTGCGTGATTAGCCCATTTCATGAATATTATTGACCTAATCGGATCGCTACTATCTAATCTAGATTGTCTACTATCAGTAAGATCGGTACTATTCGTTATGGTGGAAGAGCAACTCGACCGTTTCGGTTCGTAGCAAGTCGATTCCTAATATTACGTCGTTCACTATAGGAAAATTACACGCGATATGGAAAGCATGGAAATTTTTCGGAAATTTTATATCAAGAGTAGCGAGAGTTTTAATAACTTTCGAAACTATACCGGCGATTTTTACGACTCGACCTACATTGACAGAGTCAAATCCAGGTCTCCACATATTTATGAGCAGCAGTGTAGGTGTTTTTATTTTACGGTAAAACCTTCCAACTCGAATGCCTTTAAAACAATTTCAGTCATAGAATATTGATATAATTCATGAAATATTGATAATCGAAGCTAAGCTGCGTCTCCTGCGCTCTCGAATAAAGAGAATTCGTAAAATGATAAAACAATGGTGCAGTGGTTCAATCAATAAATCGGTATCTACGAAACTATCAATAATTATTACCTCTCAGATTGCGGTTCAATTTCGCCTCGAAATTTACTACTTCATATTTCTTGTATTAATAAGCACGGTTGTTTGTAATATTTACAATAATTACAATTCTATATAAACTTTCGCTATGTAAATTGTAATTACACAAAGAATTGATAGTTATCGTTTAACTAAAGATGTAAGAAAAAATACATTTGGTATTAAAAATTCATGTGATTTCTACAAATAATATTACTATGACTAGTGTAAATGACATTATTGTAACCAGTGTGAAAAAATGAATACCAATAACAGGGAAAAACAAGGACATAAATTTATTTTTAATTGTAGAATGCTGGACAAATTTCTGTATCATGATTATTGTTATCTCAAAAATTTCTACTACTCAATGTAAGAAACGGTTTAATTTTAATCATGAATTACTTATACACACTTGTAGGGAATTATGTTCGTCGTCTACGTCCATAAAAGAGGATATAAGAGTACTCATTGTCATCTTAGGAGTTCTACGAACTGGCAAAGTTTTCTTAAAAAGTCAAAAGAGCACTTCGGTTGCTCTCTTTGTTACCACGAAACTAAAGAATCGGCTTTCAAGTTTCCTCATAAAGGAAATGTTTCCTCGTTGCCCGTTTTTTTCATAAAGCGCAAAATTAAAGGACGTTGACAATAAATGCCAACATTGTATCTTGGTGATTAAAAATTGTCTGCACATAGTGTATATTATCCGTTAATGTATACTATATAAATTCAATAATTTACAAATTAAAAATACTTTGTGACTTGAAATTTCAAAAATATTGTGTTGCATATTTTTTATTGATTCGTAATGGTAATTGAATTTATTTGTACTTAATACACACTAACGTGAAAATGGTTTGCAATTATCAGATATGCAGTACAGAATATCCTATGGTTAAACAAATAACAGTGCTATTAACATTATCTTCTTTGCTATGATAAATATTTGATTCATAATGTTATTATGCACAGCGCATGATTGTACAGGTATAATGTCGTGATTATATCGTAACAGCTATCGGATAAATTATAATCTGTGCATTTTGGTATAGTAATAATCAAATAAATAAATATAAACAATAGATAATTTTACCGAAAAGGTCAATAAAGTTAATGTATATTATGTATACAGTTAATAAGTATAATTGGAGGAAACATTTAATTCAGATAACTGCTACTATTCTTTGAAGCGTTTCTTTTGTATTTAAAGCATTTAGAGTTTAATTTCAAGTAAATGTTACTTCGTTACATTATTCAGCTGTAACAAAATGCGTAACAGTGAGAATTTCGCGTGAAGTATAATAACGTGCAACACACTTTTTTACGTGTTTTATCATGCGTTTGCCTCACAATTGCTGCAGAACGATGTAATTACACGATGAGTACTTTAAGTACTTCACATATAAACTTACGTACGTTTTTATTTCTTAACGAACTTTCGAGTTACAGTCGATGTAACAATATTAAATTATTTAACACAGATTGAACAATTAAAGGATTAAAATGCAATTAGCAGGAATGGTGAGATTAAAGTCTAAATAATTACTACGATTATTAGCATTATTTTATTAATTGACGATGTTTACTTACGATATTTTTTCTGCTTATATAACAATTGCTTAAATAACATTTTAAGGTATTAACTTTTGTATTTTTTGTATTTTTGTATTTTGTTTTTTGTATTTTTCTCCGTATTTTTTAAATTCAAATAATTGATAATTTTTTCGAGAATGTGAAACCTGTTATTTTATACTCATTTTCAAATTGGGAGATCGATAAAGATTTTACAGAAGTAAATTCTTTGATACATAATTCTACTAAAATTATAAAAATTATTCTAATAATCCATAAAATTATGCTTACACTTGTTTTATGATATCAAATGCATGATTTTACATTCTGAAAGATTGAAGTTCATTACAACGTTATTTTATATGAATCTGTTCCAGTATGCGATATTTCTGGCGTTATTATTGTTAATGGAGATGGCAGCCGGTGTCTTAGGATTTGTCTTCAAGGACTGGGTGAGTTTTATCAAAAATCTATTAATATTCTCGCGATAATCTCTAGTTGTGTCGATGTACACAATGAGATTATAATTGGGAATTATTTGTTGTTACGTCCTTTAAATTAAAGAAATTTCTCCGCGAGCGAACTTGATAAATTTCATATTTATAAAAGCTTCGTAAGTATTATTTTTCTCTTTCGTAAGTATTTGGAAATTATTTGTTGCTACGTCCTTTAAATCAAAGAAATTTCTCCGCGAGCGAACTTGATAAGTTTCATATTTATAAAAGCTTCGTAAATATTTTTCTCTTTCGTAAGTATTTGGGAATTATTTGTTGCTACGTCCTTTAAATCAAAGAAATTTCTCCGCGAGCGAACTTGATAAATTTCATATTTATAAAAGCTTCGTAAGTATTATTTTTCTCTGTCGTAAGTATTTGGGAATTATTTGTTGCTACGTCCTTTAAATCAAAGAAATTTCTCCGCGAGCGAACTTGATAAGTTTCATATTTATAAAAGCTTCGTAAATATTTTTCTCGTGTACATAAAATTATATTAATATCATTTGGTGCAGGATGATGAATAGTTTCCTATATATTCTTGGCACGACTCATTTATTATATAAACTGTCGCATAAACTTTTATAGTAACTTTACCAATGTATTTTGTAACCAAGAATAAGACGAAAATGTCATACATACTTAGGTCTGATATTTTCATCTAGGTTTTTGTTTAAACAAGTTTGCACGAAACTTGGAATTCTGTTTGTTGTACGGATCGTAAAATGAATTCGAAACACATTTGTATTCGAACTGTTTTTAACTATACGTCGAAACAAGTAATTTAACTTAACGATGACTTTATATTGTACAACTTTAAAATCTCTCTTCGCTACTTGATGATCTCCAGTGGAATAAGTCAATAAGTAAATATCTGCATATCTATATTACATGGAATACGTGTAAACGTAATTTACAGTCAGAGTTATGGACGATAAAAAGGAAATAAATTTTATGTACTTTAAATATTGCTTCCCCTCTGTGAAAGATTTATTTTTACCATTCTTTCTGGATATCTACAATAACTGCAGTACGTTAGTTCCATTGGGAAAATAATATGCAAATTTAAAAGTTTGTTTGAAGTATATGGTAAAAGAATCTTCGTTTGATATGCCCTTTTTATAATGTTGTTTCAATCTCTGTGAATTGTTTTTGATAAACAAAAAATATAACTCAATATTATACCTATATATAGCTCAAAAAACAACTTCTGCAATTAATAACAGCTTTTCCTAATTGTGGCATTTCATTAATATTTGCATGTTTAATTTACGGTGTAGATTATTATTTATTATTTCCCACTTACTACTAATTATTCATTATTTATTATTCGTGATATAGATTATATTTATAGCGGAAGTATTTGGCGCTTTATATTCGTACAAATCAAAAGAGTAAACAAAAGCTCAATATTTTAATTATCAAGACATAATTAACATTTTTTGGCGTTGCTAACAATTTAAATGACTCTCTAAAAATAAGTTTCGTTTTGGTACTACAGAACGTACTAAGCACATAACACGCAAAGTTTGAGTTTTGAGTTCATGTACTCGCTGTTCCTATGTTAATTTCAAGTGTACCTTCTACTTGTAACAGTTGAAATTCTGCCTATCGCGCATATTCGTATTCGATAGTTCATACGAAATTTCTATTCTCACAGAGGAATGTACAAATGATTATTCACGTAAGTCAGTAATTAGAAGGATAAAAAGGTTTAATTTTCCTGAAAATTTTGATATGGTATAAATTAACCGAAGACTCAACATACCGTTCATATCGTGTTTGGATTCATTTTATCGACTGTAATTTATTGCAAAACACAGAATTAATACGTTGATTCGGTGTACAGATAAAATCACAAGCCACTGGCGGTTTCCAAGCGTTCATCATTCACTATAGAGAAGATCCTGATCAGCAGAATCTCATCGATTGGATTCAAGAGGATTGGGTACGTGTCATATCGTTATTTGTCCAATTAGATAAGGGAATACGTTTTCTATTACATTAAAAACAGCATATAAATTCTATTAATGTAATAATCAATGAACTAATTTCATTTATTAATACAGATCTATCGATACAATTAATCAGTACAATTAATTCATTAATATTTAGATTAATACAATTTACTGTCTTCATAACCGGTACATATACTACGATTAATTGTGTTAATTAGTTAGTTAACTAAAGTTGATTAAATAACTGTATTAATTAGTTAATTTAATTGATAGAATTTATTGATTGACGTTTTGACAAGCAACGTGAGATTTCAATAGAAACGTTGCTATGTCGCTTCAGTTTCGCAGATCCTGTCAATAGTTATACTACTGTTCCAATCCTCTATTCTTTATGTTAGTTCAATTCCTATCCATGAGAGACCGTCATATCGCTATTCTGGATGCATTTCCTTTCATCTAATGAAATGCCTACATAGTACTTCGATATTATAAAATGTAAAGGTGCGTTGAGACGATCAATATTACTGTCACTGTTTCAAGTATCTCGACATTACAGGCATCTTCAGACGATCGATTACAATAATACAGGGTGGTTGGTAACTGGTGGTGCAAGCGGAAAGGGGGTGATTCTACGCGAAAAAAGAAGTCGAAAATATAGAATAAACATTTTTCGTTTGAGGCTTTGTTTTCGAGAAAATCGACTTTGAATTTTCGCTCGGTACGCGTGCACTTTATCGCGTCTCGTTATAACGGATCGTTGTCTCGTCTACATTAGACGGTCTCTTACATACGACGATGTTGAGAAGCTTGAAATATTGACTTATTATAGAGGATATTAAAATATCCTTATAAGCTACAATACAGGGTGTCTCGCACAAATAGAACAAGCCTATAGTCCTGACAAGATATTGTATTGGTGTCGGTTAAGAGAAGACGAGATCGAATATAACGTATTTATTCGTCGATAGTGTTCCGTAGCTTACGTGACTTACAATTAAATAGAAAATAGCAAGTTGTACGCGAGGAACGTCACGAAGCAGTTTCTGGAGACAACCCAACTTAAAGTTTTAGCACTGCGAAATGTGCACTTCTAATAAATACCTTGCAACTTGTATATACAGGGTGGTTGGTAACTGATGGTAAAATAAAAGTTTTTTTTTAATTTCTTTTTTTTTTTAATTTTTCCATCGAGACAACGATCTACAGTGAGATCCGTTATAACGTACCGCACGCGTACCGAGCGAAAATTCAAAGTCGATTTTCTCGAAAACAAAGCCTCAAACGAAAAATTTTTATTCTATATTTTCGACTTCTTTTTTCGCGTAGAATCACCCCCTTTCCGCTTGCACCACCAGTTACCAACCACCCTGTATATTTTCATATTCGTTTGAAATTTTACTAAATTAATTACGAACTCACGATAGTCGTGTCTGAATTTTAAGACATTTAGTATAATATATACAATTGAATACATCTGTGACTCGCTGTATGCATAAAAGTATGCAGCAGAGTTTTATTATTCAAGTTAAATGTATATTTCGTTACGATTGCACGAAGAACCAAAACTTTTGAAATAGTATAATATATTGTTTCGATACTTCTGACGTTCTAAATGTAATTTCATTAAAATAGAATCATTAATTAAATAATTTTATTTAATACAATACTGATAATTGTATTAATATTAATGAAGTGTTTCAGTAATAATATTATTACAATTAATTAATTATTCCAAGTTAAATTATCATACATGTTAGGGAATCATGTGTTAATTAATTGACTAATTAAGACCAAATTACTGATTCAATATTTCTCATATTTACGACGTTAATTAAAACGAATCTTCAATCTTTATTTAATTAAAATACTTTTCTACACTATTATACTTTATAAAAGTCATGATTTCGATCACAGTGCAGTTTTTATAAAGTATTCTTTGATATAAACACCGCTTTGTTTCGCAGTTTCACGAAATGATACGAAGAAAATTATTGAATTCACTGAGCGTGAAGAAAGAACGTGCATTTAAGTTTAACGAAGCTCTTTGAACAGCAGTTTCACACGTTCTCTTTCTCTCTCTCTCTCTTTCTACTAAGCAAATTGATACTATGTCTTCCACTTTTGTTTTTTCCCCTCCTTAATACTGACTTTATTTATAATGGCGAGATTCCTATTTCTTTCATCTTTGTATTATTCAGTGCTAGACACTAAAGTACTGTTACACGAAGCAACATGTTAAATACTGATACGCTGCACATACTTGTCGAACTACATAACAAATTAAAGAACATCAAATTGGTGGCACGTAGTTGCTAAAAACGAAAGCAATACGTGTTGATCGGATTTATTTGATTTAATTGAATTGATTAATGTTCGTTTAAGAGAAAATGTTTCAGCATAACGTTGTTGTAACTATAAAGTTAGAACTAGTAACATTTTGCAAATACGACGAGTAACGATCAAATTTTGTGATTCAATCGCGTAATTCAAATTATATAATTCGATTACGGTAGTTGAAATTATGTAATTCAATTGCGTTAATTCGAATTTTGTAATTCTATTAAACAATTCAATTACGTAATTGAAATTATGTAATTGAATTACAACACAATTGAACGTAATTGAATTAATATGTAATCGAAATAGTGTGTTATTAAATTACGTAATTAAATTACAGTATAATTCAATTAACGCAATCGTATTTTACAGTTACAGTGTTGCGGCATCGAGGGCCCTAAAGACTGGGATCGCAATAATTATTTCAATTGTTCGTCGAGCGACATTGGCTCGAGGGAAGCATGCGGCGTGCCTTTTAGCTGTTGTAAACGAAAGCCAAATGTAAGTTTTTTTTTTTTATCTCACATTAGTATATTTTTTCTTCACTTGCAATAAAAGAATTTCTTACCTTTGTTAAATAAAGAATTAATTGCATGTGAACTGCAGTGATGATTGTTTTATAATATACAGGGTGGTTGGTAACTGGTGGTGCAAGCGGAAAGGGGGTGATTCTACGCGAAAAAAGAAGTCGAAAATATAGAATAAACATTTTTCGTTTGAGGCTTTGTTTTCGAGAAAATCGACTTTGAATTTTTGGTCGGTACGCGTGCACTTTATCGCGTCTCGTTATAACGGATCTCACTGTAGATCGTTGTCTCGATGGAAAAATTTAAAAAGAAAAGAAAAAAGAAATTTAAACAAAAATTTTTATTCTATTATTGTACCACCAGTTACCAACCACCCTGTATAAACAAGTACAAAATTTCACTGTATTTGAAATAAAAATGTTATTAGTAAGTTTATATCTCAGAATATTGTCTCCTAATCATTTCTTCGATGTTTTCAGGAAATTATAAAAAATAAACAGTGCGGCTATGATGTTAGAAAACCTAGCTACGTAAGTAATTTTTTTAAATTCAATATTACCTTTAACACTAAACGTTGTATTATTATAACGAAAGCAGGGATCGAATGAAACTGTTCAAATGTCCAAGTAAACATGAAATAACAGTAATTTTTTAACTGTCGTGTTTTGAAAAAACAGTTGTAAAACGAAGTGCATCTACTGAAACTTTCATCCCATACATTTTTGCATAAATAGGAAACTTTTAGTTCTGTAGAAGCACAAGAGAGTTTTAGTTCAAGCGAGACATTTATTTTGCTTTGAAACAGTTAAAGTTGAATGTTTTCAAACTGCTCTTCAGTGCTCAAACTGCTTAACCGCTCAAAGCGATTTAGAAAATACAAAATATTCTTTTTAAAATGAAACTCTGAACTCTGAGCATATATATATATATATATATATATATATATATATATATATATATATATATAAATAATTAACTGCATATTGTTTTGTTCAATCTTATTGTTTGTAAAATGAAATAATTGTATCTATAAAAATCACAACTTGCTTTCTCTCTTATACTCATTCTGCTTTCAACTCTTTAAATAATGCTAATTAAAACATAATTCTAGCTTTCATACTTTCCTCTGAAATATTTGTTAAAAGGTATGTATATAATCTTACACAACTTTTGCCATACAAAATGGCTGTTATAAGGGAACTTTTGCAGCAGAACCAAAGTACTAACGTGTAAAGTAAACGTAAAACAGAAAAAAAGTTATTGAAAAATTAAAAGCTCAGTAACTGACTTTTATTTATAAGAGTTAGCTGTTTCATTCGACCCCCAAAGAAAACTTCTACTT
Source organism: Bombus flavifrons (assembly GCF_040668555.2). Lineage (NCBI taxonomy): Eukaryota > Metazoa > Arthropoda > Insecta > Hymenoptera > Apidae > Bombus > Bombus flavifrons. Next base: position 812,077 of record NC_138445.1, on the reverse strand, counting down.
GTCGTGTTTGCAAGGTTTCTTCTCTTAAAAATTATATTTCCATTAATTGTACTCTATATTACTGCATTCATCTATTCTAAAACCATGTTTTTTCACCTTCACTTTATTTACCGTAACCATTACTTACATTCTTTCTGCGAGCATTTAAAATAATTTCTCATTTCTGCTTTTTCTTGATCAGTGCCTTTCATATATTTTACACGTTATCATTAACTAAGTAATAGGTTTGAACGAGCTATTATACTCGTTAAAATATGGACAGAACACTACACTAGTTTTTACGCTTTCGTTTGCTGATTCTCATTTGTCTCGACTGCTGACAGTTTAATTTTAATCTTTAAATGTAGCTGCCATGTCTAGTTACAAGATAAGCTTCGGTATTAAAGAAGGAAGTTTTGTAATAAAATATGACAGTGGAGATAAAACAATCTTGAAACTAAGACAAAGTTTCACAACTTTTATGTTACTTTTTTTATTAATATTTTGAAATAGCTACATTTTGGGATAATAAACGTAAAAATTGAAAAATTTGAAAAAACATGCAGAACACATTGAAGTTCTCAAGCAAAGCTGGAAAGCATTTGTCCTATGTGGTTTTCATTTCGCTCGTCCCTGCGCTGTGTCGTCGAATTGTTAGTTAATTTGTATAACTATCCGTTTCATAAATCAATGCTAAATAATTTACGCTTTCCATTTTGCATAAATAGATATTCTACAAATTGTTTGTTTGCTATTTACTGAATTGTGAAAATAAATTCTGTGTGTTTTGCAAGATTATCAATCCTCGATAAAGCAGATGTCCTTTCTTATCAAAGATAACGAAATCACAGACGAGGTTCTCGCGATTTATTTTCAAGTGTCTTATCTTCTGCTTTGAATCTTATACTATCTAACATCTTTTTAGAGGCCCTTCAACTTTTTAAGTCTTTCTAACTTCATAATAACTACGTAAGATACAAGGGCATAAAATGTTTTGTTAAATTCCTAGGGTTCTTAATTTTATATAATAGCTAGCTACAAAGAATAAATCTGTCATATAGTTTGAAATTGTACTTTTTAGTTGCTGCATATTTATTTATGCTTCATATTTAGCATACGATTGAAATTTAAGTTTTCTTTAGTTCTGCCATTGGTTGCCAATCGAAGTACATTTTTTAGATATTTTTGGAGAAGAAGAGCGAATTCAAAATATGAAATTTCAGTTTCGGCAATCGATACGTTCGAAAGATATACAAATTTTGTCTGAACCATTTTTCATACTACTCGTATTTTCCCAGATATTTGAGCGTTTTGACAGCTAGATAGGACATACTATTGATCTTGGTATATCACACACTTGCGACGAAAGTGAAGCAATTCAAATAACACGATTTTCGAGTTATCAGTATGAAAATCTGGCGATTATGAAATGTTCAATTCATCTTGTTCATTTAGCTTCATAATTTGGCCAGTAGAGAGCAGTTATTTCGCTCTTCTTGATTCGTGTTATTGTATTTTATAAATTATAAATGTGTACGTCTTATTATAAGTTGTGTTTTGACTAGAAAGAGATCCTCCAAAAGTTCCTGTCAAAAATGAAAAATAAACTAAAAACGAATAAAATACATTTAAAATACATTTCATAAATTTGTTCATTCGTTCTATTTATAAATTTAATTATATTCTAAAATAGCTTTCCTATTCTTCTGTATAACATACTTTCTCAAGTTGAGTCACGTTCGTGGCAAGTGTTCGATGCCATCGACAAATTTAGAAATCGAAATTTTTCAAATTGCGTTTGGAAATCAGATCTATCCAAAATCTTTTATCGTAGAAAATAGGAAATAACCTCACGAAGCCTTTCTAGATCTTTCGAACGCATAAGGCACTTGTGTAAAATAGAAGACATTTCATCGATTTTGATAATCTTGAAATATATTGTCAAATATTTATCGATATTTTGAATATCTTTTCCCATATATGCAACCATCGCTCGTCTTTAATTTTCAGGTTATAAAACAATGTATGATTAATATTTTACGTGTTATTGAACAGTTTACTTTGAATAAATGTTTACCGAACAAAAATTATCAGTGACGGTAACTATATTTGTTACATTTACGAGCTGTCGAAGATCAGAGCGAAGTGCAACATTTTGTACATCAATCGATTCATCGAAAATCATTTTACGCAAGCGTTGGCAGCCGCTTAATGGCGGTCGGATATTAATTTAGCCCAACCTATGACCTATGACCTATTGATTTTTCTTCTTTATTTGTACAATATTAAATTGGCTGTAAAAAAATGCGGCTTACTCTAGAATGAAATGTAATCTGGATTTAATTGAAATTTTTAACGAATATCTCGGAAATTAAATTTGAGCAGAATATACGTACGTATGGGAAAAAAATAGTCCGAACGTCGATAATATTTCAACACCGTCGAAGTCGGTAAAGTGCCTCGCCTATTCTACGTAATTACCACGCATAAATTGCCAAAATAAAGATTTCATATTTCACACTTTTCTCTCGATCGGTCACCGACGCCATTCGAAACTACAATCCTTATACAAGGTGGTTCGTAACTAATAGTACAATTGGGTACAGTATGATCGTACGTGAGAATGTAAGTCGAAAATATGCACTTAAATATTTTCATATTGATCATATTGATTTGAAAATTGATCAGGTTCTACATTTTTTACTTATTCTCACTTAATCTGTCGATTATTTATTCCTGTCCAGTACGTAATTAGCCATATTTTCAAACTCGATCTTCTCGGAAACGGACCGTCGTACAGAAAAATTGTATTCTACATTTTTGTCGTATTTTTTCTCGTAGAATCGCCCCGTACCAAATTCTACCATCAATTACGAACCATTCCGTATAATTAAAAAAATTGAACGTAGTCCAATCAACGCAATATAAAACCAGAAGATAGAGAATTAAACAACCGCGCGTAATTACGATGTTCGAATTCCGAAATTCGATGACTGCACAGTGGTCGACGTACTATTCATATGTAGAAGCAAGGTATCGTTGTTTGTACGCGTTATCAACATGCCGCAGGCACGACAACGTAATCCTAAATCTTCGATGCAGAAACTTTCATAGTGGTTTCTTCAATCATTTTGTTTGCACTTGGTAAATGCAGACTGGGGAGAGGAGTATATACGAGAGAGGCTGTCTAAGAGCAGGCGAAGAATGGCTAGAATTGAATCTCGTACCTGTCGCTGGTACTGTTGTCAGCACAATGGTCTTACAGGTACATTGCCGTTGAAACGTGTCACTGACTGTGCTAAATAAGAGTTTAAACTTTCTCTTTTCGTTTATACAATTTCTACGATTGCTTGGACATCGATCGATGTATACATATATATTGATAACCAACTATTTATTCTATTAATTACTTTATTGTTATTCTACCGTATATTTACGAATTATTCTATCTTAATTCTAATGTATATTTACAAATTGTTAGAAGTAAAAGTAGAATCCTAATTCTATAGAATTTTTATTTTATTCTCTATCTACATTTTAATTACACTAGTTTTCAACACAGACTTCTATATATTGTTACACTGCTAACTTCTCGTGTATTCACAAAGAACATAACCTAACAAACGCGAAGATGGTACCCCGCTGGTGGTAGCCACCCACGTGATAATCAAACAGCCAAAAAATTCTACCAAATGTCCAAATTGGACAAATTGTGAATGTGAAATATTAAATAAAAAAAAAAAAAAAAAACTTCTTGCGTATGAAGCGTCTACGATTTTATGTACCACGAAAAGGTAGAGAACTGCGTGTAATATGGAACACCCAGTTTTTAAAGCTGCCCAAAAAGAGAAACGTACGTTTCTCCAACGAAATTAACACGTTAATGGTTAACTATGCAAAAGCTTAAATGTGTTAAAGTAATTGAAAAACAAAATAAAATACGTCTAATGCGACGAGCTATAAGGATAGTAACCGATATGAAATACCTAGAAAAAACACTCTATTTTTATTCAGAAGAATGAATATTTATTTAAAGAAAAAGGACAAGTGAGCAAATATCTTCCATTTTTTAAACTTGTATCCCATCATATTAATTTTCTTTCGCGCACCTGAGGTACATTCGTCGTGTTCCCGATGAAAACGACGAATACGTTGCACCGATCTTTCACTATTCTTGTCCTTTTCGTAATTACCACCACAAAATAAACATAATTCCGTATCATTGTGGTCGTTATCAGTGACAATATCGTTGACGTGTTCCACATTACGTAAACCTAATGTGATTTTCTCGAAAACGAAGCTAGCAATTTTGCTATTCTTCATTTTCATCTTATTTTGAACCATGGGATATCTCTATTTTTTTTTTTTTTTTTTTTTTTTTTGATACTGCAAATATTTAGATACGTTTCTTTCGTGTAATTAAACTGATATTGTTAGCGAAATTGCAAAGTATCGATACTCTCGAATAATCGAAAGTCTCGATAAACTCTCTTACAAAGCAGCAATAAATTCGATAGTGAAACAGGTTGTAAAAATAATTTTGATAAATTATAAACAAGCCGATTGTTTCATTTGACAGTTTTAGATTGCAATGCAATGATCGTGACATGCAACATTCGTCTGATTTATCGTCTGACAAAAATTGAATAGCAAAATTACGTTATAACGTAAATTCGTGCTTTTTTTATATTTACAGCGTAATTCGCCAAATTTTATTTTGCGCGTCTTCGCGATAGTTGAAATAGGTGTAATACGAGGAAAATATTTCTTCTATGTCCCGGCACGTTTAAAGTCTCGCAAAAGATGAATTCGCATTAAAGTGCTCGGTGAAATGTAACTTTTAAAATGATATATCGCGGGCATGAAGTTGATAAAGGACTGAAAAAAACGATGTATGACCAAGCAGAGGAAACGCTATATAAATAGCTTGACTTTTTTATGCTTTTATTACACTATTGGATTAAAGTAAAATATGTTTCTAACAAAAGATTATTTTAATATCGTGAAAAATTGCCAATATATATTGAAAATTTAATACCGATACGTTTATTCGATGCACAGTAAATACGAATAAAATACACGTAGTCAAATATTTTTGAATCGTAGCGAGCATTGCAAAAGTTATAAATCGCACGTACTAGCTTTTTATTAAATTCAGTTTGTATAATGTTACTCTGATCAGAAATTCACGTTCTAACGAATCGTTGGATAACATAATATAAATAATGCAAGTGAAATATTCGGGTTCAAGTCTTACTTAGTTTAGGATTTTCTGTAAAAGAAAAAGTAGCGTAAGACGTAGATAAAACTTGCTACATGGCTGACGTATTTTCATATATTTTAGAAACGATACAAATCTCTTCCTTTTTTTTTTTACATAAAAGGATAAAACTCGTCGACCTGTACAATGCTTTAGTTTGTTATATTCACAGAAGCGGATATAAAGGAATGAGAATGAAAACATTTTGGAAAAATAACAAAATGATCGACCGATGTCAAGCTAAAGATAGAAATAGTGCTCGCTTTTTCCTATGCAGAAAAATATTGAGAAAAGATCATCGATGACACGCGATTGAGAAAAGTATTAGAAAGAGAAAGTTTTAACTTTTTGAACGATGTAATTTTTAGTTGAGATAACGAATTGCAAACATGGTGTCGCATGTAACTGTAAAGTGTACCATGTTCTAAGTATGTTCAGTTATTTATTCACCTTCCTTGTTTGATATGCTTGAAGCACATTGTTTTATGATATATTTATATACCTCTTAATAGCCGCTGTTTTTCTAATAATATGTACGATCACTATGTACTGGAAAAGTAAATATAACTAAACACGTGGCTACGTAACAAAACAAGTAAGTATGTAGGAACATTGGAAATTTTAATAAGCACGTGGTAAAATGGATAAACAGCGTGTTTTACATTTATAGTTCGTATATTTGCGTTTAGAACGGTAAGTACTTCTAATGCAAGATAATGTTTCAATTGCAAGATTATACCACGCTAGCTTCTATACTTCACACGTAATCATTTTCTACTGATTTTGTTAAGTATTAAGGTACAATAGTACATGGTATAGAAAAGAGACCGATTGGAAACGAGTATTTTAAAAAATCGCAGAAACTATACTAATTTATGGAGGAAAGCAAAATTATTGCAAACCCGACATATTGCGTAAGCACTAACAAAAGTTCTACTTTAGATCGAGTCTGTATAAATTTGATCCGTATTGTCTTACCAACAGGGTATCTGTACCTTTCGTCGTAACCGAAACGGAAAAAGTTGCAGCATAAGAATTAGCAGATTAGTTTGACTGATTTTGGTTACGTATAAATATTATAAATGACCAAAGTGGACGTCACAAATGCTGAAAAAAGATTCCGTTATCGACAATGGTTATCGGTAACCGAAAGGAAATTCCATCACAGACAATGGTTATCGATAAGAAAAAAAAATTCGTCACGGAAAACAGATATTGGTGAGCAAAAAAAGGTTTCGTAGCGAATACTAATTATTAGGTTATTGGTGACGAAAAGAATTCTCTCGCGAATAATGATTATCGGTAATCAAAAAAACTCTCTCACTTATAATGGTTTTTGGTGAGTGAAAAGAAATTCCTCTACGGATAATGGTTACCGGTAACCAAAAAGGAATTTTCCCGTCGATAATAGTCATCGATAAGCAAAATCCTTTTGAGCATCATTTATAATGGTTATTCGTAACTGGACCACTTGAAAATTAATATTGTTTAATCATTTAATTGTTAAACAAATTTCTTCAAGACTCGAGTCTTTTGTTTAAACGAAAACTACCTTCTTGCCAATGAGCTTTTTCAAAAAATTCTCAAAACCAATTGTTATTTCTGATCTCTGCTTACCAATCTATATTCAGCTTATTTAATGCATGTAGCTTCCTCATATTCTATGGCGATATAACAAATGGACCATTTATGCAAACTTAAAATCCAACGTATGTAATATATGTTTCCCTTGTCTGATAATCAGCGCAATAAATTATGGCCAAGTCGCTGTATAATCATGACATTCGGGAGATTACGTTTCCTTCCTTAGCGTATACAATAAAAGTCTGAGGGAACGTACATGTCATGCTAGCGGCAAGCGGCTGCATATTTCAGGCGCAACTGCCTCGTTGTCTCGTACGATGTCAGTTATACAGATACTGGCATAAGTCATATCTGTTGAATTCTGACAGTTAGTACCGATGTTACATCTATAAAATGATATTTCTTAAATATCCAAACCCTTAACGCTCAAGTTCATAACGTTAAATAACTAGACGTTAAACAAGGATAAGAGAAGATTCTGAAAATAAAAAAAAAACAAATTGAAATTTATTTTTCTTTTTTTTAAAAAAAAAGATTGTATAGAGGCGTCACACCAAATGAGCGTAATAATTATTTTCCCTTTTTTTTACTGCTACAAGCAATTGCTATATTGTGCACTGGTTAAATTAGGCTTGACACGTATCATCTATACTACTACTATCGATGAAGTAATACATTAAATGCGACTATAAAGTGGTGAATAATTGCATGGATATTGGCAATTTCCCGCGAATATTATGAAATTAGTTTGTAACAAACAAGATTATGCAGAAAATTTAATGAACCGTGAATGTGGTCACATGATATCTGGAACAGATTATAATTTATTATATATATATAACATATAAAATATATTATGAATTATATTATGATTTATCTATTTATTCATTGTTAAACAAGTTTAATATTTATTCTTTTATATTATAATTCAATAGATAACAGTAAGATATTGTAATAGCCATTAGAGTAATTTCTAAACTATATTTTCCTTAATCAACCGGTTTATTCGGATGATATCGTTGTTTTTTCTTGTCTGGTTTCCTATTTTTATCAAATACAAAATTATAGTTGTTTCTTCTCGATATTGTAGAAAGAGTCAAGTAGGAAGGATCAAAGAATTCGATCAGAACTAGAAGTATTGTCTTATTTCCTTAAATTCAAATTCCAGAAATATATCAATGATGTAACATATCTTAACGCGATAAAATTCTCTACTGTTCGCGTGTACGTCTAAAATTATTAATGTTTATTAAGCGAAACGAATACTCTGTGTATATGAATAAACAAACATTAGCAAACACAGGGTTTACTGTTACATTCACACGTACATACACTGAAATGTTCGAATTTGCATTAGCAGCACGGAATATCCTTACGGTCATCACTACGTCTATTCGACAGATCAGAATCACGACAGAATCGCTGTGGTTTCACAGATTGATTTAATTAATTTCCTTCTTCCGTTTTCGCGTGTTAGACCCGGTTAATTAATTTTTTAAGTAGACAGTGATACGCGTGAATGAGCGAGAGTAACTCTAAAAATACGCTATGGAAACCGTGAGATGGAATAAATTGGCAGTCTCGAGCAACTTCGCCAAGTTCCAAACGAGAACTTTTAAGTAATTGGAGCATCTAACGCCTTGCTAATGAGGCAGTCGCACAACATCACGATATCGTAATAGAGGCGAAATAGTGAAAAAGATTCCAGTGGAACCAGGCGGCAAGTTAGATAGGGGCGAAAGAAAATAAGGGAAGAAGGACGAACGAGGCAGCTAAAAGCGTTGCGTGGTTACTTCAACTCTGGGAGGTACATAAATGTAAGGCGCCGTGTAATAAAGTGGGCTTGTTACTTAGCCTGCCTACTGACGTGACGTTCTACACAGCCGGCTTGTACTTCCTTATCAGCTCCTCTCCTTTTCTTTCACGCTCCGTAATATTCGTAATATCTAGCTACCTAATATTAATGCAGAAAAGTTTACGTAACAATTATTTATATACCGTTCCTCGCGTTTTAATATTCTGACACGACTCTATCCGCGTATCCAGGCTGAGCTAGAACATGTAGGAACATAGGGCAGGATCTGATTCGGCACACTAAAATGAGAAGAAAAGTATAAACGTATGACCTTATTTTCGCGTAACAATTTGTTTCGTGTTGTACAGTGTTGTGTAAGTTGTGAACATTGTGACACCTTTTTTAGCTACCTTCAGAGAAATTACTCCAAGTGATCAGGTCCAGCTTCGATGGAAACGCATCATAGATTGTCCAACTGGTTCGAACAGCTTACACGGACACGTTAGCGAATTTGGTCGTCATGTTGAGTTTCCTAAAGAGTTTCAACCTTGTCGATTAACATTTTATGAACAAGAGATTTTAAACGCCTTCATAACTAATTTTTTCTTATATTTGGTGGACTATTTACAATCAATTCTCTTTGAGAATTATAAGTAAATTATTTTGGTGTGGTACAGTAACTTGGATTATAAGAGTTTATAGTATGTTTGATTCTAGTTGAATCTAATGCTTCAATCTAAAGGGTATTGTCTTTTTAATCTGCGGATCTGATCCGTTGTGTCAAGTAATTGGGTAACTAATGGGTTTTGGTGGTTGTTAACTCTTATATTATATCTGTTTCTGAACTTGGATATTTCTTCTTTAACTGTGGGTATCTCAAGGTCTCGATGTACTGTTTCGTTGGTAACATACCAAGGTGCATCTATTAAGGATCTTAGAGTTTTTGATTTTCATAATTAATGATCGGATTGATTCAGGTCTGGAAAGCTGGTCAGGAAATAAGCATAGCATGGCCTATCCATGTGGCAGGAAATCGTTGATCTAAGTAGTGTTTAGTATCACAAAATAAACTATGATTCCACACCGAGATCATATCGAGTATGTATTTATGTGAACTTTACTGCTTATTTTAGCTTGCTGATTCGGTCCCTGCCGCACTTCTCACGTGTTCTGACTCACCTTGTATATTGTATATATATTTATTTCTCCATTCATACATCATAGTTTTTGGATACATTCAATCGTCTTAAGCCTAAATTACACTTGAACAATAAACGTAAAACCCAGGATCTACAGCTTATACATAGATATCTGCGTTAACAACGTTTCTATGGTTTTTATGACAACTCAGGTCTCTTACCAATTGCTCAGGTTTCCTGCTATTCTATCCATGTATTTGTTGCTTTGTATAAAAGAGGATGATTTAAATATCTTACTGCAACAAATGGAGAGATATTTCCATGTTTAAATATCAATATGATTAATCATAATGGCATTTTCTTTTTATTGAAAGTCTCATCCAATAATTCCACGCATCTAATCATAAAATCGTTTTTAACTAGATCCACTTTCAACAACTTCAATCTCTCACTTCGTTATGTTCTCAGGTTCTGAAGTACTTTGAAGATACACGGCCACTTGAGAGTAAATCTATCGCGAGTTACACTCGATAGCATTTGTCGTGAGTGACTCTCGAGAGCAGCTCGCGATAGTTTTACCTTCAAGTGGACGCGTACCTTTACGTCTCCAGTCTTGTCTACACTGATATACAACTGTCCGTAGACATATTTCCGCAGTTAATCTGTGCACGTTGTTCGAGAAAAATCGGGAGATAACAGCAGGTAAAATGCAAGTTTCCATTGTGATAGAAAATAAGGGACAACGTCTATGGACAGATGTTGGAAGAACGTGGAAACGACAACATGCAGTTCAATTTAATCGTCTGTACGCTGCCAGGCGTTGTTTTGATTTTCTTTCTTTCGCCACCGGTTCGCCAACAATTCTCGCCTTCCTTTCTATTTTCGGACCAACTTTCCGTAATAAAATGTCAAAACCAGTTTTCGACATCCTTACAAAATTCTTAAATCCAAGGCCGTCTTCTAGGCTTATTTCCGCAGGAAGATCGTTTCTATAATGACAACTATTAATTGCGGATTTTTATACAAATTCATGTTTTTGAGAATATAATTAAAAAGGCGTAGGCTCAGTAGGGAATTGTTTTACCTGTCAAGCATTATAGAAAGTGTTATGCTTTGCACATTTCATACATTTCTTCATATTATGTGCATTCTCTGCAATATTGTATTGTCAAATTTCCCACAAATCCAGTCTACTGACAGTCTTCGACTAAAAATCTCCGAAATAGTTTAACAGTTCTCTGCTTTATCTTCCGCAAATTACAGAATATACAATGTGCCCCATAAGTCGCGATAGCAACCTTGCTCAAAGACACGGACCTGGACACGCTCCAACTTTATCACCAAAACTGAATCAAATATCTGACACCCGCGGCATTCTAAACTCTATCGGATATATCCTAATAATCTGTGCTAAATACGATATTGCAAGAGTATAGCACGACTCAACTAATTTGTCCAATGTGTTACAAAAGGAAGACTCGTGCGAGAAAGTTCTAGATTTCCTGAAAGATATTGATTTATACAACATATTATACGTAGGTACGCTCTGTCCCACTGATCATCCTCACCGTAGTCACTAATAATCTCGAAAGGTGCATGTGACCTTAAGCGCACAATAGAGAAAAAAGAGACATAACCGGAGACACTAATTAGGTGTGATTACCGTGGCTGCAGGTATTACATTTTGTTTATGTCCACTTTCTCGTCTCGTTGGACAGGCTATAGGGGTGTGCGGGTACCCGAAATTATGGGCTGGGGCCGTTGTGGTCGTGCAAAAAGGTCGGCTGATACAAAATTACGAGTAGCCGGCACCCTCATTAGACTTTAGACTTTAGACTGCAGTAGACAAACGACATCGTGTGCAGACAGTCTGCATACATGATCCAATGACTGGCAGCGGACACTGTACGAAGACTATTATCTACAGACAGTATCTGTGAGTTTTATTTTTTTTATTATTTAATTTGTACTTTGCAATTTGTCCAGCTGGACAGCTCTGTGAGTGTAGACGAGACATTCACGATGCATTCAGCAGAAGGTATTTTAGCCGACATGCTGTGGCCAGATTCTCTGGAAACAATATTCCTGTTTTTTTGGTAAAAGTATTCGGATTACTTGTCACGTCTAAACTCTCCCACGCGTCTTCCGAAAATTCGATCCTGTGTCACCCGATAGCTACGTGACTTCGAGCAGCCAGCTATCCTTGAACGTTTGGATTACTCATTCTCACGAAATCCCGTCTGACCATTCGCAGGCTAAAACTCTGCTATAAAATAGAAATAACGAGATAGAAAGGTAAAATATAAAACGTAGGAAAGCGTACCATTTAGTATTAGCTGAATTGACTTTGACGATTTTTAATGATATGTTGCTGTTAATGCAAATATCATATGATAACGTAAATTATTAAAATATAATAAAAATATCGAAAATAAGGTATAATATGAATATTATAATTTCGTTTACCATGTAACGTGTACATAAACGTTTCTTCTGATTTAGTAGTAACTCTTTTATGCTTATACAAATTTGAAATTGTGGAAATGAAATGTAGAATCTGATAGAAAGAATTCCATTGGAAAAAAAAGAGTATGTGCAAATATCTTTTGCAATGTCTTTATGTGAACACATTACGTCACGAACTTAAAATGGTTAAAAACGAGTATTATTATTCATATTAAATATTATTATATATATTTATGGCTGGCGATGTACATACATATGTATTTATTTCTTTCGTTTTCTGTCCTGTCTATTTTCTCGTTTCACTGCATCTCACGCTGTTTCTACCAAATATTACATTGGACTAACAACTACATTCGCGAGGTTCGAGAGCACAACGGTAAGCCAAAGTAGCCAATCGCCTTTGTTTTGCAGAACTATGAAGTTGCCAAAGTGATTTATGAAAAAGGTTGTATTCAAGCTGGGGAGGAATGGGTGGAACGAAATCTTCTTGCAATTGTCACTGGGGCGGTTACCACGGCATTTGCACAGGTATAATTTATTATTTTCAACATATCTTTATGCTTGCTATTTAATTCATTAATTACACGTTATTTCTGTATCAAATCTGTGTTATTGATAATATTGTACTACCTTATTATGATAACGTCACTCCGTATTATTACGATAAACGTTAAATGTCAAATATAATACGAGAATCGTCCAGATAGTGATGCCTGTTTTGACGTATTAATAACAATGCAAATGCATTTTAAAAATGTTCCTTTATTCGTAACTTTAGTATACGTACTGGGTGTTTTTTTTTTAATACAAACACCACTTTTATTTGAATGTTTATCGTAACGTGAGACGAGCTTTTTACCTTCGTTATACAAGACGATTCCACTAACGTTGGAATGTTGTGTTCTCTACTATGATGAGGTAAATACTGGATTGAAAAAGTAGACTTTCCATGCAATCGTTTGACAGGATTACTTACTGCAATGGTACCACTCTACTGCACTGAAAACACTGTTTACATTATTCCGGTTACGATCCAGTGCTGGATTGGATCACTGCAATGTTACTAGACCAATGTAAACGCAGTTTTACGTCCTCAACATTCAGAAAGCGTAAAAATGCGACAGACGGTACTTCGTTATCGACGGGATGTTCAATTTCCATCGTCATTTTAAACGAACGAAACTTCTACAATATTAGTTATTCAGACACGGAATTTGGTATGATTTGTGTCAACGTATGATTGAAGCTAGGTGGCCCTCTATAAGCACATTGCGTCGTTTTATATGACTTTACTTTCTGGACGACTCTCGTACCTAAACTGCGGATTATTATGTATTTATGATAAACTTAAAAGTGCAAAAATCCATGAAAATAAGGAACTACATAAAGATCCGCTGATAATATCGATTCCTTCGTTGTTCTTTTATTGCTTATCTTGAAAAATTCTTCGAAAACTGAAAGTAAACTATTTTTTACTTTATAGTTCGTACATGTGATGAATTTATTGGATTTGCTATAACGTATCGGCGTTGTAATTCAAGTATATTTTGTATTAACCGCATATACATATTTGGGCATGTATACGCATCGAAATGCTTGAAAATGGAAAAACATGTTGCACGAAACCAACAACGGAAGCAATTTGTTACCTACGTTAATTTCTGCCGAAAGATTAATATTCACACGCTCGCTGGTAATAAGATAGCACACGTGTACTATCATTAGATTCTCATCGAATTTCAGAATTCCTGAAATTTTACAAATAATACACAGGAAACGCCTAAATATCATTATTAAATGGTCGTATAAAAAAGCTTCAGATGACAAAGTTACACTTGGAGGACCAGATGCAATGACAGATGAAATCTTTTCTGCAAGTAATTTTTTTTTAGAAGACTCGAAGGTTATTTTTTTAATGAAATTACGTATTATTGTGCACACCAGTCTATATGCTTCTTTATCCTTTGTAAAAGCTGTTAAAGTGTTTGTATCTAAAAATTACTAGTCCAAAAGATATTTTAACTTGAATTTCGTTAAACTTATTGTATGAAAGACAAAGAAAATAGGAAGACAGAATTGCTTGCAATTTTCCTTGTCTTCTATAGGCAAGTTCAACAAAATTAAAAGTGTATTTGATATAATATCTAAATATCATTTGATTTTTATATTTCATCTGTAAAAATGAACCTCTACCTCTCTCACATTTTTCGTTGATAAATAAACCCCTCAGAAGCCAAATTGATCAACTCCACTTTTTATTAATCTCCGAATTTCGTTATATAAGTAAATGCATGATTAATATTCAATTTTCAGGAGGAGAATAATTTACTTTCATAAGTTCAAACAATAGCAAATTCTGAGGCAAATTTGGAAAACAGGCAAATTTGGTTTTATCTACTTTGTAATTATTTGTTGAGTGATCTAATATAGCTTCTGAACAATTCGAATATGAAAGCCAGCGATATAATGTTCAGCTTTACAATGAAATGTTATCACAAGATAGTATCTATACCACTCGTCGAGTAATTCTAAATCTATCCCTGAGAATCTAGCGATAGCACACGAGTACTATACTTTTATCGAGAAGCATATTTCTCAATTATTTGTAACGATTATCATATTACTAATCGCATTTTATATAAGAACACTGGAAGTACAAATTATTTGCAAGATTATTGTCCATTATTAGATATCACGTATCAATTGAATAATTTTACTGTCGTTAATAAAATGTTAATGAAATTTGTATGTTATTTTCAGATTCTGGGAATCTGTTTCGCTCAAAATCTTCGAGCGGACATATTCGCACAAAAAGCAAAGTGGCATTGACAATTTCGGGCCCCCACGGCGGTCTAGCATCTTATACTAATAGATGCTGATCAGTTGCGTTGATCGAACTGGAAAAGTCGTCGAAGATCTCGAGAACTAACAGACCTTTGACGTAAAAATCGACACAGTTCCACGTGGAAAGTGCAGGATTCAAGATCCAGACGTCCGAACCAAATCGACTAAAGATACAGATATTTTTTCACTCTTCAATTGCTGACAGAATTACGAAGACTGCGTACTTCGACGAGCTTCGTGATTTCGTGCAAATACATCACTCATGATCACGTATAAATGTTTATAACTAAAGTCTCGACATTTTATCATCCAACGTTTATATTGCATTTTATAAATTGACAAGCGAATCGTTAAGCGACGGATCACGTTCAAAGGACGATCAAAGTTCCAAAGTTTCAGTGATAATTACCATTATTAAATTATCACAGCAGCGTATCATTTAGTTTATAATGACGATATAGCTCAGCTTAATGCGGCAACTTGTTGCATATCCTCAACTAACTATTTTATTGCCAAAATGACGCGAAGAAAACGGTGTCAAAGTTCCATCGCTGTTTCGTTTTATTTCTGTATAAACTTATGGCGAATTTTATGACAAACCAAAACCGTTATCAATCAAACCTTAGATTCTTACATTGCAATTACAATTATTGCTCATCCTTATTGTTCTACGTTGAGGGATTATTCGAGCTGATCGGACTGAACACTTCTTGTGAGTTTACGTGCTTTCAAATATTGCGAACAATCTATGTTTAATTTATGTTTTTGCGTACTTTATAATCAGGCTGAGGATTTTTATACATTTCTGCGAAAAAGGACGCAAAAATGCAGAGAATGCATATACCCAAAGTAGAGTACTCATTATATTTTCTAATAGATAAAACGAATCTCTATTGACTCTCTATTACTACGAAAATATAAATTTGCATAAAATCCACAGTCTATTTATACTCGCAACGATGACAAGTAGCGCGCTGTATTTTAGTTTAAGGCACTTTCATACATCATCGTTTCATCGTTATAATACAAGAAGCGTGTGAGCAAGAAGAAGAAAAATAAAGACACTTGCTTTGAAGAAGCAAATCAATTGTAAAATACGATTCGTTCGAGGACTATAAAATGCGTAAATTAACAAATCGTCGAAAGTAATGCGTGTATTTGCAGCGAAAAGAGTGTTGTTCAACTTATCAGTAGACTGCGAATTTTTGTGCAAATTCAAGTGTTCCAGAATACAATAAAAAATGTAGAATTTGTGAAGAATATCAGTTTACATACAAAGTATTAAAAAAAAAGCCCTATGCTTTGGATATCTTACATATCTTTTCATATTACGTGCATTCTGAGCGATTTTACATTTTCAAATATCCCATAAATGCATAAAGGTCCGCAGTCTACCCATCAATTTTCTCAAACCTTGCGCAAGCCATTTTCGTATTTCACGGTCTACTGGACGTTCCTTGATACTCGGTTTGCGTCTGTCATAATTATAATTTGAGCGAACAAGGCGGAAAAAGACGTTGCCTCGGACTTTTCCGATTCTTCGTCGAGATTGATACCTTTCTTCTGTTCTTGACAAAGGGAAAGTCGATGAGTTCGGATAAGGCACGTAGAAACGAGAGAAAGGGACAAAGAGCAGAGAGCAGAAGAGACAAATAAAGCAGAATAATGCCTGCTCGGTTTACGAGGAACGGTGTGTCGAGGCATTAAAGTCGATTGACGTGATGTCGTGGGGGCGCGGTGAACACGACTGAGCTCACCGCACAGCAAATTCTTGTGGCATGGCCACGAGAGTAAAAGCCATATAACACGCAAGTGTACAATAACCTTCTGTTGCTCCAATTGATCGTTAAAACGGTTGCTCGAGCCACATTGAACATATTGATCCTGTGCTACATGCCGACACGTTCCCTCCATCGGTAGGCCAGGTGCCTGTCGTATCGTATATGCTGCCGTCATGTGGTTGAATTATATCGACGAGAGACAGTAGCGGTGCTAGTTGCTCTATGAATTAAAAAATATTGGCCCCTTAATTAACATGGACCAGTATGCAATACGATTCGTTCATTAACTGCCAACATTACACTCTGACACATCCTTTCTTCATTTTTTGATAAACAGGGCAAATATGTGTCAGAGTATCTCAACTAACAGCGAACACATGCGGTGACTAGTAGTATATGTATATATTCACTGATTCACTTTTGTATTTTGCCTTCTAAAATGCCGTATCGTTTTCTTTTGCGTTGATTCTGTTTTACCGACTTAATCCACTGATTCGTGTAATTTGGTTCCTAAAGTTCGTTTTACATACTTCTCTACTTTCCCGTTTGTACTTTCCTCCTTTATTTTCTCTTTTTCTTTGTTATTCCTCGTTCAAGCAGTGTATTTTTATAACAGCGCAAGTACGTTTAAACAGTGCGTTTTCCTTCTCGAATAGATAAAAATGGTTTGCGGCTCTAAAACAACAATGCCATGCTTGTAAATATTCAATGTATACATGCATACATTTGTACATACAGAGTGTTCTAGTTCTTTTTGGGAAGACGATGCTAGCGTGTTTCACAAGTGAAGATAAGAAAAATAAGTAAATGTTTACTGAAAAGTTATAACTAGATTGCGGATTTATATGTATCTATGGAAAACTTTAAAGTGGAGAAATATATAAAATGCAGGTAATATATAATAAATGTTCAAAGTGAAGTAATTGTTATCTTTTATGGGTAAAACAGATGTTTAAGTAGGTTTCATTGCCTTAGGTATGTAAATAAACATATGAAATCGCATAGAAATCCGCAGTCTAGTTACAACAAATATACAGAATGATAATTGGTAATTGCTTCCTTTAAATGTAATAGTTAAACGAACATTAGTGTAAGCACTGGATGAGTTAATTTCTTGAGTTCCAAGATAGGATATTCCGCTGTTGAACTTTTATTTAAAAGATAAAATTTATGCGACAAGAATGAATACGCGCAAAAACTGCTACAGAAAAAGTTCATAATGTATTCACTGAATTAAAAAAGAACCGACAAGAAACTCGCAATGCAAAAATGTTTGTAATTCAATAATTTCAAGTGGAACTAACATAAATTCCGCGAATTTGTTTCTACTTTATCGAACGAAAAACTGGAGCGCTTGTTACAACTTTTCAAAAAATTATTTGCCACGCTATGTTTAGAACTCATAGAATCTTCGCAGCGTATGCTCGCATCGTTTTGCAGAAAAACTGAGACATTCTATATATCTGTAAACGTACCAAACGGAGCGTTCGTATCTTTTGCGTTCCTAATTCACACGCCAACGAATGAAGAAAGAAGGAAAAGCATCAAACTCTCTACGCTAAAAGACAAAATAGGAAAATGCATAGGTACTAAGGCGAAGCAAAAGAATGTTTAAAAATGAAAAAATTAGGATCTTCGTAAGAAATATCCAATTTGTTTCCTCGAATTTTAATAATTCCCAGATATAACTTAAATTAACTAAACTAAACAATAAATTATAGTTGTTTATAAAAAGCAACCACTTGTTATTCCTTGAATTAAGATGGATTATTTGCAAAATTAAAAGAAGAAATGTTATCGTTTACAGGAAATCAATGTTACTAGAAAAGAGTAGCGTACTCGTTTTACACGATGTTTAACTGTTGTTCAAATAACCGAAGGAAACATATTATACATTATGGATTAGGTTTGGTGTAAACCAGGCTTGTAGAGTAAACAATACTTTAAAAGATATATATTTCCAGAAAATAGTAATAATAATGAAAGAGAGAATACAAATATAAAGGATACTTGCGAGAATGACAATCATATCGAAATATAAAACAACAAAATGTAACTTACAATGTCTTGTAATATTATATTAATTACGTACGTGTTTCAATCGTTTCTCACACTTGTAACTAAAGCAGTTAGTTTCAATGAACATATGCAATAATTCTAGTCCGTCCGTTTGGTACATCAATCTCGGATATGAATTAAACCTTTCAATTGATCGCAATAACGGGACGTGTCGGCACCACACATTGGTCCAACTTGTGTGTAAATTCTCGAAACAGCAAATTATTTCGTTGAGACGTTTGAAAAAAGGGTCAAGGATAGGGAAATAAATGCAATGAAAATACGTCTGAAAATTGGATCGGTTGTCGAAAGATTGGTCTTTACGTATAATTTAGCGAAGGAACAACAATTATATGAAAGTATCGAGTCCAAACTAGTGATAGCATTTAAACATAGCAAACAGCGGCTGGCCCGCGAACTTGGTGTTTTCAGTTTCAATGAAAATACTGTTTCATAGAGCGGAGTATCAAGAGATATCTTTAATCTTGATTTTCTTGTTGTTTCCCGAAATAATTTTTATACGAATATGTACATATGTACATATACATTAAGATGATTCTTAATCTTACAAATAACTTATCTGAACGAGAATTATTTCTCTCTCATCTCGTGGAATTGTTCTAATCTGTGATATAATAATAAATGAGCCGCTTACATTGCCAAATCGGTTAACTCGACGAAACAGAAAGCGAAAAATCTTGATGAACAGCGATCAAGTGCTTTGGCATTAAAATATCGAAAATTTTAAAAACAGGGTATAACCACTTTGGCCTGTGAACGACTCAAATAATGCCTCGATAATTTAAACACAATTGTACTCGAAAAGTATCCAAATTTAAACAATATGATATTTTAACACGTAATCCATACACTTTCACTGCGTTATTCAAAACTTTTAGTGCTTCTACTGTTTTTAAATCTTTCTCAAAGCTATAGCTATAAGACTTTTAAACTAGACTGACGAGCCCAAGGCTGAAGTATTTATGCGTTTTATTAAACAGGATTATGGAAATCTAGAAGCAATATTAATTGCAAGTTGTGATACCGCTTGAATAAAAGGACTTCCAAACTACTACAGTTAAATTTGGAAACTTCTGGAATACATTTTGTAACGTTTCGATCAAACTTATGGCATTAAAATGGTAGTTCTTCATAGATTACAATAATTCCGGTGCATGAGAGCAAACGATTTCCAATGAGAGATAAGAACCAAGTACATCATACGAGATGGTCCGTATAAAGTATTATGAGTTGTTTTCCAGAGGATTGTTAGACATAGTCGCCACACATTTCCTATTTAATAATTTACCTAATTTAATATTCGTGGATGAAGGAAACTCTGTAGTTAAATGATCCTAAAGAGAAAATAGTACCATGACTGTGATAAGAGAAACAATGGAAGAAGAGAAGAGAGAAGAGAAGAGACAGAGTGTGTGTGTATTTGACCACAACCTGCTAGTGAACTCATCTGTTAGGCTACCTACTATAACTGAAAGCGATACAGTAAGGTCACAAAATTGGCCAGTGGTTAAAGTTTACAGTTTTGATAACAGCAATCAATAATTTGAAATGTATTGGGCTCATAAGGACCCTAGGGCTTCGTTTATGATCAGTCAGGCGATATCAATTCTAGAACTACTTCTTCCTCTCTAAAAAGAAAAATAGCCTCCTTATTTATAATTTCTATTCCGGTTTTATGACTCATCGTACGACACGTTGAATGAACACGTTGAATGAACACGTTGAATGATATCAGAAATAGATTTTAAAAAACATAGGTGCAGCATACACACCCACTAGTTGCGTCTAGATCAATAGACAGGCGATATCAACTCTAAAACTATTCCTTCCTCTCTATAAAAAAACATGTCTCTCTATTTATAACTTCTATTCCGGTTTTATGACTCATCGTATGAAACGTTGAACTGAATGATGATAGAAACTGATTTTAAAAGACGTGTGTGTGGCACACTAGTTGCATCTAGATCAACTGGCGAACTTATTTGAAGCTTCATTTTATGACCTCTTTATGTCGTTTTCACCTACTATACTTTAGACGCTGAGGTAGTAAAAGTCAAGGTGAAGGATTGTATATAACTACAGAAAAGAATAGTAGGACGAGTAGGAGAATTGTAACTTCAGTTTTTTTCTTTAATGAAATCACATAGACATTTTCATATGTATTAATTTGTAATAATTTCATTCTATAAATAATTAAAAGAATGAAAGAGTGGTTAATTTGAATTTGATTTTAATGAATGTTTAAAATGCTGTTTTATGAAATTTATAACAACAACTGTTTCCACACTTGTGAATTATTATTGTTACAATTCTTATAACTGTCCTTCATTGCATAGAAAATAAGAGAAATTCATATATCATATCATCTATTTCACATTTTATGTGTTTTCTATAATTTACACACCGACGATGAGTGATGCGTTATTTAGAAGTATAAGAAATGTTCCTAGGACTATAACAAATTTCATTTTTCCATAAATTGCGAAAGATATGAAATAGCGATATAACGATACATTTTAAAACCAGTATGTATGTCCAATAGCACGTATTATACTTAGCAACTTAGGTAATATTGAAAAATTGTTGTAAATTTCTACAAAGCTGCTTCGATACTGTCCTATAGTACAGCAGTATTCCGTTTTCTGAAATCTTTTCTTAAGTTGAAGGAACAGAAAATAGAAAAGAACGTCCATTTTACTCTTTGGAGAACTCATTCGTTCTCTGAAAGTATTCGGTGAATGATTAAACGTTCGATAAAATATTTCCTTCTATTAATCCTCGAGAAGATAACTTGCAATACTTTGCGCGGATCATCTAAAATTTAAAAGGCAGAATCATCTAAAATTGAACAATCGTAAACGTGTTGGCCGTCTTTTGATTCAGATATACATATATGCTATGTATAGCGTAAAGGCTTAAATATTTTATACTATTGGATCCTGTGTTCAGATACAGTACATGAAATGTATCTCCAAATTTTTGTATAGCTGGTCGCATTGTGCTAGTTAGGTTGGTTAAACATTTGTCGAATCGTAATTAACATAGCAATAACTCAAAGAAGAATATTATCGTTGTTTGCTCATAATGCATTCATAATTCCGATGCATTAAGAATAGTTTCTACTATAACGCTATGATGATAATACGTGATGTTAAATAGTCAGATTTCTCAAGTATACTAAGTTAACTGACGATTGCAATTTCTGCCGCGCTGCGAACGCAGTGGATCGGAGTTAAAGTGGGCAGAGCCTTTGTAACTCTCAAATATACAAAGGAGTCATACAGTGATAATATTTTACGAAACACGCATATTTTATATAGTTAATTCATTTATTAATTCTCGATATTTCATTATAAAAATCTGTCATGTATCTAAAACTGTTTTGTTAATTAAGTAGCTACCTATTAAGATCCCATCTCTATCTATGTACTAAATAAGGTATTTTAAATAGTTTCAGAAACTTAAAATTACAACTACAACAGCGGTCATAGAAATATAGTTTCTATAAAATCTGATTAACATATGGACTCATTTATAATTCTTTTAACAAGCGAAATGTTATAACGAAGCTCTTGATCATTCCGTACAATCGAATAAGCAAAACAAGACAAATTGTGCGCTTTGTATCAGCATCAGCATATACATATATCTTGTAAACTATGCTGAATGCAATGACTAATTAAAACTTCGTATAGTTATGTATATTAACTTAATTTGCCAACCTGATCCGATATTCTTCGCAAGATAGATCATCTTTGGAGGAAGAATATACGGATCACGTAATAAGTATATGCGTATTTGTTTAAGTTTCTCTGACGTATTATTAACCCTACTGCGGTTCTCCGATTTTTACGTCTCGTCCCTATGTCGACAGATACAAACGCTTTTCACGTTCTAGGAAAATTTGTAACATAATATTCAAAGAAGGAATTTGCATATCAGTAACGATTGTTTCATATTTCCTCTGAACTGAGAAAACTTTTTAACGCTGGAAGTATACAGGATCGAGACGAAGGTGAATCGAGGAACGCAAAGTAGAGTTAATAATAGGTGTACAAATGAATAATCCAATGAAATGAATAATCTTCAGTGCTCAAAGTCCAAAGCTCAGAGCTGTATATCGAAAAAATACCGCAAGTAGTTCAATCAAGGTATTTGTCGCTGCCTTTTATAACTTCAAGCCACCTATTTAGGCAAGTGATGAATTCCATCACGAGGAAATGTGTCTTTAGATTCATTATAGATTCATTTATAGAATTTACATTCATCATAGAAGATCCGATCGTCAGGACACTGATAAAGGACAACGTTCTGCCCAGTTGCTGCATGACAACGCTAGGCCACGCACTGCTTCCGCGACGAAACACGTCATAAGGAGTCTCGGATGGGACATGTTTGCTTTTCGTATTCGAGCAATTTAGTCCCCACCGAGATTATTTGCGTTGCTTATATTACACGTAGTTTACGTATATGAACTTGGAATATTCGTATCTTGATATTAATAAATTGATAATATTTAATATATTATAATCAGATCGATATGTTACAGCTTTTCAAGGATGAGCGTATGACTTTGCAAATCGCTATTGCGCGATTGTGTAATACTACGTTACATGAGAATGGGAGACAGTAATTCACTTTTTGGAGTTTCCTAATGAATAGTTAATAGTTAATTAATTAAATAGTAACAAAAATGGCATTGCCACAATACATGATCTATCAATCCTGACTTTCCACAAGTGACCACACTGGCACTTAGGGTCGCTTATTATACCTGTCCGGGCTGATGAGATGCCCAGGTTGTAATGGCCTGACCTACACCTATTGGTTGCCATTATAATTTCTCGTTTTTAGTTTTCCTCCGCATACTATGATTTGGCCTTTTGGTCATGGAAATGTAGAAAAGCAATTAAATCCTTTGGCAATTAAAAACAGTTGAATCCTAAGCCTTCTTCGGCGACGATCTCGTAGGTGTTTCCTCTTGCTACCGTCTTAACGTGTTCCTTGAGATTTCTAATGGGAATTTTGGAGGAATTCATTGGTACTGACTTGGCTGCATCTTTTCGGGACATCCTGCAGCAGCTAGCTTATTCACTAGACATTATTTCTTCGGATTACCATCGGTTCTGATGGATGCAACACGCCTTATGCACATGATACAAAGTTTCAATTAGCGGATGAGACAGAAAAATGACACAACGATCGTATCTGGTCCAAGGACGCAGCATTTTTCGCTGATGAAATTCAGTACTTGCCTGATGGATGGCTTGAAGTAATAGAAAGCTAAGGTTTGATACTTTGATTGCATAATTTGCTGTATCCTTTTTCAACAAATTTTGAATTTCACTGATAGTTTTGGATTATTCATCTATACATCTGCCAATTATTTTCGTTTGAAGAATTTGCTTCGAGTGTTCATCTAAGGGTGCAATTTCTGGTATTTTTATTTGTAGTAGTCAAGTATGATGTAACTCCAACACGTCGACCGTTAATATGTATTGTGCATTTTTCCACAATGTTATAAAAAAGCGGTCGCTGCAATGGCCAACAGAGAAACATTAATTTTCTGTGCTTTAAAATACAAACTACATAAACATATTACATGATAGGATTATATGTACTTTTATGTCAGCCAAATATTTATGTATACTCATTTTTTATGAATCAACGATTCGCAATCGGTACTAGATGTTTGAAAAGAATAAATTGATTTTTCCATAATCCTCTGTACACGTGGCACATCCTCTTTGTATCGTAAATTGGTCTGTATTTGCTGAAATGCTATAAATGTTACTGCTTTTTGTGTTTTGATAGGAAACCTAATAAATTAATTATCGTGTATTAAAAGTGGAACGATGTCAAAATTAACGACGATACTAGCGAAACTTATGCTGAAATTTATGATAGCTTTAGGAACATCTAAATAATGTACAATATAATATTTGAACCTGTATCAAATTTGGTAGAAGAAAAGGAAGAAAATTGTATTTATTTCAAGTTGAGTAGAGGAAATATTCCATTTCAAATCTAAATACACATCGATTTCACGATTTTATCGTGTACAGGATTTTTAAATGAAAGTACATCCATATTGTTGATAATGAAATTAATTATTTATCATCTTTTTTTAACTGAGAAAGTATCCTATATACATAAACTTTATGTTGCATTTTGCATTGAATTCTTTTTGCAATAAATAATTTCTGGTTGTAAATTTCTTCTTTGTTGTCATATTATTTCCAACAAAATTATTAAAGCAACTTTCGTTAAGTCCTCTAACTTACAATTAGCAAAATGTTTAATCAAATACCTTTTATGCATATAAGACGACTCAGAAATTAATTTATCTTTATTTTTCAATTTGAACATATTTTTATAAATTATCATACTTTAAGTTTCCAAGATAATAATTTTTCACTTTCGACTTATTTCTATATAAAGATTAATGCACACAAAATCTCACGATAGACTAGAAGAGGAAAATTTCTTCATATAGTTTTATCTCCCACAACCATTGCCTTGAAAAAGTGAAGGAAGAATGTTTATGAAGATCATGTAAATATTGTATATGTATTTAAGAATAAAGAAATAGGTAACTGCTTGACCAATACGAATAAGGTGCGAAAGACTGTATGATGTGGAACTCTATCCTAAAGTAAGGACTAATTAACACTGATAATTTTGAAAATTACATAAAGTACTTGTGTCATTATTATACACAAATTAGAGCAAACAAATCATCGTGCCAAATATTGAATCACGTATTCGGTTGTAAATTAATGTGATACCCTCTAGGATTATATATACTTACAAATTTGATATTATTTTCTTTAAATGAGTCATCCTATATAGAAATTTGTAGACTCCTTTTTCCCTGTCATAAAATTGAATTATGTAATTAGTCGCATTTCGTACAAAGTAAAGCAATGCAAAACAAGAAGAAAACGCAAAAATGTATGTTTCTTATACGATATCTAGCTTTACTGTCATGTTATAAATAGAATTTACGAAAAGAAATGCAGAAATGTATTCGAAACATTATTATATTTGACCGGAAATCTTTAGCACGTGAAACTTTTATTCGACGTAATTAATTCAAATAATACTAATATTATGCATTCCTTTTATTGTGTTTAAGATATATTTCTGGTAAATATCAATAAATTATTTACATGTTACTGTTTAGAATTTACATTTCCTTCTATTCATAGCGTACAATTTAGGTGAAGATTATAAAAAAATACATTCTTTTAACGCTCTATACATATATAATATAATAACCATATGTGACTATGAAACTATAAACATTTATCAGTAGCTTTTGGATGCGAAATCTTTACTACAAATATGGTCATTATTACCAAGAGTTGAAGATTTTGTAAGCGTAAATCTATGAATATACCTAACAATTATTAAAGGAGTACATTATTTTCTAAAACGTGAGTTGTTGATCGATAAGCCTTTAACTATAGTTAATGTGCTTACAAATGAATCAATATGAAGTAAATATAACAATTTCATTAACAAAAAGTGAAAACATATTTTTCTTACTGTATGTTTCCACCATATTATGTAATAGCATTAATTACGATAACTTGTCATATTGAAATTCACATTTTAATGTTTCTTTAAAATTTGACTTAAAATTATAAATATAACACACCTCTCACAAAATAATAGGTATTCCTCCACTGACTGTATAGAAACATACTAACAAAGTTATGTTTCTTTTCCTACAAATACTTGGCACATCAAAATGTCACGCGAATGTACATAAAAGTGCAATATTAGTACAATATACCAGTAAACATTTCCTTCCAACACTGTATGTCGAATTTAGTATTGGAAAAGACGTTACTGCTATCAAATTCGTTGTTTTGTTGCGTCGAATATTGTTTTCGTGTCAAAAAGTTGTTTGCTTCAACTTCCGGCCAGATAATTCTTTCTTTATCTTCATAACCTGAAAATGTATTGAAGATATTAAACGTTAACCATTTAATTGAAATTGTACCATTTCCCTTAAAACGTAGTACGTAATTCTGTCATCTCTAATTAAATATGTACTATTTCAGTATTATTTTTCTCAATTATGATAATACTTGAGTGTACTGTAATAAACTATTTTCTGTCCATTCTCATACGTTAATACTAAAGCGAATACAAAACTTTACAACTGCGATTTATATCGTTCCGAATATACGTGCAATATGATTGTCACGCATCGTCCAATTTGTGTATGTGTGAATAGATACGTATAAAGGATAGTAATACTTCAATACATAATCGCCTTTGTAAATTTATAATATAATTTCATTAATCTGGTTGAATTTGTCACAACAGAAGGAATCCATAAATTAAAGAATTACTTATAAAGTATATACGTATTGCATTCTGTCATCACACTTTTAATGGATATTTGCGTTTAATAGGACAGATTCTACAGATAGGTCTTATTCTAAGGTTTAATAACAAAAGAAAAAAAAGCTAGATAGATGTTCGTGTGTATTATTAACATTAAAAGAAACGAAGTTGTTAAATCATGTGTCATTCGTAAAATATTTCTTGTACGAAATAAATAAATAAACAAATAGGTCTCTGGTAAACTAGCAGTCGTTAGAAAGTTACAGGAATTTAGCATCGATTTTTCCATTTTCAGGAATATGGAGGAAAATTGTAGGCAATAATTTATAAATAATGACATAAAGAGATATGTCATTAGCATACGTGTAGTACAGAAAATGAGTTTATGAAATATTTGTGCTGCTAATCGAAAATGTACCAAGAAGAATGCATACATACATATATTTAATGGGCATGTTTCCTGTTTAATTATTCATTAATGCATTTATAATGACGATTTTTTAATAACTAATTTTTTAACCATAAAAATGTTTCTCAGCGTTTCACAGATTTGCGCCCATCATTTTCCTGTTCCTCGCATTACGTATACAGAATACATCGTCTTCTTATAATTATTTCTATACTATACTGTACCGTGGTATACTGTATTATATTATATGTACATATTTATATTTTGCTACTGTAAACTTTCATGACTTTGACAGTCTACTGGATTTCCATGAAATTTCAAGAAAATTGTTACTAAATCTTTAAAAAAACATAATAATATGATGACTCGATGGTTTTAAACTATGTAGATGAAAGTATGTATGTATATACATGCACAGGGTGTTTCGTTTATCCTGTCGTCTCCAATATCTTCGTCACCTTTGCAAATACGAAAAAATGTACGAGGAAAATGTTGTTCGCTTTAAAACGACAAATATTGCAATTCGTGTTTCTCCCCTTCAACTAACGGGCATCATATCGAATTTTTCTTGTAAAATGATACAAATTTAGGGCAGAAACAAGAAATTATTCAATTTGTTAATTCCCTTTAAATTATCTTGAATTTTCTACTCAAGATCCCTTCAAGATCCCTTCAAGATCAACGTATCTACACGTTTGAAATCCATCTTTTATCAGCTATGATAATACGATGATAAAAGTATGCCATTATTTTACACAGATCTTTAATGACCTTGAAAACTCGAAGAAGAGTGATGTTAAAGAAAAAAGACGTAAATCAGGATATTTGCTGTTCTAAACCGAACAACTTTTTCCTCCTACTCTGTTTCGTATCCGCAAAAGTAACAAAGATATTAAAGTGGACAGGATAAACGAAACACCCTGTATATGTAGTCGTTTATCAAGTCGTTTGTTTGCAGTATGATTAAAGATACAGATGCGATAAGCACAGTAATAATTTCCTACTTGAGGAGTCTGAATAGGAACAGATGTCATTAATGACGAAATCTAATTTGCTACAACAATTGGTTAAGCATTTGTATAAATAAAACAGTAAAATGAAAAAGAACAGAATCTCCAATAAGGTTATTAACTTCTTGCGAATCATTTATATTCTCACGTGACTATCGCCGGATATATTTGAATGAATATTAAATTATAAACGTTTTTGTACGACTGCCATTACTGTTAATTCTCTACACCTTTCTTCGCCTGTGTATTTTAACTTTTTATCATACTAATTTACAATTATATATATGTAATATACTAAACAATGCGTATTTTTAAATGTAACAATTGTAATTGATTAATGTACATATACATACATAAAACTGTATACTACTCTCTGCGTAATAATTAAAACGTTGCTGTAACATTTTCTATCGGTAAATTAATATTTATACTTATATTGTCATATAAACTAATAAAAAATTACAATAATTGTGATCTACGTAATTGTATTTAAAACACATTCATGTGAGGCGTTCAAATAACGTTTTCGTGTAACAAATTTTGTTTTTCTATAAAATTCGCGAATAAAACGCGAAAATTCAAAGTCGATTTTCTCGAAAACAAAGCTTCAAACGAAAAATTTTTATTCCATATTTTCGACTTCTTTTTTCGCGTAGAATCACCCCCTTTCCGCTTGTACCACCAGTTACCAACCACCCTGTATATCGGCCAAGGACATCAATCTTCGCAAATGTACTGAAACTAGGGCTTAAAACTAACTTTGCAGCTATAACTTAACAACACTTAAAAATCAGACTTAAGGGTAACTTAAACTTTAAAACTTCCGACAAAAAATAAGTTTCCCATTGTCCCTCACCGACCAACGATCGTGTTTAAAATTGACTTAATCTAAATTTTAGAACTAAAACCTACTTGTAAGCAAAGCTAGACTAAAGGTAGATATTAAAGAGATACTAATCTAAAGTACAACGTTATATTCGAGCAAAATTTTTTAACTAAAACTATAAACGCTTTGGCAAACCAGTTGCTCTATTTAATAATTTAATATTTAAAAGGATTTTATAAAAAAGCTTTCAACTTTTCGTTCTAAATTAAACAATGCATCTTTGCAGAAAAAGCCATGTAGATATATTTGTCTTGGTCCCAGAGCATCCCTGTTGGGAGTCAGACGGACCACCATGGGGTTTAGTCGATATAGTCCTACACTACCCCATCGCTTCCTAGAAGAGCGGTGGGGTGTCCATGAGGATTTCCCCATGTATAAAAAAAAAAAAGATATATTTATCTTGAAATCTCAATTAAGACTAAAACGCACCTATACCACGATGTTCTTGCGATGTCCCACGATGTCCTACGGTGTCCCACGGTACCCCCGCAGGGGTGTATCAGACAAGTCTAGATTACCGAAAGACCGCAAAAGAATGTTACATGTTCTAGGCTGCCCTATGTTAAAGTAGTTCTTAGCTTGATATCGTATCTAAATATTAATATTCGGAAATATTAGTATGTCTGTCGTTTTACAAATGCTAATATATTTGTGATATTTTTTAAATGTATATTATATTGGTTTCCTAATATTTACAATAGTATTTCGAGCTATTAATATTTGAGAAACAATTACTGGCACCCTTACACGGGTGCTCGGGTCCAATAATAAGTATATCAAATGGGTAATTCTAATTTTCCATAAAAATCTATCCTACGTTGTACTAGATCTTGCTTGTTTTAATTTAATGCAGAATTCGCATTTGAGGCACGCCGCCTCACGGAACGGACACGTGCGACCCGCCAATGGGGCACGCCGCCTCACGGAACGGACACATGCGACCCGCCAATGGGGCACGCCGCCTCACGGAACGAACACGTGCGACCCGCCAATGGGGCACGCCGCCTCACGGAACAGACACGTGCGACCCGCCGATGAATCGCGCAGGCGTCAACGTGTTAAACATGCTTATATTATATTTCGCTTATCAGTAATTGTTATTTGTGTTATCGGCAGCAGAATAAGTAAAACTATTTGATAGTAAAGAAGTAGTATGTATTGAAATTTATTAATTAGGATCTCAAAGTATTGAAAAGGCTTGTAGTATACCTGATTTTAATATGATCGTAATTTGTGTTTATTGTGATATGATTATATCTAGATATATGCATGAAAGCACATAAATCGTTATTAAAATATAGTGTACAAGTCATATGCAAAATATGAGCTAGCGCGCCGGTCGTGTGTTCCTTATATACCTGATGGCATACACTTGACAAGGTGCCGGAAGGTTTGCTGATATCGTAAGAAGTAGTTTTTCCATTATTACGCAAACAAATTTAATAATTTTTTAACTTTTACTTTATGTATAAAAATTTTGAGGAAATCAACGAGGAGTTTCACTCTGTTCAATTAAGAGTATGATTATTATCTATTTGCCTTATGCCATCCTGAAAATAACTTTATTATAAACTATTTTCAATTATATATTTCTAATACTTTATCCGACCACTAAAATAATAACTTGTCATACGAAAATATTGTATATACATGTATATTGTACGAAGCTCTGGAATATGTATATAAAGAGAATACTATATGCAAAAAATATATGTTACACAGATCATATGCAATATACAATTTATCCGAAATAAAAAGTACTTATTTAAGATCCTTTAATGATAAAAAGACTAGGTTCCATTTATTTATCTATTTTCTATTTTCGCGTTGTATCTAATTATTATATTTTCTTTATATGTTGTATACGTTTAATTCAAATAATTAAATTATGAATTTTATTAAATGATTTGCCACATTACTTAATTATAATTAATATAATACAATATAAAATAGAACAAGATAAGAATACCTATCTATGATCCAGATTCTATCTCAGTGGGAAATATACAAAAGTATTAATATCTTTTGGGGTGATACCATCTTTGAAAAATTTATCATATATATTATAAAAATTTATTTTTTATATAAATATTAAATTTATATAATTTATATAATAAGAATAAGAGAAATCATTAACAAAGATTTTATCTAGATTAAAAGCATTTTTCTTCTTATCAACGAAAATTATTAATAAAAGACTTATTACTTCTAAAGTACATACTCATAACTAAGAAAGAATTGAACGGTTTTATTCTGTTATTTTAAGAATGGATCATTAACATTCATAAAAAAGAGAACAACTTCATTGGGGATACTACTATAATCAGGTATCACAAATGAGAAGAAATTAAGATTTATACGATATTAAATCTGCATTTATCTTTATTTCGGCACTAGTTAAACATGTATCTTTTAAAAATCTAAAAAATTAGTAAGAATGATAATTTATTGGAAGCTACTGATATACTTCTGATCTACAATTATAATACATAATTTATACAACTATTTTATTGAATATTTAAATAAATTATAATACATACATACATACTAATATATCAGATATATTATTTTGGTTTACTGCTTGCTAGTTCTTGGATACATTTCAATATTTCTTCAGATTTTAGATTTTGTAGAGGCACACGACGTTCTACTCCAAATTCTAGAATATAATATTTTAGAAAATATATTATTATTATTAAAGAAAACAGACACTTGGAAACTTAGAATTAAATATATACGACTAGTTCAAGTTCTGAAAAGATTAATTATTGTTGAATGTGATATTCTTAAGCCCATGCTTTATCACCATGGAGGAAATTTTGAGGTGCAAGGTAAAACAAATTTCTCGTAACAAGGGAGATTGCAACAGCATAGGAAAATGTTAATTGTGTTCCAGTGAAACAGTATTTAAAAAACATATATATAACAATCTAAGGAAGATTAAAATCATTTGCAGCTTGTGTAGAAGATATACATGTGGAAAGCACAGCAAAAGGATCGATAACTTACAAGCAATGCGAAATAAATACATCATCGGAATAGAATGATATATAGCAAATGTAATATCAATGTGTATTGTGAAATATATTTTATATATTTTGATTTGATTTAAATATCACTTAGTCCGATATTAATATGCTAGGCAAAATTATGTTCTGGAAGTGAGCACAAAATGGCCTATTGCTGGTAGACTGGGTTTTAAGAACTACATATCTTTGTAATGCAAGGATTAAACATTACGCACATGCATTAATATGAAATAATTATTGTAGAATTTACCATATCGTGCATATAAAACGGGTTCCGTGTCAGAACATTCCCTAATTAAAACTGGAAATTGTGGGTTACATCTTTTAAGCGGGACGTATTGTTGTTCGATAAAGTCTCTAAAAATATAAACAGGTTAGAGGGCAATATAATTAATTATGATTGAAATTGTATATTAATTAAAAAAGGTTAAAAGAAATATAAAGATGGTACATTTTACATAATTAATTTCGCTATTACCTGACACCCTTACTAGACTTCGAGGTTTGACATAAAAGAATTCGTAACTCTTTCAACTGAGGTCCAAACTTTATTGCAGCCATTTTTAGATATATAGCATACACAGCCCCTAGCTACGTAACCACGACGTATATAATACGATCGTGCTGTTACGTTATTGCGTCAACTTAATTGTAATACGTACCTTAATATTGTCTCCCATGTGACACTATCCTTAGGGTATGTGCGCTAGTGAAAATAAATAAATTACGTACGTACAGCAGCGTAGTCGTGGCGAAAGAAACAAAAAGAAATTGATAACAAATCTATCGATTAAATGTCAAAATTATTTATTAGTGATAATTATAATCGCTCTACGGATTTGTCATAAGAATGAACATTGTCAAGGCATAAATCAGTCGCTTTGTTACATGATAAACTCCAATAAGAACAATTTTTATTAGTATCAGTTAATAACAATTTTTCTTATTGGATCATAAATAAATCGCGTATTTTTTATGTAAAATCCGAAGACATAAATAGACGAAAGAATGACAGGCTAGTCTCTGATATACCACCATAGAATAATTTCAATAGTTTTTTAATATATTATCGAAGCATGATTTTGAACAACTTTTTATGCTAATCCACGGACAACCCTAGTTTTTGAGATATTCGCAAAAAGCTGTCGCTATCACTACAGTGAATTCTGCCTACAATTGTGCATTTCAATGTTTCTTACAAGCGTAAAATTTGTAATAGCTTAAAGTTTTTCTCGATTTATAGATAATTTTTAAAATACAGTCATTTTGTCTCAGAGCTTAATTTGTTAAAGTTTGTGTTCGTTTCTAAACCATTCGGTAGTTATTAGGTTTCCTTAATTTGAAATTTACAAGTGCGAGTAAAATGCTTTAACACTCCATGGGCAACAAACCAGTCTGAAATCCCTCAAAGTATAGTTCATATATTGAATAGGTAATATGCAGTAAGGTATAAAATAAACATGGAAATTAAAGTTAATGTACAATTGCAAGAACTTCAACTTTTATCATTATGTATTGAAGGAAGAAATTACGATTAATACAAATATATCAAACGTGAAAGTTACAACTATGTATTTAAAAATACAAGTATTTAAGAATATATGTATATATATATAAAGAATAAATTACCACTTTATCTTCAAATGTAAGGAAGATTGGATTAATAGAATTATATTAATTGTTCAAAGAGAAGTTATCTTTATTGTGGGACATACTATCATTTTTATAATTACAGAAAGAATCAATTTCAACCATGTGTATATATAACTGCAATGGAAAATAAATTTTATTATAAGACAATATTCAAGTAAAACAACATGTTGTATGTCTACAACAAAATATATGATTAACAAATCAATAAATTAGAAATAGTAATTGTGGTAAACAATTTCTTTTTTAGCATAATAATACATATATCGTTAATAAGCGAAGATATATATGTTAAGGACTGTGTTTGATTTTCTTTAAAACAACTGTTCACAGCCCTGTGATAAATGCGTGAAATTAAAAGCAGAATTCAAAAAATTCAGTACGGCTAACAAAAATATATCTTGCACGTAAATCAGAATTCGAAAACTCGAAAATCGACAAGGTATCTATATATGTGGTATATTATTCGCGTATCATCAACCACCTGTCGCGTATTCATATGTATCAACAACACGCAACATGTATACATACGCAGTACGTACGTACGTACATACGTACGCTTATATATACGTACAGCAATGATACGCGTATCATTGGTTAAAAATTACTGTCATACTGACTCGTTTAAACGCAAAGGTAAGAAATCATTAATATCCTTATGATTTATACGATATAATATCATATATTTTTCGATATTTTTTAACAAAATTTTAAACGTATATCTATTATAAAGTCAATTTGAATTTTTATACATATTTACGCCATTTAAAACTATAGATTCTATAATATGAAACAAATTTTAATTTACTCTTTATAATATTTTGTAATACAAATGAGACATTTAATATTTTTCTGATTCTCTGTCAGTAGTATGAGATTCGCGAATATTTTGTGTATTCGTATGAACTCACATCGTGCTCCAAAAGTAGATAAATAATACCTGATTGGCCATTAACGTAATTTTCATAAATGAGAATATATTGACACTTGTTCGGCCCTTTTAAGTATTAATATAATTCAGGGACGCTCGATTTGACTCTCGCGGAAAAAGGGCGCCTGCCACTGCTTGACGACAAAGCTGCGGACAAAGCCTGCAAGTGACATCAGCAGTCAAAATAAAGCAAAGGTATTGTTGAATAAAAATTTATTATATCATCCTCGGAATAATCTTAAACGTACGATGCAAAGTACTCCTGAAACTTAACGATTAAGGAAATAATCTTGTAAGAATTTCAACTTTTATGTCCTACTTATGTAAATGAATCTTTATTTAAGTATTTATTTAACTATTAATCATATAAACATGATCTTTTTCACTTTGCCGAAGTAAAGTAATAGTAATAGTGAAATAGTAATGGTTATTTCTGTAATAACTACTATTATTTGAAATTTTTGCAGGTAAAAAATTTTATTTGTAAAATCCTGGAACAAATGCAACGTGACCTTCAAAATTTTTATATGATATATTAATTAGAAAATTTCATTATAATCTTGCACGATCTCTACATTTAGCACGGTTGCTCCCCATGAAAGTGTTACTTTCGTGCCTGCTAATCTCTGTGTAAGTATAAAATGTATCTGTAATAGGTTCAACAGCTCTGACATAATAGAAAACTAATGGGTACAACTAACCAAAATAGTGTATACTAAAAGAAAAGCTATAGAAGTATATTTAAAAATATTTATTGGGTATTGTAACAATAAAAAAGTGTTCAAACAAAATATTAAAAATAACATCATCATCATCATCATCATCATCAATGTATTTGCTATATATTAATTACGTACTATCCTTTTGTCATGTAGTTTGAACTTTATCCTATTTGAGAAACATCTGCCTTAACTGCAATAACATTCTTTACATTACACGTACCTTATTATATTGTACATGACGATTGACAATATCGCTTGAACTGTCACACGTCGATCTGTATATCACTGTCTTCGGCTTCGCTTTCAGTACTAATCATAGCATCTTCTCCTACTAACAAGGCTGCAGGTAGATTTTGTGGAACATTGTCGATATCTAATCTCGGAGTTGAATAAACATTTAATACTTGAATCGTTGTCGGAGAAGTTGAAAGGCATTGTGACACTGATCCTAAAGGATCTGAATTTAGTGTGTCACAATCCAAAGAAGTTGATAGTTGTAACTGTAAGTTATGTAACTCAGGTATATGCGGTCGAATCTAAAATGTAAAACAATATACGGTATGATCAACTACACTGTTTAAAAAAAAATTTAATTAATTTTATTGATACTATAATATTGTAATTTTTCTACCTTCAACCCATCTGCTGTATGAGGATTTCTACAACCCCTGCATCTACATTCAACACAAGGTTTACTTTCAACGTAACAGGGACAACGTTGACCACAACATGTTAATTTCCCAGGTATTGCTGTGGCATTACCACATCTACATCCTTTTCTTTTACTTCGAGTAGAATTTGATCTTGGTTTTTTAAAAGCTGATGACTGAAGTGAAATAAATTCTTTACCCTTTAACTATTACAGAAAATTGGACTAAAGTAAGGATTATAGATTAATGCAGACATAAGTATTTAATAAATAAAAAATATAATATGTCATAAAATGCAATCTAAAGTTGATATCTGCATCAATCTTGGTATGGGACCTAGCAAAATATATATTCAAATTTAAACTAGTGTTAGTCTTGAAATATAATAAAGAATGTTAATTGAATATAAGCTACGTTATTAAGTGTTATACAAATCTAGAAATATGATTGTACCTTACAAGTAATATTAACGAGGATGCACGTCATTTAGCATTTAAATAAAAGTTATAGTGCAATGTAAACTTCCTGTAAGGCATAATATTAACCGAATATCTATTGAAATTACTTTGCTGCCCTTTGAAGATTTTTTCTGAGAAGGGGTCCCATATTTAAGGTGGGAAGATGGAATACATTTTACCCCTCCTACAGAGCTGTGTGAATTTCCATCCATATCCTGTTGTCCTACTTCTGTATCATCTGTAGCTGCTGCTTTCCGTTTTATTGTTATTTTGTTACCAGATCCAGCATACATCACAGAGTATATCGAAGATCCGTTTGATACAGTACGAATGGCAGGTGACTCTACAAATACATAAATAAATTTCTCTACATAAACAAATATATCTCTCTGCTTTCTTATGTAATTACAAGACATTTTAATAATAAATAATGATT
Source organism: Bombus flavifrons (assembly GCF_040668555.2). Taxonomy (NCBI): domain Eukaryota; kingdom Metazoa; phylum Arthropoda; class Insecta; order Hymenoptera; family Apidae; genus Bombus; species Bombus flavifrons. The sequence continues at coordinate 774,608 of NC_138445.1, read as the reverse complement.
ATCTTATTTTTCAAAAATGATCATTTATTATCATCTTCAATAATGTGAAAAATTGAATTAAGAGATGATATAATATTTACAATATTTTAGAAAAATATTATGATTGACTGATTACTTCTTTCATTTTTTAGTTTCAAGATCACCATCACTTTCCTTAATAAAATTACATATTTTGAACCACATCGCGTTACAGCCAATATTAAAATGCAATTTAACGATTATGATAAAACGACCATGCCAAAAATAAAATATTGAAATCTTGGATGAATCATCTTTGTATCATTTTTGAGTTATGAGCAAAAATAATCAGTTAAATAATCGAATATCTTATAAAATATTACAAAATTGAATATAAAATTAATTGTAATAAAATTATGAAAGGAAATTGTTGTTAAAAAACGCGCAGAGGTAAATGAAATTGCATTCTCGTACATTTGGTTCGTATACGAGCTGTCAATGTAAAAATAGTTGACAATGTATAAAAGATAAACTCTATAAATGAAGTAAAGGTAATTCTCAGCATCAACAAAAAATTTATAAAAATTCAAACGCTTTTCAAGTAATAAAAAAAATTTTGTGAGATACTAATAGTTACAGATACAATATTTCATCTAGATAATTCAAATATATTATATTCAAACGTATGTACATATATTTTATTTATTTTTCGGTTTTAAAAAGGTCCTGAAAAAGGACTATTTGAAAAAACTATTGAATTTCGAGAGTATATTTATATGATATATTATATTTAATAATTATACGCTATAATTTATAATTCATTGAATACATAGTTATTTTACCTGACTTCAACATAATAAATTCAAATAAATTTAAACGAAGTACTTAAAATATGTATAATTATATGTTATCTGTGTAAAGAATGCGTATAATATATCTTTTCTATTGCTTACTTTTCTATAGAATCTAGAAAAAAGAAGATCTAGAAATAATTCTTATAGTCTAATACAAGGTAATATAAATTTTTTAATTATTTGATATAAATTTCATAATGAGAATCAACGAAGCATTTGTTATTCTAATTTTATAATTACAATTCCTGTATTTTAATCCACTTTTTCGTTTTTTGTTTAAACTTTTCTATATTATATATTTTTATAAAATATCTTAAACAACATTATACAGGGTGATCCATGTAATTGTATCACCTTATAATTCTGTTACCAGTGCAGTTACAGAAAAATATCAAAAGAGAAAAATTCAATGAAGATTCAAAGGTTCAATGAATACTTATATCCGTAGGATCGTCTCTCTCTCTCTCTCTCTCTCTCTCTCTCTCTCTCTCTCTCTCTCTCTCTCTCTCTCTCTCTCTCTCTCTCTCTCTCTCTCTGCACAATGATATATATGTAATCAGCAATCGCATAGGTTTTTAATATGAAAATAAATACTTCTTTTATTATATGGATAGATTTCTCTCGCCATTCTACGTACGTAAATGAATATGAGGTTAAAATAGTAACAAAATTATTAATTATCGAGATATTAAAAAGAAAGTATTTATTGAAGATGTTCAAACGCTTGCTCTTCATCACTTTGTAAACATTTCAGACAACGCTTTTTAATTATTTTCATAACTGAGTTTAAGGTTTTTATGATTATCGTTGCATTTCGGTATTACCCGTTCTTTTACATCCTCTACAGAATTTAACGGATTTAAATAAATTTTTTAAATAACGAATACGTATCCGTTTCTGTTACGACTACCCACATCAATGTCGATAATTATGAATTTGCTATAAAACGTTTGAGCATCTTCTTCAAGAAAGATATATTTAAAAAATATCTCGGTAACGAATAATTTTTTTACTATTGTACCCCACAATACTCTTTTACGTAGAATGACGGTAGGAAGCTATCTAAGTAAAGAAGTATGCATTTCCACTAAAAAATCATGCAATTGTTGATTATACATACATCAGTGCTCGTAAAAAAAACATGATTTTACGAATATAATAATACTTACTGAATCGTTCATCTTTCTCCTTTGACATTTTCTCTGAGACAAGTACCTGATCCACTTATATATAATTTACTTCTAACAACATGTTTAACATAAACTTGTTATAATTTGATACAAAATAATAATTACATATCTATATTTTAATATCTTCTCTCTTCCTCCCTCCCTCTTCCCCCTTCTCTCTCTCTGATATTAAAAAGTATGAATATACCTAACCCGAATACTAAATGTTTTATATATTTCGTTGCGTATATTTTACAGGATCATTTTGTATTTCTTTTAACATATATTAATCTAGAAGAAAATTTGGTAATTATTTAGAAGTACTGTCACCTTACCGATTTCAATAATTTTTAAATATGTTCTAGAAATTTACATTTTGAACAACCTTTTTTCCTATACATGTAACTGCCATTCGAGAATAGTTTCCGAGATATTTGAAAAGCACTGCCGGTACTGAATTCTGTGATGAATTCTGCTTGTAATTATGCGTCCGTAACAACATATGCGTTAGCATTAGTTACCGGCCGCCTTACGGCGGCAAGATAAAATGGTACTTCAGCCAAACTTATATAAACTATAAAGAAAAAATAAAAATTAGATTTGGGTTAGGCGTTATTTTATTCAATACTAACGTATAAGCTATCACAAACGCACGATTATAAGTAGAATTCACTGTGGTAGTACCGACAGCTTTTTTGCAAATATCTTGGAAACTAAGACCAAACGACGGTTACATGTGCAGGGAAAAATTGTTCAGAATCATATCTCCGACAACATATTAAAAAATCATCAAAAGCCAAGATGGGATGGCATCGTTCTAAATAATTATTGGCGATAATTGATTCAAAATAATTACAAAAATTAATTCGTAATATGGAATATTGACTTAAAGATATTTTATCCATAAAACCCAAATGATAATAAAATAGTATATAAAAGTAGCAAATAATAATGAACGTCTTTTGAATACTTCTCTGGACTACTCAATGATTCGTGTTTATATATATATATATATATAGATGTTCTTTTAAGACTCCTCCCAGACTTTGCTTCTATTCGGTCAAAGAGTACGTCGTAAATAATTACAAGAACATAATAAGAAATAAATATTTTGGAATATAAAATTACTTTTATTAGAAACTTGAATATTTAATATCTAATTGTGAAATAGAAATACTAAACACTTTATCAATTTCAATGATGGAAATTGAAGAATTATAAAAAAATTAACATTATATAATACATGTTAAAAAAAGAATATAAGTCTACTTATTTCATCTTTTATTAATACAGATAAGTATGGATAAATTAAAATAACGTAATTGAAAATTTGGTTTTGACCAATTAAAATGTACTAATAAATAATTATACATGGTGCTCACCTCGTTAATTAATTCAGAAGTAATACTGCCGCAGCGATAAAATTGTATCGATATACAGTTGTGTACAAAAATAAGTAGATAGGTAATGGATATAAATATTAGCAAAGTTTCGTTAAATAGAACTTGTTTACACAAAAATGTAAATATTAATTTCAATAATTTACTAAGCAATATATACACTATAAAGATATATAATACTTCCCCTACCTGTACATCTATTTTTGCCCCGAACTGTATGTAATCTGTTACCTAAAAAGTTACCAATATCGACTCTGTGCTAGGGCAGAGGCATATATATGTATATGTAAAATGAAAGGAAGAGTGTGTGACTCACGGTGTAATTAGCAACACTTTCTTTAAGTATCAAGAGGTTCACTTTGTACATCTTTATATTCATATTAACCAAAACATTTTAAGTTTATATCACCAAAGTAACAATTGGTATATACTATGCAGAGCTGTTTGTATAGAAAGAAATTCTCTGAGACAACACACAGTGTTATATCTTTCAGCCAATAAGCATATCAATTTTTGATTGTTAGATCTATCAGAAATAATTAATCAATCCCTTGCTCCTTTGTACCTCTGCATAGTACTTACACATAAAAAGTGTATTTAGAATGATCCAAGAGAAAACTGATTAATTTTACCAATATGTTTGATAGGTCATTCTGAATCACAAAGGTCACTTAAGTATGCTATGGATTTCAGGTGTCTTCAAAATAAAGAATTTTTAGGCTATATGTCAAATACCACATATGATGCTAGCTATTGGTGAATAAAAAACTATATACAACGCTCAGTCTCTTTCTAGATTCTAAGTTATTAAGTTCTGTTTGGTAACTTAATTTCGCAATGCCGTGTAAGTTTTCAAACTTAGAATATGCTAAATAATAACGCAAAAATTGCGATATATAAACAATGATATCCGAGAAACATATCACATCATCCTATATTTTAAAACATGTTCAGAGAATTAAAAAAAATTGATGCACAATTGTCTAATAGTAATAAGAATTGTTACTTTACATTCAAGAAAATGAATAATATTACATAGACATGAGTTTCATCCTACTGGTAAGGTAGACTCCCCTTCTACTACAAAATTATGTAGCACATATTGTTTTGTATCTGGCTTAACACATTCTTTTTACAGATGAAGTTCAGAGTACCTATGATAGCATAAATAACAATCACAATCACATTACTGGGCAACTGAAAATTCATATACTATATTTCAACAAAGTTTCCACTACTGAGTTCCATTAAATGTGTGGTATAACATCATTAACACTTATCTTTATTTAACCACACATAATACATGAATGACTCATGGCAGAATGTTACACAGATTTCTTAAAAAACAACTTGCCTTTGTATTTAGACAAAGTATTTTGTTTGCAGTGATAAGAAGAATGTGATTCCAATATGATGGAATATCACCATATTCAAAAAAAATGTTACGACTTTGTTAAATACTCATTTCCCAGGGGGTTAGATGGGACGATACAAACTCTGTTGAATTCCTTCTTCTGGGATTATATGAAGTCAAAGGTATATGGCAATGGTAATCCAGTGTCAAGCTAAAAATTGATACAAGCAATGCAAGTGATGGTATCAGAAATGAAATTTCTACGATGTAACAGTAACGATCGTTATAATATCGAATATATATGTTTATGAAAGCAGAGCTATCGCTTTGAACATTTCCTTTAGTATATACAAATTTAGTATATATAAATAATAGTATTTATAGTATTTAATATATACAAAAGTAAGAAATCCATGGAAAATAAAGAGCTATCGTTCTATTCTAATATTGTGTAGAATCATCTTTTTAAATAAATCAATAATAAGTAAACCATGACCTTTTTGATTCAGAATGACTTGTTAAACACATAGATAAAACTATTCAGTATTTCAGTATTTCAGTATTTCAGTATTAATGTCAAAACTGCTTCTGATATAATAAAAGTATATATCAAGGACAAATTGTTATATTAAAAATAAAGAATCTTATTCATTATCATAATATTTCTGCTTTTCTTTTCTTTTTTAATTAAATAACTTCCTTAAATATTATTTGATGTAGCAAAAGCAGTAGGGACATTTGAAGTTTTAATAAATTTAAATAAATTTTAATAAAAATATAATGGAAGGATCTAAAATATTTAAAAGAACATTTAATAAAAAAATGATTTTTTTTATCATTATATGCATAGTTTTAAACACTATAAATTTCAGTTCTAAAAATTATTTGTCTTTTAGTTGAATATCCTAAAAAGTATAAATAACATTATGATACAAATAATCTTACATGATTATAACAAAAATAATATACTATACCAGATATACTTTGTGACACTGCTTCAGAATTTTGTATAGTATTTCCTTGAGTTTGAGTTGAGGTAGTACTTGTATAAACACATGGTAAAATACTGTACGCAGATTTTGACAAACCCGCTGTACTTTTAAATTCATCTTTAAAGCCAGAACCCTCTTGTATGAGTTCCATCAGGCTACTAGCACCAATAGCTGATGCATTATTACCTGTTTTATTGGAGGACACTGAAAGTATTAAACTTCGATAAATGTTTGTATTTGTCAAGTATTCACACAATTTCTTATAACACTGTAACAGTATTCGTAATTGAACATTTTCAACATATTTGTCATAATCCTTGCACCAACCACATGACGGTTTCAATTTTTTGCGTCCACCTCTACAACCACGACACACATGATGTTGACAATTAGTTTCAGTTGGTGTATGAGGTTCGATTAACAAATTTGAACACACAGTACAACTTAAACTTTGTCGCAAGTATGGAACTAGCCTGTATAAATCTGTCCATGAATTTGGATCATCGGTATCCGCTTGTAAAACTAACCGACACGTTGATACGTAAAGACTTGTGGCATTCATCTTCCTTTTTTGAACTTCCTTAAGAACCCCATAAGCAATACGTATAGTTATATCGGAAAGTTAATTAAATAAAGTAACAGAATATATTCACTACACACAAAACAAAATATCCGCCATATTTAATTTTCTTTCATTTGTATTTATAGAGGGCTCTCTCTGAATTACTCTGACTGTAAAGTATTGCTAGATGGGAAAATCTCTTAATAAAAAATTCCTAAATAGCTATTAAAAGATTTAACAAAACTAATAATGGCAAAAATATTTCGAGTTATATTTGTTTCATATTTTTTATTACTATGAATATTTAATATAATATATAATTGTAATTAAGTATACATATAACCATGTATTTTCAGTAAAAGTAATACTTTTACGCAGGTGCATACATTCATATATACATATATTCATGCGCGTACCACACACACACACACGCGCGCGCAGAGAATATTGTATATACAGTATAGGATAGTATGCATACATACATGCATGCATATGGTATAATGCCATATTTATCGTTACTCAAATTTATTACAGTAACAGTTTTAAGACTGAACACTTTTTATCTGTTAACACAGATACATAACTTATCTATATATACAGCCTATAGTACGTTATTTAATCAGACAGTACTAAAAGTAAAACATAATGTTTGATTGACGCACATCTTCTACCTAGCTTATATATGACTATGCATTGTATATTGTATATTGTATATACAATTATCAAATTGTGACCGAAGATACGATACGTATTCAATTTATGGTTACTCAATTCTTTAATGCAAAATGTATTGAAACAGATATTTTTAAAAATATTAAAATAAACTCTACATGATAATGTTTAATTATAAAAATTTTTAAACGCGTCTTTCAAAAGCAATTATAAGGTATAGATATTTCCTATGTTAATAACAATTTTTAATACTTATGGACGATGTAAAACTTCGTACATATGTTCACAAATTTTAATTATCATTTTTCATAAAATTTATTCAAAACTTTCCTTTGTTTAAAAGTAAGTACTATATACTAATATATCCTTGTAAATCACTATCGTTTGATATTACAAACTGAAAATTTTTTTAGGTTAAATTATTTACAAATGGCAGATAAAGCTATTATGAAGGTAAAATTAAATAAATTTATTTCATATTTCAATTTAATTTTAGTATTTTTATATCATAATTGCACCCATTAATGATTATTTTAAATATATAGCAAATAGCAGAACAAAAGCTTAAAGCATTTTCTATTGGCACAATGGGTAAAAGACCATTGAGTAAGAAAGAATTAGAAGAACAGCGTAAAAAAGAACAAGAGCAAGCTGCAGCTCAAGTAAGCAATACAAAATCAAAAAATTATAATTGTAAAGAAAGTAAACATATAAACATTTATTTGTATATATAGGCATTTGAAGAATTTGTAGCAACGTTTCAAGAAACACCTAACAAAACAACTAGCAAAGTTTGGGTAAAAGCAGGGACTTATGATGCAGGCAAACGACGTAAGTTAATCTTATTCTGTGAAATGGGAGATATAAATTTAAGATAATCATAGTTTGAGATTTATGAAATATATTAACAATTTTTGTTTTGAAAATAATATAATGAAATATACTTGTTGAAAACATATTTGCTAAAGAAAAGCCATATAAATAATTTATGTTCTAAACTATTTGATTTATTACTTATTACATATTATATTGTTGATTATGATTGTTGTAACTTACAATTTTATGTGAAAATATGTATTTATTCAATAGAGGAAGATACACGCGAAAAGGGAAAACTTTATAAACCACAATCAAAAATATCGGAGCTCGTAGATAGCAGATCATCAGCCGAGCAAGCACAAGAATATGCAAGATTATTAGGATCGAATGAAAGAAAATTAGATAGATTGGGCAAAAAGAAAAAGGAAGGTGAGAAGAAGAAAAGCAACCTTGAATTATTTAAAGAAGAATTAAAAATGATACAAGAAGAACGAGAGGAGAGACATAAATATAAAGGTGTAGTGAAAAACGTTATTTCTACCCAGTCAGAGGATCCAATGTTAGCAGCATTAAAATGTGTTGAAGGTAATTTAGTGATAAAGATACACTCAATCACAATCTTACATAATTATAATCACTCATAAAAACTGTCTTAAAAAAACATAATTATTTTTTAAGCTAACTTATTTTAGTGTAAATAATTATTTCTTATCCCTATATTAACAATTTAAATTTATTAAAATATATTAGGTTGCACATCTTCATATCCTGATTCACGAAAAAATAATCTACATAACCTTATTGATGATCCACATCTCCTAGCCCTGATTTATGAGGGTAAACAGTACCCATTTCTAGAATTTCCTCTACTTAATTTTAAATATGTCTGTTTCTCAGTATTAAAATTATATTAAAAATATAAAACTGCTATTTTTTTATAGATGGATCATTTGACAATGGCGATCCTAACACAACAAATCTATATTTGGGGAATTTAAATCCAAAGGTATAAATCAAGTTTAAATATTAATTTTGTATTTGTAATAGATCTACATCATAGATATATTTACATAATATATTTATATCACATTTCATTTATTAGAATAGTATTTAACAAGCTTTACAATTTTTCTTGCAAAGTTTTGTAAAAATTGTACACTATTATGTAATTTATTTCTGTATACTATTATATATTACAACGAAATGAAAATTAATATTTAGAATTATAATTCTGTATAAAATATTCTATGTAAAAATTATTAATAGCAACTTATTCTCATATATATATGTTTTATTCTTATGTTTAATGTAGATCACGGAACAGCAATTGATGGAAATATTTGGCAAATACGGACCATTGGCTAGTATTAAAATTATGTGGCCACGTAGCGACGAGGAAAAGGCCAGACAAAGAAATTGTGGTTTTGTTGCATTTATGAGTCGTAAAGATGGAGAAAGAGCATTAAAAAACCTTAATGGTAAGAAGATAGTTATATTATTTTAAATTTACAAAAAATGGTCGTTCATCAGTTAAATTAATGTTTAATATTTATGAATGTTCGTCGGTGTGAATATTTTTCCATTTCTTTTTAATGATTGAATACATTGAATATGAGTGAATATATATATATATATATATATATATATATATATATATATATATATATATATATATATATATATATATATATATAATTATGATACGATTATACAGATATTTCATTACAATATAATGTTAATTAGGTCGTGACATAATGCAGTATGAAATGAAATTAGGCTGGGGAAAGAGTGTACCGATTCCACCTTATCCTATTTATATTCCACCAGCTTTAATGGAAATTACCCAACCACCACCTCCATCTGGTCTTCCATTCAGTGCTCAACCGCATCGCCGCGATAGACATAAGGTATATGATATAAACAAAATTAGGATATATTAAGGTTGTTGACCAAAAATATGGAGTTGTAATTTACATGATTGATCAATAATGTATTAATGATTTATAATTATTTATAAAAGAAATCAATATAGACCTATGTAATTTTATAAATTTGATCGTAGATACCACCTCGCAGTCGTAATCTTCAAACAGCAGACCCTCAGGAAAAAGAAAATTTTGAAAAGGTAATTCTTGTCCACTAATAAAAATTTTTATTTTTTGCAAAAACATTTGTTATAATTTTATATATCAGTGTTTTATTAGAAATTAATGTTTATGTTTAAAATATCCTAATAATAACAGTGCCAAGTAATATAATAAGAAAAATTGAAATAATTCTTACGTGCTTATAATATACAGAATGACGTAATTCCTTATGAAAAAGAATAAGAGAAAATGTAATATGACATTTTTTCATTCAAGGTTTGGTCTTTGAGAAAGACGAACTTCAAAATTTACTGTATAAAAATAATGTAATAAATAAGTATATTACTATTTGTTGCAAAGTAGTTCTGTTCAGATTCATTTTTATCAAGAACAATTTATTGATCTATTAAAAATATTGTCATTGTGACAGGATAGAAATCATGAGAATTTCTTTACCCCTTATTGTTTATATATATAACTTATGTCTTAATGGTAAAGAAAATTTTAAAGATAAATTTAATTCTGTAATTCTTCTGTAATTTCTATTAATATCTATAAATTTAACATACCTATTTAAAATATAAAAATATGTTATTTATTATACATAATATTTCTTATATAAATAGTTTTTATATTTACTATAATTTATTTGTTACAAATTCCATTATAACGAATTGACGATAATTATGTTTGGGATGGATCAATTTGGACTGAAATGTTCAATTAACTATAACCATTGCACTGTAATGGGAATTATCATAGGTTTTACAAAATGCAGTTGTCAAAGTGGTTATTCCTACAGAAAGGTATGTTGTTATTTCTGCTAATTAAAAATAGATATACCACAGTACTTTGCTTATAAATATTAAAGAAGTAAGTTTTTATGTTATAGAAATTTAGTTATGTTAATACATAGAATGGTAGAATTTGTAATTCGGGAAGGCCCTATGTTTGAAGCAATGATCATGAATCGAGAATTAAATAATCCAATGTTTAGGTTTGTATAATTTCAAGTAACTATGAAAAGTTAGTATTTTGTTACATTATATATAGATTAATGATATTTTAATTTTAGATTTTTATTTGAAAATTATTCTCCAGCACATATTTATTATCGATGGAAATTATATTCCATATTACAAGGAGATGGACAAAAGGAATGGCGCACTGAAGACTTCAGGATGTTTAAAGGTGGAAGTGTGTGGAGACCTCCTCCTATTAATCCATGGACACAAGGAATGCCTGATGAATTGATTGAAATGGAAGAAAGACAAGAACCTAGAAGAGGCAGTTTGTCAAACAGGTGTTACAAATATTGCAGCTCTTTACTAATTTTATTTATGATTATTAAAATCCTTTTCCAACATTTTGTTATATTTATATTTATAGCCAACGAGATCGATTGGAAGATTTATTACGCAATATATCGCCTGAAAGGATAAAAGTTGCAGAGGCAATGGTATTTTGTATAGAGCATGCTGAAGCAGCAGAAGAAATCTGTGATTGTATTTCGGAATCATTGTCAATATTACAGACTCCTGTTAATAAGAAAATTGCGAGATTATATCTCATATCTGATATATTACATAATTGCGGGGTAAAAGTAAATAATGCTACCATTTATCGAAAGGCGTAAGTTGTTTTATTTTAGTTATAAAATTTTTTAATTTTAATTTTAAAATATACAAATTAATGATTCATTAAGTGTATTTGTGTCTGTTATATAGTAGTTAATGTAATTGTTGATATGAATTGACATCAGTGAATGTATTTTTAATGCAGGTTTGAAACTCGACTTTTGGATATATTTAACGAAGTTCATCAAGCTTATAAACAATTTGATAGCAGATTAAAAGCAGAAGGATTTAAAGTTCGTGTAATGAGAATGTTTAGAGCATGGGAAGATTGGGCAGTTTATCCACGAGATTTTCTTGTTAAATTACAAAACACCTTCCTCGGCCTTGTTTTGGTAAATTTAACGCTGTATATCGTAAATCCTTCATATTAACGAAATAATGGGAAGTGAACGCGAAAGGTAAAAGTAAAAGGTAATTTTATTTTTATAGATAGATGAACCAGAGCCAGAAAATGATGAAGATATTGATGGAGCACCTTTATCAGATGTAGATGGAGATGGTGCAGAAGATTTAGATGGAGTACCATTAGACGGTGCTGCTCTTCTTAAGGGTGCTATGAAACATGGCTTAACACCACAAACAACATCTAATTATGATGACATTGATGGTGTACCTAGTAAGAATATTTGAATTGTACAGTGTTAAAAGATGTGAACGATATTTATAAAGTATGATTCTGAACATTAAGACAATGACTAAAATTCGTGTACAAAAGTGTAATGGCACTAATTTTTTAAATTATAAACAATTTAATTTTACGCTAGAAATACAACTATATTAGCTACTGTAGGCCAATGGATCAGCTAACAAAACCTTTCTCTCTATTTTACTTACACTTTGCGTTTTTTATTCTGAGGGAACAAAGTGAGAAGCTTCAAAGCTTGGGTGCATGAAGTGTGAGCGAAATACAGAGAAAGGACCATCAGCTGATTTATTGATCTACACCTACGCAATTGTTGGTATATCTATAGCACAAAACTAAAGCAAGCCTCAAGTAATATTTTTATTACATTAACTTTCTCTATAAATATCGCTTTTTTTTGCACTGTGTATTTTTATTATTACTCGCTATTTCATATAGTTACTGAATAATATTTATACTTATATACATTTTATATATTTATATTTTAATATTACAGTACATATCATCGTATGTTTTCAGTGGATGAGGATATAGATGGCGTTCCTATGGATGAAGATGACTCTTTAAATGTACAAAGTAAAGAAGACGATAAAAAACCATCAATTCCTGCGGGTTTTGTACCATCTCGTTGGGAAACTGTTGACCCTGATCAGGTTGAGACAATTATTTTGCAAGAGGAAATTGCGTTAAATGAATCGCTTTTTGAGTCGAACTAGGTTCAAATTGTAGTGATCTAATTGTAACAACAGTAAAAAACTGAAAAAAAAAAATGGCGGGGAAATGTCCTGTGATTAGCTATTTTTAAGGAAAATAGATCACGATTTCTTTTATAGTACTATTTTATGTTTCTCATTTTATAGAATAAGTTATTTTGTTATATTAGGTTGAAGCACAAGCTATGACAACTAGTAAATGGGAAGAATTAGGTCAGAATGATGATTCAAATTCTCAAGATACTAGTATGGATTCCAGGTAATACATAAATGTTCGACTGTTTCTTATTTTTTCAAATAATGTAAATATTACACAGCAATTAGATTAAAGAAATACTATATATACACACATCATCTTTGCATGTTTCAAGTAATAATCTGATGTTTTAATAAAATTATTAATTACAATAATCTTTAATTTGATAGTGGTAGAGATTACAATGAAGAAAGAAGGAGCCGATTGCGCGAAATTGAAGTTAAGACAATGCAATATCAAGATGAATTGGAAAGTGGCAGAAGGACACTAAAATCTGGTATGACGATTCAAGGACAGGTAGAACATTATAGAAAAAAGCTGATAAGGAAGGTAAAATTTTCTGCTTATAACATTATTTTAAGTTCTAGTATAATCTAGTAGAATAGATTGTATAAGATATTTTTATCATAGAGTTTTTATTATACAATGATTAAATCTTTTATTATAGAGTGAAAGGGAGATGAAAGATGTAAAAAGCGAAGAACGTGACGATGAACGACGAAGAGAAAAAAAGCGAAGCACGACTCCAGAATCTCCAAGCCATTATAGAGATCGAAGACGGAATTCGACAAGTCCATCAGCTAAAAGTAATAGATATAGGTAAATATTCTTAAAAAATAATCTATTGCAGAGATTCCGATTCAATATGAAAAAAAATATATAACAGAAAGATAGTTGAAACAACAGTTCATTGACATTACATAAAGAATATATGGGTATAAAAAAGACTTTAATAATATCCCCTTGTTACAAAAAAGAGTTGATGATATTTTGTGTTTTTTTTAAACAGTATCATACTTTATATTACATGTTAATAAGAAAAATTTGCTAATTTATTCACTAATTATTCACTAATAAATAACGACTATTCGTAAAGCATGCACAAATAAACTATACCAAACAATTACATTTTCAGAAAGTAGTCAGTGATTAAAGTGAGTGCCCAAACTGCATCACACTTTCTGAAATACATTTTTGCTTTTTCTTCAATGAATTCTAATGCATTTTAATGAATTCTGCAGCTAAATACCTTACATATATGTTATATATTACAGTTTTAGGAAAATTTATGGACTATGATTTAAATACAAATCAAATTATTTTATCATGATTAATATATAATGATATAAATATAAATTGAAAGATATATCGTTATTTAAAACAATCTAAAATAACACCAATTTTGGTGAAAAGAACTCGTCAAAATAGAACAGCCAATTCGTGGAATATCCTATATTTAAAAGTGTGAAAGCAATTAACAGTTTCAATTATAAAATGGGCTTCAAACCTAGATTATAATATTATTACAAAATATTTATTCATTAAATTTCAGATCACGCAGTAGATCACCACGTGGTAAACGTAGATCGCGATCACCATATAAAAAGAGAGTACCAATGACACCATCTCCGCCACGTATTCGACGAACACCTTCTCCTTCTTTTTCATCCAGAATATCTCGTAGATCACCCAATAGTGAACGAAATGACAGAAAAAGAAGGGCTAGATCGCCATCATTATCACCACCACCTCCACCACGTACTTCGAAACATAGAGCTAACAGTCCCCCTTCTCCATCTTCACGCAAATATAGACATAAGCATAAATATTAAGATACTTTACATTTTTTCTATATTATAATGTTAATAGATTTACAAAACAGATTACGTTACAGAAATTGTTACATAAAATTAATTAATGCAATACTAATTGTGTATTCAATAGTTTACAATAATTTTCTTTTCTTTTAATATTTGCCTCCTTACAACTATCTTTAAGTGAATTTATTTTATATGCATATGCTGTTTATATATATGGAACGTGATAAACATGTTCATAAAAAACACTGATAGAATACTTAATTATAATAAAAAAGGATTCTATTTATACATATACCTTTATTTATATTACTAGTATATAACCGCATTATATGTATAAAAAAAAGTGTACAGATTTAAAACTAAAAGGTGACTTTCTTATTCCCTTTTGTCACTTTATTGTAATTATGTAGTTGAAAATAAAATTAATTAGTATTTGAAATATTTGAAAATTAAATTTCATTACATTGATCCGTGCATGGGCATACTTCAGATATTTTTCATGAAAAGTGTTACATAAAAATTTTGTCGGATTATACATAAATTGATTAGTTCATGTATAAATTTGTAACAAATATATTATCAAAAAATGCTTTCTAATACAGTTTTAATTTCTATTATTTAAGCACATCCGATTAAATATATGTAAATAAATACATTATTAAATTATAATGTTTAAATTCCTGTTCTTTGTAAAATAGCACAACAGTGACATATTTCGAAAGATGTATTTGCAAAAATTTGGTGTTCATATAACGAAAAACGATACAATAAATGAAAAACTTAAACAACTAATCCAACAATTACAATAATTCGTTCCCAACATACTCCTAATATTTTTATGATTTCTTAATTGCACAAGTAAGTGTTTAATTAGGTAAAGAAAATTGAAAGTCGCATAATACATTGTACTTTCATAAATGAAAAATGAACCCTTCCCCAATACTCCTAATTCTCTATATATTTTCTGATTAGTTAAGTACTGATCACATGTTAAAATTTTTACGTGTGCTCCACTTTCTTTTAATTGTGTTAAGCATATTTTTAGTAATGCAATTACTTCATCACTTTTCATTTCTCCTGCTTCTGGTAAAACTCAGAAATATGCTAATGATTGCTTCCATCTCTTCTCCATTTTTTTTCTTTAAATTATAGATTCAGACCCACCTCCGTATTGTGCTCTCAGCTGGTAAATGACATCCGCTTATCCTTAGTTTATTATAAACTGATGCAGAATTGTAAAATATCATTTTTGCTAAATCTTGTTCTTCGGTTGTATATGACAAATTTTCACCTTTCAGTTGCAACTTAATGAAAGTCCTTACGACGTTGCTTTTGCACCCATGTCTATCTAAAAATTCATCCACAGTCTCTACTTTGCGCAACTTGTTATAAAAATGATCTCTGGAGGTTTTGATTCGTTTGACTTTTTGTTTCAGATATTTCAACTGTGCTTTTAAATCTCTATTCTCTTTCATGAGCTGAACACATTCATTTTCCAATTTCATTTCACAAAATGTTTTATTTTGAGAATTTTCAATTTGTACTTTGTAGTTTGTCATTTCTGGTTCAATCATTAGCCTTTGCATTGTATCCTCATTGTCACAAAATGTAAATGGCACTCTTGTATAATTCAGCAATGGTTTATTAACACGTAATTCTTTTTCTTCTTCTTCTTCTTCTGCTACCTCTTCTTCTTTTGCATTTTGTTGTTGCTGTTGTCGTTGTTGGTAGTTGCGTTGTTGTTCGTCCCCTTTTCCTCCTTCTTCATTCCCTTTTTCCCCTTCTTCTCTCACCAGCTGTCTTTCATGTACATCCTCTTCTTTCTCTTCTTTATTTTCTAATATACCTTTTGGTGGTTGAGGTACAGCATCCATTTTCAACATTTTCCTTCTACTGATATTTTGTGTACGGTTTGGTTTAAACATTTCAGGTGAGAAATGTTCAGCACAGATACCCATTCTTCTTATGGTAGAGCTAGCATAATATTGTAGAGCTGGATTGCCTAATAAAGAGTAATAAGAAATATAAAATATAGGTAGTAACAGAAAGTAATATAGATAGAAAGAGTAATAATGATATAGAAAATTAACAAATGCCAAACATACATAACGTACAGTATCAACACCCTGTACTTACCAACTCTTGAAATCCATTCTTTACGAAGCGGATTGTTTTCTTTCGGAAAGCAATAAAGATGATTTCCTCGAAGTCGACTGTTGTTACATTTTATGTAGGCGCAAATATCTACTAATCTAGCTGCTATGTTCCTCTGCAAATCCATAGCCTGAAAAAACCTAAAACAGACTACAAGAAACAGTATGCAAATTCAAGAAAATTTGCTCTTTTAGTACAAATACGAACGAACGAACGAATGAAACTCAGATTCAAATAAATGGAAATTATACTACACAGATATTGGTCATCCAACGTCGTTCATACATGCAAAGAATTAGATCGATTTAATTTTTTCGTACGATTTGTTACGACTGAAGATACATGAGCTAGATCTTTCAAATGAAATTTCTAGTTAAAATTATTCATAATAACAGTGTGGCCAACAGTTTAGACCAACCAAGTCTAAGCGAATGCTCGCTGTTCGCCGCATTTTAGTAAAATTTGATAAAATGAAACTGCAAACGAGCATTCGTTATTTAAATTTAAATCTAATTATATACAATCTAAATATGTGCAAGAAATCATTCGCCTTATTATTTCGCCGAACTCCGAACGAATGCTTGATTACACTTTCATCTGGTAATATGTTTTTATCCTGCAGCTCTTTCACAAATACTCCATTAATTTATAATAATTTATAATGCATTAATTTATCACAATTAAATTATTAACGTATGATATTTATGCAATTCATTTATAACATCTAAGATATTTATGTAAAACTATTATAGCATTAATTCGTAGCAATTAAAATTAATGATCTATTTTATTTTATCTATTATCAACAAAATCTTTGAATTCTTTCAAATGGTATTTTATTTCTATTTAATTCTATTTTTTAGTTTTAAATACGGTACTTAATCTATATCCGCTCAAACCAAAGCCATCGATCGCTCACGTTGAACTTTCCGCTCAGGCCGGTTTGATAATTTCACATAAGAAGAAACATTATCAAGAAATGTTTCATAATTTATTATTAATTGATACGTAATTATCATGTTTAGTGTAGTTATCATACCGTGAGCCATTAAAAGTTTTGCATTTTCAAAGTTTGGTACCTTTAGCCTACTGTATAGCTTACTTTAGATTTACTTAACGTTGGTTTACTTAACGTGATAGCCATTTAAGTCGGGATTTGTTTATTTGTGCGAAACCATGATGCAACGTAGATAATTATTCACCGTATATTTAAACGTATTAAATAAACATTACGTTCTGCTACGTTCTTATACATTTGGATGATGGACAGTTGAAAGGAAAAAAATGAAACATAAAATTGTTCTTGGTAACTTGCATGTTGAATACGGTAATGCAGCACGAACTTTGATGTATATTTGCAAATAATTTTAATAATAATAAGAATAAGGCGTGTAAGGCATGGATATACGAAAAGCTTGCCGCGTATAATTTGCCCTAATATCGATACGCGTTTGTGAGATCCCTCATTCGCGAAAGGATCAGACTCCTTATCACCGCATTATTACGAGCAGTTCACAGGTCACTTTACCATTTAAAAAATGCGTAATTTATTTTTTTGTATATTTTTAAATTTCTGTTTAAACTTTTAAAGTTTGTTGCTTGGAAATTTATAACGGGCATATACACAACGGAGCTCCGAGTATAAAAGTCAAGGCTTCAATATTCTAACACTATTCTAAGAAGAGATAAAACCAAAATTGAAATTAATTTAATTAAACCTCCTAAAATAATTAAATATTGTAATCCATTTTAAATTCCTTTATTAACCCATCGGAGCTACGTCTGTACGTCGTACGGACTCTCCTTTCGTTCGCACTGGCCAAAACACACTGGTCGCTAGTAAAACATTAGTAAGAAATGAGAATGGAAGTAACCCATCTGATGATTCAACACAGATTCATTCTTAAGGTTCACGCCATGGTCACCAGAGTATTGTATTGCAACAGTTAATTGTCCACTGTATTAATAAGCCACAATACGCAACGAGACTATGTTTAACTTTTATATACATTATTACATGTAAATTTTACTATTATAATCACAATAGCAGTGTCTCATCACAGCGTAAACGAAGTAATAGAAAGTCAGGATGTTTTACGTAATATGTTCATAAGAACATCCTAGAAGAAATAGATTGATGTTGAGAGTGGGATAGCCAATATATACTTGAAGCTTTTCTCCTTAACTGACAGTAATGGTTGGTTAACTGAGCATGTAAGAAGAAGAATGACAAGTGACTTCCTTTTTGTCTTGTCTTATTAGATCCAAGTAATATTACACAGAACTGTAAGTATTAACGTTCAAGTATTCTATTTTTCAACAAGAAAAATCTGATCTGAAATTGAAAATCTGATCCACGATTTATTTTAACAGAGTAGATATGTAACGAAACAGTTTTGATAAGTTTATTTGATATATGACGTGGAATTTTATGACTAGGTTGTGCGTATTTAGGCAAATAAATTCAGATGTTTGTCTGCGGTATGTTTCCTTTATACTTCCAGTAAAGCTATCATGTATTTTATTAAGAAGAGAAAAGAAAAAAGTTTGATTATTTGATTATTCTCTGTGGTATATCGGTTATGCCCCGTATAATGTATTGCTTTTTATAAATTGAGTTAATTATTTTCCCCAATGCACCGGCTATTCCCGAATTGTTTTGTGTAATTTACTTTATTATTTTTTGTCAATTTTTAGGTTTTTAATAACGCCTTTCTCAACAATAAATTGCTAATATTTTATCGAATAAAAATGTAATCCTTCCACGTTTTGCTTTACTTTTATCTTAAAATTTATAATAGAAGCATTTACTCTGCGATCGACGGTATACTCGTCATTGCTTGATTTTATCTGCGCATCCCATGACGGATTTTTGAAATTAAACTCCGCGGTTAACAAGTTAAAATATATATATATACGGATCTTTTTGTATCATAAATTTAGACAAATCGAAATTAATTTGAAATTACGTTATGAGTTAATAGGTTACAGTCAGCTAAGGTTGTCAATAATAACTTACCGACCGTTCGGTACCGAAGACGTCTGAATGGTGTTTTTTTAGCAATTTCGGGTTTCCCAATGCTCGTTGGTTTGTCTGTCCAAATCGTAGGGTTAGTCGTTAGACTAAACCTACGATTATATAGCATACAATGTACTGAAAATTTCAAAGTCATTCGTTGCACAAGTAATCAAACGAATTTTTAATACTTTTTATAATACTTTATAAGTAGGTATACGTTATTTATTCATAAACAATTCTATTTATTAGTATATTTATCAGTAATTTAGTATACAAGTATATATATATATATTTAATATTGAATTTAATTATTCGTAAATGTTTGTTTAGTAAAACTGTAGAACTGTCACGTTCTCTTTCATTTCGGTGAGTTTTGAATATAATTTCGAGGGCATAATTTTGAACAACTTCTCCCTGTATATACAACTGTCGTTCGACCATAGTTTTCGAGATAATCGCAAAAAAAGCTGTCGATAACACTACAGTGAATTATTCTGCTTATAATTGTGCGCCCGTAACAGCGTATGAGTTCGTATTGGTTGCTAACAGCTTTTATTGCTAACTGAGACCTAACCCTTATTTTTTGTTTTTTTGGGTAAAACTCCGTCGCAACTGTATATGCGAAACTGTAAGAAATGCTTGTTATAGTTCAATTATTAAAATTGAATATCGTTTAGGTTAGTCCTTTGAATCCGGTCGGCGATGCTCGAATGATAAGAAGTTAATTATATGAATAGTACGGCGAACGAATAATTGATATTATTTTACGAAAAGAATAATTGTCCTTATTTTACAAAAGTATTGCTAGCCGTCGTGCGGCGGCCGGATTGAAGAAAGCTAGGCCAATACACGTTGCGCATGGGACCTTAAGCTCGTCCAACTGTCAAAACACGACTATAGATAGAATTCTGTAATGAGAAAGAAGGCTGTGATGGTACAGGCAGCTTTTCGCGAATATCGCGGAAACTAAATGAGTTCAGCTCTTACATGTATAGGAAAATGTTGTTCAAAACGTTGAATTTCGCTATATAAAGGCAAAAATCATTGAAATAGAAGGGTAAGTTAGCTTTTTTACAGTTTCACCTTAAGCAGACTTGCCAAAGAAATAAAAGTAAATAAATTCATACGCGCTAGTAATGTTTCTCAACAAATTTTTCTTTTCCACTGTACTATTCATTACATACAAATAATGTTCCTACTTTGTACGAACTACTTTTATATTTTCTATTTATTTCGCGATTATGATTACGATCTACAATATAATTTACAGTAGTTTCTACCGTAGAATATCGTATCTAATCTAAAAAATAATGAAAAGTATCCGGACTTCAAACGAGAAAATTTAGGGATTTTAATGCTCTCTACTCTAGAACAGTGTCATTTTATAAATGACAATCCTACACACAGCAGATTTGAACGTTTCGTTATAAAATTTCATATAGTATTTTAAAATTGCGTTGTAAGATTGTTTGGAAAGCAAATTATTATTTAAAATAATCTAAAGTATTTTTTACAAACGTTAGATTGGGGTTAGGTTGGGGTTAGGGTTAATCTAAAGTATTTTTTACAAACGTTAGATTAATTCGTTTGATATGATCAATTCATTTGTTACCTGGTATTTTTATTTGTTCCTTAATTTCGATAGAAACGACTAATTTGCAAAAGTTACTCTGAACTATCACTCTAAATCTTTTGGATCTGTAATAATATTTTGTGTTAAGTATTAATTAAACATTATTAATTTGTTCTGTTAATATTTTATATTATTTGTAAATATTATATTTCCTACATTTAAAAAAATAATTTCAATAATCGGGTTTTTTTGCTTTTCAGTAGATTGGCAGCAGAGGTGAAAGTTGCACCTTTTCTTTAATTTTTTAACGACCAGCGAGTAAAAAAAGATATTCCAAGATGATAGACAAATTGAATCACGTGCCGCTAACTGTACCTAATTACTCGTATGCCTTCAATTTTGAGAAAAACTTTGTTTACTCGGATGCTCTTACGACAACTACGAACCATTATCCGAACTGCTTCTACTATTCTGCCATTTATGTCATCCTAATTTTTGCTGGAAAGCATTACATGTCAAATAGGCCGAAATTCGAACTGAGAGGTGCGCTTGCCTTGTGGAATGTATTACTTGCGGTATTTTCCATTTTTGGATTTCTTAGAATGTGGTCGGAAATGTATCACGTATTAAGCTATTATGGGTTCTACCATAGTATTTGTGTACCTAGGTAATTTAACATTCGTACCTTATTTTAGCTTTCAAAATATTTTCCATAGAATAATAACTTGAAAACTAATCATTAACTAAGTATGTATTGTTACAATTATTTACGAAAGCGTACTATCCAACGACCTCGATCACCTCGAAATACGTTCTTAAGGTCATCATTTTGAACAACTTTCCACTTGGTGAAAGTTGAAAGATAACAACAACAAGAGCAACAACAACAACAACCATAATATACCCTTTATTCTGGAAAATTCTTTCTTACGGCAGAAAATAAGGCAGATATTCAGGTGATTCCGTTTGGCTGGTTCATATGGTATATTAACGTATTAAAACAGTCATTGAAGTAATCCTACGTTGTTTTATATTTGAAATGAGTTGGCCGTATTTTACAATTATAGTGCCTTTATCGTTTAATTTTTCGAGCCTGGACCTACTCTATATACAAAAATATTAGAACTTAACGATATTGAGTTTGCAGTGGTACTGCGATCGCGCTCGTTGGATACAAAATTAATGGTTGACGATTCATTTATACATATGACACGATTATCACGTTTCTTTATTATCGAATATTGCGGGCGGCATCCATCTCTCATCAAAGCGGTACATGAAATCAATTTACAAAATAAAACGATGTTCCTAAAATGTTAAATCATAATAAAACCATAATTATGTTCTTTCTAGCTTCCTTACGCAAGATTCCGTTGCTGCATTTTGGTCACTGTTGTTCATCCTATCAAAGATCGTGGAGTTCGGCGACACAGTTTTTATTGTACTACGAAAACAGCCGTTGATATTTCTACATTGGTACCACCATGTAACAGTTCTTCTTTACGCATGGCTATGTTTTGTAGAGACTACAGCATACGCCAGATGGAACTCTGTAGTAAACTTTTTCGTTCACTCCTGGATGTATTCTTATTATGCTATGAAAGCAACGCGCTTGGATCCACCAAAATGGATCGCCATGCTGATCACTACGTTACAGACAGTACAAATGATTTGGGGTTGCTTTATAACTATTACGGCTTACAGCTATGTAAAAAGCGGTCAAGTCGAATGCCACATTAAGCCCCATAACGCGAAAATTGGTCTGCTGATATACTTGAGCTATTTCATTCTCTTCGCTAGATTCTTCAAACAGGCTTACCTATCTAACAAACATGGAAAGAAAGTCAAAAAGAAGAATAATAATGACAAGCTCATCAAAGCTAATTGAAGCACATACAAATTTCTGAAAACTTTTTCTAGGGATGCATCCAAGTGACGTCTCTTGTAAATATTTTATCAGAATTATTTTACAAGTACATATATTTATATTTGTGCATATACATTTCAAGAAATGTAATAGATTTTTCAAGTCTTTGTTAACAAGTGTAAAATGATGAGTAAAATAATATAACATCAATTGTTGTACATTGAATTTAACAATAAATTTCATGGCAACTCGCTTGGTACGAGTAGACGAATTAATAAAGATACTTTTAAGGAGATTTTGAAACCCTTTTTCTTTAAAAATGACTTTTCAAGCAATTATTCGATGAATCTATTTCGGAACGTTGTGACGTTTCTTTATAAAACAGTATGACAAAATTTTATTCCAGTGAAAATAAATACATAATACGTGCATTTAAAAATGTGATATGCAATAAATGTTCGTTTAAATAATTTACATTTTATTAATGTGAATTGTGATTGGGAACTGCATAGCAATAAAAGATACACTAAACACAGTGAGACCTGTACACCAAACTTGGCATACTTTTACTAAATTCAACAACATATTTGTATAAGATATATCTATTATTGTGCATGACAAGAAACATATAATGAATAGCGTGTGTTACAGAATTTCTGAGCGGGCCAGCCGTTGCCCGTTTTTTCTATATAGCTGCCTGTTACATTAGCTGCTGCTTCTCTTAAAAATCACGAAACTGATAGATCACCGGTGATCTCCTCGCGTCGCAGTTTAAACGTTTCAAAATAAGGTGAAAAAATTGAACTTTGTATATGATAATAAAATTTATTATCATGTCATTTATTAACATCACAGAGTGACGGTTCAAAGCGTTACAACAGGATGATTTAAAGAATTACAAGAGACTGATTCAAAATGTTTTAACAGACTGACTCGAGTGCTTATTTTGGAGGGTTTTTATACTGAGATTTTAGTCCCTCTGGAGGGGTTGTCGTCTGGTGTATCTCAGAGGCGCCTATTCCGTTACTATTTGGTTACTGTTTCGGTGGCTGTGGTACGCGGGATGTCTAGCCTATCCTATTATTGTTTCTGAGCGGGTAGTCTTCTTGAGCGTTAGTTTAAAATTAAAGAATTAACCCTTAACACTTTTAGTGCCAAACTACTTGCTAATATCGTTGCGTATGCGAACTCACCTTACTATTCTCATCGTGAGAGTACTTTATCTCAAAATAAATTTATAAAACGTTATAAATGGTTGAATTTCTCTTGAATTTCTGGTTCCCCTACCAAACTGCTTGGCGGCCCCAGGGCACTAAGCTGCCAGCGTCTAAATGCCAACACCACACGGAGTTCCTAAGCGGTTACCCCCCACCCATTTATGGTACTATCCGTGCCCAGCGTTGCTTAACTTTCGTGATCGGACCATGCGGCCAAGTGCTAAGTTCAATTAAAATTAGCATACACAATGACTTGTAAAATTAGGCATTTGCCCTGTTTGGTCGTAATTTAGCATATACAAGAACCTATTTGCCCTGTTTGGTCGTAATTTAGCATATACAAGAACCTATTGTATCTAAGCTTAAAGTTAGGGATCTGCCCTGTTTGGTTACACACTAGCATAATAGACAAGGACGTATTGAGTTCCACGCTACAAGAATCTATTTAACGATGTAAGAATGATAAAATCGCGCGATAATCGAACTAACTGTAAGTTGCCTAAGAAAGAGAAATTAATTGTTTACAAGACATCGACAAGGCATCGCAACGGTCAAATATTGCTTGACATTATTTATTGAAATCCGCAAGTATCCCAATTATGAGATATAGCACGCGATGTATACCACGATAATGATAAAGAAAACCTGACATGTGTCGGAGATCAAAGAAAAGCCGAAGCCGTTCCTTGGAAATTTTGGGAACATCCTCCAGTACTCTAGCCTGGATTTTATCATAGCTGTAATTGTCCGAGATTTGTGATAGCGAGATTGGGTTCGAGGTGACAATTGGTCGCCGAACGTAGCCACGGTCACGGGATGGACGTTTTGCCTAACGGAGGTCTGGAGTGGTTGTATGGGTTTTCCGAGAAGTGTGGTTGTGGCGACATGCGGCTTCGGGAGCGGACTTAGCCATGTGTGATGTTGCCTCGGAGGTGCTGATACAATGGGACATACATTGTATTAATCAAACTCCAGGCAAAAACTGCCTAGCAACGGCGTTTGGAATTTTCTCGATGCTTCCAACGAGTCTGCCCAGCAACGGCGCTTGGAACCTTCTCGATGCTTCCAAACGAGTATAGAAAACAAATGCAAGCGTACAGCGAGAAAAATCTCCACCAGGCTGGCATTCTTGCGATTGCCTTGGAAAGTGACACATCGAGTTTTCAACAATCGTATTTCTGTGCCTAAGATCAGTTTACGCTTAGTAAAGAGTTATCCCGTTGACCGTGGATTCGTTTGAACCCAAAAAAAAATATTGTTAATAGCGTTCATTAAACTTATTATTCGTAAATCATACTATTCATTAAACTTACTATTCGTTAAACTTATTATTCATTAGACTTATTATTTGTTAGACTTATTATTCGTTCAACTTATTATCCACTAACTTTATTATTCATTAAGCTTATTATTCACTAGACTTATTATTTGTTAATCTTTGTAGTAGACTTTGTCCGTTGTAGTAGACTTGTATATACGTGTAAATATAACCTCGGCTGTGTAAAACATTGGTTAATTCACGTGAAGAGATGTTACGCGCCCAAAATTCCAACCATAACCCGACACATGCATTAAGGTCTGCAGCGGAATTATATACAATCCGAACTATTTCCATCACCTTCTCATAGCTTCAACTTTATTACAATCCGTTATTAAGATAAGCAGCTCCTCATGGGACAGTACCACATCGATAGATTCCAACTAAAATCATACAGATAATAATAACATATATGAAATGTAATATTACATATAATAATAGAAGATTTTTATCAGATTTATCTGTTCCTTTATCATTTTGTTTTCTTTCTATCATTTATAGTAGTACCGATTGCTTATTACTTTGTTTTTAAAAAATTGTTGTTGTCATTATTATTATTTTATTAATATTATTAATTTTACTTTTTATTATTATTTATTAATATTTTATATTACGTTTTATTATTAATATTACTTTATATTTTCGTTTCTATTATGTTTACCTATGCTGTTATTACGTTGTTTATTAATATTAATGTAATAATGTTAATGTACGTTCATTAACATTAATTAACATTAATATTAATGTTAACTTGTACGTTAATGTCACACTATTCGTATTGTAACCTTACTACGTAAAAACTCTTTGGCAATAAATATGCAAAAGAAAAACACAGCACAAGATAATCTTACAATCTCGCAGTTCACGTCGCTCATGTGCATCAGGTCATGTGTAACAAGTCTAAGAGTAGCAATTTCACGGATGACTAAAAGTCATAGAAATATAAAGACAGAGTGGGTGAGCGAGTTGACAAAGCGATATGGGAATAGACAGAAAACGCTGCATATGAGTCCTCTTATTTCCGTGTCTAATAACGCTTGCACGGTCGTACAGTAAATATGTGTAAAGTAGTAATACCGGTCAATGAGCAGCGTCAGTGTGCGTGTCTGATCAGACAAAGATAGAGGAGACCTCTATGCAGCATTCTCTCTCTATTCCCATATCGCATTCGCTTAAACGGTAATATAGAACACATGACATATGACTCGCGTACTCCATCTTTATTCTTTATACCTTTATGCTAAAAGTTCATTCACATTAGTCAATTAATTGAATTCACGCGATTTTGAATTCAAGGATTTTGCTTGGTTTGAAATATTCTTCCGAATTTCTACGCTTATTTTCATTATAATTAAGTCTCTTAACTTCAGGTAATTTGAAGTACTTTACTAATATATGATATATTATTGAATTTAAGATTCTTCCAAGTATCCCTTGGTTTAAAAGAGACAACAGCAAAGGAGGTTACTAACTAACATGTTATTATCAGTTTTCTTTTTTCTGATTTCGTTTCCTTAAACCAAGTTGATCTTTTCTAAATTCCATATTCAGTCGTTTTTTACGTATGTATGTATATACATAATATTTTGATAAATGGACTATTACCATCATAGATGTTTTTCATTAAATATCCGTTTGAAGCTTAAATTATAAACTAATAATTGGACTACCTTCTTTCTGAACAAGGTTTAAGGATATTGTTCATTTATTTTAGTCAAATTAAATTTAAAACATTAACATTTTATTTTTACATCTCTTGAGAGTGAAATACTGGAAGAAAATTTTGATCCTTTTCTTACTTTTGTTTATTGATATGTACATTACATTAATTTCTTTTAAATAACTATACGAAATTTATTTAGAACTCTTATTCATTTAGATATCAACTTCCAATATAATATTACAAAGATAAAATTTTTAAAGGTAATTTTATCTCTTTTGATTTCGGTTCTTAAATCAAGTTGACCTTTTCTAAATTCCATATTCAGTCGTTTTTTACGTATGTATGTATATACATAATATTTTCATAAATGAACTATTCCCATCATAGATGTTTTTCATTAAATATCCGTTTGAAGCTTAAATTATAAACTAATAATTGGACTACCTTCTTTCTGAACAAGGTTTAAGGATATTGTTCATTTATTTTAGTCAAATTAAATTTAAAACATTAACATTTTATTTTTACATCTCTTGAGAGTAAAATACTGGAAGAAAATTTTGATCCTTTTCTTACTTTTGTTTATTGATATGTACATTACATTAATTTCTTTTAAATAACTATACGAAATTTATTTAGAACTCTTATTTATTTAGATATCAACTTCCAATATAATATTACAAAGATAACATTTTTAAAGGTAATTTTATCTCTTTTGATTTCGGTTCTTAAATCAAGTTGACCTTTTCTAAATTCCATATTCAGTCGTTTTTTACGTATGTATGTATATACATAATATTTTCATAAATGAACTATTCCCATCATAGATGTTTTTCATTAAATATCCGTTTGAAGCTTAAATTATAAACTAATAATTGGACTACCTTCTTTCTGAACAAGGTTTAAGGATATTGTTCATTTATTTTAGTCAAATTAAATTTAAAACATTAACATTTTATTTTTACATCTCTTGAGAGTGAAATACTGGAAGAAAATTTTGATCCTTTTCTTACTTTTGTTTATTGATATGTACATTACATTAATTTCTTTTAAATAACTATACGAAATTTATTTAGAACTCTTATTCATTTAGATATCAACTTCCAATATAATATTACAAAGTTAAATTTTTTAAAGGTAATTTTATCTCTTAAACTTAAGTTACCATAATTAAACGGTTGTGTTTTAGCCATTATTTGTGTCTGCTTTACAAACCTAAAAAATTTCATCAATATCGATATTGAATATTTTGATGAATATTATTAGTAAAATATGTAAGTATTCATAATTACATTAATATTCATTCATGTATGTATAAGCCAAAAGATTACATGATTAACTGACTATTAAAGTATATAGGAAATTTCTTCACTTAAGATTGTACAAAATTATTTATGTAAGATCCTCCATGCTCGTCTAATTTATTATTCATTATATATTATTGCTTTTATACAGTAACATTTCATTTATTAAATATGGTAACTTGCTTATATAAAAATAAATTCTGCCATTTCAATAAATTCTAAAACTATTTCTCACATTGGATATACGTACAATTCAGTAGATTATTTATTGTTTTTGCTTCCACGTTACTAAACTGTTGGTTGTTACTTCTTTTTCATGTTCGCTATCTTCTTCATTATCATTTTGTAAAGTTTGTAATTTTCCATATTTAGCTTCAAGTTTCGCAATTAACTCAGTATCGTCAAAATTTTCGATTTCCTCCTCTTCTTCTTCTCCTTCATCCTCTTCTTCTTCCTCTTCCTCTTCTCCCTCCTCCTCTTCTTCCTCTTCCTCCTCCTCCTCCTCTTCTTCTTCTACTTCTTCTTCTTCTTCTACTTCTTCTTCTTCTTCTCCTTCATCCTCTTCTTCTTCTGTCCGTTCTCCTTTTTTTAACATTGTCTTTTGCACAATTCCTATTTCATCCGTTTGCTTCATTTGATTTTTATTACTCTTACTTTTTTTGTTTTTTATTTCATTCCATCTTATATTTTGATTCCCGTCTTTTCCTTCTCGTGTTCCTAATACTCCTTTCTTCTTTTCTTCTATGTCATCTTGATTCCGTTTGTTCATTACTTCTTCTTCCTCTTCCCCTTCTTCTTCTCCTACCCCTTCCTCTACATCTCTCTCATCCCCCCCCTCTTGTTCCTCTTCTACTCCTTCCCTTTCTTCTCCTTTCTCGAACTCAGTATCTTTTTGCACAACAACCTGTTGTCCTGTCTTTTTACCTTCTTCTTCTCCGCGCTTGTATTTCTTTGTTTCTATTTTTCCACTTTTCTCTTGCATTTCTTTTTCATGCTTTCCTATTTTAAAAATTGTTTCGTCTTTCAATATAATTTTTTATTCCATATATTTTTTCTCAGAAAAAATTAGTTTTGATTGATTTTAAACAGAAATAATAACTTCTAAACGTTAAAAAAAGTAAAGATTAATCACTATCATTAAAAGTGCATAAAAATGATACTTTAGCCTTCATTTAAGAGTATTTATAATAATAATTTCTTTGTTATTTTAAAAAATTTATATGTCCCCTTACAATGGCATGATATTTCTATGATTGATTCATGAAATAAAAGTATTTTTTAAATGAATTTTATAACTTTCTCAATTATATTTTAAAACATTGAATAAGTGTGAAAGTTAAGTAAAAGTGTATTTAAATTTAACATACAAAATAATATTATATTGTTAAATATGAAAGATGATTCAGTAAATATTGTATAATTTTACAAATCAGAAAATTGAAATGAGATCAGAATTTTGTCTAAATGCAATAAATTATACTATTTGTAAAACAAAAATGTTACAACATTTACCGTTATTCCATCGTTTCACAAGGACAAAATGTGCAGCGACAATAAGTGCCACACCGACTCCAAACTTCATTGCCACTGCAACCATCAGATGTTATTTTTTATTGAGATTTCAAAAGTGTAATGAGAAATAAAGAAGATTCTAAAACTATGAAAATTTTTTATATCTACATTATATTTATGTCAAAATATGAGAGCATGGAGGATCATTTTACATTATGAAAAGATTGTAATGCAATTTTGTCACGCAATATTTCACTTACCACTAGTAGATTCTTCTTCTATTTCTTCTATTTCTGGCTTTACATCTACATCATTAACATATTCTTCTGGTTCTGTGTTTTCTACCTAATATAAAGATGATAGTGTGATAATGTGCTACTATTTAAGAAATTGTATTGTAGAATTATTCATATAAAAGCATACGGTAACATATAATTTTTTAATTTTCTGTAGTGAATAAAATTATTAATAAATTAGTATCTAAGTAATATTTTTTGTAACTAATAAATTGTACATCTTTCAATAAGTGCTATTTTCTTTACATTTGTTATCAGAAAGAGAAAAATTTCATAAAAAATTATAGTTTCCTGTTTTATATATAAAGAGATAAAAATTAAAAAGATATAACAAAATAATTTTTCAAATTACAATGAACACCAACATCTTTATATTCAATTATCGAAAACTCATTAAATTTTTTATATAGGAGAATACATAACATAAAATAAAGTATGTACAAGTAATATTTTTCATAAGTTTTATTACTTTGATAATGACGTCTAATCATATTAAGTTTACCTCTTCTAAAGGTTCTATATTGTCATCATTAATTTCCTTAACACCAGGAATGTCGTCTAAAAATGTCTCAAATATGTCTTCATTTCTTGGTATTTCTAATATTTTATCAAATTGGTTATCTACTTCATTTAAAACAGTTTTTTCATCCGAGTCTTTCTCTGTACTAATACCATATATTTCTTCTAATACATTAGTATCATCAAACGTTGAACTAATATCATCATCTTCTAATGTAACTTCTGTGTGCTTCCTGTTTTCATATTTACTCTCGCGGCTTAATTCTGTATTGATATCTTATATTAAAGATTTAAAATTTATAAGAATATTCTGAATATACATTTATATTCACTACTATATTTTAATGTTTTGTATCATGTAATACCTTCTTTATTTGGAAAAATTTCACTTTCTTCTTCGTTTGATTCATTTTCAATTGCAGTTTCCTGGTCCTCCTCTTCTCCTTCTTCTTCTTCTTCTTCTTCTTCTTCTTCTTCTTCTTCTTCTCCTTCTTCTTTCTTTATTTCTTCTTCTTCTTCTTCTTCTTCTTCTTCTTTTTCTTCTTCTTCTTCTTCTGTAGATTCATTCAACATTTCATAGTCCTGAACTTCTCCAGTTTCAGTTTCTGTATCAGTTTCAGTTTCAATTGCAATTTCAGATTCAATTTCAGTTTCTGTGGTTTCTAACTTTTCATCGTCTTCATTATACCTCCTTTCATCTTCTATTTGTTTAGTTTTTTCATTTTCATTATCATGTGATTCTTCATTAGATAGAGACAAAGAATCATCTACCCACCCATCAAAGATAAAGGCCCAACGAGAAGACTCTAATGGTGTACTAACTTATAACATGAAATATATAGTGTTGACATAATACATTAAATATAATAAGTGTAATTACATTAAAAATATAGAGAAAGTTTACTTACTGTCTGTAGTACCTCTGTGCTCAATAATAACTACACCGATTAAGCCAACAAGCATTGTTAAGACAGTAAAGAATATGATTCGAGCACACCAGTGTCCACCTGTAGTACTTTCTTTATAAATATGTATAGTTACGTTGTCTGTTAAATTTTCACTAGCATTTCCCACTGTAGGTGATGGTATAATGTTATCTTCTTCATCTAAATATATTGAAGTATAATGTATTGAATAGTTAAATGACAATTACTAATTACTGATAAAATGATTATTATAATACGGTATAAAAGTTATTTTAAAAAATATTGCATATTGTACATACATGCACAAACATAAGTATGTATGTGCCGTACGTATACAGATTGTATACAGCGTGTATATAGATTGTAACGTTTTTATGTGAATTAGAAATTGAAATATGATCGAGAAATTTGTTAACATTATATTATAAAAATTATTTTTAAATGTCAGAAAGAATAATGCTTTAGTTTACTCTTATTTTGTTTATTTAAAATCTTTCTAAATAGTTATCAAAAAGTTCATTTGTTAATCATTTATTATATTCTGTTCAGTGCATATCTTTTTACAAAAATAATGATAATTTAATATCAATGTTAAAAATTAAGTTAATAATAATTATTACTATTATTTGCGACATTATTTTTTACGAAAAGTTTATCAGACATTTTTTTGTGTAATAAACTTTGAGATAAGTATAAAATAAATAACAATATAACAACTTAATAGACAAACTTTAAAATAATACCAAGCAAAATACTGTCATTTTTGTAAATCATTATTGTAAAAGAGCACTTTTACAAGTATTCTCTAATATTGAAAGTATGTATTTCCATTAACACAATATACATCACGAATCTATATTTACTACTTTATTTATTCATCACAATAATCTGTTACTTGTATATTTCTTCATTGAACTAATAATCAAATTAAAAGTGTTAAATTAATATTTATTATAAATAGCAACGGGTTGTACAAATACGTAAAATATATAAATAAATTGACGAAAAATGTTTTTGGACTGGATAATATAGGTTGATCTATTTTTGAAAGCCAAAAGCTAGGCTGATCAAACTTCTAAGACCCTGTATTTTCTAATTTCAGCAACATTGCCAAATATGCCTCAAAATATCTGAGGCTTTACGTTTAGTATAGCATTATCGTAACACGCCCATAAAATTGTATTATTTTGTGATATTTCGTAACAAAAAGCATAAATATAAATAAGAAATTTTCACTGATTTCATATTTTGAAGCAAAAATAAGCGACATATATATAAAAATTATACATACGCTCGGGCGCGGAACTCGCATATACACGCACGTGCTTGCGCATTCATACACACACGCACACATGTATATGCTATAATTTAAATAAGAGATCACTGAGTTTCACAAATCTTTTTCGTAAAGTTTCATCAA
Organism: Bombus flavifrons; assembly: GCF_040668555.2. NCBI lineage: Eukaryota > Metazoa > Arthropoda > Insecta > Hymenoptera > Apidae > Bombus > Bombus flavifrons. Next base: position 741,106 of record NC_138445.1, on the reverse strand, counting down.
GGTATATAGTAGCAAATGAATCACATAGTAGCATATAAAAGCAAAAGTTAACTTATAATGTCTGAATAATTCTTTAAATTATTTTTTCACTATTCTAAAGTTCTTACAATTCTAAATAATGGAATTTACAAAATATTTTATAAAGAATGTGCAAACTATAATTTATAATTATTTAACAATTGTATTGTAATTGTCCAATATATAAAGTATATTATGAAATGTGATACGTGTATATAAGTATATACACTTAATGCGTATGTATGTATGCATTATATAATATTTCAGTATTAAAACTTGTAAAATGAAGCATCAACAAATAATGTTCAATAAATATTATCATTTAATAATATTTTCCTACAATTCCTCTTTCGCATTTAAAACAAAATAATGTATATAATATGTTTTATATATTTTAGAAAATAAAAAAAAATAACAAAAATTAGTTTAATATATCCATATTTTTTAATGTATAAATTTCCTCTGATAATTTTAGAATTGAAAATGAAAGCATTGTCACTTGATATTAATAAATACAAAAGTTAGAAGTTGAACGTTGAAATTATAATAATTCTCTCACACTTTCAGTATCCTATTTTTTTTTACCCTTTTTACGTTTTTTCTCTCTCCGTTTTCTTGCTTGAACATCACCAGACATCTTCTACTAGGAAATATAACTGTACTTTTTACAATCAGAGAAACGCCAAAAATTAAGTTTTTAAAAAGTCGAACACGGAACCACGTCTATTATAATTTGATTTGTAATGACTTCAACAAGTGTTGACATAATACGAAAATCCCTAGGTACTATACTTGAACGCTTCTTCACGATGTTAGTTCTCAGCAGGTTCTCAGTATTTTCCAAACCTTTTCCATGTTCAAAATTTCAGAAAGGATATGTAATGAGATATGTATAACAGAAGCTAGAAATTACAAAGAACTTAGTGTTGTATAAATATGTAACACATTTGTAATGTTTATTACAATTTAGTACATAAATATTAAAATTAAATAATTTTAATATTCCTAGTAAAAAATTAGACAATTTACAAATTACTAGCAAGAGGTAATCATTTTTGTATGATATAAGCAAATATTAACATACATGGTGATTTATTATCGAATATTACATTAATTAAGAACATATGGATGTATGTATTCTAATAAGGAATGTTAATGAATCAAATTATAAAAATATCTCTGCTTAAAAGCAAAAACATTTCAATCAATGTAACTATATTAAAGTATTTTATTAATTTATTTAATTATAAAGTCACAAATTTACTTAGATTCATTAGCAGGAAATATTATTAATTTATACAATAGCATATTATTCATACTATTATAACGTACAGGATACTTATTTATCATATTATCCAATACTCTTGACAATATATCATGAAATATAACAAGAAATGTAAATTACATGACCATAGTACACACAATTTATTAATAAGAGAAATTCAACAGAGAAATTAATAAACATATGTATATTGCAGTAAAGCAGTCGCAAAACAAATATTTCTGTATATGATTACAGTAAATGTATATTATGTATATATATAATCTTAATAAAATATAATAAGTAGGCTCATGATACTTTATTATATTTCCTATATATAAAAAAATTCTGGTTTAAAAAATATATTTTAGTCAAATGTTTGTGTAACTTTTATTGTAATTTCATACTAAATGACTTAAAATTTGTAAAATCTATTATATCTTTATTTTAATTTAATTTCACTTTAATAATAACCTTATATCCAAAGAAGTAATAAAAAAATGTCAATCATAATTCAGTTTATAATAGCAGAATTTTAAAGAATGTTCTGTTTTATGAATAACATATATAAACTATCTTGTGATCAAAATGTGTCATAAACTATTTTACCAGCTATTTTTAGGGAATACCTTAACATGGTTTACTTTACTAAATATACATTAAAGGTACGAGATCAATTTATATGATATAAACAAATTAATGTTTATTAATTTTTCTAATATATAACACTTCTTCCATTCTCTCTCTCTCTCTCTCTCTCTCTCTCTTAATTATTTGGTTAATTTTGTAAAAAAAAGAAAAAGGAACGATCATTTCTTTTTCTAAACATGTTTATTAACTATAAATAATTTCAAGTAATAAGAGAAAATCTTATTTTTCGTATAATTTTATAAAACTATTTTATTAAATGTTTAATGATTACTATGTAATTATTATGTTCTATGAGTATGTTCTTTGAAAAGAAATTTCTTTGCATCTATTAAAATGTGTAGTATATATCTTTTTAAATAATGTAATTTGAGAAAGGCCAAAATATTTGTTACAGAATGTTGATTATAAGTTTTGTACTCTCAAAGGAGTAAATTATATAAGATTATCACAATTATATGTATTTTTTATAACAATGAATAATATTGATCAGTTATAACACTTAACAAATTGAATAGGGCATAAATAAAATTTTATTAAGAGAGCAGTCTTATTTATATCCACATAAGAATATTTTATAATTATAAACTTAGCAACCTTATTAAATGTTTAAATATTAATAACTATTGAAACATATATAGACAAAACTACAATTTTAAGTCATTAAAGTATAGTAATAACTATTTACAAACTTTATATGTATAAAAATATATTAACAACAAATGTATGTAAGGAAATTCTTTTCATTTATTTAAAATAGATAGTATACAAGGTGTACCAGAAGAAAATTTAACTTTATCAGCATGTTAATTTGTAATTTAAAAAGATCACACATCTTAGGAATTTTTAGCTCTGTTTTGATGTCAATTTTGTTTACTCTGTATATCAAGTATCAGTATAAGATCATAACTATTGGTGACTAGTGAGTTCACTCTGTCTCTAGATTTTATATTTATGTAAATATGTATTTTTAAATATGCATTTCCTTCAAAGATGGATAGGATAATATGAACCAATCTTATGGCCACCCCAATCACCTAATTTAAGTCCACTGGATTTCTCCCCTTGCGATTACATGAAATCACAATTTCAGACAACCGATACAATACATATCCAATGCAAATAACAGTATTAAAAATTAAATATTGCAGATACAGCAGCTATGTACATTACAAGGATAACATGCTGAACATCAGCTGTAGAATATAAAAGTGAAGCAAGCCAAGAAATGCATTGTAAATGTGCAGAATTTTTCTTTTTAAATAAATCAATAATAGATGAAAATCTGTATGAAAACTTTATACGATCATCTTGATTCAGAATAACCTACTAAACATATTAGTAAAGTTGTATGGATTTCTCCTGAGACACCCTATACATCCATTTCCTATATTTCAAATGTAGGGACATCTTTACAAGAATAAATGCAAGAGATATACATCTGTTTTACAAATCATATACATTAAAAAAAAAAGGAAAAAGAATAAATTAGATCAAAAATTTTATAAAGTTTAACAAAATATGTTAATATAATTATATATAATATATATATATATAATTTATAATTTTATACATATTTTCCTTTAATAAATTACATTAAGATACAAAGGCAAATTTGCATATCGTCGCTAAAACACTATTTATAATGCCACTATGTACAAATTAAATACTACTTGTATTGATTTTATATTTGATACTGTATTGTATTATTTGATTTCAGTGTATAAAAATTATTATTACCTAATATTATGTTTTCCTAATATTCGAAGACTACATATGTTTTGCTTATTTTCACAAGCATTTAGAAATTAAAATTATACAAATACTATTAATTGTTAAAAGCATAACATAAAATAGAAGTACTATAATTTTATAAAAATATAAACGAAACAATAGATCAATTAAAAATATATTGTACATATGCAAATGTCTTAATGAATATTGGTCATAATATAATATTTCTCTAATAATGAGATTGCTGATTTACTCTACCGATAAAATACAGTTCGCTATCATACTTATAGATATATATATTTCTACTTTTTTTTCTTTTTTCTTTTAAGAATAAAACATAAATAAATAAATAAAAAAAGTTTTTATTGATGTGAAATGTCATACCTTGTAGTGCATGATAACAAACTATAGAAGTAATTTAAACACTCCTTGAAATATTGCTCATTGCATATTTCTATTAATAATTAAGCCATTATAGAACTTATGCAATTAATTCGATGAAAACGCACACATAAATAAAAAAAAAACCCCTTGAAGGAGAGTCAACAGCATATAAAATAGGATCTTACAGTATATTTAGTTTAAGTGTTTTGTTAACATTCAAATATGTTTGAAAATACATTGTTTGTATAAAAAATATTTTTATCATATAAAATGATGTTCTGTTTAATAAAAAAAAGATTGAGTTAATTTATTTTATGTTTGATATTAGATATTAATTTTAATCTAACAACAACAGCTTATCTGATTGGGAAATTATTGTAATTAATTTTGTGAAGTTATACACTTGCAAAAGCAATTTGCATTTAACAATCAGCATGCGATTTAGCAATGCATTTAGCAATTGCTTAGTTATTACTATATTACTACACATTTGATATTATTATTATTATTATTATTATATTATCATTTACTGTAGAATTATGTGTAATTGCACATCTACTATAAAATATTGCTAGATTTGATCAGTTTAAAATATACGGGGTGAGTCATTTTAAGTAAGAACAGTAAATAGTTTTGTTGGTCTCAATGACAAACAATTTAATTTTCATGCAAAATTATATTAATGAAAATTTCATTTGCTCATTTTTGTTTACGCTCATGGTCATATGTTTCAGCACTACGATATTACTTCTAAGATAAATTTTCTAAATTAAAATAATACGTTTTTACTATTCCAGCGTTGTAATTAACAAATATAATCTTATGGTTCATTGCATTTGCAAATTTTCTTTTGAAATATTGTTGTAAAAAACGTATTTCATTGTGCCTTGTTTTATATTTTCACATATTTTTTTAACAAATATTTTTCGTTTATAATATCAGCTATGCTAAAACTTAATTTATGAACATCTCTGATTGAGTGGAAATCTATTTATATTAAATATTTTGTAAAATAATATCAAGATACAAGTATTAATAATTAATAATTATCAATAATAAACGAGGCATATATTTTGTACAAAAGAAACGTTATAGATATATATGGAGAGTATTGAAGGAAAAGATGTTTCATTAATAAAAAAAATAATTGTATAAAATATAATTTTGATATGATTGCAATGTATATTTGACATTTTACATATGTGCATAAGTATTAGGAAATAATTTAATGATTAAATTGATATTTGTTGAATGTTACTTTCTTGTGAGAGAGTATGTAATATGATTTTAAAGAATGTAGTCATCATATGCTTCAGACGTTAACATTCTTTAAGTTATATTAATGAAATGATTTTAGTGAATTAATTAAATAAAGTTTTTTAAAAATTTTATAACAAGAGTAAATAATAAGATAATAGTACTAACTTTCGTTTGTTAGTCTCAAGGAAGAATAAATAAGCATTCAGGATGATTCTAGAAACCAAGTCATACAATAACTTTATTTTAACAATGAACATCATTTAAGTGACATTCAGTGATTTTAATTAAATTTTTAATACTACTATAAGCATGAGTAAAAGATATTTATCATGAGCACTGATTCCATGAAAGGGTTACCTATTAGAGTGTAGTAAAAAATCTCGTAGGCATAGTAAATAGGCGAGAAATAGAATGATTAGAAGTTCTCCTATCAGGACATAAGTTGGTCATAAGTTGTCTATATCTGTAATATTCATAGCAAACCTAAAATGAACGGCAAACGAAGGGAAATAATGTAAACAATTATAATTATTTAAAATCTTTAAACTGTCCTTAATGACTTCAAAAATCATGACTAGTAGCATAAATTTTTGTAGCTCTGACAATTCTTATTATACAGAAGGTAATTCCAAATACAAATCACATGAATCGTTGCCTGAAATATAAAACTTTGAAGCACACGAAAACATAACATATGATGTTCACATTCAAATAATGAGCATATTGTTACAATTCTAATATTTATTTGAATATTTTTGTTTGTAATTATATTCAGGAATTCACAATTTATAAGAAGAATTACAATTAAGAAAAGAAGGAGAAACAAACTAAGGAGAAATAAAATGTTTTAACAAGCTGTTTTTATCACTCAATATTTTTATCAAGAAATATATTTTAAATTATTTTTCTGCATTCAGTAGTTCAAGATATTCAGAGAAATGTTCTCATCTTCGATAAGAGAATGTAACAACATTTTCATTTCTGCAGAAAAAATAGAATGTGTCGTATTAAATATTTTTTAAAGAACAATGTCATACAAAATATTTATAAAAATTAGTAGTTATCATTTAAATGACGTATCTTGTAAGAGAAACTCGAGAATGCTTAATCATACATAAGTCATATTGGACATAATTAGGTAAATTCTGGATTTTTACGGAACAATTTTATTATTTTTCACAAATAGACTCCTATCAATAAAATTTTTATATTATATTTTTATATTTATGTTTTAAATTTAGTTTAAAAATTGCTTCAATTTTAATTCGCCTAGCGATTTTAATGCAGTACTTAAGTACAGTTTCACATAAGTTACTCTTCTATTATATTTATATTTCCTTATATGTATATTTTCAATTAAAAAGTCGTTTCAATCAATTCGAAACAATGCATATTTTAAAATAAAGTAATACAGAGGGAGAGAAAGAGAGAGAATATGTTGGTGTGGAGAATATTTTATCATTCCTCCTTTAACTTGTCAATAAAAACATTTAATTTGTAGAGAATAAGTTGAGTATGCTCATGCTGTGTTTGATTTGTAATGTTCAACTTGTGTCTACTGAGTTTATTCTTTCTTATTCCCAGATATAGTTGTAGTAAGGCTGCTCTGACGTTTGTTGCTAATATATCAACTTTTCTGTATTATTCATACTAATAGTTTTACTACATTATAGCCAACCTTTAAAATATAATTATATATTTACTTTTCCAATTGATTTATACTATTTTTATATTACTTATATCACCTGTACTAATTAAAAATCAAAAGAAGAGATGTTTAATGCTGAAGATCTGTTTAAATAATGTAAATCATATTATTATAATTGATCTAATACAAATAAATAAACAATAAAGTGAAAAAGAAAACAGGTAAATGTTTTTATACAAAAATTTAAATAATTAATGTAATTAATGCAAATGTAGTTGATTAAAACCGTTAGTTAGCTAGTCAGTGTCTATTCTTTACAAAAAGAAGTCAGAGTGATCGAATTTGAATTGATTTGAAAATAAGAAGTCCTAAAATATACAGACCCGCTTAATCATGGCATAACAGTCACTGTTTAGTGCAAATGCAAATATTTATAGTAATTAAGATAAGACATTCAACAATGAACGTTAGGCATTTTCAATTGTATTTATTAATATCTAACAAATTATTCGCCATCTGTATCTATTTTTACAACATGCACAAATGGGGGGAGACTTTTTAGTAAATAAGTACACTAATGTAACGAAACAATTGAATATTCAGGATTAATTTACGATAAAAGTAACCTAAATTAATAGTTTGGAAACAAAACGATTTTAATAAGAAACAAGAAAATGTACCATTGAAAGAAGAATATATTCCAAAAAATTAACTATGTAATTGTTTTCTATCTTACTTATTTACGCTAGAGACAAGCTGGCCCACTTTTAAAACAATTATTTGACATTTTATTGATATTAAATTACGATATTGAACCAACAATATGTTAAAACTCTCCTTATCACAGAATAAAATGTAGTTGCAAACAAAACTGTTAGTAACTTCGAAATATTTAAACATGATATAATAGATGAAATTTGAATTAAGAAAGTCTCTTGTCTAATACAATTTAATATAATGCAGATTAGAAATTGTCAAAATTCTGTCATAATATGATGGAAACTCGATGTTGTTCTTATGTAAATTAAACTTCAAAATTCAGCAACATTACATGTGTGTAAAATTGTGCTTGTATACGATATTTGAAACTATGTATAATTGAACTATATGTCATAAATGTATTTTTTGTACTAATTACTAATGCATTTATCATTAAGGATGGAACATATCTTGTCTTGTTTACATGTACGCTTACTGCAATCCAAATAAGCTGCACTGGAATACTTAACCCTTTTCTAGAGGATTGATTGAGAAGAAATTATTGGATCACACGTTTACTGCAAGATAAAGTACTAGTAAGAGCTGGCATTTTGGTTTGTACTTTAAAAGGATGTAAAAGATTTGAAATCAATAATAAAGACGTGATTTGGTGAGAACTTGACTTTGGTGTTTTTGGAGGAGATTCACATTTTTCCCTTTTTTTTTTTTTTAAATGAATTAATGGAAAATGCCACGAGATTTTTCTAGCTTAGCGGAAAATTCACTTAACTTTAAAATGTAAATAGAGTGTATATAAATGTAAATTCTCGAGAACATAAACAAAACATATTCAGCTGACATACCATGTTAAACTACACAACAAGCAACAGATCTTTTGACTCTTCATAAAATTGCAATGCTGACCAGAATATTTTTTTCAAAAACACATGGTTAATGTTTAAAATTTTCAACAGTACTCTGTGATTATTTTTATTCGTACTGATTTTGAGCAAGAATTTCAATAAGTTTTGGTCTGTACTGTGAGGTACTTCTAGTAACAGAAAGATATAAAGGTGGAAGAGTATAAGTGAAGTGAGATTCAAGGGTCTGAGAATTAAATTAAAATCTTGAATAGAAGATTTAAATTGAAGAAGAAATAGATAATACAAATCTTTTAAAATTAAATTACAATCTTGATAGTTATATACATATTATATTTAGAATGAAGACTTTATCTTTAGTTTAGGAGATCTTGAACTAATTTAAATTGGTCATTGATATTGATATATTGGTTCTGAACAGTTATATAAAAATAACTTTTAAATATGAATAATTTCTGTTTTAGATCATTTTATCATGTCATTAAAACAAAACAAGAACTTAAAATCTAACAATGACTCACCCAACATATTGGAACAATAGTAAACACTTTAACTTCATTTAACCTTTCAACAATCAATGCATAGTACGAAATCTGATTTCTTCTTATGTTACTGTCTAACAAACATTTTGTGCCAATTGTGCTTAAAACTATTTTTGTAAATAATTTTAAATAATTATGAAATATTTATATTTTGACTTAATATATAAGAAATAACTTTCTAAACGATGCGATTTTTCATTTCATTTAAATGTTGTTTCAATCTTTTCAAAGCATTGAAAGTTTAAAATATTTTTCTGTTCCAAAATTTAACAGCTTGAAGATTACTGTTATATACACTTAAACTCCATATACTGTATACTACTGCAAGAAATATAATCTTGTATGATTTTAATGAATTTAAAGACTACAGTGTGCCTTTAATATAACATGAACATATGAGACAATATCTTAGAAAACTTTATAGGAACATGTTTTCATCTTCAAAATTTAAATGAATTAATTAGTATGCTCATTCAAAGAATTACAAGATATATCAGGTTTGTCACCTTTGAACTTTGTTATTGTGCATTCCTTTAATATTTTGGTATGGTCATAGCTATTAAACTTTCTTGATAATGTATTAGAAATAGTAATTCCATCTGTTGCTAAAAAACTGGAACTATCTAAAATTCTATTGTTTTCTAAATTTACATTTTTTTCAGAATTATCTGTCCTAAATGTATTATTTAAACTATGATCAAATGTGTTGAGATCATTTTGGATACTTCTAATAGTATCAGTAGTGCTTTCATATCGTCGTACTAAATTATTTTCGTTCTCATACCTACGATGTATCGAGCCAGAATCTAGACGTTTTCTAAATGTTTCATCGTATGATCGTTGATCCTCTATTCGCCTGGAAAATCCGCTGTCATAGCAGTGATCTGTTTCTACATAGTGTTGATTTAAACTGTCTATTTCATAAGCACGTTTCGTTAATTGACTTTCAAATCCAGCTCTAGCAGCTAAATGAAGGTAATTATCATCACCAATTGGAGCTTGCCTACAGTTATAATAATTTTTTAAATATATCATACTATATATTATATACACAAATAATACAGTTCAATTATCATAGTGAAATGGAAATTAGAAAATGTCACATTAACTGTCTAATGTGTATTATTGTTCTAATATCAAAGAATATATTATTTTAATAAACTTACTTGCTTCCATATTTAGTATCGCGCGCCAATCTTCTAAAGTAGGCTCTATGCTCGTGCTGTAAAGCATATGCAGCTTCTCTTAATGCAGTTAAAGTTTTAAAACAAGAGGGCACATCTTCTATAGGAGACCCACCTCCTGGTAAAATACACATGTCATTAGCCCCATAAACAGCTTGACATTCACACGCATTCATTAAAGTTTCAAGTCGCGGCATATTCGTAAATATTAAAGAATGTATTCGCTGCAAATCTCTATCTGGATCTAGAACCATACGCAATCCAGCTTCCATTCCTGGTGATACTTCGCTGCATCCTAGAGCAGTTTCTGCTACTGCTTTACAACTATAAGCAATATTTATTAATGATCGAAAGGTATATTGATTCAAATTATATTAAATAACGTACCAAAGCCAATGACCATTAATATATGCACTTGGATGATATTTTTCTAATCGATTGCTGTTTGTACGACAAATTTTTGTTAAAATATCAATCCATTCTTTTTCTTCTACGCAATTTCCTGCTTGAACATATAATGCCCTTTGTGATTGAATAATTTGAAACATGTTTTTCATCTTAAAAGAATCTTCTTGAAGTTTTTCAACAGCTAATATTTCTTCAAGCGGTATTTTACATAAAGGTTCTTTACCTGTGAAATGTGTTATCAAACATAATTTGATAGAGCTCAAAATAATAAGGTTAATTCTTCAAAGATACAATATTTTCAAAGATCAATGTATTCATTCACCTTTCGTTTTTGAATAGGTTAGATCCTGTGTAGTAAGCCTAAAGTATCTTTGTTTAAAATTTTTCCGACCAAATCGTTTTCTACCTTGTGCCCTTTTAATCATTACTCTGTAATTAAGCAACAATAATGACAAATTTATACTATGCGAAAATTACAGGCCAGAGATAAGGTACTATTACAAACCTCTTCTTACAATCAGCAGTATGCATGAAGAGAAAATATATTCTATTATAAATGCTTTTTATTAGCAATAATTATATTTATGTGAACAAAAGAATATTGTTATTTAACTTGCCTTGTTAAAATTAATATTAAACGAATAGATAAGGAAGTAATATATGGACGATACATTTATAAATTTTTAATTTTTATCATAATTATTATAATTATTTTTAAGTATTTGCCCGATGCGGACAAGCGGATTTATTCGCTTAAAAACTGCGCAAATATGTAGCTCTTCGCAGCTATTACCCGCTCGCCTGAATGTCACAATACTCGTAAATGTTCTAGCAACACAAAAAAGGATCGAGATAATTAATTTTCATTTGCCGTCATTTGGATCTGCCCACTCGTCTGCGCTTTCTTGTGTAATTCAGTATATTAATGAAACGTCCAAGAAATGCTTGTGTAGCAAAATTCGCTCGTCTGCATCGAGCTTAAAATGTTCATTTTTCAAGTATATGATAAGAAAGAATAAAAGTAATAGATGTAATATAAATAAAGTATATTAATACAATATGCTAATATAAAAAATCATTAGACATACCCTTCTTTCAATACAATTGGTTGTTCTTGCTGAGTGCTTGTTCGTTGTTTTGCAATACCACTGTTGCTACTAGTTGATATCAATTCTAAAAATTGCTTAACTGCTTGTATATGTCTTTCTGTGTAAAATTCTCTGAAAAAGTAATATTTAAATAATAAAAATCTATTTATTTATAAACTAAATTCCAAAATGCATTTATTCCTAATGTACCTATACACGCATTCCATATATTCTTCTTTACAAACGCTACCAGCTCCACCTCTACAACTTACTAAGTTTCCTAGACTCTGAATTGTTTTAGAAATTAATGTTAACGTTCTATTAGTTTGAGAATCCTAGAATAAATAATAATATATCTTAATTTCACTATAAATCAATATTGTTGTTTTTCTTTTTTTTTCAATGACAGTCTTACAATTTGTTCAGTAGTAATATCAAATAATCTTGGACCCAATATTGCAGGTGCAAAAAATCGTAAAAAAATAAATCCACTGATGACTGAATATCTTACTTCCTTATTTTTTGGGAAATGTGTCGCTGCAAGTTCTCTTAAACACCAGAACATTTCGCACATTAATGGTGGACATCGTACACCAGATGTTGTAATAGCAGTAAATACCCTCTCAACATATTCCTATTAAATTATAAAAAAATAAAGCCTAACGTTGTTCATATTGTTTAATACAATAATAAAATGATAAGGAAAATTAAATTTGTATTTTATATACCTTTAAATTCGCTAAATTGGTTTGAATTGTATTTGCATCCTTTACTCTTGTTGGATCTATTTCGCATGTCTTTTTTTCTAAGAATACTTGTTCCATAGCTGGTCTAAGCGTACTATGTAAATAGTGAAGACCTGCTAATCTCATACCTTCATCCATCATTTTACTTACTAACGTATTACCACGAAATATTGTTGTTGGGTCACTTTAATAAAAATCATAAATTACATTATGTATATGAATAATATATATGATATTTCTATCGGATGTATGTGACATTATTACAGAATGCTTCGAAACATGCGGGTACAAAAATAAATTTAGTGATAAATTCGATATACAAGAATAGAAAAGAAATGAAACATATGTTCAATATAATGTTTCTGAGTTACAGCCAGTTTTATTTGTAAGTTACCTTCTGTTTATAACGAACCAATGGACAATATTAAGATACTTTGACACCATATTGAAGACAGTTTTCAGTAAATCCAAACAGTACTTGTCAATTCTGAACAGGTAGAGTTGTGTAAGATGTGTAGGATGTAAGAGTTGTGTAGGTAACAAGTATAGAGCCTTATTTGAGCCAAAGGTACTTACTTTGAATAATATCTATGAAAGTAGGTAACTGGCATAGCAAAAACACAAATGTAACGTGAGAACGAAGTAATATTGGACATATATTTTTCATGCTAGTATATTGATGTTATATCCATGTTTTGGAACATTCTGTATATAAATACGCAAGGTACATCTTAATAGCTTCTCCAAATACGTTCAATAATCTAACAAAAAAATGTTATGAACTAAAATTAATTAGCATTCTATCAATAACAAAATACACTGCACGAAAATTGTTAAAATACTATTTCTCAAATAAAAGATTCAAGCCACCCAGTGGTATAGATATTATCCGTTATTACACTTAACATAAGCAACTTTATCCGATTTTCGAATTAGTCTTTAATTTTTTATCACAGTAAGAATGTTTTAACATTGTCCTTTATTACTGATCAAAAGCTCACTAATTTCTGTTCATATCTTTCTATCCGTAGTTATCTGTAGTGTTTGAAAAATCAAAACAACTGCTACAATGGACACTTTATATATATATATTATATAATAATGACTTTTATGAATTATATAATATATATAGTAAATTATAGAATATTATATAGTAAAATATGAATATTATATATAAACTATTAAAATTAAGACTGCGTATAACTGATATACTTACGTTAATTTAGAAATTTCATGACTAGCTAAAGCTCTCATTACAGAAACCAATTGTCCATAGTGTACTAATACCCTAACCAATGGTTGAGCAGCTTCCATTTTACTTGCCACAATTTCTCCCAAAATATAAACAGCGGACGATGTTATTGGTTGAATATTGACACTTTGTAACAGCAAATTCCTTAATATATCATACATCGCTGATTGAAAAACATGATCTGCTGTATAATGTATTTTTAACCGCAGAGATCCCAAGCCTGGAACTGCACCAGGTGATGTAGAACTATTCGAAATTTTATTTGGGCGATGTTTTACTTGTCGCGGTTGTAAAAAGTACCTGTTAACGAAAATATCTAAAGATGGTGACATCATAATAATGATAATTTATTGTTATAAAATCTTGTAAAATTTTATAAAATTTTTTAACTGAAGAAATTTAAAAAAGCTACCAATAAAAATCATTTATCTGAAAATAAATATAAAAATTACCATGCAGTTGTTGTATTAGTCGGTTGCTTTTGTAGTCCTTTTAAAGTAACTCTAACTTCACCAAGAAAAGCTGGTTGCTCTCCCATACCAGAAGATGCATGCCATAAACCTACGACAACCTCACCCACTTCTCCACGTTCAAGAGGATAATGAGTAATATCCTTCTCTTTGGATTCTGTTATTTCTGGCTATGAATAAAATTTAAGATATAAATAATTATTCAAATGGCACACAATTTTGTACAGCTGGAATATAATTAAATGATGGTAAAATAAATAGATATTTCGTAAATTAGTTAATTTTACCTCAAAAACAAATGTTTCATTAAAGTATGGAGATATCGTTTTTTTTTTAATTTTTGTGCGTTTTAATACTTGTTTACCATTACTATAGTTAACCGTAACAGTTGCAAATGGATCACAACCACTATTTTTAACAGTTAATTCACTACATTCTATTATCCTATAAGAAACAATTATGGTTATTATCATTAGAAATTTCATCTCGGTATATAATTATAGAGTAACTTATTCTATTCCAAACATTATTATCTATGAAACAGAATTTTATATAAACACACATACAAACACACATATACATACACACGCGAACGTACGCATACACCTAGCAATTATATACTCAATGTAACAGCATTTAATAATATTTGTTTTACAACTATTTAATGAACTGAATTACCTTACTGTAAGTTTAGGTTGAGCGTATCCAATTTGAGGTTGAAGGGCAAGTTCCAAATGTGCTTTACCTTGCACTTCAGAATCAGCATCAACTAGTCTCAAGGGAAACCAATGTTCCTTATTATGATACGTTGCTAAATCTTCTCTTTTTATTGCTACCTTACCCAAAATTTTATCTTGCTTTAAATGTCTATCACGATCATAAACATAAATGCCAAGATAACGAAATTTTCTAGGTACTTCAAATTGAAATTCTTCTCCAAAAAATGGACTATATTAAAACAGAAATGCTTAAATTAGCTACTTGCTGAAAAATTCAATAGGACATATGTGTATATATATATATATACATATATATATACATCAATTTCTAAGAAAAAAGCAAGTAAAATTTACTTGAGAGTTCTTTCCATTGTTGTTGTTCTAAATATTTCTTCTTGATCGAGAGATAATACACAATACACGTCCCTTGCACCAGGAGATCCATGGCTTCTGCTTTGTAAATTTTTTACCTCACCTAAATATAATTGACCAAGTACTTTTTAATAAACAAGATATTTATTATTTATAAATTAATAGAGTTAACTAATTTCTCACTTACAAAGTAAATGGAATTTTTCTATTTCCATAAAAACAAAAAAATATAAACTCTACTGCAATATCTAAGAAATTATGTTCTTACAAAATTAATTGACAAGAATCTTGTTAAATTAATTTTTTTAATAATCAGCAGTGAAATATTTAAACAATTAGATATTAATAACAATTGATTAGTAGATTTTTAACGATTAACAAATAATGAGAACAAAATTTATAAAATAGATTTATAGATCTGATTAATTTAAGTAATTAATGATATTAAGCTTATTTAGCAATATATCACTACAAAATTCATACATCTTATTGTATATTAATAAAAAAAAGTCCAACTTGTAAGTAATGTATTATAATAATTAATAAAAATAATCGTATATCAAGAAATGCATAAAATTGGAAAAGATACATAAGTAATTAATAATAAATTGAAAAGATACTAAGGAAATATTTATATTTGGCCTACTCAAAAAGAATATCATTTTTGCATAGTAAAGTCAAGTTATTTCGTTCCAAGACATAATGGATGTAGACATAAAACGCTATATTTTGTTTTCTTAAATTTATACTGTCATACTAACGTGTATAAAAACTATGTCATAAGCAAAACAACAATAATTCTTGATATATTTAAGATAGAAATAATAAAAGGAGGAAATTTATAATTGCTGATCATGTATGACGAATTTGATTAATATTTTTATATTAAAAAGTGATCTTCTATGATATCAATAAGTATAATCAAATCTTTTCAGTGTTAACTAACTAGAAGCATATATTCGCACAGGGACAACGGTGCGTGGGAGTCGAAAATGTACGCTTACGTGTGTTGATCATTAAAGTTTAGCAGAGATATCACTACCATATGATTGTACAACAGATTTGTCAAGTTCATACATGAAATGATCAAATGACTTATAATATTATATTTTTCATTGAAATAGTAAAATCGAATAATCGAAGAAGTCGAGCTGGGTGACAAACGGGTCCCAAACAAGTAGCACGCGTATAATAGCACCTCGAACTTCTTCAAATAACAATATCCTTGTAATATCAACACATGATAGAATTCGTTGGAGTTTCACATTCTTAGTAAACGATGTTTTTAACAAGCTTTCGTACCGATTTTAATCTTTAGTCTTTCTTCAACGCGAACTAGGCGCGTCTCTTCGGCCATGTTACCTCCATGACACTACTGAGTGAGTACATGAACAGAATACAAGGCGGTACGTTCATTCTGTGAATGGATTTTAAACAGTATCGTGCTAAGCTATACACGCGCCCAATCTTAAATAATAAGCACGTTGATCATTTTTATAAAGATTTGTGATAACGGTTTATTTGTAGTTGATAGATGAATAAATAGGGAAATCTGACAATAAGAATATAAATGATGAATAAAATTTGATTACTAATTCATCGGCATCTGTTTAAAACAGATACAAATAAGTTGAAGATATTTGTCTAAGAAATGTTTTTCGTTATGAAAATAATAAACGTAAAAGTTATAAAGTAGGTAATACTGTTTATTCGTACAGTATTATATTTATTTACGTTTTATTAATTATCTATATCATTGATATTTTTAAATATGATATACTGTTATATATTATATAACATATATATTATGTTACTTAAATTACAATAAATTACAATCGGAGAGACAATAAGTGTTTAAATTTGCTTTCCTCCCATGATAAAGAATATTTAATGAATATAGTTATTAAAAAGCTTATTCTGTTTACATGCCTTATCTACGTAACAAGTGCATATATGTATGCATATGTATGTACGATACAATTAAATGGCATATTATAATTTTTCAGTAATCGGAGGAGTTATAAATATAATGAATTGTATCACATATTTTACACAAATACATTATCCATTCATTATTGAAAAATACATTAAACATTTAATAATTAAATATATTTTCTTAGTCAGTAGTAAAACAAGATCAAAATTACATGTTTCACATCTCTTATAAATATTATAACAGTTATTAGTACGATTGTCCTAAATATTACATTAGGTATGTAATATATTTTACGCTATATTTAGTATCATTCTCAATTATTGTACCATCGACGAAAGAAGCTAATTTGTTATCGATAGAGTAAATTGGCTTCGATATTTTAATTTCAATTAAGAAATTTCCACTGTTTTATAAAATATTTTATGTTTTTATCATTTTTGTTGTTCTATTAGGAATTACAAGTAAGTTAGGTAAATGATACAAGTAAATAAGTGAATTATTGACGAAAAACAAACAAATATGCAAGTTGGGCGTTCGCGCGCGAATAAATGTTCCAGGTATAATAGAAATCGAGAATTTGTGAGAAGGAAGGAAGCACATCTACTGAAATAATGAAAAAAGATGTTTTTGATACACCAGACTGCATAAATATTAGAAGACATTCTGATACAAAAGCATACGAAAGCATACGAAAGCAAATTTATACTACTTATCCAAGTTTCAGAAAATAACATTTGAGGTATTATACATAGTTTTAAAAGTAAAGTTGATGGTCAATGTTCATATGTAAATTAACGTTTAAAAGTGCCTGGATATTTGTCTATTATGATCATCGTAGCTGCGTACGATAAAATATTATTACAGGATTAAATCAATTTTTAAAGGCAAACAATACAATTATAAAACTTTGTAACTCGTATATAGCTGCCAAAACTTGTCGATATATCTTATCATGTATTTGGCAAGCTCTCTATGTTCAGACTCTTTAATTTCTGAATTATATGTCAAACTTCTAAATCGATATAGATTTCTGATGTCGAAGTAATGATATTCGATTACCAAGTATATGTATAGCATTGTACATATATGTACGCACGTCTTTTAGCAGGCAATTTAAACTAATAACCTGCTGATTCCATAAAAAAAATACCAAGTGCTGTTTTCTAATTATTACTTCATCGTTAATTTGTGCACTTTGATCAAATTCAAATACTGTTGTTACAAATGGACCAAAGTGTTCGGATGCTTATGGGTGACAGTGTATGCAGAGTAAAATTACTATTCCTATGATTCGCTGTCCTTCTCATCGCATCACTCTTGACCACTATCTATACTCTATCTTTATTTCAATGCGTTAAGTTTGTCCGCCTGTCGTAGAACGAGAACAAACCTCTATGTTGGAGTATGGTTAACTACACTCGTGTAAGTGGTGAGCCACTTCCTGATGGCGCAATAGCCCGTTTCCTCTCCTCTGCGTTTCTCTTTGCTCCTCACTCTTTGTGGAACTCTATAAACCACATTGCTTTTCCACTCCTCCTACGTCATTCTTCTTTCTCGTCTTCTCTCTTACTTTTACGTTTTGTTTGACTTTTTTCTTTTACTATAATTGTTGTACAAACACAATGAAAATATTGATAATAGCAGAGATGATAGTAATAATAATTAATTATTGTTTGTATATAATACATTATATATATTATAATATTTATATAAAATAATAGTGAATTAATGTATATTATTATTTCCTGTATTTCTAAGTCAATACAAAATAGAAAAGAATAATGTGTTATTAACATCGGAATATATAAATTTCACAATTTTCAGATGGGCCATTAAAAGACGTTCAGAGAAAAATAAATTTCAACATGTTTCTCCGTAATGTTATTAAACGAAGAACTAATTAATATCCAATGTACAGTGGCTACAAAACGTATTCAGCATTGGCACGTATCTTTATTTTCCAATGAAGCGTCTTTTTTTTTTTTTTTTTTTAATCAAATTCTACATTTCATTTCCAAAATATGTGTCAAGTTTTCATAGCCGTATGAAAGTACTACTCAATGATACGAAATTTAATATTTAATTGGAGCCAATATTCTACGATAAATACGGTGGTACGCCGTCGAATTAAATAAACAATAAAGATGGATTAATTTAAATTAATTTAAACGATTTAATCAGGAGTAATAACTTCTGTTATTATGTTGAAACAATCTTCACATTTTTACAATGCAAAATGAAATTGCATTTTCTGATCTATGCCAATTTATGGTGTCTTTAAATGAAAATAAAGTGTACAAAAGCGAAAAAGTTAAAGTTACCTGTGCATTCTTTTATACTGGAAAAGTTACACATTGTATAGACGAATTATATTCGTCTCGCAATTCTCATCGAGAATTATTTGTATTCCTATATTAGTTAAGTTTATGTAACGGTTTATTATATTTGGTGTTTCATTTGTGTGAAAATTTGCTTATATGAAAATGTGTATATCGGGCCTTGTACTCAGTATGTACGGCTAATTTTATACGATAAACGTCATACCGTACATATTTACAAAGTAAGTACGAAGAAATAGTAAATATTAGTAAACAGATTACAATATCATTTAAAAGTCTAAATAAGAATAAAATAGAAATTCTAGTAATTCCATATTATTCGGTATCGTGATATGGTATTTTTCAAAAATAACAAAACAGCCGATGGAAGTTAATTATAAAACAATATATGCTGTAAAAGAATTACATGATAAAATACGATTAGTAGAATCGGATTAAAAGCTTTTAAAGCTAAACAGCGTATGAGTGCTGGCTAATATTTTGCTTCCATTTCTATGCAGACTATACATTTTACGGAACGGAAGAATAATTTTTCATTGTCAATGCGTAAGCATAAGTAGCCGTTCTCATGAAGCTTACTTACTATGTCGTGACTCTTGAGCAAATGTTTCAAACGTGTTTTTAAATACAGATATCGAAATCAATAAAATAAAACTGTAGCTCAAATTACAATCGGGTAGCTTACATTTTAAACATTCCAAGCATTGCATATTGCGATATCCATAAATAATTTAAAATAATTTTACGAGTAAGTAACTAATTAGGTAACATTAAAAATTATTACATGTTTGTTACGTTATTTCGTAAAATATTAATTTATTTTCACATATAGTGAAACAATAGAAAGTTGCCAGTTTTGGGTCTCGCTTCCATATGAATATAAAATTGTTTGAAACGATACATCTACTGGTATTAAGCTCTTCGAAGAAGTATAATTACAGGCTGTAGGACAAGAGGCAAGAAAAGCTGCTTCTACAAGTTACAGTGGAAACACAAGTTAGTGAATTCATAAATATGCAAAAAGTTAAGTAATATAATAATTCTCCGTGCGCGTTATTTGTTTTAGGCTGTTAGGTAGCGGCACATGAGTTAGAGGACAATTCAAATCATGTTGTTGTTTTGCCTCGGAGTATCAAGATCGTTAGGATACACGTAATATAAGAATAAATAAACTCCAAGTAAAACAATGTCGCCGCTACGTGCAACCGTCGAACAAAGACGAATTTGAATTTTCCGACTCTCCCCCGGCCAGTATAAATAAACTGACGCGATCGCAAGGAAGAGTTACAGTCAGTTGTCGATCAGTTATCAACCAGTTATCAACGAATGATCAGCGATCTTTAGTCATTAACGATCCTATTTTACGACTTATACACTGTACGAGCGTCTCAGCGAATATAACCTGTATACTAATTTATTATTTTAAATATATTCGACGATTTCAACAACAAGCAATAACATTTAATAAATTTCACGATCAAACGTCTTACACAAGTCCTCCACGTGTTCTCCTCTTTTCCTTTTTATCCTGAACATGAATTATGTTTTATGTGAATATTACAATAGTTTGCCACGAGAGCCAAACTTCATAACTGTACTACACTTGTAAACTCTGGAAATTTGTTTAAATTGTGGCAGTACGATATTTAAATGGCAAAATGTGGCACGTATGATATTTAACGCTAAAACGACGTTAAGATAAGAGAGAAATGGATATCTCAATTTCACTTTTAAGATAGCTAGGTACGATGAATCGTGTAAAGTATAAAATATTATAATTGAGCTAATGTATGTGTGACGTAGTATGAATTACCCTTTAATTGGACATATCTGAGATTTCTAATGTAATAGGTAAACTACGAATATTTACGCAAGTCCATACGTCTTTACGAATAGAATTAAAAAGATAGGACTTACGTAGAAAATTGTTTTATCCATTAACCGTTTTAGTGCCAGGGTTTTTTAAAAGAATTCGTGTCGGATTGTGCCACGCAGTGCGATAGCGCTTCGTTCATTTATTTGCGAGAAATTCCTTTTTTCGCTTATGCAGGTGGTTTACGATTATTTGAAAAAAAGTAATTACGAGAGCAAGCTCTGATATGACTCGCGACGAGCTACATTCGGAACCGAGCGCGTTGCGAATTGATGATCCTAACCAAACATCGCGACACAGTTCACCACAGTACGCGAACAACGCGTTCGCGTTGCGTGGCGCTAAAACAGTTAAATATTGTAAAATTTATTTATTATACTATGGATATTTTATATATACAGGGTGGTTGGTAACTGGTGGTACAAGCGGAAAGGGGGTGATTCTACGCGAAAAAAGAAGTCGAAAATATAGAATAACCACGTCCACCACTGGGGAGTTCCTCACAAGGAACGAAAAATCTAAACAGAACAATTACACCTAGTGTGAATATATACTGTTAACACTTTGACTGCCACGCCGAAATCACATGTTTCGCTCAGGACACCACGGGAGTATTTTTATTATTCAAAGCATATAATGGCAAAATAATAATAAATTGATGATATAAGACAACATTCTTCCCCAATGGACCGTTTATCTTATTGGTGGTCACGGATGACCACCGTGGCGCCTTGTAACTGTTGATAGCGACGTATTATAACGAGGCTTCGTTTATTTCAACAAACCATTCGCATTTGTTATTTTGTCGTAAGCAAAACGTCCAGAATATATTGTTGGAACGTGTAGAAGATATTAGTAAACAGTATTTGCTCATCCTATTTATAATAGTAAGGTATGTTCACACTTCTAGCATCAATTATATAATAATAAAACAGCATTTACGATTATCTTTTAAGGTGTGTTTATAATAATATGCGTAGATTACCCCTCAAAGATATGGATGCAAACACAATGCACCGTTAGATGCAAGATTTGTTCTCATTTTTTTTTATCGATGTTTTAATAAAAATGTTCAATTGTCCAATGGGGCACTTTTTATTTCAAAGTATCTTCTATTTATCCGTTATATTCAAAATGCCCTAACTGTCAATTTTCATTCAATTTTTACAATTGTAAGAAGTTCAAGCGCTCCGGTCATCAATGACCACCGTGGCGTCACAGGAGAAACGGTGGCCGGTCATATATGACCAACGTGGCAGTCAAAGTGTTAATATATGAACGTTAGTTGCTCGAACGACCAAGCTAGAATATGCAGTGTTCCAAAAGGTTAAGGTTAAACTTCAGGAGCAAAAAAGCAAAAATGTCTTAATAAACATGGATCTGAATGTTTTTAATATCGGAATTATAAGAGGTTTTTATCAGTGGAATATCATCTATTTAGAAATGTTATATGATAAGGAAACAATTGGTAATTTATATGCATATACATAGTTTTCCATATCGTGACCGGACTAACAGTACCTTCTTAGGATGCTATTCTTCGACAGGTTCTGAGAGTTGATGATGATATCGCGGATATCAATTCTTCACAATCTCGAAAATTACCTTCCAATGTTCGATATAGTCGTTGATGTATGACACTGAACACATTACTAATTAGGTGCATACATGTCGGGAAAATTTCTTTACGCAATAATCTTTCTTGTGCAGTCACTGACTTACAGTTGAAAATATCCTATAATTCCGAAATGATTAGATTGCGGATGTTTATGGATTTTAGGGAAAGATTTTAAATAACTACAGGATGCATATAATATGAAAAAATACATAAAATAAAATATTTAAAGTGAAGCACTTATTATGATACTTAGTAGACGAAACAAATTTCTATTTAGATTCCATTTCTCTAATTATGTTCATAAAAATATAAAATTATATAAATATTCGCAGTCTACTAATGATATTCGGATTCATATTTATTCAAATGTTTTTCCTTGTTTTGATGAGTACAGCATGCTCCTGAAGTTTCACCTCAATTACTTGAAATATTCTCTATACACTCCCGCCATGAGTGACGAAACATTTGCTAATTTTAAACATAAGTTTTAATAAAATAGGTTTTTAACAAAACCCTTCAAAATATAATATAACTTAGCGTCCCTTATAATACACGCAATTAAAAACTATTGATTTTCTTTTGTAATAACTACATTTATCTATGTCTATAATAAATGTCCCGTGACTCAGCCAGAGTAGTATACATGTACAATTGATCGTTGATTTCACGATGTCAACAAGAACTCTGTGTTGTTCAGTTTATATCTTTTAAAATGATTAATTTGAGAATATCTCGATAATGATTAATCTTAGACTCTATCATGTATAATACTTTTTTACGTAAAGTTTGATGCTTCATCCGAATTCGAGAAGAAACGTTAAGCATTCTATCTAAAAAGCTGAAGGTGACCATCATATTTTGATGAAAAAAAAAACAAATAATAACAAAACAATTACAATACTGTTATTCTGGAAAGTAGTACCATGGTAATACATACAGCTTTTACTCGAAACATTTTTTTGTACAGCGAATAATTAATTTACGAGTTACGTCACGTTGGGAGACTTAACCTGTACATGCGTTAACCCTTCTTTTCTTTTAAAAATAAATATTTCTATAACTTTTAGAATAACACAGATAAAAATCTATCTTAAAGTATGTACTTTATAAGCAGTATCATTATACACATCTCATCTGTCATTTCCTTGCATTTCTAATGTTTCGTACATTTATCATAAGAATTCTATGACAATATAATAAGATCTTTTATCGAATAGTATCAATGATCTAAATAGTAAACTATGTCGTAAGACACTCATATGGTACATATAGTGATGAAATCGGCTTTCAATAGAATAATTGTACTACTGTTGTTAATCCTAAACACTCTTATCCACACAAACAAACATAAATAGATAGTACTCCTATTCTTCCTTAATAAAGTAATCAAAGAATGCTTCGTTTGAAGCTTAACATATGAAATATTATAACAGTAAAAAGTACATAACCAACCACTTGTAAATATGACTTTTATTCATACAGTTTTCACAATTTATTCTATCGTAACATTAATACCATCACCAAATAGAAAAAAGAACGCGCTTAAAACAGCATTCCTTTAACAATGCAAAATTATTTTTTTTTTAATATTCTTATTCTTAAGTACCATAAGGGTAAAACTAAGTAGTTGACAAAGTACGCCTGCATTTTGTAAACATATCCTTGTTAAAATAACAATATTTTATGCTCTGTTCCTATGATAGACTTATAAAATCCTTCTAGGTATTTTACTGTCATGTATCTTCAAAAACTAATATATTACTATAGAACTATGACCTCTAAATCTTTTAATAATCATTTGTTTACATTCATAATACATTCATGTGTTATTACTTCTTTATGTTGGAAAATAATACATATGTATTATGGATAGGTATTATGGATAATTGCCAGTAAATTAAAAATTTGTCATTAATGTTATGAATATTTAAGAATATCTATGCTTTTGTATCCAGTATTGTACTGGGGTAAAAATTACACAGAATATTTTTAACAGCTAACAATTTGATAATATATACTGGATGCAAACATTCTCCGCATTTTCCATATGAAAACATGATATTTAGTCTCAAATATCTATTATGAAAGATAGTTTATATAATTTCTATAATTAAGATATTAACATATTGACATTTATATTATAACATGTACATTAACAAATATTATTATATTATCATAACTCAGAAATATACTATAATTATTTTTCAATATATTGAAATATAAGTTTTCTAAACAATTGATATTATGATAATAAAGGTATATGCGGTATTTCAAACATTTTAATACCATGGCAAAGGTAACAAAATTGATAAAATTTAAGTTTCTTTTTTATTTCTATGGCAAATCTTATCAAACGATTTAAAATTCAACGTCCATAGTTTAATATTGAAAAATGTTCGTTATATCTTTTATATATATATATCTTGCTTTATTAAATAAATTTTCAATATTTTCAACGTCACTTTATTTGAAAAGAAAAAGCTTCTGTTGCATTTTATTAGAATTAATAATGATGGCTATTAACTATTAAAATAACGTTAAAATATAACCACATTTTTCATACTTCAAATAATATCATTATTGAGTTAAATAAGTGAGATCCAAAACTACAACTTCTTTTATAACAATTAATATTTCAATATAAATATATTCTAGACCTAAAGTGTAAGATTACAGAGGTTATAAAACTTTATTGTTTATCACTGACAACTAATTAGAAAAGGATGTCCAACATTTATTGTCCAATTACGTATTTATAAAAATACTATTTATGTATATTTGAGATCTTATTCTCATTTTATTAGCTATATTTACGTATTAAGCGATAACTGCTTTGTACTTTTAAAATGTCAGAAAAGATCAATTCAAGGTATAGATGGCATTTACATCGATATTCGTCAACCGAGACGACGCAAGATTTATTTTAGTTTAGAAATTAGTCAACGATCGTAAAGGGAATATAGCTGTACGGACGTGCTTTTTCGCGTCACTTAATCGGGCCAAACTTTTAAGTACTTGCTTATCGGAGGTCAAGAACTGAAAGAATGACCCGTAAGTAACTTGCATTACTGTTTATACGAACATATACGAAACTGCCATAAAAGAACAGGGGAAACTTGGAACAGTGTATACTTTGTATCTGCCATTTATGAATATGTATTTTAAAGATTGAAAATACAATATTTCAGCGTGAGTTATAATTGATTGTTTACATTTTTTCTGTTTACTTGTAAAAGGAATAATTTCTAATAAATATGTATAATTTTGCTTTATCATAATCCTTCGTGTCTAAAGAATTTATCCCTCTTACATTGTTCTGTTACATTTGCATTTTTTTACGAATTGTAAGAGATTTTATTTTATATTTCGTTATCTTAACAATTTCTTGCCGAGGAATACACATTTTGTACAATTTACATAATTATTTCAATGTAGTACTTAGGTTTTGGAAGGTTTTGCTCAAACTGACACTTCTAGAAAATTCCTAATTCGAGTTTATGGTTATAATATTATCTCATATTTGTTATTTATTGTGTACTTTTGCCGCGAATATACTATTATATTTTTATTATAATTTACTACTTTATGCCTTAATATAAGGCATTAAAATGTAATTTCATTTCTATTGCTTAAATCTTTGTTCATGTTAAATTACAGTTAAATTCTACTACTTAGACTAACTTTTATTCACAATTGACGCAATTATATTACACATTTTTATATAGGTGGAAATCAGCGAGAGTTAGCACGAGCCAAAAATATGAAAAAGACTGTTAAAAAGTCTGCAGCTGAACAAGACAGCAATAAGGGTCTTTCATTAGAACAACGAAAAGCACGGTAACAGTATTTAATATGTATTAAAATATTTTTGTACGCTCATATATTTTTGATATTTATGAAAGTATTTTCAACACCATCATGCCATATTATATGATATAAATCTTTGGACATACAAAATGTAATAATTACAAAGCAATATAAAATTTTAGGTTATATACACATATTATCTGTACTTAATTTAATTATCATTGAGAATTACGTTAAAAAGCTAGATAACGTTAGATTCGTTTTAATAGGATTTTTGAATGGTAAGAAGATTCAGAGACTTCAAAATAATTAATTTCAAATTGTATTATATTACGTGAGTACTGTTTTTATTGTTTTAGAGATGCAGAACGAATGAGGGAGAAACAACTAAAGAAACAACAAGAGCAGCAAGAAAAAGTAAAGCAGGGTGCGAGATAATCCCTACTATTGCAAAATGTAAATTGTTTGACTGAATTCAAGAATAAAATTTTAAGTATGGTTTTAAAATTCTTGATTCTAAAACATCAAGGCTATGCTTAATGTGAGTGCATAAAGAATTCATAGTGTTTTTAATTATAGAAAATATCTTCAGACTGTATAATGCAATATATATTATAAAACTAGGTACAAGTAATCATGTTCGCAAAATATTAATAGTCAGTGTGTATAAAAATATTGTTATCTACATTGTAATGGTTAAAGAAAATGCACATTTGACTGGTTCACCTAGATATAAGGACATTAATTAATTAAGTATAAGAGTATTTATAGTACTAATCTTTAATTTGTAAATTCGAGTTTTCAGTTATTTAATATGATGTATAAGTGATTCATAAATTGTACTACGTGAAGGAGACATACATTGTAATTTTGTTTGGCTCATAATAAATTGTTCAATTTTAAAATAAATATTTTAGAATTTCTTGCCTCTATACTACATTAATATTAGTAATTCTATTTGATTATCTTTAATACATTATATTATACAGAGCAAATCATTCAAATAATTGGTACTAATATCAACAGGTATACCATATATCTTTATTATGTGCGTTTGTTTGCATTTATTGTACTTTTGTATAAAAGTGAAATTCTAATCTTTTATCAATGAAATTTCTGTATTAATGGAAGTTTCAATATGTTTAAGATAGAATATATATGGAATTTACAAAGAAAGAAACGGTATTAACTGACCATTACCTACATTTTATTGCACTTTCCCAGAGACAGTACATATTCAACATATTTATTTATTACTTGAAAAGCCTAATATAAATTACAAACATTTGAAATATTTAAAACGGATATATGAAACAGCGATAAAAGAATGTGAAATTTTCTAATAATTCATATGTAATGTTTGCCGAAAGATAAAAATCTCAATAATTAGATATATAAAAAAAAAAAGAAAGAAAATGATGATACGTTGTACAATAAGCACGTTATATAGCCTCTAAAGACTAAAATCCTTATAAAATAGAGTATAATTAAAAACCATTTTCGACTTATTTCTAAAAAAACTAAAAGAATCCAAGATTTGTATTTTGTTTACCACTAAATTGTGTTTGTTAGCTCACTAATACATTTACAAGCAGAGGACTTCCTCTCTTATTAATCGTTTATAGATTATCAAACTTTTCATATATAAGGAACCGTATTATATATTGAGCATTTATTTAATTATACTATCTGTTCCAAAGCATAACTATAAATTTTCATCTGATGCATTTGTATTAAGCGAAGAAAGAAAATAATTGAATTAAGAATTAGTTTGTATGAAAGATTTTCGAAACAATGATAATGATATAAATGCTGTATTACATTCTATTTTAGATCAATTTCAATGTACGTAATATAAAACGAATAAATTTGAGTATATATGTATATAAATTTGCAGATTATAAGCAATACATATCATAAATATAGGAATACTTTTTTTATCTTAATGTTGCCTCCATTTTACTGGAAAGAACATATTTTACCAGATAATTGAATTTTTCTGTAAATAAGTTTTGTAAAATAAATACGAACTGTGATTTACAAATAGTCCGGCGTTTTTAACAATAAGTAAAAGAAATATTCTTCACACACGTTTAAACAAAGATGTAGTATAATAGAAGCAAAAATGATATTGTATTATTATCGATATATCAGATAGTAGAATTTATCTATTATTAATATCCTAATTTGCAGCAACTAAAATATGTCTACCGTATGAGAGAATTTTCTTCGCCTAAATATTTAAACTTTCCAAAATTCAATATGAAAATATGGAATGATTAAGCATTAAACAATATTAACTTGAATATTTTTTAGTAATTAAATATGGATCACATATTCTGCTTGATAAATAGGTATTTTTATAAGATTCTTGACACCTAATTATAAGTAAATACAGAATTATCTTTTATAAAACTTTTAACAAATGGAATATTGTTATACGAGTTAAAAATAATGTCCGAAGTTATTAGAAAATGATAAAACTGTGTAAATCTGATAAATTTCTAAGATATAAGCTTAATTTTATCCAGTTTTTCAAGTCATATTTGTAATTGGATACTGATGAATCGATTTGCTTGTCCATAGTAGTGTTTGTAGGGGAATAAAAATTGTAATTAATCAAATATCAAAAGTTACATATCTTACCGAGTTAGACGAAAGAATACATTCATAATTAAGATTAAAATTCATACTTAAGACTGTATTAATGTAATAGAATCTCGATTATAAATTTTAACATATTGATTGTGTCTTATATAAGAATATCTTAATAATCCAATGCAAAACATTACTAGTAGAATTATCACCTTCGATTAAAGTTTTTAAATGAATATAATGTCATTAATTTCGAACAGGTATATAAGGGTGTAAACAACAACAGTTTAGTAGCAAACGTTTTTTAAAAATCTTATCTATTCAGTGAAAACACTTATTTATCCGTTAGAAAATACCTAAGACATGTAATTAAGTTACGAAAACTATCAGAGAGGCCGTAACGTGTTATAGCATAAAATTGAATATGCTGCAAATTATGTTATTTATTAATGTACATTTAATATTGCATACCGGATATGCAACTGGATCTAGCCGTAGTTCTGAAATTAGTTTAAAAAATATTTTAACTTTGATTTTGTAAAAATCATTGCATGAAAAGTACAAAAGCACTGTGATATTTCTTTCCTTGTATTTCATATGATAAGTTGTATAAAGTTAAAGTATTTTGTAAATGAGTCAACTTTTGACCTTTAAGCCCTATTATCTTTTTTCTTTTTCTTTTTTTTTAAATAGAGAATAAAAAGATACATTGATAGGTATATAAAAGAATGTATAGTCTCATTTAGTCAAGGAAACAGAGATGACCCTAAAATTTCCAAGATATTTCCACTTCTTCCAGAGTGAACACATACAGTAGCAGGTCATGCACCATTCGAAGCTATTCAATTTTGTTTTGTGAAATATTTTTCTGTCTCCTGCCATTTCTGTCTCTTGCCATCACACTCTGGCCAGGGGGACACCCTGTATATTTATGTTTGACATATTATTCATGTTTTGCACTAAATTATTAATATATCCTATCTACATCGTAAATCTTAATAACAATATAAATATTAAGGACTTAATAGCAAACCGTAGATAGTGTTGTACACAATTGTATTCCTGTAGATATATTTCAAAATCGATTTCGCTTCTAAAGAGTTAATTACTGAATATAACATAGATATTGTAATATTTTTACAAATATTTAATACATATATAGAGTCGTTTTTATTATACTAAGAGTGCTTAATATTATATGGTATAAATATCCTGTTTACATCTATTTCGAAGACATATCATTGTCGTATGCCTTTCTTAGTTCATACGATACAATATAAAGTGCATAGTGTACTTGGAAACTTGACAAAAATTTGTCCCTCTGTTAAAATTACAGTAATAATAAATGCTAATTGAGCTTAACTATTGGAATAATATACTATTAAAACATTGTGTTTGTAATATTAGCACCATAACTGTATGTATCATTTTGTAGACGAGTTGTGCACTCAGAGTTAATACAATTAAATTGAGTTTACTACGTATACCTTTGAAATATGTTAGAAGTAGAACTATAATGTAATAATGTATCCAAAATTGCACGTTACAAAGTTTTCTAAATATATAATAAAACTTGAGAGTATGGAAAACACATAAAATTTTGTACATAAGATAGTTGAAAGTAGCGCGATAGGGAAAGAAAATTATGATTCTTTAGAAAAAGAAAAAGAATAAAAGGAGAAAAAAAGAAAAAAGAAAAGAAAAAAAATGAAGAGAAGAAAAAAGAAGAAGAACGTAAATACGGGAATGTTTTAAAATATCAGCACAACTCCAATATCAGAATGTACGTACATTTTACACGTTTCGTATTAGTATGTTTAAAAAATACATATAATACATTTATAGCCAAGTAACATTTGGGGTTTTTGAGATAAAAATTGTCTAATGGAAAATTGGTTGGGAATATTAAAAATATTGTTTCTAAATAAAGTAGTGGAGTTATTAGAGAATGTGAGACATCACTTTATAAGTATCAATGAACATTGTAATATCTGCGCTAAAACTTTATTACATTAATTTATGAAAGAAACACAACAACAAAATGTCATGGTATAATTTAGGCGAAAAGATGTCTTTATTGTTTAAGTAAAAAGTGAAAATGAAAAGAAATATGTATATATATTTTTTAATCACAGCTGATAAACACATTAATTATATAATGTTTCTGTCTTGCTTGTCCGAACATTGAGCTTTTTGTCAAATTAGTCAAATAAGTTTGAAGATGCGTTACTGATTTTTCGTTTTTGATTCACGAGACTACAATATACAATGTATAGCAATATAGGAACGTTTTCCCACTATATATCATCAATATTATTAAAAACCAATGAAAGTTCATATTTCAAGCGTGACGCTACTCTGTTTAGCTGTAACAACAATTTAAAAAGTAACCTTTCCTTCGTAGGTTGAATAGTAATTGCAGAGTAATTTGCAATAGTTTGAAGCTATTATTTTTGCGTAGCATATTATTTTAAGTATATACTTATAATAATATAATAGGAAGAAATAAGTTTTATTAATAACTTTTTATATTTGTTCTGTTTATATGTACGTCGATATATTTTTATAATTGCATTTCACTTGTATTCAATTATGTTGCATAACGATACTATTGAGCGACGATACAAAAGACATGGAGACATATGATTTGATGTAATGAAATGAATAGTGTTTTAATTGAAATGAATTATAATGTGATATTTAATATTGTAGATGTTGCTGTAAAAGTATCGTGGGAGAAATGGATAAAAGCAACAAAAGATGAAAGGAGTATGTGAAAGTTGATTTTTCGTAATATTCCTTTTAAAGATTGAGAGAACATATAGTGCAAGTTTGAGCGATACAGTGAGCATGTAAGCGCGATGGATGTGTCGAAGGTGTTGATGGTGGTGGAGGTGGCGGTGGCGGTGGTGGAGGAGGTGGTGGCATATATAGCCATCCGGTACTAGTTGGCCAAACGGTACCTGGTGGAGAGGAAACCGGAAATAACGAATTCGTATTATTTCCGGCTGCTACGTGCGGCGTTGGTCCACCCTCTACTCACATTACCTAAAGTACAGAAGTAATGTAATTCGTATAAATATTACAACAGCTAATTGAAACTATTACAAGATGTTTAATTTGTATAATTTGTATGATCTGTATAATTTGTATGATCTGTATAATTTGTATGATCTGTTTAATTTGTTTAAATAAAATGGGCAGAAGAAGCACTACACGAGCACATCGGCAAGGAATATCTATAGAAATGGCTGAAGAAATTATAAAAAATACCTAAGGGTATCTAAATAAGGGTACATAAATGCAAACACGAAACAACAAGGCTAGAACGTACGACAGCAAAGAAAAAGACGCAAAGCACTAACCGTAATTGAATACTCGAATGGATATGACGAAGAAATTAGCGATTTTTACAATTAATACAATCGTACAAGGAGTACAATTGGGTAATACATATGGATAAAAAGAACAAGATCGTAGAATCAGCATCCGACAAATAATATCACAACACAAATATTGACTTGAAAAGTCAGAAAGAAACGCTGCCAACAACAAGGTATGGTCGTTGACAACGTCGGCACGCGTAAACGCACATGTGTACATACGCACATAAACAAACACACAGTTGAATGTATATAATGTGAAAAAACAGTGCAACCGTACAATGGGAAAGGATAAATTGAAACAGAAGTGGCAACAGTGGCTAACGAAGGCGTCCGAACACTTATGTTTGTAAGGTTTCTGTAACAGGTGAAATACGAGCATCGAAATAAAGTGTTTAAAGCAATATACATGTAGTACACATGTAATAAAGTTGTTAATTTAAGCGCGCGATTTATTTCATACAAAATTTAATACAAGGCTGAATAATACGTAGAAGCAGACATAAAATGATTCTTTTCGTTTCTGAGTAAAGTAAATTTGAAAATTTATCATACGCTTGTACTAGACCGATCATTAACTAGACAGGATTCGGCGCGCTTGTTCTCGAGTCACAGCTTATTACTCTATGCTGGGTATTACTTGGATTTTGGATCAACGATTTCCTGACAAGTCTATAGGTGGGGTGGGTAGGTCGTGTTGGCCTTGTCTGAATTCATTCGATCATTGGTTATCGAGGCATTTAAAATCTCTTGTTTACATATAAAGGTACATTGACGTTATCCGTTGAAACTGTTTGATCGTCAACGTGGCCGTCGGCAATGTTGCCGGCAAATCCGTATAAGCCGTTGGAAATAGTTCGACAATGTACGATGCGATGCGATGCGATACGATGCGATGCATTCGTGCTCCTGTCGATGCTGGACCTGGTCATTTTAAGCAATTTCTCAAATGGGGAGGTAGGTAAAGTAGCTGTCTCCAAGTCTGCGTAAAGAAAGTAGGAAGGCGTAAGCTGTTACTCGAAAACAAGGTCATTGTCATTGTCGTACTTGCCGTGTGTTCCGACTGACTCTTTTCCTGTATCGAAGAAATTTGGAAAGCCAGTTTTCTCGAAAACTAAGCCTCCGACGAAAATTCTTATTTATTTTTATTTAGGTTATTCTATCACCTTACACTCGCTTGTATTACATGTTATCCTATCTGTCATATGGAACGTTTTAAAATTTCATTAGTACTGCGAGAAGAGGCGATTATCGCGATAAAATAAATAAATAAACACGCACACACGCGCGCGCGCGAGCGCACGCACACACACACACACACACACTCAGAGTTTAATATTCAGAAAGAAAAATTTTGGTGTATTTGTTGCTGATTCTGCGATAATATGGACCACTTGTAGCTTGAAAATACGTGAATAATCTAATAGCATTTAATTGTAGAGTGGATTTTCAAGAAAAAGAAGGTCGTTGTTTTTGTTTGTTAAATTCACCGCGTTTCTTTATATCCGCAAATAGTATCTGCTACAATCGATATTAATAATTACACAATTTTACGATAATCTTTATCCTTGTTGTTTATAATAAATTACAAGTTGTCATTCATCAAAATTAGTATTCTTTCGTTTCGTGGCATATTAGATTTCTTGGTGTGTCATCAAAATATTGGTGTTAATTTCCATTTTCGAGTATTAGTTATACAAGATAAATAGTAAGTTGTACAAGTATACAGAATAAGTGTATTTGTCAGTTGCTAATCAATTTCTTTCGAGCAAGTGCTAGATCGTAGAACGTGCATGCGATGTTAACTAACATGCGATGAGAAAATGAGAGAATTTTCTTGTAAAGGATCTGTTGTACGATTAAATATCGTATAGGATAAATGGTTCGTCATTTCGTAGAATAAGGTAACATCTTGCTCGAAATAATACTTGTGATGTAAATAATACTCCTGTGCAATGCAATGAACGTAGAGGTATTGTGAATCTTTGTGAACGTCGTTGGTGATAATCACGCGTAATCCGGACAATTAAAGATTAATATCTTTCAATCGTTTTGTATTTTTCAGGAATCTGTTTGTAATTTGTCGACAACCTACGCTTTATATAATATTATTGAATTATTAGATTAATATGTAAAAGATATGTAGAATAATTGTTACTTTAGATCTGTTCCTACTATTATACCTGTAAGATTTGACTAGCTTCGAAAGCTGTTCCAGGAAGTAATATAACAGGGCTGCTGACGTGTCCGCTTTCCACACATATCATGTTGGGAAACTCGTCATCGCCGAAATCTGGTATGTCACGAGCCTTTTCCTGCCACGGATTCCAAACCACTGTATCAGGAAAATTGTACTTTTGTACTCGCATTTTCCTACCGGATACGACGTTAGTAATGATGTGTTCTGGCTGCGTGTTCTGATAAATTCTGTCTGTCCATTCGCACACGGTCACTACGTCGCGACCTTCTTGAAAAATTTGGTTGTCTCTTGTCTGAAAAGAAGAATACGTTTCTTTTAGTAGATATTTCTGAAAAATTAATCAATAGTAAGAAAACCGATTTATTGGTTCGAAGGGAAAATTCGTTCCGTTTCTACGGCCAAATCGAACAACGGTGTTTGCTCTTTTGTATTCGTTTCTTTCAGATTTACGTGTCTTTCGATCGGTGTCATTCAGCTATTCGTTCGTTAGTCCATCGGCGTACAGTTGTTGTTTAATGTTGCGAGAAAGAGACCGAGTCCAAGTTGCAAAGAATAAGCGACAGTCCGAGCGTGCGATTCTTCTTGCGTTTGAACTCGTGCCAGGTGAACGAAAAGCAACTACTTGGAAAAAATATTTCTTTAGAGCAATTGAATTGTGGCTAGGAAAAACGGAAGGAACTTTCTGTCCTTTTCAACCTTGTTGATCGTCGATAACGTTGCTACGATTATACCTTGTCGATAAACGTGCATCCATGAAGGCCGGTAATTTGACATCTCCTAACATCTGGCACTTTAAAGTAAGTATGCAGCAATAAATTAAAACTAAACGTATGATCTTTACTAGGATTGTATACGCCAATGTTAAAATGTAGTTCCTTTTCCCGAAGTATCAGTCTGTATGTCAATTTGAATGGGTAATTCCACATTGATCGGGTAAATTCGCTGTCCATAATAGAGAAAATTGCTTCGACGTCACCGCTCGGCAAACGTTCAGGCGGCTTTTCTACGTTCCAACGGACGATTCTAGCAAAACCATGAGGCGGTCCAAACGTCCATGCTCCAAATTGTGCTGCATCAAGTGGAGGCAATAAGCGATTAATATTATTAATTCCATATATTGGTGGCGGACAAAAGACAGTCGTAAATGGTAAAATTGGTATTTCATTGGGACAGATGTACCGACTAGGATTTGAAAGCGAGACAAGTTTTACCAAGGCAATTTTACGCAAATAATGGCTAAAGTTGCTGTAAATCGCCTACTTGATATCAAGTTTTGCTTACTTGACTTGAATAATAGTAATTGGAAAATATGAAAATTGTATTTATCCGGTAATTTCATTTTACCATGTTTGTTGCCAAATGAACTTTTAAGCTTTCTTCCGTCCGCCACTCTATATTTTTCCTAATAACTTTTCTTTTATCGATCTCCAAGCAATTATTTATTCCGTTTTGTCTGGCGTACTTACGAAAAACGAATGGAATGCCTCCTCTAATGGCTTTCTTCCCATCGAATACCGCTTGCTTACTGAAATAGAAAAAATGATACTAAAATCAAACAGCGTATCTATCGCAACCATACGGTACACGTTCTATCAATTTACACGTTCGGTCTCATTATCGTTAACGTTACTTTTATTAATTACAATTATAAATGTAGTATCGTGAGTGCCTAGGGTGTAGAGGTGGTAGGTATCTCGTTGCTGGGTATGACCGCTTTTCTTCTCATTTTTGTATCGTGGAAGAAAAATCGGACTCCGGTCGCCGGGATTCGAACTTGGGTTCCAACGTTCGTAACCTAAGGCGCTAACTACTGAGCTGCCATCGTTCGACAGCAGTTAGTGTCGAGTGATGGTATTTTGCTATCGAGTGCCGCCACAGGACTTTTTTCCACGATACTACATAAATAACTCGATTCTTTGACTCGTGACATCGAGTCACGCTCATCATACGGATTAATTAAATCAGGTTGTATTTTCTTTGTAATCCGATGTTTATACGTTGTCTTTGTCAGAGACCAAACGTACGACTTGATAGGAGAATTATACATAATCAATGCTTATATATAATAAATGCCATGTATAGCTAATTTTCGAATAGATTTATTAGTTTGACAGAAAATAGACTTTTAATTTCTAGATTTCCAGATGTAGACGCATACCCGCTTCGTAATAACGTACGATAATAACGCGCGAGATAAATAACCTACGGTATATGACACATGGAAAAGCCGGATACCTCGAATGGAAGGAAAAATGCTGGAATATCGGAGATAGAAGACCGACAAAAATGAGCTGATACGCTATTATACGAGAAGAGGTCGTAACGTTGCGTTGTACGCAGCAACTAACATCGTTTAAACACCATATAATTTGCTACATGGTGTTTCTCGAAGGAACGAACTCTTGTACGAAAAATTGCTACGACAATCCTGATCCTGATCCAAAGTCCACCGACGAATCTTTCTCCTTGCTTTTCTTTAAACGTTTTATAAAATTTCATCTGAGACTTTAGTCTGAGATTTTCATGACCTTAGATTGTTCGCTTTTTTCCCTTTCACACGATCGCTATACTCGTAAAAAGCACGTATTTGTACATATGTGCGATTATACGACCTTGTGACAAGTCAAATCGACCGACTCTTTCTAAAGTTATCGATTTCGCATTATCCAGATACGCCATTTCTATCGAACGTCTTAAAAAGCAAATCTTTCGAAAATTCCAAGGGAGGTTAGAAAATACGATAGAGAAATATGTTGGAAACAGACGTTGCACGATTTCGAGACAGATATTTATTTTACCGAGCAACGATCTTGAAAAACCTTTAATAATTCTGTAATAATAATTTAATTTAATTTTGAACTTTAATTCTTCTGTAATAATAAGTTTCTTACGATATTCCTTTAGCCGCTACTTACTTCTACCTTTTGCATAAACCAGGCAATTGTTCTTCCTAAGATGATATAAAAAGACTAAAATCATTCTCAAATAATAAATGTAATTATACTAAGTTCCAATATTACAAAAGTGTGTAATCCGAATGTACGTACGTATCCTCGAAATGTTCCTGCTCGAATAACGTCGCGAGATCGTAATGATATTTATAAATCAGAAATATAACAACAGATTGCTTACTCAAACAGATAACGAGATTACGTAGCTTTCAGTTTCAAACGATTTCAAAGCGTATACTTTGTTATCTCTGGTTTCCAACTCGATGGTAAGGTTGATTCCTATACGAAACCATATCTCGCGTCTATACACGTTTTAGACATTCGCAGAGAGTAACAGTACTTCTCAACTTTGCTGTATCTGTCGGTTGAACGAACCGACCGAGTTAATGACCAAGACTTTTATTTTCACGCGTATCCATCGTCGATACGTGTATCCTACGGAATATCGTCATATTTCTTAACCTAATCACGTAATCCAGTTTTCGAACGCGTGAATCCTGCAAGTTGAAAGTAATTTTGAAAGCAAGTTTATCCGTTTACGCTGCACGGCTCCTCGAGGTGGACATACGATATACAAAGAGAAAGACGAGAGAGGCACTTGCTGGAGGGATTGTTGAGGGACGAAAAGAGAAGAGCAAGGTGGGCAAGAAGAGGACGGAGAAGGTAGTGAGAAAAGAGAGAGGAAGAAGGGGGTAGAAGGAGCGATGTACCACCACGAAGTACGACGCGGCGGTAGGAACGCGGCTGACGCCAAGCAAAAACGATCGACGCTGTCTGCCGTGCTTTTTGCAGGCATCACAGTTTCAACCTCTCCTCCTCGTCGTTTCTAGCTGCTGTTATCTGCCGCTACTGCTGCCCTGCTCTGCCCTGCTCTGCTCTGCCCTGCTCTGCTCTGCTCTGCTCTGCTCTGCTCTGCTCTGCTCTGCTCTGCTCTGCTCTGCTCTGCTACTTGCGAGTGGCATGCAATTTCTGACGCAGTTAGCTACTGATATTCTTTACCGAATACTTTTCTACTTCGCCAAATGAACGCGAGTTTCAAAGAGGACGTAGATTTTAGATTTTAAATCTCGCGATAAACTATAAACAGCATCAGCAGTGACACCTCTAAGCAGTTGCTGCGAACCAATGAAAGCGTAGGTAGTTATACTACATTTTCGACATTATCGTAGAGGAACGTGCTGATAAATTGAAGTTGAAACAAGAAATATACCTGTCATCGAGCGAGTTTCGTATCTATCTTTAACATCATATCTATCTTTTTTAACGTAAACTTGATGTTGAAACTGTTAGAATGCCATTGCAAACACATATTCCAAACGTTTCAACGGATGTTTTTTGCATTCGTAATATGACATTTAATGCGGCGGTGTTTAGATTATACAGTGGTACAACGTAAGAAATTAGAAACAAGTATCCAACAGTCTGCTTGTAATAGGTTATGGGCTTAGAATACAAATAAACGTATCATTATTATAATTAATATCAACCATTTTTCATGCGTTTATCGCCATCCATATGGCTTGTACGTACGTACATGGCTATGTCAGTCGAATATATCACGAAGGGTGAAATTTCAAAGGAAGATTACACGAACGAGCTGTATTTAAAGTATATTCTTTACAGCGTGTGTAACACGATCCACTGTTATTCTGCCATTTGCGACTATGCAACGAAAAACGTTCTCAGTTGTACTTTAATCGCGTCGAGTGTATTACGAACGACGATAGAGAACTTCTAATCGGATTTTCCGAAAACATTTTGTTTTCATGACGAGATCAAGATCCCTTTGGATGACGAGTAACGTAAGTAACAGCGTATGTTGTTTTTCCGATGAGATCGAGTAGGAAATTTGACGAGAAGACTCGACAAGCGTATTACGTGATATTCTTGTCAACTCTCTGTCGATGTAGGTTTGCATCGACGAACAATCGAGTTTCGTGAAAATCTCAACGTTCTCGAAGTATAGTTCCGATAAAAT
This sequence comes from Bombus flavifrons, assembly GCF_040668555.2. Classification (NCBI taxonomy): domain Eukaryota; kingdom Metazoa; phylum Arthropoda; class Insecta; order Hymenoptera; family Apidae; genus Bombus; species Bombus flavifrons. The sequence continues at coordinate 701,112 of NC_138445.1, read as the reverse complement.
ATTTATCGTAAACTTCGAATTACTTGAAACGTTCGGAATTTCAATTTTACTTGAATAAATAATTTTTAATTGAATTTTAATTGAATAAATATCTCGGATATTTTGCTATTCTGAAATATCTTTTCACATTCCTATTCCAGTTGAAGTCCAGTCGAGAGACTCGAGCGGAAGAAATTCTACGTTTTCACGTTACGATTTATAATTTACCCTTTGTGTCGAATTATTCTAGAAATTTAAATATAAGAGATAGAAAATATAAATGGCGATAAGAGAAACGTTTTATCTGAAAAACTGTGGCTCGTACGAACAAACGTTTGTTCGAAACGAATGTTGTACGATTTCTAGAGGGTGGTCTAGAGGGACCACCTCTTTCGACGATAGCCTTGAAGAGCTGCGAGGAGACGACGGCTACGTTTTCAGATGGAAATTATATTTTTTCTTTGCGTATTCTCGTAACTGACATTGGAATATTTCCGAAACGCTTGTTACTTGTACTTAACAAGGATGGAAAGCTGTATCGATACCCACGTACACGATCGGCTGCTTTCACAACCACACCACGATGTACAAAATGATGTAAGACCATTGTCATGGACATTGGATAACGACGATGCTGTCGGTGTATCGAGTTCGAGATTATCTTCTCGGTTTCTGGCCGGCAAAAACCACATGTAAACGTATGTACGGTGTTTTGAGAATGTTTCCACTTTGGCTACGAGGATACGCGATAAAAAGGAATAGTTGCAAGGTAAAATAAATCCATTTAGGCGCGAAACGTTTGCTTGAGAGTCGTACAACGTTCGTATCATCCGTAGTCTGCGAGATATTTGCGTGTTTTCGTTATAAAACGGATACACGACGATTCTACTACAGGGTGGTTGATAACTGGTGGTACAAGCGAAAAGGGGGAGATTCTAGGCGAAAAAAGAAGTCGAAAATGTAGAATAAAAATTTTTCGTTTGAGGCTTTGCTTTCGAGAAAATCGACTTTGAATTTTCGCTCGGTACGCCTGCACTTTATCGCGTCTCGTTATAACGGATCTCACTGTAGATCGTTGTCTCGATGGAAAAATTAAAAAAAAAATTTTTATTCTATATTTTCGACTTTTTTTTCGCGTAGAATCACCCCCTTTCCGCTTGTACCACCAATTATCAACCACCCTGTATACAGAAACTATAACAGAACTGCGGATGAGCCGATTCTACATCTCGACTGTACACTTCGGGACAATGCAAAGGATTTGTTATAAACGTACGCTTCATGCTCCGTCGACGTTTATCGGATACAACAAATTTACTCTGTTAATTTTTCCATCGAGACAACGATCTACAGTGAGATCCGTTATAACGAGACGCGATAAAGTGCACGCGTACCGAGCGAAAATTCAAAGTCGATTTTCTCGAAAACAAAGCCTCAAACGAAAAATGTTTATTCTATATTTTCGACTTCTTTTTTCGCGTAGAATCACCCCCCTTCCGCTTGTACCATCAGTTACCAATCACCCTGTATATTTGTCGTGCACAGGTATCGTCACAGAGCTTTAGCGATCCAAGTACAAGTCCATTATTTCGTAATTGGTCGTAATTGGTCGTAATTGGAGGTATTTGGTGGAACTAGAAAACAAACGTGTGCGTAGGAATGATTTTCACACCATTCGCAGAAGGAATTTCATCGAAGACGATAATTTTCATCTATCAACGCGACGACGATTCGCGCATCGAGCAACTTGAAACACGAAACGCTGGCTATACCAGAGGAAGGAGAAGAAGAAGAAGAAGAAGAAGAAGGAAAGAAAAGAAAAAGATATCGCGATGGCTTTGACACGAGCTAGCTCGATCCCCAGACTTGAAACCCTCCCAGCAGATTCGAATTTGAAAATCTTTGCGGAATAACGAGCAGAAAAGCAGTATAATTTCATTGGTAAATTAGCAAATTATTGGCTGCCTATCGATAAGAACGCGTTACAAAATTTGATTTTATCAAGTTACTGTGTTAATTTTCATTTTTTTTATTTAAAAAGCAACGTTGCCTTGTTTTCTTCTGTAAATTGTATCTTTTCGTTCTTTAAAGATAAACTGCTGCTTCCTTCCTTCGTTAGGACCAAAGTATACGTTCGTTTGCCCAAAATGCTACCGTACGCAAGCTTGTCGTTAAAATGGAACGATCGTAAGATTTTATATATAAAGAATATGATGGTGTTATGAAAATAATTGTGGGCCAATGTTCGAGGAAGCAAAATGTCGAGAAAAATGTCAAGAAAAGAGAGAAAACTCGCGAGGCTCGAACAAAGAGGTACAAAGAGTGGCTTGTCGCCTTATCTTGCTGCTTAGGCCCGGGTCAAACGAGTGAAATGCCAGCTGAGAAGAAGAAAGACAAACAAAGAAAAGCCTCTTCTCACCTCACTGTTTCTTTACCATTTACCAATACGATGTTTCGAAATAGGCGTTTGACACGTCTCGCATCTATTAAATTCCGAATTTACGTTGTACAAACGGGAAAAGTGTGTTGGAACGGATTGCCGGATAAATAGCGTTCGTAAATTGTGAATTGCGTCGATCCTACCGTACGAGAGAGTCCAACGATCTACCGAATCTTCGAAAGCAAGTTTCTCAGGTACCGCTAATAGCTGTGGGCGAAACGACTTGTACACGTGTATCAAGCACGATTATTAGATATTTCCTGAACATTGGTATAACGAAACGATGTTCTTTGGTATTTCTGTTTGAAATGCCGTACCTTTTCTCTTGCAGCTATTTGTAGCAGCCTAACGAATTCTACCTTCAACTCGAATCATTTCCACCAGGCTTTGCACCGGACTGTCATACATCCCCATAGCGGAGGTCTTTGTTTCCTTTGCAGGGGCGGAATATACAAAGAGGGAAGCGAGGACGACGCACGGTTTAACGTAACGTTATATCTGTAAATCGTGGCGTTTGGGACTACAGACCGTCTAGCGGGAACGTTATATCGTAAAATAAAATTATATGGTAAAAGTGAGGAGTTTGATGAACTTGGTTTAAACACGTTCGTCGCCACGTCACCCATAGCTGTGTGACGGGTATACTTCCGTGGGGGCCCCGTTACAAAGTATGGGTGACGCTTTTCTTGTTCGAGTTAATTGAATATAGGATATTATATATAGAATATACAACATAAACATATCAAAAACACATTATACCATACTTTTTATTAATTTATATTCTGGATAAAATATTACATTATGCTATATCGCGTGGTATTTGTTAAAACGTTCCAACACATTTGGGCTGATTTTCGGCACTTCGAACGATAGTCGTAGACTTCGTCATCGCTACTCTCTCACTTTCAAATATATTTTCACGCTGTTCACTGAACATTTTGAGGATGAAAAAATCACCGATGTACGTCTCACGAGTATGCTTCTCGACTAAATGAAAGATCCGAGATATCTGCCATGAGATCCCTCGGAATACTCTAGCTGGAAAGCCTATCGCTTTCTCCATTTCAGAACTAAATAATCTTTTCTTTACGCTGAATCGAAGGCGATAAACAATGAATTCCCGCTTGTCATTGTATTTACGTTCTGCGTACCGGCGGTCGGATTTGGGCCCCGCAGGAAACTTAGCCGAATCACGCTGGGCGACCAACGTGTTAACCAACGAGGAAAAGTTCGATCAAAGAAGTACTCGATGACTATGTAACGCCAATACACATCAGAGACCAGGCCACACACCGCGGACAGGATGGCACCCAGATGTCTGCACATCCTTGGCGCGTACCCTCAATAGTCTTAAATACCCACCAGGGGTCTTGGGATTTTCATAGTTAAGGTCCTTCGGACCAAGCGAGTATTTCCTGTCTTAGATTCCCTTTTACGTTTATTGTCTACCACGTGTTAGCATAGAAAGTTGGTTTCCTTCACATCTGGTATGTCCCGTTAGCAACATTCTCGCGAGGGCGGCTAAAACCCTTTCTGGTCCACCAACCGTCTTATTATCCAATCGGAGACGATGACTACTACCCTCGCTTCCTTAACCAAAATTGTCATCAACAAATCCGATAGTTCCGTGTCCTTAGACACACCCACCCCTAGCCTTCCTCGGACACAGTATCGTCAGTAAAACTCACTTATTCTGTATCCTTAGAATAGTCAACATATCTTTATCGGTCTCTACCCTTACAACAGTCGCGTACTAAGTGTTACATAACGTGGTTGGAGTGAATTGTGATTTATGTTAATTCAGTGTGTATTACATTGTGCTTGCTGAATTCATAATAAAGTTCAATTAAAACAAAGTTAATAGTTGTGTTACGACTCAGCTATTTTATTTCATCAACCAACCCTTAAAATTTACGTGACAACTACTTGCTCCACACTAACGTTCTTTCAACGTCTCTCACACTACGATAATTATAACGAAGACATTTATTCGACATACCTTTTCGTCACTTTACCCTACTCTCCTCTCTACTCTAATCGTTCGTTCATCTATATCTATAGATATATTCTACAACATTCGTTTCATACGTGTTTTTGGATCATTCACGCGTTTCCAGATATTCTGTGTGTTTCTGGATGCTGATATTCATCCGAGAAGCTGATCGAACTGCACTGTGCGTGCTTTTTTAGCTCGGCAAGAGCAGCTTTACCATTCCATTCTTTCCAACACAGTTTCCTGTCGTACGTTAGTCGTTTGAAAATTTTCACCGTGACAGATGAAAATGCGATGTTGGCGATGGTTCGTCACAGGGATTACACGCTAAATAAGAAAGCTGCGAGGCTCGATAACTCGACTTTGGTACCGCTAGGAATTCTTAAAATTTAGCTACACGTGCGTTGTATCTTTCTTAACACGTTACATCGATCATCCTTCGCCGTTCTCGATTCTCAGTTCTCAGTTTTCAGTTCTCCTTCGGATAAATTTGGTTTTATAGAATCTCTGATGCCTGCAACGAGACCTTCATCACATTGGACCGTTTATCTTCAAAGTGGTGATACAAGTGCGTTTCTCTTTCTTCCAGTGACATTTCGATATTTCAAGTTTCCATCTTATACTTGCTTTGTCCACGTTTCTATGTGTTTACGTAGATGTAAATTCATTACGCAAATAGTTTTTTCCCAATTAACTGGACCAAAATCATCTCCCAGGATCATAAATAGCCTCACAAGGATTCGTATCACGCATAGTTGTTATCGTAGATCAAGTCAATTTTGTATTTACATGGAAACTTGTTAATATACGCGCATCGATGTCTGAAAATGTCTTGGAAAGTTACAGAACCCAAACAAAGAGCTAGTGACGAAATATCGCTATTTTCTACTAATTCGAACGAAGTGTTAACAGCGTACAATTTTGTCGAAACTGCGTTCATTGAAAAGAGTTGTTTAAAGAGGTAAAACGTCGTTAGGAAGATATCGCAAACGATTCTAAACAGTTTTAATGTTACCTTAGGACTAAGACGAAACCCAAGCTAAAACTAGTTATACAAGGTGGTTGGTACAAGCGGAAAGGGGATGATTCTACGCGAAAAAAGAAGCCGAAAATATAGAATAAAAATTTTTCGTTTGAGGCTTTGTTTTCGAGAAAATCGACTTTGAATTTTCGCTCGGTACGCGTGCACTTTATCGCGTCTCGTTATAACGGATCTCACCGTAGATCGTTGTCTCGATTGACGTTTTTTTTTTTATTCTATAAATTTTTATTCTATATTTTTTATTCTATATTTTCGACTTCTTTTTTCGCGTAGAATCACCCCCTTCCCGCTTGTACCACCAGTTACCAATGACCCTGTATAAACGCAAATTAAGCGACAGCAAGTAAACGGAAAGCAGTTGAAGAAAAAGTTTCGCTTAACAGTTACGGTTCGTAAATTCGAATAATTAAAAATAACGAAGAAGGGATAAATTAAAAGAATGGAATTTGGTAATCATCTGGCTGACAATAAACAGTGTCTATGCTGATGGTTTATATAGATTTTCAAACTCCTGTATTTCTTTATCTTATATTGCGCTTTTTAAAATCCGTTGCGGATTCTTATTTTGCGCGCTTCGTTATTTCAATAGCTCTTTTTTAACGTATTAAGATTTGAAGAAAGTCGAGGACACGTTACGGCATAAACATTTCACGTAGAAGATCGAATGAAAGTGGTATATCCAGGAAATTTTTGAAAATATTGCTTGCGAATAGATTTCCAAAATTATTTTCCTACGATTGGCATGCGTTTCGAAAACTGTTGAATTTAACAGTCCAACCAGTGATCGTGAAATACGACATACGTATACATATAAGGACAATATACGTACGAGCAGAATGTACACTGAAATATTGACAGTACGTATTGCATGGAGGATACGCATTGATCGTCTCAAGTTGCCTTTACACGTATGACGATATCCGAAGAACCTTGAAACATCGACGATGCTGCTGATTATCCGAGGGCAGTTGTCCGCGAATGAAAGAATAATAATTTCAAGAGAAAAGGCCGCAGAACATGAAAATATTTTCAGTTCAAATTGCAAGATTCGAATGGGGGGTCGAATTGGTAATAATTTCGATATGTAATATATCGTTTATCAGATACAACAAATTTACTCTGTTAATTTTTCCATCGAGACAACGATCTACAGCGAGATCCATTATAACGAGACGCGATAAAGTGCACGCGTACCGACCGAAAATTCAAAGTCGATTTTCTCGAAAACAAAGCCTCAAACGAAAAATGTTTATTCTATATTTTCGACTTCTTTTTTCGCGTAGAACCACCCCCCTTCCGCTTGTACCACAAGTTACCAACTACCCTGTATATAAATTTTTCTGTGGAAATAGCTTTGACAAAAATCAGTAAAGGCTGACACCTATCTTTGAACGTCTATATTTTTTAAGCAATTTCGATATCGAGACAACGACGATTTAAATCTACGTATCTCTTCTTATCCTACGTTCGTACGGATTACGATACACATGGTTTCTCACATTAACGGTTGGATACAGCTTTATCTTCGTAATCGTTGTTTCCTATTAGATGGAATGATTTTAATTTCGCGTTGCTAATTCTACTTAGCAGACAATACGAATTACCTAGAACCACAGCTTGAAAATAAACAGTTTCTTCCTAACAGGTACATTTAATCGCACGATAGTCTGTTAAATTCGACCTGGTCTCTTTCTTTGTACGTTTCAGTAATATATTTTACGATCGATACTAATAATCGTGCAATTGTGCGACTTTGCTCTGACAAGTTTTTTCATACAATCGTAAATAAGACAGATATTTAGATGATCTCATTTAGCTGAGACACCCTGTATATCGAACGTACTTGTTCCAAGCTCTGACGAAGCTAGTAGTTTTTGCGTTTGCCCGTTTTCAATGGTAGAAGCGGCAACAGCAGCAGCAGCAACAGCAGCGATAGTAGCAGAGGCAGCGATACTAGCAGACGCAGCAATAGCAGTGCTAAGAGAAGCTGCGGGATTGGTAATGCTCTCCTCCCGTACCTCGTCTTGCCAATGCTTGGCTCCTGGCTCGGTGGAACTTTGTTTAACTAAGGCTAGCAAGAAGCAAACCTATTTATACTAGGTCGGACACGTTTACGTCAGTGTGCCTGTACCATGACCGCTTCTACTCTCTCTCTCTCTCTCTCTCTCTCTCTCTCTCTCTCTCTCTCTCTCTTTTCAGCGTCACCCTTACCCTGAAACGGTCGTGTGAAACTCTAAGCGAAGTACAGTCCTGAAAGCTGCTGATAAATGAGAATATCGTGGACAAAAAGCCTTGCTGCAAACAGAACTTTCCGTCGTCATTATGCTAATAAAGCTGACCACGACTGACACCGATGAATGTTTTAATTAAACAAGAAAAAGAAAACAGGAAAAAAAGAAAAAAAGCAAATACAAATTTACGCTCTTCCTACTATACCTATATAAAAAATTAATTCATCGTTACGCTTCTTAGCTAACAGCATATGCATAAGTAGCCGATAAGTGCAACGCTCGTTACAAATTTTACAACGACGAATATATATTAATTTTTTGTAAAGATAAAACATTCTTAGTTTTATTACACGCCTAACAAATTGTTAAATGGCTTGTTTTTTCAACGAGGAAGAGAACATAGCCGACGTCCCTATAGCCTATTTATTTAGCCTATATATTGTATATATAGGATAAAGAGAATTTCATTAGGTGAAATTAAACAGTTTCGGATGATGTACGATCCAGTGCGTACAGTGCACGCACATTCTGAGAGTGATGGCATTTCCAATATTTAAAAATCGCCTGTATCTTTTCGAACGGACCCATAATTTCTTTTATACATCGATCGATGGTTCTCTGTATTCTCTGCAAGAAAGTATTAACCAACTTGGATCGAGCAATGCTTAAAAGATATTTTAACTTTAATTCTGTAAAACGTAGCGTACGAGAGACAAGGAAGGACAACAGACACGATATCTTTACGTTTACCTTTTCCTTTTCCTCCTACGAAGTACAATTTCTTTACCTTTTTTCTCAGCTTCATTTATAGTAACGCTTCGTCCGTTTAACGCCACAAACTGCTTATCTCTCAATCGTTCAAACCCGCTCTTTCTATAATCGATATACAATTTGATGTAATTGAGGTTCAAATGTCTTGTAAATGAAACAGTTTCGGTTATAAGTATCCTAATATTTTTGTATATTGAATAATGCGAAGAAAAACTAACAACGATCGATGTATAAGAAAATTTGCAAGTTTATTTAGCAAAACAACGAATAATATAACACGTTGACTGCCACGCGTACCGCAGTACCAAGCGTTCTCCGCTAGGTACTTCCATCGATATTTTAGTAACGCGAGTGGATAATTTTTTTAATAAACCATTTTCGTATTACTTTTAGAACAATTCAGTAGTTTTATTATTTCCTCTAGAATATCTTTTCAAATACCTACGACGATCCTTCGCAAGTAGTCAAATAAGCGCCACCCGAATACGGGTGACGCGACCCTACCGGAAACTTTGCTGTCACCCGAATACGGGTGTCGTGGCAGCCAACGCGATATTTATTTATTTATTGTTACTTAGTCCGTGTCTTTCGGCTTTGGACGAGCTTTCGGTTTTACATCTTTTTTACCTATTTCGCTTATACAGGGTGGTTGGTAACTGGTGGTACAAGCGGAAAGGGGGTGATTCTACGCGAAAAAAGAAGTCGAAAATATAGAATAAACATTTTTTGTTTGAGACTTTGTTTTCGAGAAAATCGACTTTGAATTTTCGGTCGGTACGCGTGCACTTTATCGCGTCTCGTTACAACGGATCTCACTGTAGATCGTTGTCTCGATGGAAAAATTAAAAAAAAAAATTTTCACCAACCACCCTGTATATCTACCTCCCCTCTTATCTACTTTATTATATTGCACACCCTTAATTATTCAGTCTCTAAAAACTATGACAACTTTTGGGCTTTTGCCTCCTTGTTGTGCTTCCTCATTGTCGTTCCTCCCCGTCTTGTATTGCCCTTCTCTTCTCTATTATTGCTTTTAGTTCTGTTAGTCCTTCTCCAGTCTCATTTAGTATTTTTTCTGTGTCCCTTGGTCCTCCCGGTATTTCGCATTCTTCTATTACACGTGTCAGGTCTTCTTCTTTCCCTTTACATAGTCTGCATCTCTTTTCTCCCTCTTCTTTCCAGTATTCCCTTGCTTTGGTCTCGTTTCCACATCTGAATCTCGCTAATATCTTTCTGTCCTTCCACTTCATCCTCCCTTCTAAGTATTTTGGTAACTCTTCTTTGGCGATTTTTCTGTACATTCCCTTATCCTACTCCCCCTCTCTTCTGCTTCTCTCTTTCTTCTATAATTTGCTCTGCTTCTCTTGCTTCCATCTGTATCCCTCCATTTCTCATCTCTCGGTCAACGTGATAATATAATAAAGTATAATAAAGGTGCGTCGATTAATTAAGATATTAAGAAATATACGATTCCATCTTGAGAGAGAAACCTTCGCATGATCTTTACACGCTCGCACGCAGAAAAGCTAATAGCATGAGAATATGCACCCCTCGAAGCCGTTCAACTTTTATCTGAAACACTTTTCGATATGAACGATCGATGGTATCGAAAATATTTCAGCGTCGACTCTTGCCTTGTATACACCGGATCGTGCGTTATTCGAAACTATTTAATTTTGCCTCGGAAAATTTTTTGATATCCTCTATCGATTCACGGCAACAGCTTGTCCCAGTTACGCGGGGCATCCTGTAAAATTGTATTTTAAGAGAAAAATTCGGCCAGAATATTGGAACATCGGCAAGACGTTACCAATTGGTATAGGCAAGACGTGTTTGAGTCGCGTTTCAGTGCAATTAGACGGGCATAAGTCAAGCTCGGAATTTAGTTATGGAGAATTGAAGAATCAGATTTTGTCGAACACAAAACGCGGATCAGAAGCTCAAAGACGTTTCATATTTTTCAATTTCACGATTCAGATTCAACTATATTACAAAACAGGCTCGCTTCAAATGTAAACAGATGTTATTTAAGGTAAGTCTTGGGTGCAGTAAGTGAGTTATGTCAACGAAATTGCAGTTCGTTGACAAATGATAAATACAAATGTGGTACGAGATACTATGGAAATAAAAATTATTCTCCACGTTATTTATATTTATCTAAAAAAAATTGACTAGCATAGTTTAGCGCAGCTGGTAACGTGGCAGTCGTTCGTAGCCTTTCGTTTAACGTAAATTATACAACGATAAACCGTAATACAGGGTGGTACAAGAAAAAAGAAGTCGAAAATATAGAATAAAAAAAATTTCTTTTTTTTTTAATTTTTCCATCGAGTCAACGATCTACGGTGAGATCCGTTATAACAAGACGCGATAAAGTGCAGGCGTACCGAGCGAAAATTCAAAGTCGATTTTCTCGAAAACAAAGCCTCAAACGAAAAATTTTTATTCTACGTTTTCGACTTCTTTTTTCGCGTAGAGTCACCTCCTTTCCGCTTGTACCACCAGTTACCAAACACCCTGTATATCGTTAAAACCGAAATATCAAGGCGGATATACGTTACGAGGATAGACTTGTCGACGAAGAAAGTGAATTGCACGGGAAAGTGAAACGTCGAGCTGGAATTGCTAGAAAGAGGACAGAGCAATGTACATCGTACGTCGGTGTAAAACATGAAATTATTTAACGTCTGAGTCTTCGAATTTCGAATATTGGTGACAAGTCGGAACACCGGTGAAACTGCTAGACGCCGATTTCGACGAAACTTTGCACACGCGTTCGTTGGACGCGCTCATCCAAGAATTTCAGCGTGATTCGTTCGGGCCAGTTTTCATCTTCAAGGCAGAGATCGACCCCTTTATCCGAGCTGGCCTTTCCGCGTAAGCGTCTACAGACAGAGAAATCGGGAACGCCACAAGATATGAAAAATGGTCGAAATAGAAGATATACGGAGTGTTAGAACCTATAGAGATCCGCGCGAAACGGATTTACACCTCGAGACACGCTGTAACTTTTATTTCAGTCATTTCTTCATATCTTTCGTCCGATTTTCGTTCCGATTTTTTATTTGTAAACGCTTACGTAAGAAGGCCGGCTTCGATAAAAGCCGGTTGATGTCTGCCTCAAAGTAGAAAAACGGCCAAGTTCTTAGATAGCCCGATCAAAATCAATGAAAAAACCAGTCAGACTTGATACGAATTTCAAACGATTATACAGGCTAGACCAAGGTAAATGGGCTCGCTTAAGCGTCTGCGTTATTCGTTGTCGTATAAGAAAATTTCTGAGGAAACGCGTAAGGAAACTTCTTCTCTTTGTTTCAAGGAGCAAATATCCAAGGAGCTTTTCTTTTAGTGATGATTTTTTCACGAGATCGCTGTCAAGGTCACTGACATTCTACTCTCGATAACCCTACATTTATTTTCGGATATTCTCGTAGAGCGCGAGGGAACAGCGAAACGTCTATTGAGAAATCCAGCGAATCGAGACTCGGTCGAGTGCTCGTCCACTCTCCATTTTCTCAAAAAAGGAAGCTTAGAACGAGAAAGATTTTACTTTTCGATTTACTTTTTCACGTAGAATCACTGCCTGGCCTGGTTCTACTACCAGTTGTCAGACACCCAATGCTCATTGGACAAAGTACGAGGAATTTATAGAGGCGAATGAAAAAGTTCTGTTACTCGACGTTTCTATTTAATTTGAATTTTGACAAATTTTGATAAATTTTTCATCAATTCGTTTTCATAATTATATATTGTTCAGATCTTTTCTTTAACGAAGAATACCGTACGAATAAAACTTGGTTTCTCAAGAAATTGTCGATTTTGTTTGTGACCATGTATTGGGTGGTAGATAACGGCGAATACCAACGAGCAGTTAAACGAGAAGGAAAAGATCCGAACGGAAAGAATTAAAAAAGAGAGGAAAATCCGAAAAGAGGAATACGGCAGAGACTGTAAACGAAACGACTGAAGAAATCAAACTACGCGAAAATTGTACGTGTTACGATATGTCAAATAATATTTACACGGTTACTTTGGTATAGTTGCCTTAGTGCTGTTATTTGGTAAATAACTAGCAAGCTTAGAGTTTGCTTATCCTTTCTGATTAATTCACAATTTCTTTTATTTTGTATAGTTAGGTACAAGTAGCTATACGTCGCGCTTGTATTTCTTTGTGTACTTCAACTTTGATTTCTTAACCCCTTAACCTACGATCTACGTTCGAGAATTTTGGGCCGAAAACGTAAACAAGCTATTATACAGGGTGGTTGGTAACTGGTGGTACAAGCGGAAAGGGAGTGATTCTAGGCGAAAAAAGAAGTCGAAAATATACAATAAAAGTTTTTCGTTCGAGGCTTTGTTTTCGAGAAAATCGACTTTGAATTTTCGCTCGGTACGCGTGCACTTTATCGCGTCTCGTTATAACGGATCTCACTGTAGATCGTTGTCTCGATGGAAAAATTAAAAAAACAAAATTTTTATTCCATATTGTCGACTTCTTTTTTCGCATAGAATCACCCCCTTTCCGCTTGTACCACCAATTATCAACCACCCTGTATACAGAAACTGTAACATGCGGATGAGCCGATCCTACATCTCGACCGTACACTTCGGGACAATGCAAAGGGTTCGTTATAAACGTACGCTTTATGCTCCGTCGACGTTTATCAGATACAACAAATTTACTCTGTAAACAGAGCAACCACCCATTGTAAACGCCGAGATAATAAGGTTCACAGATTAGAACAAATTTATCAACAAGCGGTGCCGGGTAACACCTGCGACTATTCACGTTGTAACCAGATCCATGAGACGACGTCTAGAGAGGAGGCTTGTCGTAAAGTACAAGCTGGTTGTTTACAGCATCTTCTGTAAACATAATTAGATAACGCAAAAGCAAAACGGAAGATTCCTTACATATTCCGTTACACATTGTACCATTGCGAAACATACTTTTCTGTATAATTCAAAAACTATGATCGTACGTTATTACGCGCGAGTTACGCGTCGTCGGAAATGTACACGATATCTGCTGACTCAAATTATCAGTACGCACCAGACGAATAGACAGATTGCGAGACACAGTGCGACGTTTTCTGTATCCATAGATTCATTGAAAATTATTTCATCCTAGCGTTTCCAACTGCCTACTGGTAGCTACTTTAGCCCAACCCATGACTTTTCCTCTTCCTTTCTTATTTAGGTAATGTTAAAAACGATGATCGTCTCTCCGATTAATTTCGAGTTAGCTCGCACTACAGAAAGATGCGCTCGCCTACTCCAAAATTATCGTAACACGAATCGTATGGAAGTTGTTTGCGAATATCTGAGAAACTAAGGCCGAGCATCAATGACACGTATAGGCAAAAGTTGTTGAGAGCGCGCCAACTTCGACAACGTGTTTCAAGGGTATTGAAATCGACTTTTCCGTATAATTATCCAATTCTTCAAACCTAAAACTAGGTGTGCATTTCAGAGTAAAACTGTGGAGAGTTGCACTTGAGATATATGGCGCTCGCGAGTCGACACTTGGACGACTCGACAGTGACTCTCAGATAGTTGGAGACATACTCTTCGACAGCAACTCGTGACGGATTTACTCTGAAACGGACACCTGCATTAAAGCAGGATGCAAGTAAAAGGCAGCTCGGTTTTTACATCTACGATACGAACAATATCATTTTTCCACTTCTCAGCCAACTTTTATTCTCAATTTGATTCACATAGAAGAAGAAATATCACGCATGTTGGCAGATTCTTCGATCTTTAAAACAATATAGCTCTCTAAATGAACGATTAATGAATATTCATATAGGCGTGCACAAAGGTGTTCAAACGAAACGTCAACGAGAGAGAGAGAGAGAGAGAGAGAGAGAGAGAGAGAATATGTAAACGATTTGTCGCCTTTATCCGATTACGCGCAAGTGCACAAGTTAACCTAAATGGACGAGTAGGCTGAGAATGAGCAAATTCTTCAGGAATGATGATGTTACGTTTCTTATCGCGATTTAAAAACCTATTACCGCGACTAATCAAATCTGTTCGTTCGTATAAATACGTCGATGCGTGCAGATTACGTCAGATTTATTATAACAGACAAGAGCAACTTTAATTTAACCCGATACAATTTTGATCGACCTGTTATTTCGTTTCTAATAATAACGAACGATATAAGTAAGAGATGAAACGTCGATTAAGCACATTTACGTTCTTTGTAGGATGTTTCGTTTAAAAGTTATCTTTGTTCCGATACAACCTAGGCACAATACACGGGATGACTTGTTGTTCAGTGGCGCTAAAAATACGACATTATACTGTGTATTTCATAAATCTTAGATTGTATCTTGTTAACATATATCTTAATGACATGTAACGTGTATCTTATTATGGCAATATGCTTACGCAACTAATGACGTTAGAGAACGATAAGGATAAACCTACACAAACGTATATCTCGTGAATGAATGAACGTATAGAATAGTTTTAAATAATAATAATAAAGCAATGGACAGCGCGAGTCTTGCATTTGATAAAACGAAATGTTGTCAACTTGAATGGCGAAATCTTAGTATTTTAATTCTTTAACGAATATGTCGTTAGGCGAGACTCTCTGATTTTGTTATTTCGATACGATTTTAAAGCAACTGAGAAATGTACGTATCGTACAATAGAAGTACGCTTAGCGAATAATTAACATACAGCGTGAATAGCAAATAGTCTGGAACGTACGATCGGTGCTAAAGATGTGCTTCACTATAATAATATATAGCGAATAATTGACTGTGCACATACATCTTTGCAAAGTGTATGATTCGAATAAATATTTTTCAGCTTCTATGTATTCATAGGAACGCGACAGTGTCGTCTCGTTGCAGTGCCAATGAGATTTGTTCACGATGTTTCGTATAATACGAGCGTAAAATGTTTCTAACAGTATCCGAGTACTTTGGTGAGCCACTGTGGACACGTATTGGGTGTAGGAGAGCTGGCTCGCTATTTGACAACGTATAGACAATTGAATTAAAAAAGAAGAAGAAACACTTGCTACATGGAAATACGTACGTATTTTCTCCTTGACTACGTGCTGATTCCTTGCAAATTTTTTTAAGCTTGACAAATTCATCCACCTTCTATAGAATTTAAGAAAAGCCCGTAGTGGCATCTTCTAGCTAATCGTAGTCTGTAATTCTGACAATTACATTAATTTGATTTACAGAGAAGAAGAAATATCAGACACGTTCCATATCAGCACTTTGGAAGAGCTAGGAGAGAATATACAAGAAACGCAATACTTGTTTACCACGTATTGTTTGCAGTAGAATTTACGGTTTTATATTTAATCCTTTAAGCCTTTATATCTAATCTGTCACCACGCAGAATTTTATCAATTGTCCGATCGTAAAGTGCGATTATAAGAGAAACGAACTACCGAACAATCCTATTTTGCTAATAAACGATCAATAAATCCATATTATTTTCAATTGTTTGGTATCTATATTTTTCTGGCACAATGTTAGAAAACATATAATACGCGATATTATGGGGATCAGTGTGCAACGTTTGAAAAGTAGCGAAAGAATGTTATCACCCAAGCAGCGGATTTCCATGCTGGTACTTGGATCTACAGGGTGGTTGGTAACTGGTGGTACAAGCGGAGAGGGGGTGATTCTACGCGAAAAAAGAAGTGGAAAATATAGAATACAAATTTTTTTTTTTTTTTAATTTTTCCATCGAGACAACGATCTACAGTGAGATCCGTTATAACGAGACGTGATAAAGTGGACGCGTACCGAGCGAATATTCAAAGTCGATTTTCTCGAAAACAAAGCCTCAAACGAAAAATTTTTATTCTACATTTTCGACTTCTTTTTTCGCGTAGAATCACCCCCTTTCCGCTTGTACCACCAGTTACCAACCACCCGTATAAACCGAATCACAAAGAAGGTGGTTACGCAGAAATATAATGTACGTACGCGTGTCGTAACTTTCAATAATATCCAATATCCATTGTTGACTGGATAAAGATTTCAATAAATTTGCATGTATCGCTTTATTTATGGTATTTATATAAAAATATGACACGTAATATGCTGTGTTATACGAGCGTGTGGAAAAAAATTATTAACGATAATTCGCAACAAGCGACACATAAACGACAGCAAGACGAATAATATACGTACAGTCAGTTAGAAAAGTCTGCATAGCACGTTGCTCGAGTATAATACATTATAATAAAGACGTTAGGTCCGCGAACATTTTTCACCCATTCAGGTGCACATTATAGCACCTTCATCGAGAAAAAAGAAGTCAAAAAATGATAAAATACAATGTTAGAAAAATGACATACATCTGTTGTATCTGCGTGCAATCGTACAAGTCGTTGGCTCGATGTTGTATCGATATTAGATCGATAATCCTGCTATTTCTTGGCAATTTTATTCCAAGATTATTCCGAGCCGAATGGCTTAATTTTCTAAATTTCTTTTAGAATTATGTTAACGATCGTCGATTCCTCGACGAGTCAGACACGAATAAGAAAGGCAACTAAAGCATAATACTTTACGTGACTATTTATCAGGTATCATTTTAGACTTACCAAATGATTGTTAAAAAGAATGAAAATATGTAAAATATGGATATAGAGAATAAAACTTATGGACGAAATGAAAAACGTGGGAACAGTGGTAATCACGTTGAGCGCATAATGTTCATACGATAGGATTTGCAGATTTGCAGCGAGTAACCGGCGTTCTTTCGAGATTTGCGAAATTTTCTAATTTTCTGTCCTAAGTAAAATACTTTAATCCCAGACCATTTTACTAAAATTTTACTTCACCCGGTATAATGCCACGTTGGGTTATAAGCTTGGTCGTAGACTAATGATCTCGAGGTCTGCGGTTTTTGCCGGCATTCTACAACATTCCCATTCGACTGGATTCTGCTCCGGAGGCTCCATGATATTATTTTCTGTCTATATAGCATTGTGGAGCACGCATTACTCGAGTTTCAAAATTTAAGCATCGTAGATATCAAGTTATATTCTATTATTATTAATTCACGTCTTTAATTAATATCTATTTCTTCCGTTTATATATACGTTCCGTGCTATCCTTTTATCTGTTTGTTATCAGAGAGAGTAGAGAAATACATTAATCGCAAGTGCAAAAGCTACAGGATCTGGTCTCGTGCCGCATAAAACACTGATACAGTGACTTCGCAGATATCAAGTTATATTCTATTATTATTAATTCACATCTTTAATTAATATCTATTTCTTCCGTTTATATATACATTCCGTACTATCCTTTTATCTGTTTGTTATCAGAGAGAGTAGAGAAATACATTAATCGCAAGTGCAAAAGCTACAGGATCTGGTCTCGTGCCGCATAAAACACTGATACAGTGACTTCGCAGATATCAAGTTATATTCTATTATTATTAATTCACATCTTTAATTAATATCTATTTCTTCCGTTTATATATACATTCCGTACTATTCTTTTATCTGTTTGTTATCGGGGAGAGTAGAGAAATACATTAATCGCAAGTGCGAGAGCTACAGGATCTGGTCTCGTGCCGCATAAAACACTGATACAGTGACTTCGCAGATATCAAGTTATATTCTATTATTATTAATTCACGTCTTTAATTAATATCTATTTCTTCCGTTTATATATACGTTCCGTACTATTCTTTTATCTGTTTGTTATCAGAAAGAGTAGGGAAATACATTAATCGCAAGTGCAAAAGCTACAGGATCTGGTCTCGTGCCGCATAAGACATCGATACAGTGACTTACAAGAGTATCCAACGCTCGTAGAATCTTATTCCTATCATTGTCGCGAGACACGTAATTATATCGCGATTATACGATGTATCGCCGAAAATTAAAACTAAATTAAAATCACGTTTCTTCGATACGAAGGTAATATCGTACACGTTGATATCTCGTGTCATCAAAGAGGAAACGTGCCGTATTGAGCGTTGGTGGGAAACAGAAGTTACTTCGAAAGTTAGGAAAAGCGTACGAGTGTCGTAAAAATGGGAAAAATGTACAACGTTGAAAGATGTACGTACGGCTAATGACGTCAAAAAATAGAAAGCAAATCAGAAATGTAATTGAGAATTGCTCAACTACTTCGAAAAGTAGAAAATCTTGAACGCGATTGAAAAATGAATGTACCAATGGTTTCTATAAATCAGCGATAAAGGAACAATCAAGTATCTGGATTCGTATAATGTTGCTGGTCGACGACGACGCAACGATAAAGTCACCCTTTTATTCGTGTTTCGGTCTTCGAATTTTTCTTCCCTTTTCTTCCAGAAGAAGAATACTTTACTTTATACCGTTGCTGTCAAAACGAAAAGAAACGTGCACATCGTCTTATGGATACAGTTTTCGCGGATTATTTCCAGTACTAAATATGATATCGAAATAGTACGTTGGAACAATGTTTGGAACAACCCGTACATGTTCTATTTTCAAGAAATGGGTGGCTGGTGAAAGATTCACCTTTTTGGCATTGTTTGCGGAATCTTTACGGACGATTCGTTATTTCTGTGGCACAACGTAGAACGAACCTACAACTTGGAAGAAGAACGAAAAATTGGTAATTTAAAAATGGGGATTAATTGTACAAGTGACACTGTCAGTGTCTTGGTCTTCCTAGCTTTTGCAAGTCTACAGGATGGTTGGTAACTGGTGGTACAAGCGGAAAGGGGGTGATTCTGCGCGAGAAAAGAAGTTGGCATCTTTCAAAGCGTAAAAAGAATTTGAATACATGCGTGCGGTAAAATCAAATGGTAACCACCAAAATTTTAACCTATCAACCATTTATCAATTTTACAATTTCATTGCATAAATCGAAACGACCGATGTTCGATGCTATACTTTCATGGCTTGTTTATTGCAAGATGATGGCATAAATAATGGCAATTTCCAAGGTAAATTTAAAAAATCGTATTTAAAGAAGCAAGCGAAAAGATGGTATCTTTCAAAGCGTAAAAAGAATTTGAATACATGCGTGCGGTGAAATCAAATGGTAACTACCGAAACTGTAACCTACCTTACAATACAATACTATGTTACCTATGAAACTGTGAACAAATGGTAACTAAGACTTTAACCTAATGTAACGATATTTTAACTGTTCTTGATCGTAGCACGCGTAAACTAATTACTAGAATTCTATGGCACGTGAAAAGATATATCACAGACTGTTGCTTTCGTTTAACAATGATTTAAGGAAGAAGAGGTCGGTTCCCCTGCTGATCAAACAGTCGAATATCGCGTGTCTTAAAAATCCCTGCGGCGTACGGCTTGAAAATGGCGATCCTAATGGAAGAATTCAAAGCCCGTTAACTGAATAGATATTTTACGAGAAAATATTAACAATTTTTTCAGAGAGAAACTACATGTTACGATAAAGGTGGAATATGGCAGCAGAAAACAGAGTTAAGTAAGGCCTGCAGGTGTTGGAAACGTTCGTGCAGCATGCCAACGTGCTGGAACGTTGATTTTACAGTAACAATTTTCCAAATAATTTTCAAAATAATTGTCCAATACCTCTTCGCGGAAAAGCTATATGAAAAAATGACTGAATTTTATCAAAGAATATATCGATGAACGTGTACAGTAGCATGTATCGATGAACGCGTACACTGGCATTTTTAGATGAAAGTAAATTTGATATTTCAAACGGCAATATTTACGTATTTACGTATTTACGTATTTACGTATTTACGCACGAAGCAAAAAAGCTATTTAAATATAAGCGAAATAGCGCTGAGAATTCGTTACAGCGTAGTGTTGCATGACGATTGACGATACAAGTACGTGCGTATATTTTCAAAGAAAGTCTTTAAGTTATCGTAAGATCTCTACCCCTAACACGTGACAACGAATCAAAGTTCGAGTTATAGAAAATGCAAACTAGGAATTTCGAATATTCGTATGATCGACAATGTTTAGATGCTTAAACGGACGATGGTTAGAGAAATCTATGTCACGCCTCCTCCACTAAGTTTCCCGATACAAAACGTTCGTGCTAAATCCGCCCCCCGTTAACCAGCCTAAAATGTAATAAGTTTCCCTGTCGAATTCGAATATCGTTGTCTCCGTATAAATCCATCGCCTTGCGTGAAATTCTTCTACGCTCGTCGTACAACGACCTATCAGGTCCGTTTCGGAATTCGAAAAATCATTCGTTTTTACAATATACAGAGTGGTTGATAACTGATGGTACAAGCGAAAAGGGAGTGATTCTACGTGAAAAAAGAAGTCGAAAATATAGAATAAAAATTTTTGGTTTGAGGCTTTGTTTTCGAGAAAATCGACTTTGAATTTTCGCTCGGTACGCGTGCACTTTATCACGTCTCGTTATAACGGATCTCACTGTAGATCGTTGTCTCGATTGACGTTATTTTTTTAAATTTTTAAATTTTTAAATTTTTATTCTATATTTTCGACTTCTTTTTTCGCGTAAAATCACCCCCTTTCCGCTTGTACCACCAGTTACCAACCACCCTGTATATGGTTACTCGCAATCTCGTTAGAATTCTGACACTGCGCTATCTCTGTATTCGTCGCTTCGTACAAGAGAGGATAATTGAAATATCGTGTGACTTAGTCTATGAGAATACGAACCACGTACCGCGCGCTATTCCACCTTCCCACCGCGCGATTTTCCTTCCACGCGTTAAGGGTACAACCGATCGCGTCAGAAGAATCCTTCGCCAGAGCAATATCAAAACGGTTTTCCTTACGCAGCAGGGTCCTCCGCCACGACCAGAAACATCGGCCGTTTACGAAATACCCTGCTCGTGTGCGAAGTTGTATATCGGTGAAACTCGAGCAACACGAAAGACGCGCTAACCCCAAGTGTACATAGCTGGCAATAGGAAAATGCCGATTAACCCACCTGGGTATATAAGATAAGAAGAATCGACAAGACGTCTGTCTTAGCGAAGAACAAGGGTTATTTGCCAGGGAAATATAGAGATCGTGAAACATCTGGACAACCCTCCTCTCGTTTTTTAATCCATCGATCGACCAATTAAATTGCCGACGAATTCTTTCTCTTCCGTTGCATGCGGCTCTTTTCCGAAGATCTCAAGCGACATTGAATGCATCGGTGCTAAATCCAACAATGTGAATGGTTACTTATCGCAGTTCGAAAGACGACTATTGCTAAACAATTTCTTCCTAACGGTAAGATTCGGTCGTACAATGAATCTTGAAGAAAGAAGAGATAGATAATCCTATTTGTTTTGTAAATTATCTCCTCGGTCTTCCTCATTTTATTTTCGCGATAACGTATGTTATCGATAATAGCAACAAGCTAATTGGATTCAATTTGATCGTACGACGATATAAAAGTAGAATCGAACTTTGAGGCTAGTTTACTTTTGTGCCACAGCAACTCCCAATACTTATATTATCTACAAAAGTCGCGACCGAACTTACGCCGCGTGTTAACGAGGTCAAATGGAAAAAAGAATTTTGCCTAAACTTATCTCCGAGAATGCTTTATCGAAGAGTTAGTTGATCTTTTAAGACTCGCGTTATACAGAATCACAATTACTTCTTATCGACAGTAATCGTTTACGCTATCCGATGTATAACGTGCAGAGTGCAGGGTTGCCAGAAGAAGGGCCCACGTGACGTCACATTACTACCATTGTCGCTCTACAGCTATGTCTTACGTCTCTCCACGTCGCGACGCGACAACGGCAACGTTGTTGGTCCTCCCACCTCCATTCGTATAGAGCAACGTGTAGACGCGACGAGGAAAGTAGAGTAGCAGAGGGGACGATATGACGTCGTGTAGGCCCTTCCTTTGGCAACGCTGCTCGAGCCCTCTATCAGTCGTTGTGACGTCTGTTCAGGGTTGCCAGACGATTCCCTTTCTGAAATTCAGCGATTACCTGACGTCACATTACCCCCACTGCCACTCTACAGCTACGTTGCTCGTGTCACGTGACGTGAATTTAGAGGTCCTACGTCTGTCCGCGTCGCATCAGCGATATTACCCCGTACTCCACACGTCTATTTGTCTACGGTACGAGCTACGACGTCGCTAGTCCACCAACTATACCACTTACCCTACTACCACCAGGATTTTTTCCCTCCATTCCCTCAGTCTGATAACGCTGCGACTATTTCATTTCGTGTGCGTTCACAGTCTGACTGGTTCCTTTTGCGATTAGAATCAACGGCTACGTACTTTCTGAATTACGCGATATGCATTTTGTGTACGGCCAAGTACGACTTGTACTTGACGAGTTTCCAAATCGGCACTATCCATAAGGGAGAGTTCTTCGAAAATATCGATCACAGATTAAGAGAATTTGGATCTTTCCACGAATGTCATGGCGTCGGATCGAATCAGATCCAACTACTAAAACAATCGATACAAATTTCTCGACGCTTCTAACCCTTCGATAAATCATTTTCGGATATAAATTTACAGGAATTTGTTTTATTCTTCACTCTTGTTCGCTTGATCTCATTGACACGTAGTGCGAGTTTGATCCCGACCAATTGTCGTTTACCCCTACTCCCACTGCCACTTTCGAAACAATCATAAAGATAAGCTCGCGTATTGGCCGAAAAGTCGCATATATAAATAAGATCGCATCGCTATATGGCAGTGACAGTGGCAGCGAGGATACGATTTAAAGGAGACGTCTGGCAACTCTGGTGCTCCCGACCATCTCGAACTCCCTCTATAATAATATTCCGAAAGCTTGCAACAGCGTGGAACGCAAAGGCACGTTGTTGTAACTATCAATGGCGCCAAGTACGTGGCAAGCAGGTTGATACGTTCATTGACTAGATCCGAAGCCTCCATAAATATTTCGAGAAAAAAAAAAAGAGAAGAACGAAGCTATACTTTGAAGCGAACAGCTGACTGAAATCTAAACGCGACAGATTCGAAGGCTTTACGAGTAGCTACTTTCGAAAATAAAAAAGGTACTCCCGAATGGAATGGAAACTTTAATCCGCTTAAAATCATTCTTCCTGGTCCTACATAGATGCAATCGCGAATATCAATATAAAATTTCTATGGACGCTGTTCGATCGCGAGTCTACAGTTCTGTTCAATTTGTCCAAGTTTGTTAGAAGAATTCAACAAAGTGACAACGCCTTTCCGTTTCTCGTCATTTGATACTTCTAAGGGATTCGATTCGTTCGAGCATCGAAGTGCTTATAAGTAGATTTCCGCGAGTAGAAATTCGCGATAAGCATTCGGAATTTAGAGAGTAAAGACGGGATACTTGGCTAGTTCGGTGAACCAGCCATTGTATCTTACGAGTAGCATGTAAATTCTATGAGGTAAACCTCAAGGATCGTCTTTGACTCGGACTTATTAATATTTATTAATTATATTGGATATTATATTGAACTTGGTCCCATCGACGATATAAATTATGGCGAGTTTTACGGAATTTTCCGACGACGTATAAATATTACGATAGCGAGCGTAAAGAGCAATAGACATTTCACCGAGACATATCGATCTCTTTGGATAATTCCGTTCCCTTCATCTCATTTGTTTTCATATCTTGTATTTTAAGCCGGACCACCGTGGAACAACCGCGGAATACAACACTAGCTCGAATATAGATACAGAATATAGATATCGAAAGATTTCAGGCTAAAGGTAAGCGAGTAAAGGTTGAGAGATAAAGCTATCGCGAGTTGCGAGAGGATTTCTCGCAAGTGGACGAGAGTTGATACTTGCACCATTTACTTTGAAATGAATACAAAGTCTGAAACGCTAAATCTCGCTCTACACCCTTGAAACGCGCTGCGATGTACTCTGCTTTCGTGACATTTGTGTCAATTCGTGGTACGATAGCAACGTTGAAACGCGTGTTTCAAAATATTCCATTACTTTCCAACTCTAACGTTATTGTCGTTAATTTATATCAGCGACCACGTTGATCATAAAAAATACAAAATTGAAGAGCATTCCCGATTGGTTTCGATATGGATTCACCGATACGGATCTACGCGCGTCGTAATATGCATCGTGAGAAACCGACGTGTCGACGATCCGTGCGTCGCAACGTGTTTAAGAATTATCGCATATGTACTATAGTATGTGGCGAACGACATGTTCCACCACGATCTCGGAATACAAACGGTGAAATATAGTTAATAAATCGCGAGATTTAACAAAATACTGCTAAACGGTCTAGAAACTCAGCCGAATCTCCACGATAGTCTCTACAAATCGGGGAAGACATCACAGCTTCTTTCAGAACAAAGCGCTTGACAGTTAAACGGATTTCAAGTTGAAAAGTATAGAGGAATACAGTGCTGTTTTGTCGTGTCTGTTGTCCGTACAACGATATGTAACGGATGTAACGAATAAACCTTAATTGAGATTTCATAAGGTTAATAAGAAAAAGAAAACATCTCATTTGCTTGTAATCTCCTGGATACATATTATCATCGACGTTTTAAGTCTTTGTGGTAAAAAAGAGAAGATTACGATGAAAGTGACGATGAAATGCCTTTGTATTTTGAGATGTTTATGGCATCAGCGAGAAGACTTATGATTAGATGGTTCGAGACAAGACAGAATATGATTCTAATTCGTTCGATGTATCGACAAAATTTTAATTTAGCTATAAACAAAATAATACATAATTTGAAAAATATTACGTTTACGTTCTATCGTTTTCTTTGTAATTGTTCTTGTATTATGGATTTTCAAATATATATAGAGAGGGAGAGAGAGTAATAATAATAAAAAGAAACGGGTATTGTATTATCCTAACAGTTATGCGTTAATTCGGATAAGGAAGGTTCCGGTATACGGCGATATAATATAGGTTATGTTTTTCTGTTTCGTAGCAAAACGATGATACTGTGGCATAACCATACTTCAGACCCTATTCGAATTACAAATTACCAGGAATACCTACGTAAAATAAAAAACATACTGTATATCGTCGATTACAAAAGAAAAATGTTATAGGTTATAATTAATTGTATACATCTATAATTGAAATGATATTACATTTGGCATTTATATAGACGTTTATATTCAAATTGAATTAAAAATTTTCGTACTTAATCGTTACACTCGTTAATGACGATTCGTTAACCTATCAAACTAATAGTATCGAAATTTAGTCTATTTATCGATAACGATAAAAAAAATCTACCTTAAATCGATATATATATATATAAATGACTTTACTTAAGAATATTCGTACAAACAACAGCAAAAATATTTAGAAATTTCAAATAGAATAATAATGCTGACACGATAATAATAATAATAAAATTATAATACCTATAATAAACAGAGTATTTGTAGATAGTTGAAGAACATGTACATGTAAAGACACGAGGAGATACGTGAATGTTACGACTATACAAGAACGTATTTCTTAGACGCGTCTCGTACAAAGAGATTCGTATCAAACCGGACATACCGATGTAACTTTTATAGCTGTTTCCACGGGAATTGGAGTAAATTACTAGCGTGCTTGTCGGCTCTCTTTGTTATGGAAGTTTTCGCTGTCATTTAGAATTTTGACTTTTTGCCTATACGTATGTATGCATCCCTTGGCTAAACATAAGAACGCCAAATCAAATATTTGTAGCATCTGTCCTTAGAAATTTTCACCATATTCCAGTATTACAAACTGATGCACCTCTTTTTGAATTTCAACCGAAACGTAAGCAAATTATATCGTTTATGCGCTTGTGAAATTTACGGACTAATTTGACCAATGTGATTTTATCGTTATTTATTTTCTGTCGCGTGTTCCTTCGACGCATATTTGAAGGGCGATTGATTGGTATTTAAGAATAGGAGAAAGGGGCAGAAACAAGCGGTCCTGACAGCACCTTTAAAGTCGGAAGAACCGATGACTAGCAACTGGCGAGGGGCCCTGAACTTCGTGTAAAAGGTATATACCTACTGGTCCAGAGCGCCCTTGCCTTCGCTTCGTCAGTTTTTTCATCGTCTGCTCTCGGACTGCTGCTTTTAAAGCGATCGTCACGGGCACCGCGCTTTTAAGCGGCTCTTTCACAGCAGGTGTGCACGCATGTCTTGCATGCTGTCGTTTCTACTATACTCGCGCTATTTTCCTTCGATAATATTTCTCCCACTCGTTAAAACCTTACTCGTGTAACTGGTGTGCGCATTGAAAGGTTATACGGTAACGATGCATATACGTAGACGAACGAAATTTGTCACGCGCCTCTGATTAACTAAAAATACTTGTCCGTTCTATTACAACGCGTGTATTGCCTAATACGATGACTCTACCCACAAACACATGTATGTTATCTGTTTTTCGTTTATTACTATTTAGTTGGACAAACGGTTTAATTTTCTGTGTTTTCCATAAATAAGTTTCCTAAGATTTTTAAACACATATAAAAGGAATGTTGCAAGAACATTAACGTTAATATTTTATCTTCCTCCGTCGAAATAATATATTTTCTCAGTATTTTTAACAAACTAAGGAACGGTTACAATCTATTTCTTTCTAAACGATATAGTTTCTATCGTCATACCTGTCCGTCGCAAGTAAGTAGTTGGCTTTTAAAAAATATATTTATGTGTTTATAAAATGGAAAACGGTAATCCTCTTTTAAGAACCCAATAAATCATGCTTTGCAGATTTTTCTGTCGTCCAGTTACATCATTTTTCCCAATAATCATCGCTTTGACAAGGATTGTCCTGTTTAGAGGAGCTGAAAGCTGCACGGTATTTTCGCCAACTTGACTCGTCAAATTAATTTGCAACTTTACAAGTTTCTACACACTTTGTTCCGTCACGTAACGTTTTCCTTTCTACATTAAAATGTTAAAAAATTAGTACGATATACACTTTTGTACGTATTATATACACGTATATATTATATAATAAACGGAAAATATTAAAAATCGTCGAAATATTAATATAATATATTAATCATCGAAAATATTAAAAATATTAAAAATTATGTGATTTTAATAAGCACTGTAGAAGAAACGTCGATATTTTGCTAGCATTTTGCGGATCTAAGCTTTCTTAAAGATTTTACATAAAATGGGACGTATACTTTACATATAGCTTATATTATATATTATATGTGTTATAAGTTCATAAAATAAGAAGAATAAAACTACGCTTTTTAATGCAAAAGTTACGAAAGACCCGTAATGTATCAATTGTAATCTTTCTTTTATTCGCCCTTGTAACAATTGTTCAATTTTGACACAACCTAACCCTATTATTAGGAAGATTTATAAAGTTAACCTATAAAATTTTTCTAAATAGTCAGAGAAAAGAAAGTTTCGAGACAGATTCATTTGAAAGGTTGATTAAAATTAAAAAAGGGTACTGTTGTCTTTAATTAGAGAAAAAAATACCATCTACTCTTCCGCCAAGAACGTTAATATTTTTATAACATTTGTGTTTTATAAGATGTATGTGTTTGTCTTGTCTAATAAGTAGAACGTCGATTTTTATGCATCTATGGGAAATTTAAACGTGCCAAAACGAGTCACTATATTAACGTATCATAATTCTCTGTAACATCTATAATAAAATTCAATGTTTCTCGATTATATGTACGTAAAATTCCGAATTTTTTAAAAAAGAATATCTGGTACTACCCAATAACTTTATACATCTCTTTAATCAAATAAATTATAAATTATTGTTATACTTATAATTCACTTGTAATCAATATTTTGCATTAAAAATTATTAAATTTTCATTACAAAAACTGTAATGTCAGAAGGACGTTAGATATCCATTATATATAGTATCGACGTACGCTTATCGAAAGAACAATGAATATTGTCATTTGTTGCAAACAAGTCTGATAGAACAAATGTCCTATGGAAATATATGCATAAAAGAGAATGAGTAATCGTTTGTAGATATGTATATAGTACATTTACAGTAAATTTACATTTTATTAATTATATTAACCTTACGGTAAGGTTGCTCGCGCGTTCCATTGTATGTGTAATTAATCGTAACAGCAAGCTACTTCTATTGACATAAATAGTACACAGAAACGATGATCTTACCTGACAAACAGTTGTTCTTGATTATTTACTCTCCAGGATACCACAGTAGCTCCTGCAAAATGAAAAATTTCGATCAAAATCTTAATTTAACATCTTCTTTCCTGTCGTTCACGAAAATAATAAACTTTCTACTGTTAGTTCGAATAGAATTGAAGTGTACGTTTGTCATTAAGCTAAATGTCATTCATATTCAAAAATTTGAGGAAAACGTACGGTGTGTTTACAATGACGATGCCGCGAATAAACGGCCACTTTAAAAGAAATGTCGAAATGCATTTAATGTATGAAAATACATGGCAAAATTGATTGCAATGGCACGTTAAACTTGTAATTGGACTGCAAACGTTTAATGACAACGTAGACATGTATAAATTAGTAGATACACGATACACGTATGAAAACAGCACAAAAACTGGAGGTTAGGCTTGAGTAAAGGCGCGCACACACTTTGTCTTCCTCTTGAACAAAATATAAGAATACGACACAGATCTGAGAGCGTTACGTTGCCAATATATTTTACGGCACGTTCTTTCAAACTGTGTTCCCACGCGATCAGTTTCTGTCGAAATTTCTTTAGCAACACCTCATGATGATGTGGAATATTGCCTTTCGGCGTAAAGATGATTCGACAAGTGTGTATATGTGTCGTGTGTGTGTGTGATTGTGTCGTGTGTATGTGTCGCGCGTGTCGTGTGTGTATGTCGGTATGTGTGTCGTATATGCTTGTATTATTACACGTTATGTCAAGAAGATTTTAATACAACTCGATAGTCAACTCGTAAATCTAATGGTTTGTAGCAATCTGCACGCGCGCACACACCGTGTAAATTGATCGTGCAGGTGGTATTGTTGCCTCTGTCGAGTACGACAACGCTGGTAGCCGCTGCCATGTTTAAGTTGTGAATGCGCCGCCGAATCCTCGACCAACGCAGTCAACCTTTGTTCAATGCCCCTAGTTTACCCCCACCATATTTCGATTTACTACTTTAATACACAAGTCATTCATCCTTTAGTGCCCTCTATGGGCAGCCACTGTAACTTTGTACACAAGCAACATTTCGATAAGAACGATATTCGACAATGAGAACACGATTATGGAAAAAATGAATTGTTTTACTCAATGTTGGTATATTCTGGTAGAAATGAAATTGTTTTATAGTTAATGCTATACAGATATCGAATATCTTGAATATCACTAAATGCACTTATTTTCTCTTCTTTTCCTCACAAAAATCAGTATCGCATTAAGTGCGAATAGTTCACACCAACAGTTAATATATTTTACTATTTACGAGTTTTATTAGAATAAGAAGTACGTTACGCACTAGTTAACACGACTATTAACTATATGTAATGTCTAATTAACAACTATTAACCATTTTTAATAATGATGGAACAGGTCCATCGACGAAGATAAGCTATATTTTATTTCATTCGAAGATTAAATGCAAATGAAAAAGAATAGTATATTCGTTAACACGCATTGGATAAATTGTTCTATTTATAAACGTAATTAAAAGAACGCAAACGCTGGTTATTCGTGATTTGATGTTTTAAATTCCCGCCATAGTCTAGCTATGGACCAATCGTATTACGCAATTGGTGTATTTCCGAACGGCAACATTGGGTTTGTTACGTGAGTTGAAAACATGGCATCATTGCAACAGTAGGTCAGAAGACGGGACCGGTTGACAGAAAGTTTGCTATTCTACTACGATTATGTGTCGTTCGTTGAGTAGTGTCATCGTGCGTTATATCGACTTGACGAAAAAATTACAGAAAAGTCGCGTGTCAGCGACAGTTATAATCATTTACGGCAAGAATAACGTGAATCGAAAGTAATTAGCTGGCAGTGTGTGGTGCTGTGGGGCAGGAGACGATGAGGGTCGGGGGGATAATTCGGGTGGCGACTTGAGGGCAGAAATGTTGAAATTTGGTAGTAAAAGTGACGTTACGGTGGTGCATCGCGCCACTATTCGACTTCTAGACGACGCCGAAATTATCCACTGCGACTTTCAGGTGAGATACTGGTTAACTAGTCACCATACATTAGTCAACTATTGACGATGCTTGTATACACGCTTTTACCCCTTTTCTTCCTTGTTGCCGGTAACGATCGTTCGGCTTCAAACAAGCCAAGAGTTTTTACCGGCTTGAGAACGCCTAAAATATACGTATGTAAAGAGTCGAAAAGATTTTCCATAGAGGCCAGTGTCTCGATTCCAGCGAAACAAGCATTTCGATCGATCCCAGAAAATGACCGCTACAACCGCTTGTTCATTCAAAAATTCTTTTTCCTGTTAATCACGACTTGACGAGTTGACTCGATGTAAAACAATTTTATAATTATGCGAGATTTAACGGTTTCGTACTTGTGCTTTATAAACTCGTACACCTGTAATCAACAATGTCTTTTGTATCCTATATAGTCATTTAATAAAAGCATAGCAGTATAGTAGTATAATTAGATAAAGATGTCATATCTTGCTGTTAAAAGATTCTTTATTGCGGAGCGATGACATTTTCGATCTTGTCGGTTATAATATTTTAAGTCCAAGATTTCATTATATTATGTAATTTTTCAGTAAACTGAATGTAGTTTCGGTACGATTACGGTATATTGCCCAGTGACAACCGACTCGAATTACGAAACGTATTTACATTGATATTTCACTCGTACTGTCTACCGTGTAGGTAACTTGTATATGTGCGTATGTATGTATATAGGTACACACGTATACAATAGTATCGATGGTTTTCTTGGGCCGCAAGACCACGTGCACGCGTATCGACAATAACGTTACAATATTATAGAATACTACTTTAATATCTACATACGTATATTTTTGGCATTAGATACTTTGATATCAACTGCCATTGCATTTTTTCATTTTTGCTTTATTATTTTACATTATGAGTAATAAGAAAGAATGTATGCTTATGAGACGGTCATTCAGGGAAGTTGTATGTATATTTCAAATAGATGTTGTCCGAAACATTTTTAATGTTTTGATAATTTCCAACAACTTATTAACAAATATAGAAGAATGATAAGTGTGTGAATGAGGTACGCTGTACATTCATTGTACGCATATGCACACACATATGTGTATATATGCGTTAACTTTATGTATTTTTAATTCCACTGTGGATTAAAGATAAAATGTTACTTTCATCAAATATTGAAAAAAGAATATACTGTAAGAAAATTAACTTAAGAATTTAAATTACCGTGCTTATAACTTAAACTTACAAATTTAACATTTTATATTGTTTTTAAGATTCTTTTATCTTTTTTTCACCTTTAAACACGATATATATATTTGATAGTAATATAGTCTAAATATTACGAATAAAATTAAATATGTACATATATTAATTTATGTACCTGATTACGTTTGATCAACACTAATACTGAGTACATTTGTTCGCAAATGTATTCTACGTATGTAATGTCTCAAACACTTTGCAACTTAATTAACTTATTTTTTCATCATTACTACGTTGGCTAATATTTAATTATAGATATAGCGAGTAATACGAGTTGTTTAGACGTCTCTGTATTTTCGCGCTTGTGTATTTGTTAGACGAGCATTCGGCAAACACATTTTTGTTATTTATTATGTTTCACATAATGGAAATACGACATACCTTCTACCATATATATTACAATTTATACGGTCAATCACGAAACTCTACGTACATCTATCGAGCTTTTTGTTACAAGCTTATCAAAAAAACTGAAAACGCACTTTGTCAGAAGATTATTCTACGTGTATATCGATGCAATTATTATTAGCATGTCTTCCTAAAGAAGCAATTAAATAAATTACACTGTTTAACTGGGAAAGATATTGGAACAGAATTACATCGACGTAACGTTTAATTTTTCCAACTACAAGGAGACAGGACGTTATTGACGCTTACGTAGTATCTACAAGATATTACTTCGATGTTGAGGCTACTATTTTTGTGATTTCATATCTGTTATATCTGTTATATAACAGGTGTATGTAATATTTGTAACGCTCTATTTTATATCTTTGTTTTCTTCTTTTTTCTTCATTCATGTATCAAGAAAATTCTAATGTTCTTATTATGATTTATTATGTTTAAAGAGTGTATACATGTGTATATATATACTTTTGATGACTCATCGTATATATATTTATATCAACAATATAGTCGATAAAGTTGTGATACAGCCTAGTTGAACAATTCGACAACGTTGTGTTTTCTCTTCTATGAAAATCGCAAAATATAATTATTTATTATTAGTGGCAGAAATACAGTATCATTGAAAAGTATCCGGCCACTTGCTTATCTCTGACAGGATGTAATTAAATCGAAACGATCTGCGATGATTTTCCTGTTTATCATTGCTACAGCTCTGCTAATGAAACATCGTGACACGCAGAAATAAAATCTATTTTGCAAACTGTTTGTCTTCGGGCTGCTCAACTTCTAAATTGTACATGAGATGAAATTGGTTCTTCTAAACTGACACGAGGACCGCTAACGTTATTTCAAGCAGTAATCGTAAACTATTTAATAAAATATTATTTATATAATTATATATAATAATATTATACATAATATAGTAATATAATAATTAATATAATATAGTACAATAATTATATAATATAGTATAGCAATTAACATGGTAATATAATAATTAATATTATATATAATAACATAAAATATTATTTAATAGTCGAGTTTCTTGATATACAGCGTGTTTGGTCTGTCTCGGGCCACTGAAGTATCTCGAAAAACACGAAAGATATGAAAAAATGTTTCGGATGAACGGTTTGCTCGATACCGAGGTAGACGTGCTATAATCTTGTATATTTGATCTTGCGATGCCTTTGAAACCTCCTGTGTACATATTTTTCTAGCTGACATTCAGTCCAGCGCGTTCCCAAACTAGCGAGATATTAGTTGACGTCGTATTAACATATAACGTATAACATATTTTTCCATATCGCACAGTTTTCGAGAGAGATTTCGTATAAAAAGGCAAATAGGATGGAAGCAGAAGGGAAGGAAGCAAATATGGCAAAAATTGGTTTCGGAAATTATTAGATATACGTGCACTTGACTCCGCCCCCCGGTTAACGCATTTCGTCGTATATCTGCCCGGACTTTTTATATCCCATAGCTAAGGTTACACGATTCGAGAAAAATTTGTAATTTTTAGGCAATTCGTTTAATTAACTTGTAACTCTTGCAAGATGAAATTCGTCAAAGGGAACATGCTGAACAGATGCACCCGACTAAAACAGCTTTATTCAGATATTATTTATAAATATCGTGTTGCTTATTCTACGAGAATTATTACTGTACAATTATTTACTGTAGATGTACATATTGAAAATACGTGAACAATTTCTCGCTGAGAATAGATCTTTTATCTTCTTTGTGTCTTAAACTCGACGCCTTCTTTTATATCTTCTAACGATATTTGTCACGATTAATACTAATATTTGTGCAATTTCACGATAAATTTTACTCATTGCCCTATGATAGAAATTGCGAGTTGTCTTTTATCAGAACTATTATAGTATTACAGTGTTGCCATTTCGTTACGCGTTACGCATTTCTCGGCGTATTATGAAAATATCGATGTCTCTTTCTTTAGGCGCTAATTATATTAAATAACTATACGAAATATAATATATTTCGCAATTGCAATTGTTTCTTAGAATTTCTAGGAAACTTCATTGTAAAACATAAGAAAATAAGATAATTTTTTTGTTAAAAATCAACTATAATACATATTATTAGAAAGGAATTATTTTGCACTCTCAAGGCACGACAGGTCGTTCGTATATTCGTAGAACAAGTAACACGATACCTAAATCGTCCCTTCTAATACAAAGCCACAAATACGAGGATAATGGTGGGAATATTAGTGCGAGCAACTGTTTTGCGTGTGAAGGTCACTTATGGATGTATTATACGACTAACTCTTTGTAAGCGATGTTACCCACCGTTATTTTGTTTTCAATATGGCAGATCTTTTACACCAGACGTCGCTTTGAAATATTTCTCTTGCTCTCGTAATTCAGCAAATGTTTCAGATTGTCGTGCATGTAAAACGCGTGACATGTAATTAACATATAAAAATGTTAATTATTTATGTTTCATACGTGTTATATGGATCTTATTAAAGGTAACGATAATATTACACGATACCAAAAGTGATATAAATCTGAGAAATAAATAAATTTTAAATCTGAGAAATTCCAAGTTTCTGCTTTCGCAGGCACACTTACGGCGGTTTCTCGTATTCTTCGTTAAACGTACGACACAGTATAAAACGTAAAGGTATTAAACTTGCTTTTTCGAACTCTCTTTGTTTATCTGAAAGAAGGGTAATAGGTAAACGGTAGGCTGTGGAAATGTAGTGGAAACCCGTTCTAACCATCGAAGAGAACAACAGTGACTTGATCGGTGACGACTATCGTGGGCTCGTTAGATTTTTCTTTCTCGTGATTGGATTTGGATTTGGACGCCGTATAAACCAACCAGCCTACACTCACTCACTCCGTGCTATCGTTGTATTCATCGTATCGTGTACGTTTTGACTCATCCGTATTTTTAGTTTATTCATTTACTGTTCGTTTATAGCATTGCTCTACCTCTAGTAATAACTGCAGGCGATTGGAACATTTTTCTCTATTATTGTGTGCTATATATTGTGTGTCGGTAAAGTTTCATGAAAATTGGTACGTCACACTCGACCGACGTCACTAGTAACTATCGCATACGCTTCAGCGGTAACGATCGTTTGGTAAAGCCTTGTTTTATCGTTCTATAGCCTCAAGCGTTGGGATATTCGACTCTTGAATCTGATTTCACGTGCAAATGTGATTGTTATACGCATAATTTTTATTTATTTATTTCAACAGCGGAGCTTCGCTAGCAACGCAGCGCGGCTAACAGTCTGTAATTTCAGACACAATTTGTAGATGTCAGGAATCGAAGAAAATCCAACAGATTCTGGCTAGAATGCAACAACTCGGTTGTATCATGTATCATTAGGCAGTTTAGTGGTTTCTCTCTCGTGGTCGTAGTTTTTCTACTGCGGTGTAATATTTTTGACAGAGAACGATACTTTGCATTGTTCGCAGCTAGGAGATTCATGGTTGGTCGGTAGATATAAACGAGTGAGTGCTGCGTGGCCGATCCTAATTCCGCTAATCGACCACTGGGCTGTTCGATTAATCGTGTTTGGGAATATATTTCTATAGAATGCTTTTTTACAAAAGTATTTAAATAATTTTTCGCATTGTACGTGACATAGCGAATAACTTTATTACGTTTCCTGGTGTTAGCTTGTAATTGTTAGTTTTGTTGCCTTATTTGCCTGTTCGTCGTCCTGAATATATCAAATACGCGATGGTATCCAACGTGTCGTTATATTTTTCCCTTCCGCGATTGCTGCAAGATATCGCACCGTTGCATGGAAAGCGACACAGCCGAGGAAACGCGATTTTCGCAATTATCGCTGTGAAAACGTTACAAAGACGTTGCTCGACCAATTATGGTAATTTTCGTAATTTAACCAATAGAAAGTAGTCCTAACTAGAAGAAGGATGGTCCTCCAAGGTTAAGGTGCAGCAACTTAAAGCGAAAGAAAAGAACGCCTGTATCACTAGCGTTGTTCCTCTTGTCTATATACAGGGTGGTTGGTAACTGGTGGTACAATCGGAAAGTGGGTGATTCTACGCGAAAAAAGAAGTCGAAAATATAGAATAAAAATTTAAAAATTTGAAAATTTAAAAATTTGAAAATTTAAAAATTTAAAAATTAAAAAAATAACGTCAATCGAGACAACGATCTACAGTGAGATCCGTTATAACGAGACGCGACAAAGTGCACGCGTACCGACCGAAAATTCAAAGTCGATTTTCTCGAAAACAAAGCCTCAAACGAAAAATGTTTATTCTATATTTTCGACTTCTTTTTTCGCGTAGAATCGCCCCCTTTCCGCTTGTACCACCAGTTACCAACCACCCTGTATTATAATATATTATAATATTATTATAATATATAATATATGGAATAATAAATTGATTAGTAAATTCGATTTGCGTTTAGAAGCAATCTTTCGTTTCTTTCGGAAAATATACTTTTTCTAGTTGTGCCGCTTTCCACGCAAAGATGCGGTATGCTTCCTAAATTTCTTGGACGAGTGGAAACGACCGATGCCTTTTTTCTGTTTCGCATCCAGCAACCAGAATTTTATTCCAACAACGAATAACGTGGCAAGGTTTATTCGACGAAAGATTAGTCGTTAGTCACGAATAAATCCGTATCTTTATTCGTTGTTCGTTATTGAATTTCAGGAGTAATTGTAAGTAAGCGTCCAGGCAGAAAGGAAAATTGTGCCAGGGGCGGGCGGCGAGATGCCGACGCCGACGCCAACAGTGGTACTCGAAGCCAAAGTGGCTGCCCGTAGCCAGAATCGCCCGATGCTTCTTCGCTCGATACAGTCGACTTTGTCTTTTTAAGTAAACGTTCTCTGCTCTCTACGTACAATATTCGAACTTGCAGGCGGATAAGTTCACAAGGGAAGCTATGTTTTACGTGATATGTATTTGTTATTTTATTGTCACTCTCTCGTTATTTATCTTCGTGGAAAATTCATTCGCGAAACCGTCTTAGTGTGCGATACATAATCGAAACCAAATCGCCCTATGTAATCGTATCGTTACTGTTACGACTACAATTTTCTGTGCAGAGGATCTTATTTCTAGCTTCAATCGGCATGAACGAGACACGCCAAATTTATGCCTATTCGTCGCTACAATAGTTTTCTTGCCATTGTCGTACTTATAATTTTGTATGCGTGAGCGGATGTGCGATAAATCTAGTAGTTGTAAGTTGTATACGCAAGGCTGTGACGTGTAATGTCTGTGGCGGATATTGCTAACGGTACGATACTGCTACTTTTGCTCTATGCAGGATGGTTGGTGAACGTGTACGTCCATACGTACGAGGGATGAATGCACGCGTTAAGATATGTCAAAAATGTCATATACAGCTATTCGTGTGTTTTCGTTACTATATTTTATTATTATCGTCATATCGTTATATCTTTCGTGTATTTGTAGAATCGAAGTTTGAGTATAGCGAATATGGCGGGTCTTCTGCCAAGCAATCGTAACCAATTGTCGTCGTTGGTCTTCGTAACCAATCGTTAATTTTGTATATTTATCCAGTTAATCGCGGTGTTTGTTCTATTTCATTCTATAGGTGCCTTGTGCGTTACGTGTTCATTTTTTCGCTATTAGTTGCCAAGGACTTGTTTATAAGTTTCCAAGTTCAAGATTTTTACTTTTACAGTTACCACCTATCGTCTTCGTTCCTCCTGTTCTTTCATTCGTGAGCCTGCTGCTACATATCAAGAATCCCATAATTGCTCCTTTATATTGTTTCTGTCATTGAACTTAACTAGGTTCATCTTGTCTCAGTGTCTGGCGAAAGTTAATCGCATAGCCAGTAATACAATTTAATCCAAATTATCCTGCAGTCATCTCTTTCCACTCGTTCGAATAGTCTTTGAACGCGAAGTTTGCTGTCTGAACTTTGTCTGATCCTCAGCCTGTAGGATGGGTGGGTGAATTTGACGCGTGGGCCTGAGGAATATGCGCGATCCGGAAACATTCGATGGGTCTGCTTGATTTCTCCTTTACAAACTCCTGGAATAAACGATATTTAGAATTCAGCTAATTCGGTTTCTCGATCTTCTCCGTAATTCTTTCAGTCGTCTTCGTTTCGTTTATTTCCGTCTGAAAATCTGAACCGAAGAAAGATTCATCTATTGCTGTTTGGTGACAGGAAAAGAAAACGCGAAACCTTCAAACTCTCCCGATAATCCTGCTACAATGAACGCCTTTCTCGTCTCGGTCCAACTATACATAGCATAATTTCTACCGCCAATTTTGCCGCATCTGTCAGCGACATTGTTTCATCTGTGCTTTCTTCCTCGAACATCGATAGATTAATTAGGTAAGGAGTCCAAGGACGTTGGACATTTGCCACGCAGTTGTCTCCTCTTACTCGCATTTTCACTCAAAATGCCCTTAATCTCGCCACTCGATCGAGGCGCGTCTAAAAATTCTTACACGTAGCCAATAATTCCTGCTTAACTAACTTAACTACATTAACCCCTTCCCGTACTTTATCAAGTCAGACTCGCGATGAAGATTTTGGCCCAAACATGAATATCGCAAGTCAGACTCGCGATGAAGATTTTGGCCCAAACATGAATATCGCGAGTCAGACTCGCGATGAAGATTTTGGCCCAAACATTAATATCGGCGAGTCTGACTCGCGACCAGAAACTTGAGCCAAACGTAAACATAACAAGTCGAGCTCGCGGACTGTTTTTTGCATCAGTCCGGTCTGTTTAGCGCGTGTCGATGTCTACCGATTGGGCCCGAGTTTCGTCGAACTAAATGGCACGGGAAGGGGTAAGCGAGCAGTGGATCGAGATGTCAAGGAGCTTCGAACCTCACCTTATTCGGATCGTCGTTTTTTCTTTTAACTATCAAAACATTCGCCTGTTCACGAGGACAACAGTTTTCTTTCATCTTATTTAATATTCGCCACTGTCTTCGAGTTTAGCTTGCTATTTCGTGTTACCATCGGTGGAAACACGTTAGTGAAACCTTTGTGCGTCTTACCACTCGTGTAAACTCTTTAGATTCATAATGAAATTTCTAAACTAAACCCGGTTTGCTATTCGCTCATACGCGTTCCTCCGACCACTGGCTGGTCAATTTTTCGCTCCACTCTGAGCTCCGCTCGTCTTTGCCAGGCCACGTGTTTCTCCGTTCTCCGTTTCTTCCAACAGATCAACTCTCTCTCGCCCCTTTCCCTTATTTCCTTTCTTAATCTTTTCAGTTCTGCAGTTCTGCCCGCTGTCCTTTGCGCTTTCCAGCCGTTTCCGCTGCTTTCGCTCCGCCTTGTTCGAGAACTTTGCTGAAACTGTAACCCGTAATCTCATTCTACGCACGTGCTACACCTAGGGACACGAACAAAAAGGAATGACGAACGCGTAAGACAGCAATTTTTTTGCTCGCTCTAAAGCTCGCGACATCTAAGCGGTAAGAAGGAGATGCGAGAACGAGGCGCGAAATATAATTAAAAATCGTGCTAGTTTTTCGAGAGACAGGCGAGAGCAAATACGACAAAATTGATACAAGCTGTCGTATTAGCGACTGAAAGCTGCAAAAATTTTTCT
Organism: Bombus flavifrons; assembly: GCF_040668555.2. Lineage (NCBI taxonomy): Eukaryota > Metazoa > Arthropoda > Insecta > Hymenoptera > Apidae > Bombus > Bombus flavifrons. Next base: position 661,345 of record NC_138445.1, on the reverse strand, counting down.
GCGATTAAAGCATTCAAATGGTTAATCCATACTGACTCTGTATAATTCCATATTAATATTTAGATATTTATTTATTATCTATTATTAGTTAAATTTATTTATCATATAGATTATTTATTAGACAAGTTTTTGCTTACCAGGTTATAATATATTCTTCCGTAGTACATTCCCGATGTATACTATATGTACATTCCCGATGTTATAATATATTCGCGTAGTACATTTCCGATTACTGCTACTGTGTTGATTATTACTATTATTCCATTTTTCAGAACAGAGTTATTTGTACGTACGTGCATTAAACTGTTTAATCATAGCTGCCAAATTCGCTACATCGTTAGCAAACAAACGTCGTTGTTGTTCGTTTATCCACTGATCGTCAATCGGGAAACAGAGCGTGTAATTTCATTATTTGAAACGTTTTCAAATTACGGCTGCATATTGTTATCGATGGAATGTCACCTTGTAGCCAATAATTTCTCGGTATTTCCGTTATCTATTGTCTTTTTCGAGAATAGAACGAATTCAATTTTCCAATTATCAAAGTATTTTTGTATCATGCGTATTTGCACTTATTTGGCTGCTACCAGCGCATGGAATGGAAGACTTTGGAAGAAAGCGCATTTGCTGTTCCATTGACCGTGAGTTCGTTATTGAACCTAAGATCATTGTCATTAGCATCTCGAGTATCTAATCATCACGATTACTTGTGAAATTCTGTAATAATCATATTTGTATCAGTAAATATAATCTCTATTGCATAACAATAATGGCTAATCCAAATGAAGATTCGTTAAACGCCCCTAACCTCAATGAGAACTCGACATATATATACGTAATACATTTCTAATAGTATTCGAATACTGTTGTTATGTCTTTATTCAGAGGTAGGGTCACAATAGCTATTATTATATTCTATGGATAAATCTGAGCCAAAAAAAACCTTTATTGCACGTTCTTACATAGACTAGGGATAAAAACAAAAGAACATCTTAAACCTAACGATTAAATCTATCGATTGTATCTAGAACTATCTTCTAGTTATTTTTTCTTGTAACTAATGCATCTGCATATAGATGGCGAGCACGAACTCGCCATTTTCAACAAATACTTTCCTATTTATACCACTTGTACCATCGTAGAAGAGAACTACTACAATGAAAATTTAGTTATCGCTAGTAACGACGAGTTTATCCCATTAATCGTCTGCCCAACGAGAATGTTTACTTGGTTAATCAAAACTTTAAACGTATGGTTCATTGAGCTTACGCGTACGAGCAAAGTAGGTGCGGCGAAGCATTGGCGGCAAGATATTGGAAAAAATGTACCCAAACTTTACCGAAGAATTCCGCACTGACCGACTTCCCATTTGGAAGCTTTTGTTTACAGATGGAATGATTAGAGAAAGAAGAAAGTGAACATACGCCAAACACGATGCATGGAAAAAATCGTATAAAAATTTGTTGGCTCTGTGCGATGAAGTCGAAGTAGGTTAAAGCTAGAATTGAAATATCATCGGTTCAAGATTTTTTGGTTCTTATCCAAAAACCAATCGATATTAGAACGTGAAAGAAACTTGATTTCTGAAGAAAGATGCTTTTGGTAATGGCTTTCGGTATTTCTGACAAGTTTTCCGATTTTTGTCAAAATATTATTTCAAAAAAATGTCGCGAAAAACATTGTAAGTACTTTTAGTATTAAGTTAAGACTAAACTTAAAGCCAATCTAAAGCGCAAGGAATACATAGACTCGACGTAATCGTAAAGATAAACACAAACGTAAAGGTATTAGTCGAAAGTGTGATATATTGTATATACAAACAAAAGGATATAAAAACGCGTGGCGGAAAGCAGTGACCTTGCTTGTCTTCTTTCCTGCAACGTACGCTAGATAGAGTAGTACGGTTACGCTTTGTTCCGATGTTTCGTGAATGTTTCGGTTCGTTTCTTCGGGATAGTAGATTTAAAACAGGAAAGACGAGAAGAACGAGTTTCGTTTAACTGGAAACTGTAGAATATCAAAGGAGAAATTAAAATTATCAAAAAATTATTGTTACAAAAGTTATTCGATTTGAAGGCGGGGGGGGGGCATTATACGATGGAATTTATCCTTTTGCAGATATTCTAACTTTAATTTGTGAAATTTAACGTACGAAGGAACGACGTGAAGCGGCATTCTTGTGTTTACGTTGGTTTCGTCTTTCACACGTCTTAGAAACAGGAGAATACCGTTCGCGTTATATTTGGCAGATTCGGGCTTTTATATAGACAGGTTATTAGTTCATTATACTGTAATAGTTTTGGTAATATCTAATTACATTTAATTATACATTAGCGTACGTATAGAAATACAGAATATTGTTTCGAATAAGGCAAAGTTATACGTAATATTCGAGGTTCTGTTTCGGCTGCTTATACATGTTGTGACGCAGTAACGTTGCCAATGTAACGCCAATTCACATCAGAGACCAGGCTACACACCGCGGACAAGATGGCACCCAGATGTCCGCACATCCTTGGCGCGTACCTTCGATAGTCCTAAGTACCCACCAGGGGTCTTGGGATTTTCATAGTTAAGGTCCTTCGAACCAAGCGAGTATTTCTTGTCTTAGATTTCCTTTACGTTTATTGTCTACCACGTGTTAGCATAGAAAGTTGGCTTTCTTCACATCTGAAATGTTCCGTTAGCAACTTTCTCGCGAGGGCGGCTAAAACCCTTCCTGGTCCACCAACCGCCTTATTATCCAATCGGAGACGGTATCTACTGCCCTCGCTTCCTTAACCAAAATTGTCATCAACAAATCCGATAGTCCCGTGTCCTTAGACACACCCACCCCTAGCCTTCCTCGGACACAGTATCGTCAGTAAAACTCACTTATTCTGTATTCTCAGAATAGTCAACATATCTTTACCGGTCTCTACCCTTATAACAGTCGCGTACTTAACGTATCATCGTAACTAAGTCTTACATAACGTGGTTGGAGTGAATTGTGATTTATGTTAATTCAGTGTGTATTACATTGTGCTTGCTGAATTCATAATAAAGTTTAATTAAAACAAAATTAATAGTTGTGTTACGACTCAGCTATTTTATTTCATCAACCAACCCTTAAAATTTACGTGACACCAATATTGTACTTTAATTTTTCTATTCGCTCTACGTTCCGATTAATTTGTATATAAATCATAATTAACATAATTGTAGGATTTAGAGAAATTTTAATTAGGAGGAAGGAAATAGAATACACGCGATGTGCTTTATGACATACACACATGATTTAAAAAACAGTTACATAGTATGTAAGATGTTTCCATATTCAAATTAGTCGCAATCTCGTTTCTTTTCTTATTGTTGCAGCCTCAGGACAAAGGAAGGTATATTCTCGAATATGTATGCAAGCAACTCAATATCCTGGAAACGGATTATTTTGGGCTTCGTTACATGGATCATTGTAGGCAAAGGGTAAGCTCAACCATGTTATTTTCCTAGATTCTTCTCTTTCGATTTAATTTTGCAAATGCCAGCCCCGAAAGCTTATCCTTGATATTACATCTATGTTACCAATGGTCTGATCAATGCGCAAAATATGTCGCTTCTCTTCCAACAATATCTTAACTTTTTTATTTTCCAAACATAAGATTTTCAAACTTCTTTCTTTATTTCAACATGCAAATTGCACTCCTGGTGCATTAGTAGCGCGTAACTGGTATGAAAAATTCGTTGAAAAAAGTCGTTAAAATTTTATTCTACAAAGCTCGTAAACTCTTACGCAAACGCGTTATTGTCTTGGCAGGTAGGGACTCGTATATACTATCACGACATTCGTATTTGGTGTCCCATTTAAATCGATCTCTGCGAATGTCTACGATATTATTTACGATACTATTTACGATACCGGAAAATATCTGGAAAATCCAAGTTGAAATTCGTCGCGACCAGTCTACAAAACCTCTGCCAACGATCTTCCAAATTATCAGACTGACGTAAACTGTCCGTGCGTGGAACCGGACGAGCTGACGCTTTAATAGGAATTTTTACATTTTCCACCTACTATATCTGGAAAACTAATTATCGGCTCAACTTGAAGGGAACATAGTCGAATAAGCAAGATAGAAATGTCCCTAAACTAAATTAAACTCGCGATAAGCGAATGGAAAGAGCTTCCTAGAACAAGCATTTCGATAATATTTTAGCCCCTTACCCCCTTAACTATTAGGGTAGTTATTCACCTAAATAGGATTTGCAGTTTCTACTTGATTTCTCTTCGTCCATCCCATAGGGAAATATTTTGACTGAAAAAGTTATTTCTCTGGATTTTTCGGAACAGTGCGTCATAATTCAAAAAATTAGAAACCAGTATTTTTATCTTCTTGCGCGTATAAGGATGACCTATTTATATAATTGACATAACGTGCGCATCGTACGAGTATTATATGCGATTCTAAATAATTTTAGTTTTATTTTTAGACGAGTGGATTTTGTACCGTCGTTCTACCAATCATTTCAATTCATTCGATCACAGGATTTACTCGTTCGACATGAACGCGCGCCGTGCATCCAGCATACGATAAATCGTAAATTACCGCAGTGATATTTATAAATAATTTTTTTTTTAGGGGAGGGAAAGAGAGGGAGAGAGAATGTAAAATTCGATACTTCGCGAGATGTTTTAAATTAAAAAGTCAGGTGTTTCGTGTAAAAATCTGAAATACGTCACGAATTATTGGTACGTAGTCGGATCAACGACAAAAGTCGTGATAAGCACGTGATAGAGGCCAGGTGAATCAGCCATCGATCGAACGATCGTCGATAAAGCCGAGAATACACTTTCTTTAGAAACATTCAGAATCAATTTTTATTCTTCGCTCGTCGTTACGCTTGTGACTTTCAGCGACCTTGAACGACCGTGAGATTCGAATTCGTTTTGGTCGAAGGATTACCATCGCAGATGTTCAAAAATACATGTAAACTCGTAAACACGTCCATTCAAGAAGAAAATATTCTGCATCGCGTAATAATTCTCTCGGAATCAAACAACTTTTCTTTCAAATATTTTTCTGTGTCTTAAAAATAGAAAGAGTTATTTATATATATAACATATAGCGATACCGTTTATAACATATAGCAATGCGAAACTGATTTATCTAAGAAAAAAACATTGCTGTCCAATGTCTGACCAAAGAAAAGAAATATGTCGTAACGCGCGAAATTCGTGTCGTGATTGGTTACAACGGATTACAAGGAAAATGGCTACAACGTATTCTGGCTGTTGAGGTTATTCGATGTATAATCAGAGAAAACTAGTGGATAAATTGTAAGGCAGAAAATATATTTAAATATAAGTGTAATTATAAGTAAGAATACAATTTGAGCTGGTCCAGATCCGCACGCTAGCTGTGTTACCCAATAACTGAAAAACGCCGAAGCCAACGTCGCTTGTCTACTGTTTATGATCTGACTTCGTCGCAGTCTTTTGTCTACGCGCTGTCGATGGCTTCAGTGCTTGAGAAACTAAAAAGACAAGATGTAGAGTTTTCTTATAAGTGGTGACCACTTCAACACTGGCATTATAGAAATATCACAATACGTTGCGGTTGTTTTCTTCCCTAGCCACAACGCGATACGAGATAAATTTTGGAGGACATTTTGTCCCTGTCCCCGTGACCTGACACTTTGGAACCCCGGACGCTCGAGAGGGTCGCAGGGCTGCGTGAAATCTTGTTACTTCAAATCTCTGTTAATAAAAATTTCATTGGCACGTTGGTAAAATTTTCCTGATTAAAATTATTAGATTAAACACGACGTACTTTAAATCACGTTTAAACGTATATGCGGATAAATGTATAATAGAGGGGAGAAATAGGTTAATAAGCGAATGTCGCTAAATAAGCAAATATGCTGCAAATTATATCGCCTGTGGTGTTGTTTTTAGTAAGAGAAGGCTCACAGGAATCACATCGGTAACCGTTTTAGTCGATAAGAAGTTGCGTCGTTGCGTCAACATTCTCTGACCGCTGTGTTGTTTTCTCATCGAGCCTCGACCTCTTTCGGACCTCTTTCACTCGCGCTGTCTTTTGCCAAGTTCGTATTTATGAAATACGATCGAGTCCTGTACGATAACTCATCGCCAAGTAGTCTTGATTTTCAGTCAATTACGTATACGAGAAAATACGTATTTACAAAGGTATATGTAGTTGCTAATACGTGACACAATAATAACAATTTTGTTGTTCGTATTTGCCAATAATGGAACAAAAATTGGACGTTGAAAATTCATTCGTTATTCATTAAAATAATCCGTTAATCACTTGTTAGATCGTAGAATTATATTTGATTTGTATTTAATATTACTAAAATGAAACAACTGATGTGACAAATAATATTTAATTAACCGTATTAAATGAATCTGTTTCAGCATTGGTTAGATCTGGCAAAAACAGCGATTAAGCAAGTAAAAGGTTAGTACTTGGAACTCTATTGCATTGCTTGAATGTTTAAGGTGATTGTTACTTAAATGTTTTATTGCGTGTCTTGTAAAGATTCCTAATATTTTAGTACCATAATTTTTCTACACTGTTAAAATATAGCAAAAATATTAGCGAAAGATATATCGTTAGACTAAATGTTTTGCACGTAATTTATTCGTAAAAGGCTGGTATTTGTCAAACACGATTTGATTTCGAGAAATAATTGAACTTGAGTAATCAGAGTCACGCGTGAGAAGAAATTAAAAATAGATTCCTGTAGACTGATCTGAATATATATTTTAGGAATTAAATGAATTAAGCGGAGCGAAATAAACTCTGCAAGGTTTCGATATAAGAATTTCTGCAAGAGATAGCACGTAAATTCGATCGTGTATAACAGTGCACAGCTGTGGCCAAGGTTTCGATTGCTGTGTTTTTTCTTCTTTCTGTAGTCGATCGTCGTGGGTCGATGTCACATGAAACTTTCAAACTCTAGTGACCCAATACGTACCGTATTATTCCTATTCGTCCAAATAAACAGAAGAATTTGGTCTTAGGAAAGAAAGTAAGAAATTTCATTTGACAATTTACCATAGTCTCTCTCTTTCTCTTTCTCTCTCTCTCTCTCTCTCTCCCTCTCGCTCGCTCGCTCATCCTTTTTGGCTCTTTTAAAATATCTCAAATATTTCTTTTTCACGATATCAACTTTTACTCTCTACATAGGCGTATAACGTTGCCTTCTTCTAGTAACCTGCCAAGGCTGTCCCGTATAAAATTTTCATATTTTATGCCAGTAAGCGTTCCGCTAATGAAATATATACCGATTATCGTCGTTGATTATTAACCTGTTTCATCAGTTTCGTTAGTTGATTATATCCGTAAATTTTCCACAGACCAATATCGTATATTACCCGCATTTACTTTCCATAAAACTTTCGTAAAACTTATCTCATCGGTAAATAATATCGGAGCAAATTGTATTTATCGTTTATGCGCATTTGCGGAATCTTATATCATGCGGAAATTTATGCTCGACGAGAATTCTTTATACGCTATGCCCGCTAATGTCAGATTAACGTTCGATATACCTAATTAATCAACTAACTGATTAATTGATTAATTAATTTTTAACGCGTCTTACTTTCGTAATATGCGAGGTACTCAACCGGTAAACAAGGGTTAACGTGGCGATCATGCCTGTCATGCCGATTCCGACTTTTGGCAGACTAGTTCCACCTTTCCTATAATAATTATTCGTTTCACAATTCACGATTAACGTGGTGTATTAAATAATGAAAAAATGTCTTTTGCATGCACGATAAAACAATGATAAAATTTTGTCCAAAGCTTGTTCTTTTTAAAAATAAAATATTAATCGGTGGTTTATGAAACCTAATCAAGCATAATCCTTTTCTTAATATGAATATGCTGTTTGACCGTATACCATCTAATCGGCGTGTTGATAATTGGAATACTTATAATAAATATTTTTAATGGCAAAGAGAACTACTCGATCGATATAACGCCACTTGACGTACATGGTCTCTAATTTCTTACCAATGTTTACTATTATTCGTATTCCTTGCCATTTCGCTTTTTGCTTTCTTCGCATTCTTAGGCTTTACAAACGCCTACGTATAACCAAGTACAACGACTAATATAGGCGCAATATTACGAGAGGTAGCTGTAGGCTCGTTAGAGCACGTGGTACGATCGATGCGGATGTGCACGAGCTTTAGTTGCGCGATGATTTCGACGTTGCATCGATGCGTGAAGCGGATGCCATTGCTTGTGCTAAAGGTCGTTGAAATCGTGTAAACACTTTCTATTTTACTATGGATAAAGAAACGCAGCGATTTGAAAAAGAAACGTGACATTGAAATCTCCGTAAATCGTTCGATTCTATAAAAAAATTATTATATAATATAGTATATATACAGGGTGGTTGGTAACTGGTGGTGCAAGCGGAAAGGGGCTGATTCTACGCGAAAAAAGAAGTCGAAAATATAGAATAAAAATTTAAAAATTTAAAAATTTAAAAATTTAAAAATTTGAAAATTTGAAAATTTGAAAATTTGAAAATTTAAAAATTTAAAAAATTTTAAAAATTTTAAAAATTTTAAAAATTTTAAAAATAATGTCAATCGAGACAACAATCTACAAAGAGATCCGTTATAACGAGGCGTGATGATAAAGTGCACGCGTACCAAGCGAAAATTCAAAGTCGATTTTCTCGAAAACAAAGCCTCAAACGAAAAATTTTTATTCTACATTTTCGACTTCTTTTTTCGCGTAGAATCACCCCCTTTCCGCTTGTACTACTAGTTACCAATCACCCTGTATATAGTACGAGTTGTTTAGAAGCCACGCTGACCATGGCTCCACGAAGCTTATTCTGAAAAAAGCATATTTTTCTCGTTTATGAAAAAATATTATACACTTGTCGATTGTTGGAACCAAGGCGTCATTTTTCCACTGATCTTTTATTTCGTATAATACGGAATCGCGTGACACGGCATTTTTTCTCGGGAAACTAACCAACTAACGTGTTATAGAGGGATACTCGTACAGAAAAATTGCAAGAACAAGAACTCTTGCGTAAGAATTTCGCAATTACTGCGATTTGCAATTATCTAATTTGTCTTCTTCTAATAAATGAATGCATAATACTAGACCTAGTTTTTTGAAATTAACTATCGTCGTCGATGCATAATTTTGTTAAATAAGATAACGGAATTACGAAAATGGTAGAAAAGTCTGTGATTTGAAAATCAGATCTGTATACTGCAGTTATTTCATTGGGGCAAAATTTATTAGCAACGACGATTCTTTTTTAGTATATCACAAGTAAAATACGTTCTCTTTATTGCGAATGTGTTCTAGACATGGATCCGATTCTGTTCAGTTTTCGTGTGAAATTTTATCCACCGGATCCTCTGAGGTTGAAAGAAGAAATAACTAGGTATCAGGTTTACCAACAGCTGAAGAGAGACCTTCTTCATGGCCGACTATATTGCAGTCCGGGTGAAGCAGCGCTGCTCGCCGCATGCATCGTGCAAAGTGAGTAGATCTTCTATTCGATACGACTTTATTAAATAAAAAGTTATTATCGAGTGATTTTACGCGAATATCTGAATACCAACCGGCAATATGGTCTATAGCTGATTCTGCTCGAAAATCTATGGTATGGTTCTAGCGTAATGTAAGCGTAGATGTAACCTATGTAAGCGTAGATGTAACGTTGTAAACAAGAAGCGTGTTAGGTGCTTGAGATTTACCGAATAAGAGTCTGTAGCACATCGAATTAAGACAGTTTCGGTTAAGAAGTTTTCGCTCGAAATATATATTTTTCTTCACAAAGAACTTGTTGTTCATTGTCGTTGTTAATCCCTTCCCGTATTTTAGCGAGTCAGACTCGCGATGAAGATTTTGGCCCAAACATAAATATCGCGAGTCTGACTGGCGACCAGATACTTGGGCCAAACGTAAACATAACAAGCCGAGCTCGCGGACTGTTTTTTTGTCCGTTACGATCGTCACTAAATGTTAGTTTCTGTTTACGAGCATCAGTCTGGTCTGTTTCGTCGAGCTAAATGGTACGGGAAGTGGTTAATTACTTGGGACTTCGTTCTAATAAATACTGGAATAAAACGTATCGTTACGGCTGTGTCCTAGCCATCGATTTGGATCTTTCGATGGAACAAGGATGAACTAAGTCACGGAAGAGCGTCGTCGGAACATCGTAACATTGTGAACTATGTAACTTACAAAACGATTCATCTGGAAATGTTATTTCCGTTTGGTACTCATTTCTTATAAGGAGGAATATTCAAATTGAAAACATCGGGAATAGAGCGATAAATTAATATTTGTATAAACTACAGCTGTCTGTAAATTGCATTAAATAAACTATAAGACTTTTTGTGTTTCTTTTGCTTGTAAACGTGCTAAGCAGAATTCTCTGTTACATGGATTTTGTTATGTATTTATTTCATAGTATGTTGCGGTAAAACTTTGTCGTACTAGATTCGTGTACATATAATACTAGTAGCTTATGTCAGACTGCATTACGTTACATATGCTTCATTACATATTTAAATATTCAAATGTACATGTTTAGAAACGTTACGATAACGTTTCATTTTCTTACGCTTATAAGTTAGAGAACATCTATTAAATGAAATGGCAATACGTTTTAATAATTATTAGATTGTGGATTTTTATGCAAATTTATTTCTTATACCGCACAAGTACCGAAGTAGAACTCGAATAACAATTCATTTTACCTATTAACATTTATAACGAGTATTTCACTTTCAATATTTTACGTACTTTGTCCATCAAATTTTCCAATTAATATTCCAAATATTCCCAAGGTTTCCAAATCCTACGCACACTTCGCTAATCGTATTTAAAGAAGCGAAAAAGAGAGGACAGGGCTGTGAGAAAATTATAAGCGAAAAACACGACTCGCTCTGTGTAGTAGTTTCGGTTCGACAAAAATTTAGAGAAGAATGTAATCTAGGCGTGCTTTCAACAAAGTACGATGCAGATGCGGCGAAATTGCATCTAAAATTCTCTATAATTTGATTATCTTATTTTTAGATGCTCTATAACTTTCAAGTTTCAAGTATCGATTGTCGATAATTTATAGTAGATAGAGCTATTACCCACTGCATATTTTTGCCACACTGCTCGCACGTTCGCGACTTGTTGCTTCCAACGTGACCGATTCGGCATAGGATGGAACAGCGATGCAAAATGATAGTTGCAATGGAAACTAAGTAGGACGTTTTATTCGTTTATCTGTTATTCATATTGCCTTGCGGCTAAAGGATGACTTTCAGTCGTCTCTTACGATCGATATTTCGACTAATTCTATATCCGATCGTAATATTGTCTATGTTCCGATAATTTAACTACTTTGAATTTTTATTTACGAGAGCATCGTAAAACTTTGATTTTCACAATAACATATACTACGTTCATACTTTGAATATCCGCTGAAAAACCGGATTATCGTCGCTCGTGACAAAATCGTTTTTAATAATTTTACAAAATTGCAACAAGGAAGAATATTAGGATATTTAGACAATTATTAGTTGCAAAATTATTAGGGTTGTCTGAAAATACAAAAGATCCTTGTGTTCGACGGAGTCAGCATAACATCGCCGTTCGGAAAAACGATTCCGGAAGAAGCATTAGACGCGCGTGCAAACTATGTTATGCGAATAAAAGACGTCGAATGGACCGAACAAAGGCAGAAAAGAATTTGAAGAAAACGACAACTTATTGTCCAAATTGTCCCGACCAACCTCGCCTATGTATAGAATGTTTCAAAGTTTTACATTCTAAATAATTTTTTTAATAAACCATTTTCGTATTTTTATTTTATAACAATTCAACAGTTCTATTATTATGGAATATCTTTTCAAATACCTACGACGATCCTTGGCAAGTAGTCAAATAAGCGACACCCGAATATGGGTTACGCGGCCCGACCAGAAACTTTGCTGACACCCGAATACGGGTGTCGTGGCAGTTGTCACGTAAAATAACACAAGAAAAAGAAAAACAAATTTTTTTTTTTATATTTATTAATATTTACAATCAATTCTCGCATTGAGAATTTTCAGTAATTTTTTCTGGCGTGGCGCAATGACATGGCTAATTATAAAAAACAAATTTAAGATGAAAAATAAATAAAAGGAACATTATTTGCTTTCTAACACCTGGTTTACAATTTGCTTCCGAGCTCTAAGCGTGACTTTTCAAGACTGACTCTTACAACTCGACTTCCCATCGGATTCGGTTATTTTTCTTTTGTCACCCCTCAATATCCCCACTGCCCTTGAGTTTGTTAGGCGTCCGCTACTGTTGCCACGCACGCCATCTTCTCGAACATTCGGCGGAAGGACCGTTGGGATGTCATTAGGCACTTCGGCGACATACATTGTCGCCTTTATCTCCATCTTCATCTTTATCGTAACACTTACTTATAAATTATACTTATCTATAATAAGTATTAACTTATTATAAATAATTAGTCATGTCACTGCGCCACGCCAGAAAAAATTACTGAAAATTCTCAATGCGAGAATTGATTGTAAACATTAATAAATAAAAAAAATCTTTATCTCCATCATCAGCCCATCAGATTTAAAGCGTGCCGGTCGTAACACAGGCTTTGGCGTTATCTATTTTTTTTTTTTTTTAATTTAGTTGTTTATATTCACAATTTGTCCGATTTGGACGATTTGGTAGAATTTTTTGGCTGTTCGATTATCATGTGGGTAGCTACTCCCAGCGGGATACCATCGTTATCTATGATACACGTCGACGTAATCGAATTACCGGAATAAGAAAAATAATTTTTCTATCTTTTATCGTATCGGTAATCGCGAGGTAACCTTAGTCGGATTATCGAGATCCGTACGATCGAAATGATACGAAAGAAGGAAAGAAAAATACGTGAGCAAGAATTTCTCGCCCTGTCCACTTCTCACACTCTCGATGCGGATACTGTGCACCAATTCTCGGAAAGTCGCCTCTCCGGATACATAGCCAAGCACTTGCCCGATCGCTGCCCATTCGTCCGGGCGTTATCGTGTTTAGTTTTTTCATTTCTCAAGTCCTTCGTTCACCCTTGTTGCTCGGACATCCCAAGCGTGTCCTATTTCGAAGCTCGCGATAATTTTTTGCGATAATTTAAAATAATAATTCATTTCCGTTGCTTCTTTTTCGTGAAAACCACTGGTGCGATAGCTGGCGTATTATCGAATTACACGTATCTCCTTATGTATCTTATGACGTTACAATAGTTAGATAAGTAAAGACAGTTTGCTAACTAAACGTTTTAACGATAATTTGTGATTTTAGGTGAAATAGGAGATTATGATCCTAAACTTCACGAAGGCAATTACATTTCCGAGCACAAATTACTGCTTAAACAAACGGAAGCTATCGAGGAGAAAGCTATGAAACTGCATCAAACAGAATTGAAGGGATTCACCCCGGAGCAAGCGGAAACTCACTTTCTTAGATTAGCGTCGCAGTTGGACACGTACGCCGTTGACCCACACCCTGTCAAGGTAAGACCAGAATGAAAAATAATCTTTTCCTTGGAATTGTGTCTTCCTGTGTCACGCATCTTGTCCTCGTAATTTTTTAACTTTCTATATAAGAGAAGGAAATTCTTCTTCTTTAATTGTAATCGACAGGAAGCGAAAGAGACTCATTGGTATCTAGTCGGTTAACAGATACACGCATACGGGCAGTAGACGAAAGAAAGTTTGAAGTTTTTAAGTAATTTATTCGCTTATGTCCACATATATACAATTTTCGCATTAAATTAGATCAGATTAGATCAGATCTTTTTCTACCGCTTGCGTTTAAACTTTCTTCCATCCGCTATCCTTTTTGAGGTACATAACAGATAAAGACGAAGCTGATGTGACGTAAACTTGAGGGTTGGATGATACAATAAAATAGCTGAGTCGTGACACAGCTATCAATTTTGCTTTTATTAAACTTGATTATGAATTCAGCAATCACAATGCAATACACACTGAATTAACACACATAAATCACAATTCGCTCCAACAACTTTATGTGAAACCTAGTTACGCTGATACGTTAAGTACGCGACTAGTCTAAGGGTAGAAACTCGGTAAGAAGACGTCGGCTATTCTAAAGATAGAGACTGAGTAGTATTTTGTGACGATGTTGTTTTTTTCTTTTTTTTTTTTTTATTAAAATTTACGACAGACAGACAGCATAAAAGTTGCGACAAGACGACCAATATATCGACCATGAGAAATTTTTCATCTTTCCTTTTTTGTCCGCGTTCAATTTCGTTGTTCCGTGCGTGCGGAAAACGATCGCGATAGTACGACCAATCGCATAATTGCGTAGAATTGTGTATAATTGCGAATAATTGCGTCTAGGTACGATATCGTATTTTAGTATCGGTACCGTCTTAACTTTATCCGCTGCGTCAACCAAATTATCGTCATTACGCTTGTACATTCAGCATCCAATAGCGCTGCTTCGATAGGTGCGTTTTTCAAAACTTTGCTTTTCTATTTAGACCATGTTAGAACGTAAAATAGTTGTTAATGCAGATAGAGTACGCCATGCAGCTACTTCCCTACGTACGTTTTCTAGAATACTATACGAGTGATTTTATGCAAGAACCGTCCGAACAAAATTATTATTTTTTTTTTATTTATTAGTATTTACAATCAATTCTCGCATTGAGAATTTTCAGTAATTTTTTCTGGCGTGGTGCAGTGACATGGCTAAATATTTATAATAAGTTAATACTTATTATAGATAAGTATAATTTTTAAGTAAATGTTGTAAATAAGTAAATATTACTTATGTTGAGATATGTATAATTTTCTGTGCTGGACTGGGTTAAATGCGTAGTAGAGATACTTGTATGTGGGTACCAGTGTATGGAGGTTGTGTGTGCACGGCGTCTGGAAAACAGATGAGGGTAAACTAGTCAGTCGGTTAAGAGTCGGGTATGGAAGAAAGTGCTGAGACGCGTGCAAGTATGTATCGATGAATATATAAGGAATCGTCCATGAAATAAATATATTACTATTTTAAAATGAATCTTCAGTGTA